>NC_090940.1:403070774-403695774 GCF_040938575.1 Ambystoma mexicanum
GTATTTTGTGGTATTTTTGGTATGGTGGTATTTTGTGGTAAGCCTATTGGGGTATTTTTTATAGTGGTGAGACTAATTTCAGAATACTGCCTAATAATTATTTCACCAGCGTCACTAACAATAAACAAATCCTGGACTTAATGCACTCTGAGTAATTGGCTCTTGTTCTCCTGTGATATTTTATCTAAAATTGGCTGTGTTTAAAAACATATAAAGCATGCAAATGAAATACAAAACATTGCTTTGGGATTTCTTACCACACGTTCTATCCCTCGATGCACGCCAAACCAATGAGACTGAATGCAGAAAAATATAATGAGACAATATTACCTTTTCAAATTAATATTTTTTATCATAAATTGGAAGTAGGCAAGTTACACAGAATGACACGTGCGCCCACATTGTAATTCACAACATAAGGTTTTTTTAAGGTTTTTCCTGCAGTGAACTTCAACGCTCTATCTACGATAATGTGCAAATCCCTGCCTCTTATCAGCCTTTGAATTTGCAACAAAACTGTCAGAATAAATACACTCTAAATAACAGCAAAACTTGGATAAATATAAACACAGTTTCACATGCACGTTTAACTTCTTAATTACTAATGCGGCGCCTAAAAATGAACGGAATTATTTAATCTATGCTACTATAGTATCAAACATTAGCTTCACACGCCCCTCAATTAACGGCATAATTACCTAGGTTAAGCTTGAGATATTCCATGACTCAGCTTGGCAGTGACCTAGGGTCAATCACAGATAAGGTTGTTCGAGACTGCAGCTTTTCTAAGAACTGCCAACCCAGGAGAGAGACAGCCACAGCCCAGCAGGCAGTCAGCTTGCAAGCACTGGAGACTAAGAGCCTCACCACGAGTCGGGCAGTATCCTGGCAGTATTCCCGCTGGGATACCGCCCGTGCCAATAGCGTTACTGCCAAACCCCCTCGGCGCTATTAGCACCGGATCACGGGTTTGGCAGAACAGGAATTCCCCATTAGGCCCAATGGGGAATTTTCGGTGCAACTATTGTTGGTAGTATTAACGTGCAGTAATCACGCCGACAAATGGCAAATTCGCGGCAGATTTACCCCCAGCTCTGAGCTGGGGGTAAATCCTGCCAAACCTGTGATTTGGCAGACCCTTAAATGAGGCGGTAATAGTGTTACCGCTGCATTTAAGGGTTACTGCCAAACTCTTAATGATGCTGTAAGTATGCCCAAACCAGCACTTCTGCCTCCTTTGTCAGTGAGTGGAAGAATGAATGCCTAGCCCTCTCTTTTCAAACCCTTTTCATAAAACCCTATGGCACTAAAACAAAAAACACGTCCCTTTGACAAGATCGTACCACTAAAATAGCATGTGATTTCCTCTGTGCCTTTACCCGAAACCCAAACTGCATTGCTGGATAGAAGTTATTACATTTCTCCTGCACTTCGTGCCCCGGAACAATGTGATGCCTTTAGAAGAACGGATCTTCACATTCCTCATCTTACAATACAGCACAGATTCAGCCTGTGCGTTTAAGGTTTATCTTTCTTTCCACACCACCAGGCATTATCTGTCACTCTGCATCCAGTTTATATAATGGACCAATTTGCACTAAATGTTATTATGGGAATCTGTTACGTGTTACATGGGTAGGGTAAATTAGTATATTAGTTCCATTTTGGTATTATTTTTCTGGTGCAACTCAGCCCATTAAAATAGCATCATGGAGTAAAGTGATAATTTTCTAGCATGTGTCCTGTGCATTGGCATCTATTTAGATTCAGCCTGAGACTCATACTCATTAGTCCATCTATGAATCTCACACGCTTGGCCCTAGTTAAAATTCAAACCTTAGATAAAATGTGAATGATGAAATGCGGAACCTGGATGTTGAAATGCAGAGCCTACAATCTACCAACACCCCCTCCTTTTTTTCCGGTTAGGACACCACTGAAATCACTACAGGAAAAAACAAACATGCTATAATCCCAATAATCCACATCTTAATAGTCAACAAATGAATATGAAGATGGTAATAATCATACACGGGAAGAAGAAACAAGAATGGGGTTTTTTAGAATGTTTTTTTGATCTTATCTCTAGATCACCTTTATCTTTTAACATCATCCTCCCACCCCCGCTTATTACGCCTGACCTTGTGTTTCAGTCCATGATGCTGTAACCCCCGCTCACAGGGTACCTCATCAAAGAGGCAGAAGGGACGGCACAGTCCACACACACTTCATTGACCTCCTTGAGCACCCCCGACTCCCCTGCGCACGCCTCTCCTCCTCTCCCTGTAGTCTACCGTTTTAGGTATAGCGATTTGTTGCTTGCTGGTTGGATGTGCGCTATGTTCATCCCATCTAACTTGCCAATAGGGAGGTGGCGAGATTTCCCTGGCACGACGGGGCCCCTGAAACGGAGCAGGACATTTCGGCGCGGCCCGTTCGGCGCAGGCCGATTTGGCGCAGGAGCCGGGGCGAACTGGCCGCACAGAAATGCCCTGCTCCGTTTGGCCGGGCTTTCAGATGGAGAGCACATGTGTGTCTCCTCCAAAATCCGGAATGCTGCAAGCCATGCAGGCGTTTTTGGGCGTGCATTCCCTTTACCAGCTCTGTGGTTAATTTACAGAAGGACACGATAAAAGAACGGCACTTCGACTCTTTCTTAGTAATAGAAATCACGGATAACTTGAACCCATATGCAGCAGACATAACTATGTTGTTTTGCGGGCTGGCTTCATGCCTTGGGCTGGCTTCATGCCTCCCGGCCCTTGACCCCTCCCCCTTAAAAGTTTTACCACAACAATTTGGTCAAGTGTTGGCAATAAAAGGCCATAGGATTTTATTGATACAAAACATGGTTATTGGTAAATAAACAATAGACGTAATCAACATAAATCATCCTTTTGGGCACCGGGTCCGGAGCTGACCCCCTCTGACCCGTGCCGCTTTAATAACCCGAACTTTCGTTGCGGTGCGAAACTCGCCGAAAATGTTACGTGATGTGAAATGATGCGTGCCTTCTCCCTCAGCGTGGCTTGAAGACAGCCTTCAGTGCACACTTGTGCGTGCTTCTGAGAGGGGACAGGAGAGGGGCCGCAGCGGGGCCTGTGTTGGGCCTAGAGACGTTGAAATGCGACAAGAGGTATGTTCCTATGCCCGCTGGTTGGTGCCATTGCACAAGGCTGCGCTGCAACCTCGCAAGTGTGCAGCGCGCCAAAACATCCCAGCGCCAAAACATCCCGTCGCCGAACTGGCCGCGCAGAACTGGCCACGGCTAATCGGCCCGCGCCGACCCAGCGGTGCCGAAACGGGGTGTACCAAACCTGAAAGACCTGTAGAGTTGGGAACAAGTGTCCCTGGCCTTCCAGTGTCCCCGACCCGTCAATGAAATCTCACGTTTTTCCTCAAGGTCAACCCCCTCGACCTTTACTTGCATATACAGGAGAGAGACGTTACTCTGTGTGGGAGCTGGACCCCTCGCCTAATTTGTCAACAGCCTGCTAAGGCACGTAACCTCTGCGGTGGCGCTTTATTTGGGTATAAATTGCAAAAAATGAAATGTGCACACGTAATGGTTTGAAAAGAGTAATCTCAGTGCTGTTTTCAAAAATACTCTCATCAAGACCCTTGGCATCTCGCTAAAATATCACTTCAGCAGGTCTGACTGTATTTATTTAGTTGGATGAATAAAGTGCTTACGCTTACACGCTATACACAAGTTACCTAACCGCTATACACAAGTTACAAAACAGAGCAAACAATTCACAAGAAAAGGCAGTCAACATGAGGTAACACTCATGACGGTTAGATGCGCAGAGCAAGTCAGCTGATGCAGGAGATGAGGGCTGTTCACACGAAACGGTCTCACTAAAGTAGCCTTAGTACCATTTTAATATGATATGCTATATGACTATTTAATTTTATAGCGGTACTCGATCCTGTGTTATGTGTGTCTTGCTTCCAAGTCAAACACGTTGCCCCTGAGCTATCCTCCCGTCTCTGCTGTATGCATCTGCAAGTAGTGCCATATCACACTGAGGCAATCTGGAGGTGCCACCATGGCCCTACAAGAGTCGCACCATTAGGGGCTATGGCGGGGGACTTAGTTTTCACTGGCGGCATGGGGGGTAGGGGGTCAAAGGGGGCAGGGCTCGTTGACGGAAGCACAGGTGAGGGGCTGCCTTACCTGCATCCGGTGGGGTCAGGGTATTTAAGTCAGGCAAGCACAGGTATCTTCCGCTTTCACGCCGCCTCACGGCACCTTCAGGACAAAGTTAGCCCACCCACCCAACCCCTTTATGATGGCAGTTGTTGACTGGGAACTGGTTTATGGCCAATTCATTGGGAAGATCAGAGTGCGTAACTTATACTGTGTGTTTTTTCAATGTTGCATTTTATTGGCGCTGTTGATGGAGACTTACACAATGGATTATGAAAATGTTCCATTTTCAACCAAAAATGTTGAACTTAAATGAACTATGAATTTGCTACCTGGTTTGTGGGTTGAGGGGTCCACTCACGTCCAAAGGGCCAAGCAGGAGTGGCCCCTTGGGTTGCCCATTGGGTGGATGTTTAGCCCAGGGTTGGGCGTTGGACTGTCTGGCTGGACATTGGATTCTGCAATTAACCCTGGCACAGCTCAGGCAGGTAGGCCATTCAGGCAGCTGGCAGGGCTGCAAGAGTCAAGGTCATGGTAATTATAGATGATGTAAAAGACCTCTGGGGTTCCTGTCAGAATCGTTGTGGATTTTCTGTAACAAAATGCAGCCTGTTTACATCCAAAATCGCTGCAGTATCATTTGTATATTACAATATGTGTTTTATGAAGACATGGGCATATCAGAGTGCACCCCTTTGTATAGTGCGGGTGAGATTCCTTCCCAGAATGGGGTTACGGTTCTTTGAATATGTACCCAGTGCAGCCTGTGCCCGATTAGCCATTAGGTAAATCAGACACTTCCCTAGAGGCCCCACAGATTTGGAGGCGGCCCTAAGGTAACAGCAATTAGAAGGCTCACGGTCCTTCACATTTATTTCTATTTATTGGGTATTTGTAAAGCGCACTGTTAGGGAGTATTCTCAGAATGTGCTAATTGCTCTCTACCTTAGAGACCCCCAGCTCTTTTGCTGAACTTTGGGACTCTATACTTTTTAATTCTGTTTGTTTTCTGTATTTATTTTTGTTGGTTATGGAGTTTTAAAACTCCATAGGCATCTTTTGATGTGTGTTACACAGGACCCTCAGTGCAGTGACACAGGGATGTCTTTTTAGACTTCCCAAAGGTTTAAATACCTTCTATGGGATTAACTACTGTTTCCCAGAGAATGTAAAGTGAAATTGACTTTACTAGTCTTTCCAAATTCTTAGACCCAGCTCACACCATCTTCCAATGGAGAGCTGGAGGGGTTACATAGTATCCCCTGTCTCTAAATACTCATGTAGCAGTCAAATGCTACCCTTTCCTATTGAAAAGGCTGTTGGCAGTGGTTTTACAACAAACTACCATGATTTCTCCCGACCACGAACACCGGTAGCTAAAAATCACGCGAGCCATGTTTTTCAAGATGGCGCCTTAAACCCCTTTATTTAAACAGGTCCCAGTCTTATTTCTTTGCTGTTTCTTTTTGGAAAGGTCCTTCTAGAGTTTGTCTCTGCACGCCATACCAGGTTTGGTCCCTTTGTTCATGTGCCTTTGGCGGAATTCAGGACTGAAAACCGCCTCTGGCGTCCGAATGTCTGGGTAGGCAGTAAGTGAGGGAGGAGCCCGTAACTCCCTGTGCTTAGTCTCCTAGGAGACCCAAATGCATTCTGGTGTGATTGGCTGGCGGACTGTCCGGCAAGGACAAGCACCCTGCTGGGTGAGTGACAGCTAGGCTGGAATGAATGGGAGAAAACTGTTTGAAAAGCGAGTCTACAGGACTGGAAGGCAAAGTCGACCACTGGACCAATGGAACGAAAGAACCGAGGATGAGCTGGAAGAGGACGGCTGCTGCAACTCCTGGATGTTGGTTTGCCCGGTGAAGCCCTGCTGCAGGTCCGAATTGCCAAACTCCATTCAACAGAGAAGCTCCTTCAAGGACGGCTTCTCCCTTTAAGTTGGTGGGACCAATCAACTCGCAAGACACCTGGATACCATTCTCAAGACTGGGAGAGGGACACTAGCTTGTGTTCTTGAATTTACAGCTAACTGAAGTGACTCCATTTTGTTTGCTTTCTTCAACGATCGCGTGCAGTGCATGAGTCCCCGACATCCTCCCTCTTGTCCCCACGACTGAGGCTCAGGAACAGAGAGATCTGCTGGACCTGTCAGGGACCACAACTTCAGCAGCATTTGTTTCTTCATACAAAGGTACTGTGTCAACCCGAGTGAGAGAACGCCACTCTTGCAGTGAAAGTTTGTGAAACTTTCCCAACTTGCAGGCCGAATCAGCTTGTGACCCGACATATGATCTTTTTTCGCCTAAACTACTTCTAAGAACTTTCGCAAAGACTTTACCGTTTGATACCACAACTGCTCTTTCTTATTCAGAACACTAGCCCATTGACTTTGGCCTGGCCTATTGACTTGAATTGAACTCCTCTGGTGAATTGAAACTATTTGCACTGTCTAAAAAGTATATATGATCTATTTTACTTACCTTGTGCCTTTTGCTCCTTTCTAAGTTCTGAACTGCTACTTGGCTCCTATTTCAGGGGAGCTCAAACTGTCTCAAAACCTTAGAATTTTGTATTGAAGTGTATTGGTGTATAATATTAAGTTGCCTTCTTCTAGTGAAATGTTTTCTAAATGATTATGTAATACATTAATAAGTGTTTTTACCAAGAAACCTTGAGAATAGGAGTTTACTTGAACCACTGTTATTGAAAGTCCTCTGTGTAACTACTGGTACTGCTCACATTCACTCTTGAGATAAGCCTGGCTGCTCAGCTCGCTACCAAAAACTGTGTGGTACAAACTTATACCAAAGGTTGGTTTGGCTAACACCTGTAGTCCTAATTGTGTGTAGTGGCTCCAGAGGGTACTGCCTGCAATTCTGCCTAACACGCACTATACAGCAAAATAGTGTTTCAAGGCGCATCAAGACAAGGGGGGCCATGAAGACGAAGGTACGAAACAAAAACAAAACTACAATTGTATGTACAGGGCTATCATGAACGCACACCCCATATCTGATTGGGAATTGTTTTGGCAGCAGTAAAATTCCTGGTCACTTTTAGGTATGTTCTTGGGCGCATCCACTGCTGCTGGCGCAAAGTCACAGGATGGTGCTTGGGGGATATTGTTGTCTACGCCTCCTGTGATCCCTCACCATTCACTATGCTGGCTAGGGCTGATGGGACATGTAGTCCAACATTTCTGACTGGCCATAGGCTGTAGACCACTTAAAAGGCTTGCAGCGCATCATTGATGCAACATAATGCATTGTCAGACACACCTGGCCTGTAAAATGAAGCCCACCCATCTACACTGTCTACAGAGGCCATGCATGAGTATTTGATTTGGAATTCGAGCTTCCTTTATTTACTCTTTCATCAGTCACCTGCACCCCTAGCCGCTGCTGTAACTCCACTTGCTTAGTTACAATATAACAATGCTTTAAGTCCACGTCACGTTATACTCAGTCGCCAACAGGCCTCAGGTCAAAGACACCATTTTTGTATCCAGTCCTTGCATTTTAAACCATGCCACTTTGCACGTTGCAGAAAAAAAGAGGCAATGGCTGGAAGGATGTTTAGAATCAATCTTAACCTCTGGCATCGCTCTGGGCAACCCTCCAGACCATCGTTCTTCACCTGGCAAGCCATTACAGAAGGGGAAAGACCATATGCAAATCAGGTTTGGTACCATCGCGAAACAGGCAGTCCAGCCGGAACTGCTTGGTCACATCCCTTCTGCATGAGACCACAAGCATCCCCAGACATGTTTCAGCCTCATTGTGCATCATCATTGAAGAGTAGCTGGGGTCTCTAAGCCCAGCAAGAATGGGACCACTTTTGTGCCTATATTTATAATGGGTAAACGCATAACTACAAGTTCCAGCATGCAAAGGGATGTTTGGCTATAAAGTCAAGACTAAATAGATGTGATCTTAACAGCATGGAATTAGACATCCGCATACATGCCCTAAAAGGTGTCAGGTTGAAAGTCTGTCATTCAAAATGTTTGCACACGGAGGACTCTATAACCCAACTGATTTGGGCAAATGAGCTGGTGGAAGGAGCGGTCATTCAACCTCATAACCCATGTCACTACATGACATGGCCTTAATGTCTCAGATGTGGGAAAAATGGGTAGTAGTGTATTTCAGTGGCTAGAGCTGAGTTCTTAAGTTTTTTCACGGTATGTGTGAGTACTATCATGGGTAAAAAATCACGTTGCAAGCTACCAGCCGGCACAAAAAAAATCACTTGCCCCATCCGTTCTGTACATGCACAAAGCACACCATTTCTTACTCAGCAAGAGTCCATGAGCATTCGTCTACAGCTGGCGGCGAGGGTACATTTTTAGGTGAGATTACCATAGCTCATGCTATCCTGATTTTATTCTATGCATTCCGGTTCTTGTATCGAGTTTTCTACCCCACGACTAATGATTTGTGTTACAGCGCCAGCCAAAATATTTGAAACTGGTGTCATGGTATCTCTTGGCATGACAGTTGAGGTGTGTAATTGCTAGGGCATGCCCTGTGCTGGTTGGGTTCCGGTCCTGGTGCTGCTGGAGGGTCCTCTGGATTCAGTATCTCCCTCTGTTCCCTGGGAGATGTTTAGGGGAGGGATCTTGCTTCCCTCTTTGGAAATCCTGGCCTTCCTTCACCGGAGGAAGCTGTAAGGCAGACTGTCCCTTCAGCCAGGGTCCAAATTAGTTCTTCCTGTTACTCCTTGCAAAGTCTTCATATGATTTGCCCAAAAGATGGGCTCGACCCTCTTATAAAGCCAAATGTTCCACCGCGATTGGTGTAGGCTAAGCCTACCTTAATAACAAATGCTGCATCCCCACCAACAATCTCCTGTATGCACGAGGTCATAAACAGCATGCTTTGCAACAGAAAAGGTAAATGGGTGAAACATGTGATACTAAGTCCCACCTATCTTCATGTCTGTATGGATCAAAGGGTCTCTGGTTAATTCAGCTCTGTGATTCCTGTCTAAAGCAGCAGGTCTCCATTGAAGCTGTGGCGAGACCAGACATTTGGTCGCCGTCAATCCATATACTTGTACCTTCTGAATGAGGTACCCCTGCGGGAGTGACTTGTAGGAGATCTTGTAGGAGATTCTTTGGGGTTATATTTTGTATTACGTGGTATTTTGTGGTATTTTTGGTATGGTGGTATTTTGTGGTAAGCCTATTGGGGTATTTTTTATAGTGGTGAGACTAATTTCAGAATACTGCCTAATAATTATTTCACCAGCGTCACTAACAATAAACAAATCCTGGACTTAATGCACTCTGAGTAATTGGCTCTTGTTCTCCTGTGATATTTTATCTAAAATTGGCTGTGTTTAAAAACATATAAAGCATGCAAATGAAATACAAAACATTGCTTTGGGATTTCTTACCACACGTTCTATCCCTCGATGCACGCCAAACCAATGAGACTGAATGCAGAAAAATATAATGAGACAATATTACCTTTTCAAATTAATATTTTTTATCATAAATTGGAAGTAGGCAAGTTACACAGAATGACACGTGCGCCCACATTGTAATTCACAACATAAGGTTTTTTTAAGGTTTTTCCTGCAGTGAACTTCAACTCTCTATCTACGATAATGTGCAAATCCCTGCCTCTTATCAGCCTTTGAATTTGCAACAAAACTGTCAGAATAAATACACTCTAAATAACAGCAAAACTTGGATAAATATAAACACAGTTTCACATGCACGTTTAACTTCTTAATTACTAATGCGGCGCCTAAAAATGAACGGAATTATTTAATCTATGCTACTATAGTATCAAACATTAGCTTCACACGCCCCTCAATTAACGGCATAATTACCTAGGTTAAGCTTGAGATATTCCATGACTCAGCTTGGCAGTGACCTAGGGTCAATCACAGATAAGGTTGTTCGAGACTGCAGCTTTTCTAAGAACTGCCAACCCAGGAGAGAGACAGCCACAGCCCAGCAGGCAGTCAGCTTGCAAGCACTGGAGACTAAGAGCCTCACCACGAGTCGGGCAGTATCCTGGCAGTATTCCCGCTGGGATACCGCCCGTGCCAATAGCGTTACTGCCAAACCCCCTCGGCGCTATTAGCACCGGATCACGGGTTTGGCAGAACAGGAATTCCCCATTAGGCCCAATGGGGAATTTTCGGTGCAACTATTGTTGGTAGTATTAACGTGCAGTAATCACGCCGACAAATGGCAAATTCGCGGCAGATTTACCCCCAGCTCTGAGCTGGGGGTAAATCCTGCCAAACCTGTGATTTGGCAGACCCTTAAATGAGGCGGTAATAGTGTTACCGCTGCATTTAAGGGTTACTGCCAAACTCTTAATGATGCTGTAAGTATGCCCAAACCAGCACTTCTGCCTCCTTTGTCAGTGAGTGGAAGAATGAATGCCTAGCCCTCTCTTTTCAAACCCTTTTCATAAAACCCTATGGCACTAAAACAAAAAACACGTCCCTTTGACAAGATCGTACCACTAAAATAGCATGTGATTTCCTCTGTGCCTTTACCCGAAACCCAAACTGCATTGCTGGATAGAAGTTATTACATTTCTCCTGCACTTCGTGCCCCGGAACAATGTGATGCCTTTAGAAGAACGGATCTTCACATTCCTCATCTTACAATACAGCACAGATTCAGCCTGTGCGTTTAAGGTTTATCTTTCTTTCCACACCACCAGGCATTATCTGTCAATCTGCATCCAGTTTATATAATGGACCAATTTGCACTAAATGTTATTATGGGAATCTGTTACGTGTTACATGGGTAGGGTAAATTAGTATATTAGTTCCATTTTGGTATTATTTTTTTGGTGCAACTCAGCCCATTAAAATAGCATCATGGAGTAAAGTGATAATTTTCTAGCATGTGTCCTGTGCATTGGCATCTATTTAGATTCAGCCTGAGACTCGTACTCATTAGTCCATCTATGAATCTCACACGCTTGGCCCTAGTTAAAATTCAAACCTTAGATAAAATGTGAATGATGAAATGCGGAACCTGGATGTTGAAATGCAGAGCCTACAATCTACCAACACCCCCTCCTTTTTTTCCGGTTAGGACACCACTGAAATCACTACAGGAAAAAACAAACATGCTATAATCCCAATAATCCACATCTTAATAGTCAACAAATGAATATGAAGATGGTAATAATCATACACGGGAAGAAGAAACAAGAATGGGGTTTTTTAGAATGTTTTTTTGATCTTATCTCTAGATCACCTTTATCTTTTAACATCATCCTCCCACCCCCGCTTATTACGCCTGACCTTGTGTTTCAGTCCATGATGCTGTAACCCCCGCTCACAGGGTACCTCATCAAAGAGGCAGAAGGGACGGCACAGTCCACACACACTTCATTGACCTCCTTGAGCACCCCCGACTCCCCTGCGCACGCCTCTCCTCCTCTCCCTGTAGTCTACCGTTTTAGGTATAGCGATTTGTTGCTTGCTGGTTGGATGTGCGCTATGTTCATCCCATCTAACTTGCCAATAGGGAGGTGGCGAGATTTCCCTGGCACGACGGGGCCCCTGAAACGGAGCAGGACATTTCGGCGCGGCCCGTTCGGCGCAGGCCGATTTGGCGCAGGAGCCGGGGCGAACTGGCCGCACAGAAATGCCCTGCTCCGTTTGGCCGGGCTTTCAGATGGAGAGCACATGTGTGTCTCCTCCAAAATCCGGAATGCTGCAAGCCATGCAGGCGTTTTTGGGCGTGCATTCCCTTTACCAGCTCTGTGGTTAATTTACAGAAGGACACGATAAAAGAACGGCACTTCGACTCTTTCTTAGTAATAGAAATCACGGATAACTTGAACCCATATGCAGCAGACATAACTATGTTGTTTTGCGGGCTGGCTTCATGCCTTGGGCTGGCTTCATGCCTCCCGGCCCTTGACCCCTCCCCCTTAAAAGTTTTACCACAACAATTTGGTCAAGTGTTGGCAATAAAAGGCCATAGGATTTTATTGATACAAAACATGGTTATTGGTAAATAAACAATAGACGTAATCAACATAAATCATCCTTTTGGGCACCGGGTCCGGAGCTGACCCCCTCTGACCCGTGCCGCTTTAATGACCCGAACTTTCGTTGCGGTGCGAAACTCGCCGAAAATGTTACGTGATGTGAAATGATGCGTGCCTTCTCCCTCAGCGTGGCTTGAAGACAGCCTTCAGTGCACACTTGTGCGTGCTTCTGAGAGGGGACAGGAGAGGGGCCGCAGCGGGGCCTGTGTTGGGCCTAGAGACGTTGAAATGCGACAAGAGGTATGTTCCTATGCCCGCTGGTTGGTGCCATTGCACAAGGCTGCGCTGCAACCTCGCAAGTGTGCAGCGCGCCAAAACATCCCAGCGCCAAAACATCCCGTCGCCGAACTGGCCGCGCAGAACTGGCCACGGCTAATCGGCCCGCGCCGACCCAGCGGTGCCGAAACGGGGTGTACCAAACCTGAAAGACCTGTAGAGTTGGGAACAAGTGTCCCTGGCCTTCCAGTGTCCCCGACCCGTCAATGAAATCTCACGTTTTTCCTCAAGGTCAACCCCCTCGACCTTTACTTGCATATACAGGAGAGAGACGTTACTCTGTGTGGGAGCTGGACCCCTCGCCTAATTTGTCAACAGCCTGCTAAGGCACGTAACCTCTGCGGTGGCGCTTTATTTGGGTATAAATTGCAAAAAATGAAATGTGCACACGTAATGGTTTGAAAAGAGTAATCTCAGTGCTGTTTTCAAAAATACTCTCATCAAGACCCTTGGCATCTCGCTAAAATATCACTTCAGCAGGTCTGACTGTATTTATTTAGTTGGATGAATAAAGTGCTTACGCTTACACGCTATACACAAGTTACCTAACCGCTATACACAAGTTACAAAACAGAGCAAACAATTCACAAGAAAAGGCAGTCAACATGAGGTAACACTCATGACGGTTAGATGCGCAGAGCAAGTCAGCTGATGCAGGAGATGAGGGCTGTTCACACGAAACGGTCTCACTAAAGTAGCCTTAGTACCATTTTAATATGATATGCTATATGACTATTTAATTTTATAGCGGTACTCGATCCTGTGTTATGTGTGTCTTGCTTCCAAGTCAAACACGTTGCCCCTGAGCTATCCTCCCGTCTCTGCTGTATGCATCTGCAAGTAGTGCCATATCACACTGAGGCAATCTGGAGGTGCCACCATGGCCCTACAAGAGTCGCACCATTAGGGCTATGGCGGGGGACTTAGTTTTCACTGGCGGCATGGGGGGTAGGGGGTCAAAGGGGGCAGGGCTCGTTGACGGAAGCACAGGTGAGGGGCTGCCTTACCTGCATCCGGTGGGGTCAGGGTATTTAAGTCAGGCAAGCACAGGTATCTTCCGCTTTCCCGCCGCCTCCCGGCACCTTCAGGACAAAGTTAGCCCACCCACCCAACCCCTTTATGATGGCAGTTGTTGACTGGGAACTGGTTTATGGCCAATTCATTGGGAAGATCAGAGTGCGTAACTTATACTGTGTGTTTTTTCAATGTTGCATTTTATTGGCGCTGTTGATGGAGACTTACACAATGGATTATGAAAATGTTCCATTTTCAACCAAAAATGTTGAACTTAAATGAACTATGAATTTGCTACCTGGTTTGTGGGTTGAGGGGTCCACTCACGTCCAAAGGGCCAAGCAGGAGTGGCCCCTTGGGTTGCCCATTGGGTGGATGTTTAGCCCAGGGTTGGGCGTTGGACTGTCTGGCTGGACATTGGATTCTGCAATTAACCCTGGCACAGCTCAGGCAGGTAGGCCATTCAGGCAGCTGGCAGGGCTGCAAGAGTCAAGGTCATGGTAATTATAGATGATGTAAAAGACCTCTGGGGTTCCTGTCAGAATCGTTGTGGATTTTCTGTAACAAAATGCAGCCTGTTTACATCCAAAATCGCTGCAGTATCATTTGTATATTACAATATGTGTTTTATGAAGACATGGGCATATCAGAGTGCACCCCTTTGTATAGTGCGGGTGAGATTCCTTCCCAGAATGGGGTTACGGTTCTTTGAATATGTACCCAGTGCAGCCTGTGCCCGATTAGCCATTAGGTAAATCAGACACTTCCCTAGAGGCCCCACAGATTTGGAGGCGGCCCTAAGGTAACAGCAATTAGAAGGCTCACGGTCCTTCACATTTATTTCTATTTATTGGGTATTTGTAAAGCGCGCTGTTAGGGAGTATTCTCAGAATGTGCTAATTGCTCTCTACCTTAGAGACCCCCAGCTCTTTTGCTGAACTTTGGGACTCTATACTTTTTAATTCTGTTTGTTTTCTGTATTTATTTTTGTTGGTTATGGAGTTTTAAAACTCCATAGGCATCTTTTGATGTGTGTTACACAGGACCCTCAGTGCAGTGACACAGGGATGTCTTTTTAGACTTCCCAAAGGTTTAAATACCTTCTATGGGATTAACTACTGTTTCCCAGAGAATGTAAAGTGAAATTGACTTTACTAGTCTTTCCAAATTCTTAGACCCAGCTCACACCATCTTCCAATGGAGAGCTGGAGGGGTTACATAGTATCCCCTGTCTCTAAATACTCATGTAGCAGTCAAATGCTACCCTTTCCTATTGAAAAGGCTGTTGGCAGTGGTTTTACAACAAACTACCATGATTTCTCCCGACCACGAACACCGGTAGCTAAAAATCACGGGAGCCATGTTTTTCAAGATGGCGCCTTAAACCCCTTTATTTAAACAGGTCCCAGTCTTATTTCTTTGCTGTTTCTTTTTGGAAAGGTCCTTCTAGAGTTTGTCTCTGCACGCCATACCAGGTTTGGTCCCTTTGTTCATGTGCCTTTGGCGGAATTCAGGACTGAAAACCGCCTCTGGCGTCCGAATGTCTGGGTAGGCAGTAAGTGAGGGAGGAGCCCGTAACTCCCTGTGCTTAGTCTCCTAGGAGACCCAAATGCATTCTGGTGTGATTGGCTGGCGGACTGTCCGGCAAGGACAAGCACCCTGCTGGGTGAGTGACAGCTAGGCTGGAATGAATGGGAGAAAACTGTTTGAAAAGCGAGTCTACAGGACTGGAAGGCAAAGTCGACCACTGGACCAATGGAACGAAAGAACCGAAGATGAGCTGGAAGAGGACGGCTGCTGCAACTCCTGGATGTTGGTTTGCCCGGTGAAGCCCTGCTGCAGGTCCGAATTGCCAAACTCCATTCAACAGAGAAGCTCCTTCAAGGACGGCTTCTCCCTTTAAGTTGGTGGGACCAATCAACTCGCAAGACACCTGGATACCATTCTCAAGACTGGGAGAGGGACACTAGCTTGTGTTCTTGAATTTACAGCTAACTGAAGTGACTCCATTTTGTTTGCTTTCTTCAACGATCGCGTGCAGTGCATGAGTCCCCGACATCCTCCCTCTTGTCCCCACGACTGAGGCTCAGGAACAGAGAGATCTGCTGGACCTGTCAGGGACCACAACTTCAGCAGCATTTGTTTCTTCATACAAAGGTACTGTGTCAACCCGAGTGAGAGAACGGCACTCTTGCAGTGAAAGTTTGTGAAACTTTCCCAACTTGCAGGCCGAATCAGCTTGTGACCCGACATATGATCTTTTTTCGCCTAAACTACTTCTAAGAACTTTCGCAAAGACTTTACCGTTTGATACCACAACTGCTCTTTCTTATTCAGAACACTAGCCCATTGACTTTGGCCTGGCCTATTGACTTGAATTGAACTCCTCTGGTGAATTGAAACTATTTGCACTGTCTAAAAAGTATATATGATCTATTTTACTTACCTTGTGCCTTTTGCTCCTTTCTAAGTTCTGAACTGCTACTTGGCTCCTATTTCAGGGGAGCTCAAACTGTCTCAAAACCTTAGAATTTTGTATTGAAGTGTATTGGTGTATAATATTAAGTTGCCTTCTTCTAGTGAAATGTTTTCTAAATGATTATGTAATACATTAATAAGTGTTTTTACCAAGAAACCTTGAGAATAGGAGTTTACTTGAACCACTGTTATTGAAAGTCCTCTGTGTAACTACTGGTACTGCTCACATTCACTCTTGAGATAAGCCTGGCTGCTCAGCTCGCTACCAAAAACTGTGTGGTACAAACTTATACCAAAGGTTGGTTTGGCTAACACCTGTAGTCCTAATTGTGTGTAGTGGCTCCAGAGGGTACTGCCTGCAATTCTGCCTAACACGCACTATACAGCAAAATAGTGTTTCAAGGCGCATCAAGACAAGGGGGGCCATGAAGACGAAGGTACGAAACAAAAACAAAACTACAATTGTATGTACAGGGCTATCATGAACGCACACCCCATATCTGATTGGGAATTGTTTTGGCAGCAGTAAAATTCCTGGTCACTTTTAGGTATGTTCTTGGGCGCATCCACTGCTGTTTGCGCAAAGTCACAGGATGGTGCTTGGGGGATATTGTTGTCTACGCCTCCTGTGATCCCTCACCATTCACTATGCTGGCTAGGGCTGATGGGACATGTAGTCCAACATTTCTGACTGGCCATAGGCTGTAGACCACTTAAAAGGCTTGCAGCGCATCATTGATGCAACATAATGCATTGTCAGACACACCTGGCCTGTAAAATGAAGCCCACCCATCTACACTGTCTACAGAGGCCATGCATGAGTATTTGATTTGGAATTCGAGCTTCCTTTATTTACTCTTTCATCAGTCACCTGCACCCCTAGCCGCGGCTGTAACTCCACTTGCTTAGTTACAATATAACAATGCTTTAAGTCCACGTCACGTTTTACTCAGTCGCCAACAGGCCTCAGGTCAAAGACACCATTTTTGTATCCAGTCCTTGCATTTTAAACCATGCCACTTTGCACGTTGCAGAAAAAAAGAGGCAATGGCTGGAAGGATGTTTAGAATCAATCTTAACCTCTGGCATCGCTCTGGGCAACCCTCCAGACCATCGTTCTTCACCTGGCAAGCCATTACAGAAGGGGAAAGACCATATGCAAATCAGGTTTGGTACCATCGCGAAACAGGCAGTCCAGCCGGAACTGCTTGGTCACATCCCTTCTGCATGAGACCACAAGCATCCCCAGACATGTTTCAGCCTCATTGTGCATCATCATTGAAGAGTAGCTGGGGTCTCTAAGCCCAGCAAGAATGGGACCACTTTTGTGCCTATATTTATAATGGGTAAACGCATAACTACAAGTTCCTGCATGCAAAGGGATGTTTGGCTATAAAGTCAAGACTAAATAGATGTGATCTTAACAGCATGGAGTTAGACATCCGCATACATGCCCTAAAAGGTTTCAGGTTGAAAGTCTGTCATTCAAAATGTTTGCACACGGAGGACTCTATAACCCAACTGATTTGGGCAAATGAGCTGGTGGAAGGAGCGGTCATTCAACCTCATAACCCATGTCACTACATGACATGGCCTTAATGTCTCAGATGTGGGAAAAATGGGTAGTAGTGTATTTCAGTGGCTAGAGCTGAGTTCTTAAGTTTTTTCACGGTATGTGTGAGTACTATCATGGGTAAAAAATCACGTTGCAAGCTACCAGCCGGCACAAAAAAAATCACTTGCCCCATCCGTTCTGTACATGCACAAAGCACACCATTTCTTACTCAGCAAGAGTCCATGAGCATTCGTCTACAGCTGGCGGCGAGGGTACATTTTTAGGTGAGATTACCATAGCTCATGCTATCCTGATTTTATTCTATGCATTCCGGTTCTTGTATCGAGTTTTCTACCCCACGACTAATGATGTGTGTTACAGCGCCAGCCAAAATATTTGAAACTGGTGTCATGGTATCTCTTGGCATGACAGTTGAGGTGTGTAATTGCTAGGGCATGCCCTGTGCTGGTTGGGTTCCGGTCCTGGTGCTGCTGGAGGGTCCTCTGGATTCAGTATCTCCCTCTGTTCCCTGGGAGATGTTTAGGGGAGGGATCTTGCTTCCCTCTTTGGAAATCCTGGCCTTCCTTCACCGGAGGAAGCTGTAAGGCAGACTGTCCCTTCAGCCAGGGTCCAAATTAGTTCTTCCTGTTACTCCTTGCAAAGTCTTCATATGATTTGCCCAAAAGATGGGCTCGACCCTCTTATAAAGCCAAATGTTCCACCGCGATTGGTGTAGGCTAAGCCTACCTTAATAACAAATGCTGCATCCCCACCAACAATCTCCTGTATGCACGAGGTCATAAACAGCATGCTTTGCAACAGAAAAGGTAAATGGGTGAAACATGTGATACTAAGTCCCACCTATCTTCATGTCTGTATGGATCAAAGGGTCTCTGGTTAATTCAGCTCTGTGATTCCTGTCTAAAGCAGCAGGTCTCCATTGAAGCTGTGGCGAGACCAGACATTTGGTCGCCGTCAATCCATATACTTGTACCTTCTGAATGAGGTACCCCTGCGGGAGTGACTTGTAGGAGATCTTGTAGGAGATTCTTTGGGGTTATATTTTGTATTACGTGGTATTTTGTGGTATTTTTGGTATGGTGGTATTTTGTGGTAAGCCTATTGGGGTATTTTTTATAGTGGTGAGACTAATTTCAGAATACTGCCTAATAATTATTTCACCAGCGTCACTAACAATAAACAAATCCTGGACTTAATGCACTCTGAGTAATTGGCTCTTGTTCTCCTGTGATATTTTATCTAAAATTGGCTGTGTTTAAAAACATATAAAGCATGCAAATGAAATACAAAACATTGCTTTGGGATTTCTTACCACACGTTCTATCCCTCGATGCACGCCAAACCAATGAGACTGAATGCAGAAAAATATAATGAGACAATATTACCTTTTCAAATTAATATTTTTTATCATAAATTGGAAGTAGGCAAGTTACACAGAATGACACGTGCGCCCACATTGTAATTCACAACATAAGGTTTTTTTAAGGTTTTTCCTGCAGTGAACTTCAACGCTCTATCTACGATAATGTGCAAATCCCTGCCTCTTATCAGCCTTTGAATTTGCAACAAAACTGTCAGAATAAATACACTCTAAATAACAGCAAAACTTGGATAAATATAAACACAGTTTCACATGCACGTTTAACTTCTTAATTACTAATGCGGCGCCTAAAAATGAACGGAATTATTTAATCTATGCTACTATAGTATCAAACATTAGCTTCACACGCCCCTCAATTAACGGCATAATTACCTAGGTTAAGCTTGAGATATTCCATGACTCAGCTTGGCAGTGACCTAGGGTCAATCACAGATAAGGTTGTTCGAGACTGCAGCTTTTCTAAGAACTGCCAACCCAGGAGAGAGACAGCCACAGCCCAGCAGGCAGTCAGCTTGCAAGCACTGGAGACTAAGAGCCTCACCACGAGTCGGGCAGTATCCTGGCAGTATTCCCGCTGGGATACCGCCCGTGCCAATAGCGTTACTGCCAAACCCCCTCGGCGCTATTAGCACCGGATCACGGGTTTGGCAGAACAGGAATTCCCCATTAGGCCCAATGGGGAATTTTCGGTGCAACTATTGTTGGTAGTATTAACGTGCAGTAATCACGCCGACAAATGGCAAATTCGCGGCAGATTTACCCCCAGCTCTGAGCTGGGGGTAAATCCTGCCAAACCTGTGATTTGGCAGACCCTTAAATGAGGCGGTAATAGTGTTACCGCTGCATTTAAGGGTTACTGCCAAACTCTTAATGATGCTGTAAGTATGCCCAAACCAGCACTTCTGCCTCCTTTGTCAGTGAGTGGAAGAATGAATGCCTAGCCCTCTCTTTTCAAACCCTTTTCATAAAACCCTATGGCACTAAAACAAAAAACACGTCCCTTTGACAAGATCGTACCACTAAAATAGCATGTGATTTCCTCTGTGCCTTTACCCGAAACCCAAACTGCATTGCTGGATAGAAGTTATTACATTTCTCCTGCACTTCGTGCCCCGGAACAATGTGATGCCTTTAGAAGAACGGATCTTCACATTCCTCATCTTACAATACAGCACAGATTCAGCCTGTGCGTTTAAGGTTTATCTTTCTTTCCACACCACCAGGCATTATCTGTCAATCTGCATCCAGTTTATATAATGGACCAATTTGCACTAAATGTTATTATGGGAATCTGTTACGTGTTACATGGGTAGGGTAAATTAGTATATTAGTTCCATTTTGGTATTATTTTTTTGGTGCAACTCAGCCCATTAAAATAGCATCATGGAGTAAAGTGATAATTTTCTAGCATGTGTCCTGTGCATTGGCATCTATTTAGATTCAGCCTGAGACTCGTACTCATTAGTCCATCTATGAATCTCACACGCTTGGCCCTAGTTAAAATTCAAACCTTAGATAAAATGTGAATGATGAAATGCGGAACCTGGATGTTGAAATGCAGAGCCTACAATCTACCAACACCCCCTCCTTTTTTTCCGGTTAGGACACCACTGAAATCACTACAGGAAAAAACAAACATGCTATAATCCCAATAATCCACATCTTAATAGTCAACAAATGAATATGAAGATGGTAATAATCATACACGGGAAGAAGAAACAAGAATGGGGTTTTTTAGAATGTTTTTTTGATCTTATCTCTAGATCACCTTTATCTTTTAACATCATCCTCCCACCCCCGCTTATTACGCCTGACCTTGTGTTTCAGTCCATGATGCTGTAACCCCCGCTCACAGGGTACCTCATCAAAGAGGCAGAAGGGACGGCACAGTCCACACACACTTCATTGACCTCCTTGAGCACCCCCGACTCCCCTGCGCACGCCTCTCCTCCTCTCCCTGTAGTCTACCGTTTTAGGTATAGCGATTTGTTGCTTGCTGGTTGGATGTGCGCTATGTTCATCCCATCTAACTTGCCAATAGGGAGGTGGCGAGATTTCCCTGGCACGACAGGGCCCCTGAAACGGAGCAGGACATTTCGGCGCGGCCCGTTCGGCGCAGGCCGATTTGGCGCAGGAGCCGGGGCGAACTGGCCGCACAGAAATGCCCTGCTCCGTTTGGCCGGGCTTTCAGATGGAGAGCACATGTGTGTCTCCTCCAAAATCCGGAATGCTGCAAGCCATGCAGGCGTTTTTGGGCGTGCATTCCCTTTACCAGCTCTGTGGTTAATTTACAGAAGGACACGATAAAAGAACGGCACTTCGACTCTTTCTTAGTAATAGAAATCACGGATAACTTGAACCCATATGCAGCAGACATAACTATGTTGTTTTGCGGGCTGGCTTCATGCCTTGGGCTGGCTTCATGCCTCCCGGCCCTTGACCCCTCCCCCTTAAAAGTTTTACCACAACAATTTGGTCAAGTGTTGGCAATAAAAGGCCATAGGATTTTATTGATACAAAACATGGTTATTGGTAAATAAACAATAGACGTAATCAACATAAATCATCCTTTTGGGCACCGGGTCCGGAGCTGACCCCCTCTGACCCGTGCCGCTTTAATGACCCGAACTTTCGTTGCGGTGCGAAACTCGCCGAAAATGTTACGTGATGTGAAATGATGCGTGCCTTCTCCCTCAGCGTGGCTTGAAGACAGCCTTCAGTGCACACTTGTGCGTGCTTCTGAGAGGGGACAGGAGAGGGGCCGCAGCGGGGCCTGTGTTGGGCCTAGAGACGTTGAAATGCGACAAGGGGTATGTTCCTATGCCCGCTGGTTGGTGCCATTGCACAAGGCTGCGCTGCAACCTCGCAAGTGTGCAGCGCGCCAAAACATCCCAGCGCCAAAACATCCCGTCGCCGAACTGGCCATGCAGAACTGGCCACGGCTAATCGGCCCGCGCCGACCCAGCGGTGCCGAAACGGGGTGTACCAAACCTGAAAGACCTGTAGAGTTGGGAACAAGTGTCCCTGGCCTTCCAGTGTCCCCGACCCGTCAATGAAATCTCACGTTTTTCCTCAAGGTCAACCCCCTCGACCTTTACTTGCATATACAGGAGAGAGACGTTACTCTGTGTGGGAGCTGGACCCCTCGCCTAATTTGTCAACAGCCTGCTAAGGCACGTAACCTCTGCGGTGGCGCTTTATTTGGGTATAAATTGCAAAAAATGAAATGTGCACACGTAATGGTTTGAAAAGAGTAATCTCAGTGCTGTTTTCAAAAATACTCTCATCAAGACCCTTGGCATCTCGCTAAAATATCACTTCAGCAGGTCTGACTGTATTTATTTAGTTGGATGAATAAAGTGCTTACGCTTACACGCTATACACAAGTTACCTAACCGCTATACACAAGTTACAAAACAGAGCAAACAATTCACAAGAAAAGGCAGTCAACATGAGGTAACACTCATGACGGTTAGATGCGCAGAGCAAGTCAGCTGATGCAGGAGATGAGGGCTGTTCACACGAAACGGTCTCACTAAAGTAGCCTTAGTACCATTTTAATATGATATGCTATATGACTATTTAATTTTATAGCGGTACTCGATCCTGTGTTATGTGTGTCTTGCTTCCAAGTCAAACACGTTGCCCCTGAGCTATCCTCCCGTCTCTGCTGTATGCATCTGCAAGTAGTGCCATATCACACTGAGGCAATCTGGAGGTGCCACCATGGCCCTACAAGAGTCGCACCATTAGGGCTATGGCGGGGGACTTAGTTTTCACTGGCGGCATGGGGGGTAGGGGGTCAAAGGGGGCAGGGCTCGTTGACGGAAGCACAGGTGAGGGGCTGCCTTACCTGCATCCGGTGGGGTCAGGGTATTTAAGTCAGGCAAGCACAGGTATCTTCCGCTTTCCCGCCGCCTCCCGGCACCTTCAGGACAAAGTTAGCCCACCCACCCAACCCCTTTATGATGGCAGTTGTTGACTGGGAACTGGTTTATGGCCAATTCATTGGGAAGATCAGAGTGCGTAACTTATACTGTGTGTTTTTTCAATGTTGCATTTTATTGGCGCTGTTGATGGAGACTTACACAATGGATTATGAAAATGTTCCATTTTCAACCAAAAATGTTGAACTTAAATGAACTATGAATTTGCTACCTGGTTTGTGGGTTGAGGGGTCCACTCACGTCCAAAGGGCCAAGCAGGAGTGGCCCCTTGGGTTGCCCATTGGGTGGATGTTTAGCCCAGGGTTGGGCGTTGGACTGTCTGGCTGGACATTGGATTCTGCAATTAACCCTGGCACAGCTCAGGCAGGTAGGCCATTCAGGCAGCTGGCAGGGCTGCAAGAGTCAAGGTCATGGTAATTATAGATGATGTAAAAGACCTCTGGGGTTCCTGTCAGAATCGTTGTGGATTTTCTGTAACAAAATGCAGCCTGTTTACATCCAAAATCGCTGCAGTATCATTTGTATATTACAATATGTGTTTTATGAAGACATGGGCATATCAGAGTGCACCCCTTTGTATAGTGCGGGTGAGATTCCTTCCCAGAATGGGGTTACGGTTCTTTGAATATGTACCCAGTGCAGCCTGTGCCCGATTAGCCATTAGGTAAATCAGACACTTCCCTAGAGGCCCCACAGATTTGGAGGCGGCCCTAAGGTAACAGCAATTAGAAGGCTCACGGTCCTTCACATTTATTTCTATTTATTGGGTATTTGTAAAGCGCACTGTTAGGGAGTATTCTCAGAATGTGCTAATTGCTCTCTACCTTAGAGACCCCCAGCTCTTTTGCTGAACTTTGGGACTCTATACTTTTTAATTCTGTTTGTTTTCTGTATTTATTTTTGTTGGTTATGGAGTTTTAAAACTCCATAGGCATCTTTTGATGTGTGTTACACAGGACCCTCAGTGCAGTGACACAGGGATGTCTTTTTAGACTTCCCAAAGGTTTAAATACCTTCTATGGGATTAACTACTGTTTCCCAGAGAATGTAAAGTGAAATTGACTTTACTAGTCTTTCCAAATTCTTAGACCCAGCTCACACCATCTTCCAATGGAGAGCTGGAGGGGTTACATAGTATCCCCTGTCTCTAAATACTCATGTAGCAGTCAAATGCTACCCTTTCCTATTGAAAAGGCTGTTGGCAGTGGTTTTACAACAAACTACCATGATTTCTCCCGACCACGAACACCGGTAGCTAAAAATCACGGGAGCCATGTTTTTCAAGATGGCGCCTTAAACCCCTTTATTTAAACAGGTCCCAGTCTTATTTCTTTGCTGTTTCTTTTTGGAAAGGTCCTTCTAGAGTTTGTCTCTGCACGCCATACCAGGTTTGGTCCCTTTGTTCATGTGCCTTTGGCGGAATTCAGGACTGAAAACCGCCTCTGGCGTCCGAATGTCTGGGTAGGCAGTAAGTGAGGGAGGAGCCCGTAACTCCCTGTGCTTAGTCTCCTAGGAGACCCAAATGCATTCTGGTGTGATTGGCTGGCGGACTGTCCGGCAAGGACAAGCACCCTGCTGGGTGAGTGACAGCTAGGCTGGAATGAATGGGAGAAAACTGTTTGAAAAGCGAGTCTACAGGACTGGAAGGCAAAGTCGACCACTGGACCAATGGAACGAAAGAACCGAAGATGAGCTGGAAGAGGACGGCTGCTGCAACTCCTGGATGTTGGTTTGCCCGGTGAAGCCCTGCTGCAGGTCCGAATTGCCAAACTCCATTCAACAGAGAAGCTCCTTCAAGGACGGCTTCTCCCTTTAAGTTGGTGGGACCAATCAACTCGCAAGACACCTGGATACCATTCTCAAGACTGGGAGAGGGACACTAGCTTGTGTTCTTGAATTTACAGCTAACTGAAGTGACTCCATTTTGTTTGCTTTCTTCAACGATCGCGTGCAGTGCATGAGTCCCCGACATCCTCCCTCTTGTCCCCACGACTGAGGCTCAGGAACAGAGAGATCTGCTGGACCTGTCAGGGACCACAACTTCAGCAGCATTTGTTTCTTCATACAAAGGTACTGTGTCAACCCGAGTGAGAGAACGCCACTCTTGCAGTGAAAGTTTGTGAAACTTTCCCAACTTGCAGGCCGAATCAGCTTGTGACCCGACATATGATCTTTTTTCGCCTAAACTACTTCTAAGAACTTTCGCAAAGACTTTACCGTTTGATACCACAACTGCTCTTTCTTATTCAGAACACTAGCCCATTGACTTTGGCCTGGCCTATTGACTTGAATTGAACTCCTCTGGTGAATTGAAACTATTTGCACTGTCTAAAAAGTATATATGATCTATTTTACTTACCTTGTGCCTTTTGCTCCTTTCTAAGTTCTGAACTGCTACTTGGCTCCTATTTCAGGGGAGCTCAAACTGTCTCAAAACCTTAGAATTTTGTATTGAAGTGTATTGGTGTATAATATTAAGTTGCCTTCTTCTAGTGAAATGTTTTCTAAATGATTATGTAATACATTAATAAGTGTTTTTACCAAGAAACCTTGAGAATAGGAGTTTACTTGAACCACTGTTATTGAAAGTCCTCTGTGTAACTACTGGTACTGCTCACATTCACTCTTGAGATAAGCCTGGCTGCTCAGCTTGCTACCAAAAACTGTGTGGTACAGACTTATACCAAAGGTTGGTTTGGCTAACACCTGTAGTCCTAATTGTGTGTAGTGGCTCCAGAGGGTACTGCCTGCAATTCTGCCTAACACGCACTATACAGCAAAATAGTGTTTCAAGGCGCATCAAGACAAGGGGGGCCATGAAGACGAAGGTACGAAACAAAAACAAAACTACAATTGTATGTACAGGGCTATCATGAACGCACACCCCATATCTGATTGGGAATTGTTTTGGCAGCAGTAAAATTCCTGGTCACTTTTAGGTATGTTCTTGGGCGCATCCACTGCTGCTGGCGCAAAGTCACAGGATGGTGCTTGGGGGATATTGTTGTCTACTCCTCCTGTGATCCCTCACCATTCACTATGCTGGCTAGGGCTGATGGGACATGTAGTCCAACATTTCTGACTGGCCATAGGCTGTAGACCACTTAAAAGGCTTGCAGCGCATCATTGATGCAACATAATGCGTTGTCAGACACACCTGGCCTGTAAAATGAAGCCCACCCATCTACACTGTCTGCAGAGGCCATGCATGAGTATTTGATTTGGAATTCGAGGTTCCTTTATTTACTCTTTCATCAGTCACCTGCACCCCTAGCCGCGGCTGTAACTCCACTTGCTTAGTTACAATATAACAATGCTTTAAGTCCACGTCACGTTATACTCAGTCGCCAACAGGCCTCAGGTCAAAGACACCATTTTTGTATCCAGTCCTTGCATTTTAAACCATGCCACTTTGCACGTTGCAGAAAAAAAGAGGCAATGGCTGGAAGGATGTTTAGAATCAATCGTAACCTCTGGCATCGCTCTGGGCAACCCTCCAGACCATCGTTCTTCACCTGGCAAGCCATTACAGAAGGGGAAAGACCATATGCAAATCAGGTTTGGTACCACCGCGAAACAGGCAGTCCAGCCGCAACTGCTTGGTCACATCCCTTCTGCATGAGACCACAAGCATCCCCAGACATGTTTCAGCCTCATTGTGCATCATCATTGAAGAGTAGCTGGGGTCTCTAAGCCCAGCAAGAATGGGACCACTTTTGTGCCTATATTTATAATGGGTAAACGCATAACTACAAGTTCCAGCATGCAAAGGGATGTTTGGCTATAAAGTCAAGACTAAATAGATGTGATCTTAACAGCATGGAGTTAGACATCCGCATACATGCCCTAAAAGGTGTCAGGTTGAAAGTCTGTCATTCAAAATGTTTGCACACGGAGGACTCTATAACCCAACTGATTTGGGCAAATGAGCTGGTGGAAGGAGCGGTCATTCAACCTCATAACCCATGTCACTACATGACATGGCCTTAATGTCTCAGATGTGGGAAAAATGGGTAGTAGTGTATTTCAGTGGCTAGAGCTGAGTTCTTAAGTTTTTTCACGGCATGTGTGAGTACTATCATGGGTAAAAAATCACGTTGCAAGCTACCAGCCGGCACAAAAAAAATCACTTGCCCCATCCGTTCTGTACATGCACAAAGCACACCATTTCTTACTCAGCAAGAGTCCATGAGCATTCGTCTACAGCTGGCGGCGAGGGTACATTTTTAGGTGAGATTACCATAGCTCATGCTATCCTGATTTTATTCTATGCATTCCGGTTCTTGTATGGAGTTTTCTACCCCACGACTAATGATGTGTGTTACAGCGCCAGCCAAAATATTTGAAACTGGTGTCATGGTATCTCTTGGCATGACAGTTGAGGTGTGTAATTGCTAGGGCATGCCCTGTGCTGGTTGGGTTCCGGTCCTGGTGCTGCTGGAGGGTCCTCTGGATTCAGTATCTCCCTCTGTTCCCTGGGAGATGTTTAGGGGAGGGATCTTGCTTCCCTCTTTGGAAATCCTGGCCTTCCTTCACCGGAGGAAGCTGTAAGGCAGACTGTCCCTTCAGCCAGGGTCCAAATTAGTTCTTCCTGTTACTCCTTGCAAAGTCTTCATATGATTTGCCCAAAAGATGGGCTCGACCCTCTTATAAAGCCAAATGTTCCACCGCGATTGGTGTAGGCTAAGCCTACCTTAATAACAAATGCTGCATCCCCACCAACAATCTCCTGTATGCACGAGGTCATAAACAGCATGCTTTGCAACAGAAAAGGTAAATGGGTGAAACATGTGATACTAAGTCCCACCTATCTTCATGTCTGTATGGATCAAAGGGTCTCTGGTTAATTCAGCTCTGTGATTCCTGTCTAAAGCAGCAGGTCTCCATTGAAGCTGTGGCGAGACCAGACATTTGGTCGCCGTCAATCCATATACTTGTACCTTCTGAATGAGGTACCCCTGCGGGAGTGACTTGTAGGAGATCTTGTAGGAGATCCTTTGGGGTTATATTTTGTATTACGTGGTATTTTGTGGTATTTTTGGTATGGTGGTATTTTGTGGTAAGCCTATTGGGGTATTTTTTATAGTGGTGAGACTAATTTCAGAATACTGCCTAATAATGATTTCACCAGCGTCACTAACAATAAACAAATCCTGGACTTAATGCACTCTGAGTAATTGGCTCTTGTTCTCCTGTGATATTTTATCTAAAATTGGCTGTGTTTAAAAACATATAAAGCATGCAAATGAAATACAAAACATTGCTTTGGGATTTCTTACCACACGTTCTATCCCTCGATGCACGCCAAACCAATGAGACTGAATGCAGAAAAATATAATGAGACAATATTACCTTTTCAAATTAATATTTTTTATCATAAATTGGAAGTAGGCAAGTTACACAGAATGACACGTGCGCCCACATTGTAATTCACAACATAAGGTTTTTTTAAGGTTTTTCCTGCAGTGAACTTCAACGCTCTATCTACGATAATGTGCAAATCCCTGCCTCTTATCAGCCTTTGAATTTGCAACAAAACTGTCAGAATAAATACACTCTAAATAACAGCAAAACTTGGATAAATATAAACACAGTTTCACATGCACGTTTAACTTCTTAATTACTAATGCGGCGCCTAAAAATGAACGGAATTATTTAATCTATGCTACTATAGTATCAAACATTAGCTTCACACGCCCCTCAATTAACGGCATAATTACCTAGGTTAAGCTTGAGATATTCCATGACTCAGCTTGGCAGTGACCTAGGGTCAGTCACAGATAAGGTTGTTCGAGACTGCAGCTTTTCTAAGAACTGCCAACCCAGGAGAGAGACAGCCACAGCCCAGCAGGCAGTCAGCTTGCAAGCACTGGAGACTAAGAGCCTCACCACGAGTCGGGCGGTATCCTGGCAGTATTCCCGCTGGGATACCGCCCGTGCCAATAGCGTTACTGCCAAACCCCCTCGGCGCTATTAGCACCGGATCACGGGTTTGGCAGAATAGGAATTCCCCATTAGGCCCAATGGGGAATTTTCGGTGCAACTATTGTTGGTAGTATTAACGTGCAGTAATCACGCCGACAAATGGCAAATTCGCGGCAGATTTACCCCCAGCTCTGAGCTGGGGGTAAATCCTGCCAAACCTGTGATTTGGCAGACCCTTAAATGAGGCGGTAATAGTGTTACCGCTGCATTTAAGGGTTACTGCCAAACTCTTAATGATGCTGTAAGTATGCCCAAACCAGCACTTCTGCCTCCTTTGTCAGTGAGTGGAAGAATGAATGCCTAGCCCTCTCTTTTCAAACCCTTTTCATAAAACCCTATGGCACTAAAACAAAAAACACGTCCCTTTGACAAGATCGTACCACTAAAATAGCATGTGATTTCCTCTGTGCCTTTACCCGAAACCCAAACTGCATTGCTGGATAGAAGTTATTACATTTCTCCTGCACTTCGTGCCCCGGAACAATGTGATGCCTTTAGAAGAACGGATCTTCACATTCCTCATCTTACAATACAGCACAGATTCAGCCTGTGCGTTTAAGGTTTATCTTTCTTTCCACACCACCAGGCATTATCTGTCAATCTGCATCCAGTTTATATAATGGACCAATTTGCACTAAATGTTATTATGGGAATCTGTTACGTGTTACATGGGTAGGGTAAATTAGTATATTAGTTCCATTTTGGTATTATTTTTTTGGTGCAACTCAGCCCATTAAAATAGCATCATGGAGCAGAGTGATAATTTTCTAGCATGTGTCCTGTGCATTGGCATCTATTTAGATTCAGCCTGAGACTCATACTCATTAGTCCATCTATGAATCTCACACGCTTGGCCCTAGTTAAAATTCAAACCTTAGATAAAATGTGAATGATGAAATGCGGAACCTGGATGTTGAAATGCAGAGCCTACAATCTACCAACACCCCCTCCTTTTTTTCCGGTTAGGACACCACTGAAATCACTACAGGAAAAAACAAACATGCTATAATCCCAATAATCCACATCTTAATAGTCAACAAATGAATATGAAGATGGTAATAATCATACACGGGAAGAAGAAACAAGAATGGGGTTTTTTAGAATGTTTTTTTGATCTTATCTCTAGATCACCTTTATCTTTTAACATCATCCTCCCACCCCCGCTTATTACGCCTGACCTTGTGTTTCAGTCCATGATGCTGTAACCCCCGCTCACAGGGTACCTCATCAAAGAGGCAGAAGGGACGGCACAGTCCACACACACTTCATTGACCTCCTTGAGCACCCCCGACTCCCCTGCGCACGCCTCTCCTCCTCTCCCTGTAGTCTACCGTTTTAGGTATAGCGATTTGTTGCTTGCTGGTTGGATGTGCGCTATGTTCATCCCATCTAACTTGCCAATAGGGAGGTGGCGAGATTTCCCTGGCACGACGGGGCCCCTGAAACGGAGCAGGACATTTCGGCGCGGCCCGTTCGGCGCAGGCCGATTTGGCGCAGGAGCCGGGGCGAACTGGCCGCACAGAAATGCCCTGCTCCGTTTGGCCGGGCTTTCAGATGGAGAGCACATGTGTGTCTCCTCCAAAATCCGGAATGCTGCAAGCCATGCAGGCGTTTTTGGGCGTGCATTCCCTTTACCAGCTCTGTGGTTAATTTACAGAAGGACACGATAAAAGAACGGCACTTCGACTCTTTCTTAGTAATAGAAATCACGGATAACTTGAACCCATATGCAGCAGACATAACTATGTTGTTTTGCGGGCTGGCTTCATGCCTTGGGCTGGCTTCATGCCTCCCGGCCCTTGACCCCTCCCCCTTAAAAGTTTTACCACAACAATTTGGTCAAGTGTTGGCAATAAAAGGCCATAGGATTTTATTGATACAAAACATGGTTATTGGTAAATAAACAATAGACGTAATCAACATAAATCATCCTTTTGGGCACCGGGTCCGGAGCTGACCCCCTCTGACCCGTGCCGCTTTAATGACCCGAACTTTCGTTGCGGTGCGAAACTCGCCGAAAATGTTACGTGATGTGAAATGATGCGTGCCTTCTCCCTCAGCGTGGCTTGAAGACAGCCTTCAGTGCACACTTGTGCGTGCTTCTGAGAGGGGACAGGAGAGGGGCCGCAGCGGGGCCTGTGTTGGGCCTAGAGACGTTGAAATGCGACAAGAGGTATGTTCCTATGCCCGCTGGTTGGTGCCATTGCACAAGGCTGCGCTGCAACCTCGCAAGTGTGCAGCGCGCCAAAACATCCCAGCGCCAAAACATCCCGTCGCCGAACTGGCCGCGCAGAACTGGCCACGGCTAATCGGCCCGCGCCGACCCAGCGGTGCCGAAACGGGGTGTACCAAACCTGAAAGACCTGTAGAGTTGGGAACAAGTGTCCCTGGCCTTCCAGTGTCCCCGACCCGTCAATGAAATCTCACGTTTTTCCTCAAGGTCAACCCCCTCGACCTTTACTTGCATATACAGGAGAGAGACGTTACTCTGTGTGGGAGCTGGACCCCTCGCCTAATTTGTCAACAGCCTGCTAAGGCACGTAACCTCTGCGGTGGCGCTTTATTTGGGTATAAATTGCAAAAAATGAAATGTGCACACGTAATGGTTTGAAAAGAGTAATCTCAGTGCTGTTTTCAAAAATACTCTCATCAAGACCCTTGGCATCTCGCTAAAATATCACTTCAGCAGGTCTGACTGTATTTATTTAGTTGGATGAATAAAGTGCTTACGCTTACACGCTATACACAAGTTACCTAACCGCTATACACAAGTTACAAAACAGAGCAAACAATTCACAAGAAAAGGCAGTCAACATGAGGTAACACTCATGACGGTTAGATGCGCAGAGCAAGTCAGCTGATGCAGGAGATGAGGGCTGTTCACACGAAACGGTCTCACTAAAGTAGCCTAAGTACCATTTTAATATGATATGCTATATGACTATTTAATTTTATAGCGGTACTCGATCCTGTGTTATGTGTGTCTTGCTTCCAAGTCAAACACGTTGCCCCTGAGCTATCCTCCCGTCTCTGCTGTATGCATCTGCAAGTAGTGCCATATCACACTGAGGCAATCTGGAGGTGCCACCATGGCCCTACAAGAGTCGCACCATTAGGGGCTATGGCGGGGGACTTAGTTTTCACTGGCGGCATGGGGGGTAGGGGGTCAAAGGGGGCAGGGCTCGTTGACGGAAGCACAGGTGAGGGGCTGCCTTACCTGCATCCGGTGGGGTCAGGGTATTTAAGTCAGGCAAGCACAGGTATCTTCCGCTTTCCCGCCGCCTCCCGGCACCTTCAGGACAAAGTTAGCCCACCCACCCAACCCCTTTATGATGGCAGTTGTTGACTGGGAACTGGTTTATGGCCAATTCATTGGGAAGATCAGAGTGCGTAACTTATACTGTGTGTTTTTTCAATGTTGCATTTTATTGGCGCTGTTGATGGAGACTTACACAATGGATTATGAAAATGTTCCATTTTCAACCAAAAATGTTGAACTTAAATGAACTATGAATTTGCTACCTGGTTTGTGGGTTGAGGGGTCCACTCACGTCCAAAGGGCCAAGCAGGAGTGGCCCCTTGGGTTGCCCATTGGGTGGATGTTTAGCCCAGGGTTGGGCGTTGGACTGTCTGGCTGGACATTGGATTCTGCAATTAACCCTGGCACAGCTCAGGCAGGTAGGCCATTCAGGCAGCTGGCAGGGCTGCAAGAGTCAAGGTCATGGTAATTATAGATGATGTAAAAGACCTCTGGGGTTCCTGTCAGAATCGTTGTGGATTTTCTGTAACAAAATGCAGCCTGTTTACATCCAAAATCGCTGCAGTATTCATTGTATATTACAATATGTGTTTTATGAAGACATGGGCATATCAGAGTGCACCCCTTTGTATAGTGCGGGTGAGATTCCTTCCCAGAATGGGGTTACGGTTCTTTGAATATGTACCCAGTGCAGCCTGTGCCCGATTAGCCATTAGGTAAATCAGACACTTCCCTAGAGGCCCCACAGATTTGGAGGCGGCCCTAAGGTAACAGCAATTAGAAGGCTCACGGTCCTTCACATTTATTTCTATTTATTGGGTATTTGTAAAGCGCACTGTTAGGGAGTATTCTCAGAATGTGCTAATTGCTCTCTACCTTAGAGACCGCCAGCTCTTTAGCTGAACTTTGGGACTCTATACTTTTTAATTCTGTTTGTTTTCTGTATTTATTTTTGTTGGTTATGGAGTTTTAAAACTCCATAGGCATCTTTTGATGTGTGTTACACAGGACCCTCAGTGCAGTGACACAGGGATATCTTTTTAGACTTCCCAAAGGTTTAAATACCTTCTATGGGATTAACTACTGTTTCCCAGAGAATGTAAAGTGAAATTGACTTTACTAGTCTTTCCAAATTCTTAGACCCAGCTCACACCATCTTCCAATGGAGAGCTGGAGGGGTTACATAGTATCCCCTGTCTCTAAATACTCATGTAGCAGTCAAATGCTACCCTTTACTATTGAAAAGGCTGTTGGCAGTGGTTTTACAACAAACTACCATGATTTCTCCCGACCACGAACACCGGTAGCTAAAAATCACGGGAGCCATGTTTTTCAAGATGGCGCCTTAAACCCCTTTATTTAAACAGGTCCCAGTCTTATTTCTTTGCTGTTTCTTTTTGGAAAGGTCCTTCTAGAGTTTGTCTCTGCACGCCATACCAGGTTTGGTCCCTTTGTTCATGTGCCTTTGGCGGAATTCAGGACTGAAAACCGCCTCTGGCGTCCGAATGTCTGGGTAGGCAGTAAGTGAGGGAGGAGCCCGTAACTCCCTGTGCTTAGTCTCCTAGGAGACCCAAATGCATTCTGGTGTGATTGGCTGGCGGACTGTCCGGCAAGGACAAGCACCCTGCTGGGTGAGTGACAGCTAGGCTGGAATGAATGGGAGAAAACTGTTTGAAAAGCGAGTCTACAGGACTGGAAGGCAAAGTCGACCACTGGACCAATGGAACGAAAGAACCGAAGATGAGCTGGAAGAGGACGGCTGCTGCAACTCCTGGATGTTGGTTTGCCCGGTGAAGCCCTGCTGCAGGTCCGAATTGCCAAACTCCATTCAACAGAGAAGCTCCTTCAAGGACGGCTTCTCCCTTTAAGTTGGTGGGACCAATCAACTCGCAAGACACCTGGATACCATTCTCAAGACTGGGAGAGGGACACTAGCTTGTGTTCTTGAATTTACAGCTAACTGAAGTGACTCCATTTTGTTTGCTTTCTTCAACGATCGCGTGCAGTGCATGAGTCCCCGACATCCTCCCTCTTGTCCCCACGACTGAGGCTCAGGAACAGAGAGATCTGCTGGACCTGTCAGGGACCACAACTTCAGCAGCATTTGTTTCTTCATACAAAGGTACTGTGTCAACCCGAGTGAGAGAACGCCACTCTTGCAGTGAAAGTTTGTGAAAATTTCCCAACTTGCAGGCCGAATCAGCTTGTGACCCGACATATGATCTTTTTTCGCCTAAACTACTTCTAAGAACTTTCGCAAAGACTTTACCGTTTGATACCACAACTGCTCTTTCTTATTCAGAACACTAGCCCATTGACTTTGGCCTGGCCTATTGACTTGAATTGAACTCCTCTGGTGAATTGAAACTATTTGCACTGTCTAAAAAGTATATATGATCTATTTTACTTACCTTGTGCCTTTTGCTCCTTTCTAAGTTCTGAACTGCTACTTGGCTCCTATTTCAGGGGAGCTCAAACTGTCTCAAAACCTTAGAATTTTGTATTGAAGTGTATTGGTGTATAATATTAAGTTGCCTTCTTCTAGTGAAATGTTTTCTAAATGATTATGTAATACATTAATAAGTGTTTTTACCAAGAAACCTTGAGAATAGGAGTTTACTTGAACCACTGTTATTGAAAGTCCTCTGTGTAACTACTGGTACTGCTCACATTCACTCTTGAGATAAGCCTGGCTGCTCAGCTCGCTACCAAAAACTGTGTGGTACAGACTTATACCAAAGGTTGGTTTGGCTAACACCTGTAGTCCTAATTGTGTGTAGTGGCTCCAGAGGGTACTGCCTGCAATTCTGCCTAACACGCACTATACAGCAAAATAGTGTTTCAAGGCGCATCAAGACAAGGGGGGCCATGAAGACGAAGGTACGAAACAAAAACAAAACTACAATTGTATGTACAGGGCTTTCATGAACGCACACCCCATATCTGATTGGGAATTGTTTTGGCAGCAGTAAAATTCCTGGTCACTTTTAGGTATGTTCTTGGGCGCATCCACTGCTGCTGGCGCAAAGTCACAGGATGGTGCTTGGGGGATATTGTTGTCTACTCCTCCTGTGATCCCTCACCATTCACTATGCTGGCTAGGGCTGATGGGACATGTAGTCCAACATTTCTGACTGGCCATAGGCTGTAGACCACTTAAAAGGCTTGCAGCGCATCATTGATGCAACATAATGCGTTGTCAGACACACCTGGCCTGTAGAATGAAGCCCACCCATCTACACTGTCTGCAGAGGCCATGCATGAGTATTTGATTTGGAATTCGAGCTTCCTTTATTTACTCTTTCATCAGTCACCTGCACCCCTAGCCGCGGCTGTAACTCCACTTGCTTAGTTACAATATAACAATGCTTTAAGTCCACGTCACGTTATACTCAGTCGCCAACAGGCCTCAGGTCAAAGACACCATTTTTGTATCCAGTCCTTGCATTTTAAACCATTCCACTTTGCACGTTGCAGAAAAAAAGAGGCAATGGCTGGAAGGATGTTTAGAATCAATCGTAACCTCTGGCATCGCTCTGGGCAACCCTCCAGACCATTGTTCTTCACCTGGCAAGCCATTACAGAAGGGGAAAGACCATATGCAACTCAGGTTTGGTACCACCGCGAAACAGGCAGTCCAGCCGCAACTGCTTGATCACATCCCTTCTGCATGAGACCACAAGCATCCCCAGACATGTTTCAGCCTCATTGTGCATCATCATTGAAGAGTAGCTGGGGTCTCTAAGCCCAGCAAGAATGGGACCACTTTTGTGCCTATATTTATAATGGGTAAACGCATAACTACAAGTTCCAGCATGCAAAGGGATGTTTGGCTATAAAGTCAAGACTAAATAGATGTGATCTTAACAGCATGGAGTTAGACATCCGCATACATGCCCTAAAAGGTGTCAGGTTGAAAGTCTGTCATTCAAAATGTTTGCACACGGAGGACTCTATAACCCAACTGATTTGGGCAAATGAGCTGGTGGAAGGAGCGGTCATTCAACCTCATAACCCATGTCACTACATGACATGGCCTTAATGTCTCAGATGTGGGAAAAATGGGTAGTAGTGTATTTCAGTGGCTAGAGCTGAGTTCTTAAGTTTTTTCACGGCATGTGTGAGTACTATCATGGGTAAAAAATCACGTTGCAAGCTACCAGCCGGCACAAAAAAAATCACTTGCCCCATCCGTTCTGTACATGCACAAAGCACACCATTTCTTACTCAGCAAGAGTCCATGAGCATTCGTCTACAGCTGGCGGCGAGGGTACATTTTTAGGTGAGATTACCATAGCTCATGCTATCCTGATTTTATTCTATGCATTCCGGTTCTTGTATGGAGTTTCCTACCCCACGACTAATGATGTGTGTTACAGCGCCAGCCAAAATATTTGAAACTGGTGTCATGGTATCTCTTGGCATGACAGTTGAGGTGTGTAATTGCTAGGGCATGCCCTGTGCTGGTTGGGTTCCGGTCCTGGTGCTGCTGGAGGGTCCTCTGGATTCAGTATCTCCCTCTGTTCCCTGGGAGATGTTTAGGGGAGGGATCTTGCTTCCCTCTTTGGAAATCCTGGCCTTCCTTCACCGGAGGAAGCTGTAAGGCAGACTGTCCCTTCAGCCAGGGTCCAAATTAGTTCTTCCTGTTACTCCTTGCAAAGTCTTCATATGATTTGCCCAAAAGATGGGCTCGACCCTCTTATAAAGCCAAATGTTCCACCGCGATTGGTGTAGGCTAAGCCTACCTTAATAACAAATGCTGCATCCCCACCAACAATCTCCTGTATGCACGAGGTCATAAACAGCATGCTTTGCAACAGAAAAGGTAAATGGGTGAAACATGTGACACTAAGTCCCACCTATCTTCATGTCTGTATGGATCAAAGGGTCTCTGGTTAATTCAGCTCTGTGATTCCTGTCTAAAGCAGCAGGTCTCCATTGAAGCTGTGGCGAGACCAGACATTTGGTCGCCGTCAATCCATATACTTGTACCTTCTGAATGAGGTACCCCTGCGGGAGTGACTTGTAGGAGATCTTGTAGGAGATCCTTTGGGGTTATATTTTGTATTACGTGGTATTTTGTGGTATTTTTGGTATGGTGGTATTTTGTGGTAAGCCTATTGGGGTATTTTTTATAGTGGTGAGACTAATTTCAGAATACTGCCTAATAATTATTTCACCAGCGTCACTAACAATAAACAAATCCTGGACTTAATGCACTCTGAGTAATTGGCTCTTGTTCTCCTGTGATATTTTATCTAAAATTGGCTGTGTTTAAAAACATATAAAGCATGCAAATGAAATACAAAACATTGCTTTGGGATTTCTTACCACACGTTCTATCCCTCGATGCACGCCAAACCAATGAGACTGAATGCAGAAAAATATAATGAGACAATATTACCTTTTCAAATTAATATTTTTTATCATAAATTGGAAGTAGGCAAGTTACACAGAATGACACGTGCGCCCACATTGTAATTCACAACATAAGGTTTTTTTAAGGTTTTTCCTGCAGTGAACTTCAACGCTCTATCTACGATAATGTGCAAATCCCTGCCTCTTATCAGCCTTTGAATTTGCAACAAAACTGTCAGAATAAATACACTCTAAATAACAGCAAAACTTGGATAAATAAAAACACAGTTTCACATGCACGTTTAACTTCTTAATTACTAATGCGGCGCCTAAAAATGAACGGAATTATTTAATCTATGCTACTATAGTATCAAACATTAGCTTCACACGCCCCTCAATTAACGGCATAATTACCTAGGTTAAGCTTGAGATATTCCATGACTCAGCTTGGCAGTGACCTAGGGTCAGTCACAGATAAGGTTGTTCGAGACTGCAGCTTTTCTAAGAACTGCCAACCCAGGAGAGAGACAGCCACAGCCCAGCAGGCAGTCAGCTTGCAAGCACTGGAGACTAAGAGCCTCACCACGAGTCGGGCGGTATCCTGGCAGTATTCCCGCTGGGATACCGCCCGTGCCAATAGCGTTACTGCCAAACCCCCTCGGCGCTATTAGCACCGGATCACGGGTTTGGCAGAACAGGAATTCCCCATTAGGCCCAATGGGGAATTTTCGGTGCAACTATTGTTGGTAGTATTAACGTGCAGTAATCACGCCGACAAATGGCAAATTCGCGGCAGATTTACCCCCAGCTCTGAGCTGGGGGTAAATCCTGCCAAACCTGTGATTTGGCAGACCCTTAAATGAGGCGGTAATAGTGTTACCGCTGCATTTAAGGGTTACTGCCAAACTCTTAATGATGCTGTAAGTATGCCCAAACCAGCACTTCTGCCTCCTTTGTCAGTGAGTGGAAGAATGAATGCCTAGCCCTCTCTTTTCAAACCCTTTTCATAAAACCCTATGGCACTAAAACAAAAAACACGTCCCTTTGACAAGATCATACCACTAAAATAGCATGTGATTTCCTCTGTGCCTTTACCCGAAACCCAAACTGCATTGCTGGATAGAAGTTATTACATTTCTCCTGCACTTCGTGCCCCGGAACAATGTGATGCCTTTAGAAGAACGGATCTTCACATTCCTCATCTTACAATACAGCACAGATTCAGCCTGTGCGGTTAAGGTTTATCTTTCTTTCCACACCACCAGGCATTATCTGTCAATCTGCATCCAGTTTATATAATGGACCAATTTGCACTAAATGTTATTATGGGAATCTGTTACGTGTTACATGGGTAGGGTAAATTAGTATATTAGTTCCATTTTGGTATTATTTTTTTGGTGCAACTCAGCCCATTAAAATAGCATCATGGAGCAGAGTGATAATTTTCTAGCATGTGTCCTGTGCATTGGCATCTATTTAGATTCAGCCTGAGACTCATACTCATTAGTCCATCTATGAATCTCACACGCTTGGCCCTAGTTAAAATTCAAACCTTAGATAAAATGTGAATGATGAAATGCGGAACCTGGATGTTGAAATGCAGAGCCTACAATCTACCAACACCCCCTCCTTTTTTTCCGGTTAGGACACCACTGAAATCACTACAGGAAAAAACAAACATGCTATAATCCCAATAAGCCACATCTTAATAGTCAACAAATGAATATGAAGATGGTAATAATCATACACGGGAAGAAGAAACAAGTTTGGGGTTTTTTAGAATGTTTTTTTGATCTTATCTCTAGATCACCTTTATCTTTTATCTTATTTTAATTCGTGATCTGTTTATTTTCTTTGTTTTGATTTTTTGTATCTTTTTTTATAAAATAGTAAAGAAAAACATTGTCACTTTCAGAAAACTTAAGTGCACATAACTGTGCCATTGGCCTCATTCAGATGTAAGAATCAGTAAAAATCAGTTTGTAAAAATAATTTAAAAAGTCTTTGCAGTTAATTCAAAAATCGTTCTGGAAACCGTTCTTAGCGAAATTAACCTCCATTCCGGGACATCATGGGCCTTCGTTCGGGGTCATCATCTTCACATCTTTCGGGGTCGTCTTCACCCCCTTCTTCGGTCCAGGGGGCTTTTCAGAGGACTCTATTCCAGTGTCATCCTCCAGGGCTCTGCCACTCCAAGGGTCCAGCGCACTGACGGGGAAAACAAATATTTTTCTAGAGTAAAAAGAAAAGACAACTTAAGAATCAAGTACATCAACCCTTTACTACCCCTTATAACTCGATATCTGAAATCAAATTCAGCTATGCATACAAATGCAAATTATACCAAATAACATATCATGTAGGCAAGACATCCTTTTAGGACCATCTGAAAATAATCTAAATTAAGCACACCAATACCACATGGTATTTTTCAAGCAACAGTGCCAAACAACACTCCTTTCTCTTAGTTACTTATTTACATTTATGTTCACTAATTTGCTATATTTTCCCCTTTTATCTTTTCAAATCTCGTTTTGATAACTTCACACTGCTTATATCTATTCACCTTCTATGGTAATTCTATTTAATAGGTACATGCTTTACTTTTAACTCCCTGCTAGTCTCAACTCGCTCTAGTCTTTTCACTTTTTGTTTCGGGTGAAAGGGCTTAATTTGATCAACATGGACAAACTGTTCCACTGTTCATTCTCCCTCCTTTTTAGCAATTCTGTAGGCCACATGTGAAACCTTATCTACACTTCTATATGGCCCTTGCCATGCTCAAGAAATTTAGAGTTTTTATGCTTATTTTTTCCAAAGTTAATCTTTACACCTGATCTCCTATTTCATATTCTCTCACAGATGTCTTACTATCGTAATATGTCTTTGCACTGTCAGCTGCCTTTTTTTAAATGTCGCTGTGCAAATGCAAACGCATATTGCAGGTGCTTTCTCAGTTCTTCCACATATTCTTGAATTGTGGATGTATTTACAAGAACCTGTTCATTTGTTCTGCAAAGTAAGTGTTCTGGCAAAGCCATTTTTCTTCCTGTCAAGATTTCATGGGGGCTGAGATTTGTTGATTTAGAGGGCGTCGACCTGAGAGCCATTAGTACCAATGGAAGCGTTAAGTCCCAACTAGACCCTACTTCACCTACAAACATTTTCAACATATCAATTATCGATCTGTTACACCGTTACACTCCCCCTGAAGAGGAGGGCCAGTAAGAAATGTATAGCTTCCTCTTCACTCCCAAGATTGGCCACATTTGTGTCAATGTACTAGTGAAATGACTTCCACGGTCTGATTCTATTCTTTGAGGTAAATAAAATCTTTAAAAAATATGATTTACAAATAAAGTGGCTGCTGTTTGGGCACTGCAGTCTGCAGCTGGAATGCACTCCATCATTTAGAAATTAGAAAACCGACCGTCAGCATGTAAGCATGTACCTGTTTCCCCTTGCTGATCTCCTCACGGGCCCTACACAATCGACTTGTAAATCAGACCTTTGGAGTGTCAAACCCCTTTTCATTAATGGTGCTCCATGAGCTGGTGACGCAGGCTGAAACTGTGCACACACTAAACACACTCTGGTGTAGAGCTCAACATCTTGAGACATGTGTGGCCAATAGGCATCATCTTTTAAAATGTCCAGAGTTTTCTGTGAACCTCTGTGTCCTGCAGTTATGGCATTGTGTGCATGATGTAACATCAATCCTCTAAATGACAAAGGCACTACATATTGGATTTGGCCTGTCACAGATTCTTCAATCATCGGCCCGTCTTGCAACCTAATTCTCTTTTTGTTTTTTAATAGCACTCTCAATTCCTCTTTCCCTTTGCAGTCCTCTTCAGTTAGAGGATTTTGTTCTGCATCTAGCAAATGGTTGGAAAATGGACCTAGAATAAGATCTTCCTTTTGCGCTTTGACGAAGTCTTGATCTGGCGTATCAAAACTACGGGCTGTTCAACTCTTTTCAGAGTTTTGCAACATGTTATCGCATCTACCTGTATTTCACCAAGCAGGTGTCCAATAGAAAATAATTCCCCCATTACAGCTCCAATTTTGGCTAATTGAGCTACCTTATCATTTCCTTCCTTATCCTCACCTGGTGTTTTCAAATGGCCATTCATTTTCCTCCAATGGATTATCAGGTTATTTTCTGACACATGTTTGTAGGCTGAATCGTCTTGTTATGTTTAAGTGGCTTCTTGTTATAGGTCAGCAAGCCTTTCACCTTCAATCCCGGTAAATACTCCACAAAACTATTTCACGCATAATCAGAATCAGTGACTAGAACTATTTCTTTGAGTCTATTTTCTAGTGTTGTAGATATTGTCTTATAAATAGCAGACAATTCTGCCACTTTGCTGCTTTTGGGGCCTAGCCTACTCTTAGAATGTTGTCACATTTAAACCACACATATCCTATTCCTGTTACAAGCTCTTTTTCCGTATCATTTTCTACATGGAAAGCACATCCATCTACATACACAGTTGCTAACTCCTTACACATTTTTTCATTGAAAGCCTTGTGTGGTGATTGCTCAAATTCATTGAAACATTTCTCTAGCTCTGTGCATCAGGTGCACCAACAGCTGCACAATCCTGCAACACTGCTAGTCCTTGAGCAACCAGGCTCTTTTTATTTTGCCCATACCTCACTTCTACAGGAAATCCCGAAGTGCTAATTTCAATGAAGTTATTCTTGACTGTGCCAAGCCCCCTGATCTGATTCTTTTACTTTGCGAAAATTGCAGAGGCTGGTAATTCGTCTCTACAATCACCCGCTCCCCTTGAATTATGGGACTGAAATGTTATAATGCCCAGACAGTGGTCAGAAGCGCTTTTACACATTCACTAAATTTGGTCTCTACCTGTGACAATGTTTTGCTAGAATAGGCAATGGTTTTGTTATTTGCATCATTTGTTTGATATAACACTGCTGTCATGCATTGATCTGTGAATCCTATTTCTACAAAGAAATCCTTTTTTTATTGGATATGCCAAACATGGTACTTTCATTAAACACTCCTTTAGCATGGCCACTGCCTCACCATGTTCCTTCTCCCATTTCCAGGGTACACTCTGCTTCAGTAATCTCGTCAAAGGTTGTGTAATCTCTGCGTCATTTTCAATACATTTTCTGTTGGAACTTGTCATTCCTAACAAGCTCTTTAAACTCTTCAAATTAGTGGGATCGTTTAGTTTCTGAATGGTTCCACTTTTTTCTTTTGTGCTTTTAACCCATGCTCTGTCACTTCATGACCTAGGAAGTTTGCCCTTTTTCTGCACCACTGTGCTTTTTGTAATGATACTTTTGCCCCAGCCTTCTGTAGCTGACTGAACACATGTCTAATCTCATTGAAGTGGCTTTTCAGATCTTCATTTCTGATTAGCACATCATCCACATAAACTATTGTCCCTCTTTCAGATGCATCCGGGAGGGCTTTCCTCAGGAATATCCCAAACTCACTACCACTATTGAAATACCCAAAAGGGGTCTGGGACCATGCATATTGTGACTTGTCAAATGAAAATGTAAATACATTTTGAGTATCTTCAGCTAGTGGCACACACTAGTTCCAGCCGTAAGGTGTAATCTGGTAAAGACGTTTGACCCGTGAACTTGTGCAAGATCCTGATCAATAAATGGAAGGGGCCACCTTGAAACAGGTACCTTTCTATTCAATTCTCTTCGATTTGCACACAAACGCCATTGGCCATTGGCCATTGGGGTTTAGCACACCTAATATAGGGGTATTTAATGTACTATGAATAGGCCTAATGATTAATCTAGATTCAAAATGTTTGATTATTTCATCTAATGATTCCAAACATGTCTGGGGTAACCTATATTGTCGCATGAATATCAGCTCCCTACCATGTCCTTCTTTTAGTATGGCCACATGCAAATCAGTCAACTGACAGTCATAGACATCTTTGGCAAAAACTTGTTTGAACTCCATAAATATTTTTCTTAACTGGTCTCTTTCTTCTTCATTTGTGCAAGCATCTGCAGCTAGAATCTGCTCCTCTACCATTTTAGAAAACTCTGGGAAGTCCTCCAAAGGAGGAACCTCTGTACTTTCCTCTAATTGCATGGCAGTTTCTCGTTGGAGAGTTGCTACACTCAAATATTTTGGAATATTGACCTCCATTTCAATATGCTGTTATTCTCTTTTAGACTCACCTAATTCGAATAGCATACAATCATCCTGATGGCAGCATTCTATTTCACTTGGCTCACAAGGGTACACAGACTGAACTTTAAAGATTCCTTTAGGCTTAGACTCTAATGATTCTGGTAACTTTCCCTGTGCAGTCACATAGCTTTCAGGAATGCTCCCGATCACTGGTTTACTGAAATCAGCAGTGTGTTAGGATTCCTGTATTGCCATTCCTAATGCTGAATTCTCTTCCAAATGAATGTCTTGACACCCTTTATTGTCCACCAGGATTTGAATGGGTCCATCCCCAATCTCTATCAGTGGTGTCTATTTGTAGTCTAACCCTTGCTGCTTTATGGACTCATTTAGGTCTACAAATGCATCAGAATCTTTTATCTGTTGTCCCTTCCTGTATTTTAATGCTACTGTAAATTGCCTAATAAATGCAGGAATAGAAACATCCTTTCTCACCTGAAGCTCAATTGCATATGGCGTCATTTGGGCACAATGATAAGCCTGTCTCTTGTCTTCAAATTCAGGTGCGGCTCCACCCAACCTGGACCAAACCTTTTGATTTAGAAAGTCTAATACCATACATATCCTGTGTGCAATGTAATTTCCCAAATACATTTATTTGTGTGCCCCGCTCACAATCCACACATTGTGGTGAATGCTTTTAGAGCCAATTGTAATCTTTAACATGCATCTTCCTACAATTATTTTTCCCAACTCGGGGTCATCAGGCCAAAGATGTGTTGATTCTTTATTTTGAACTTTGAGATCTCCTCCCTGTCAATTATGTGTCGGAATACCTTTTCACTAATGAAACTCCTTTCATGTTTAAGCGCAAAAGTGGCTTCAATCATTTCAGAATGCCCATTCACATGCATAGGGATCCATGGCTGCCCTTCTTCCATGTGTATTTCTAAAATTGTTGAAATGTGTTTTTCTTGATTTACCTCTGGACTGATATTTGGTTTGCATTTTTCTTCATTTAGATAAAAACACAATGTGTTTTCCTCTATTTCTGTTTGCCAGTTTTTCTTTCGATCCAAATAAATCTACAAAGACTGCTTCTCTTTTTCTCCTCACATTTCACCTGACACATGAGAATGACAGTGACACAAGGCACACAGCTACTCTGAAGTAGACTTCCACTGGACTTTCTGATTTAGCAACGGTGTGGCCTTCTTTTACACTGTTGCTTTGGGTCATTATTTTCTTGGGTCTCAATGACTTTTTAGCTAAGGACCACAATACTCCATTTACCCCATCAATGAGGGGCGACAACCTCTTCAGGCAATTCGTCCCTATGAGAAAGGGGTTTTCATTAATGGGTGTGACCAACACTTCCTGTCTCATCCAATGCTTCTATATCGTTATGTCAACCTCAGTGACACCTTTGATAGGTATTTCTTCCCCATTGAAATTGTGCACAAGGCCTTCATTTTGTCTCACCTTTACATGATTTTGTACCCATCTTCAACCTCTTCTAGTACACATAAAACATGTGAATATTTGCTAATTTCAGGACTCACTCTTCATAGCTCTTTTTTACTCTTTGTTATGCAAGTGCACATATGAAATGACATCTTAACCTCCTTTTCTCCTCTTCATTTTGAATTTCTTTGTCTATTTTCCTGGGCTCAGAACCCAATTGGAGTGTAGTCACTGACTAGGCCTCTGACTTGGGACCACTAGTGTTCACACTCCAATTTCTCATTGTACCTATCCCATTGTCCGGGTCTTCTCTGCTTACTTCCACATTGCAACCTATTGGCTGGGTATTTTCACAAGTGTCACGTGACAGCATGTCAGCTTCTGGCATGTGACACTTACCTGCATTATGTACAGAGCCTGTCATTTCTGTCCCTTGGAATATCCGTGGTTCGGAATACTGCTCAGCTGACTGGCCTGCACCCGCCTTTTGGGTAATTGTTTCCTCTGTGGGGGTATCAACAGTATTTTGATTATCAAGTAAGGATAGTCTATCTGTTGATCCTAATTCCTCGTTTTGTATTTTATTTTCACATTGGATGCTCTTTTTAAATCTGCTTCTCTGTTCTTTGGGTTTTTCTTGTTCATTTTCCCCCTTTTGTTCTTCATCTTCACACCCCTGAATAGTCTGGTTCAACTCTAAATTGAACCACACTCCCTTTTAGTGTGTGTTGAAATTCCCTGTCTCACTTTCATTCGTTTGTATTCTCATTTTTAAATCAGCAAGCAAGTCAGTATTTTTTATTCAAGGGAAATTTCATGGGCATCTGCATTTTCATCAGTGCAGAGGTCATTAGCTAGTCACCTGTCGCTACGCACAAGATCACTCCTATGGCCTTCTGCACCTTCACTTGGCCATTGTTTTTGGACTGCACATCATTTTTTTATCTGTTCAGACAACATTTTGACTTGGGCCTCTAAACCTGTCGATGTCTCTGAATTCTTATCTTTGTGGTCGGGGCCGGTAATTATTAAACTCACCCTGATTAGGCCTGTTCTGATATTTCTCAGGAGATTGATTTCTATTTATGGTATCTCTGAATTCACGTGACACAGGAGGTGGAGAACGTGAAGTGACCATCCTTTGACCATGGTCGACCAGTGGTGGTGTTTGATTAATTTGATGAGGGACATAATTAATATTTTCTTTCATTTGGTGGGAATTGTTCCCTATGCTGGTTTCCATTTTCAATGAATCTAGCCACATATCTTGGTCTTTCTTGGTGGCCATATACCATTGTGTTAGGGTCAAATCTACTCTGGGACCCTAGTGTCTGGTACGGGCCATTGTACATTTGATTTTGATTGTTATTTAAGCCTGGCATATCATGGCAAAATCCCATTCTGAGCGAACTACCAAGATATCTAGGACTAATGTAAGAACTCCTATTGCTGGGATCAATGGATTGGAACATAAGAGTTTGGGGTGATGTCCTTTGTGGAGGCACACCCCATTTGACTAGGTGTGATGTCATTCTTTGCCTGAGTTTGGGCTGATTCTAGCTGCATCTTTCCAGATTTTACCTCCAAAATATCGCTGGTGTGGATTCCTTAGACTTTGAGTTTGTCTCTTTATTCTTAGGCCCCTCCTCTCTCTGACCAAATATCACTTCAAACACTTTGGTCCCCTGTTCTATTATCCATTTTAGGTGTTTTTTCCTGTCAAATTCACGAATTAACTGGGAGACAACTTCTTTTTGGAGCCCATAAAAGTAGGCAGTTTTCAATTCTACAAAGTTAGAGTTAAAGGTCACATCAAAGCGTGAAAATGCTCTTTTTAAGTTTTAAAAGAACTTGCAGGGTGACATACATTTCTTTGCTGTTATAATATAAGCTGTTTTTTTTGGCGTCCTGCATAGACTAGTAAAGTGATAATTCATGTCTAACCTCCTTCTCAAAGTCTGCCCATGACAAGATGCCTTTGGGCTTATGCTGCGCTTTATAAATGCGATTAAGATTTTCCTGTTCATTGAGACCACAAATGATGCTAGCAGATGCTGCATCTAGAGTGAGGTGAAAGTACTGTCTATGCTGTTCCCTAGGGATCTGAAGGTCTTTGAATATATCATGAACAGTCTCTAAATGGTCTTCCATGCAACAATCACCTCCTTTTCTGAATGGTTTAATCAAAGTCTTGATGGATTTCATAATTTTTATAGGACTACATGGTTGTTATGACTCACCGCCTAAGCGGTTCCAAGGAATCTGGGACACTCCAGGATACTTGGATGTCGAGGGCTGGACTGTTCGTACATCTTTCTATCAATGTATCCCTCTGATGTGCTTATAGAACAGGAAGAGGAATTAATTAACTGAACGATACGGGAACACGCAACATGAAACACCACCAGCTGTAACATGGAAAGGACAGCGATTAGCAACACATACTGATTTTCCTCTCATAAGAAGAGAGCAGCTGGAGAAGCTAACCCCTATGGTCGGAGCTGTCTCTTCAAAGAGAAGCAGCAATGCATGTGTTTGTGGTGCATAGGGAGTCCATCGTGTTCCCAAGTCAGCAGAGATTATCTAAGGAAACAGGTAAGGTAGTTAAGACTAAGTAATAGTGGAATAGGAAGAGAAAGCTGGACAGAAGTAGAATTCTTACCAGGAGCATTTCAGCGGTGCAACAGGGAAAGATGCAGGTCCAAATAATCCCAGAGTGGAACGTACGCAAGGGAGAGGAATGGTTAGTGGGACCTGTCCCGACAGCACGAGGACGTCTGAACTGCACAGGTTGGTGCAAGCACAGCAGAAAGTCTCGAGTCTGTGCACAGTTTGTAGTGAAGAGCAGAGTAGAATTCCCAAAAGACACGAGGGTAAGTCAGGGTATTCAGCAGAGAGGAACTGCTTGAGGAAAGCAACAGTACATCAATCCGGGGGACAGAAGAGGTTGGCAACAGGCTGGCAGTAGAACAAATCAGAAGCAATTAGCGATGCAAATCCACGGGCGTAGCAGTTGGTCAGCATGGTGCTGCCAGCAGGAAGCAGGAATCATGAGAGAAAGGCAATCCATAAGCAGTCGGATTCAAAGCCAAGATCAATCAATACCACGGATGGAAACAGGGGGCAGAGGTCGGGTAACAGAAACAGGTCAGCAACAAGGAATCAACAATGTAGCAAGGAGTGCGTAGAGTCAAGGAACACCTCTAATCAGTAGTGCCGGATTACCGGCGAAAGCAATACTTATTCCGTGACGTATGCAGCATACAGTATGTCACGTCATCACTAGGGCCGGTCCTTCCATTGGTTGCTGTACACATGGCTGCATGATGTCATGTATGCAAAGGCTTTCAGAATCGCCATGGCAACCTCCACGGCAGAATGGTTTGGGCTCGTAATACCCGTGTAGATTGCCTGACAGAGAAACATGACTGGGAAAACCTTGTAGAGAGGTCTGTTCCCTGGATAGGGAGAAATAGCAGGAGGTGTGCGTGCAACCCTGGGCCTACTTTTAGGCAGAATTCTGACAGCATCCTCCCCCAAAGCCCCCACTACCCCGGGAAGCATGGAACCTATGCAGGAGCAGAGGTGAGTTGATGTTAGCCAGGGACTCCCAGGCCCTGTCCTCCGGACAATACCCCTTCCAATCAATGAGATAATGAGGCATTCCCCTACAGGTCTTGAAGTCAAGGATAGCATTAACCTCATAGACGTCTGAACCATAGACAGACACGGGAGATGGACAGGAAAAAAGGAAAGTACCAGGAAGACAAGGCTTGATCAATGAAACGTGAAAAACAGGGTGTATTTTCCAATGTGATGGCAGAGCCAGGCAAACTGCCAAGGGGTTAATGACCTCAGAAATCATAAAAGGACCAACAAAGCGAGGCAGCAGGGCCTTACGACCCAGTATCTGGAGGTTCTTAGTAGAGAGCTAGACCTGCATCCCGACTTGGTATTCTGGGGCAGGCGCACAATGTTGGTCTCTGATGCTCTTGGAGCGGTCTTGAGCACCCACCAGATCTTGTTTAATCTCCAGATGCAGCGCAGTCAAGTCTCTGACACAAGCACGGGCAGCGGGTCTGTCAACAGGAAGAACGGGATCCAGGAGAAAAGCACAAGGGTGCGGTCTGTAAAGAGCGGAAAAGGGCAAAGAACCAGTGGAAGTATGCACAGAATTATTATAGGTGAATTCTGCGGATCCCAACAGGCACAACCATGTCTCCTGATGTTGTACGATGAGGCATCGAAGGTACTGGTCGAGTGCATTGAGCTGCTCTGTCTGGCCATCCGTCTGAGGATGGTAAGCACTAGAATAGCTCTCATCCATGATGCCAAAAGAGGATGTGAGTGCTTTCCAGAAGTGTGACTTGAACTGTGAGCCCCTATCGGTGATAATGATGGCCGGGAGCCCAAAGAATCAAAACACATGTTTTAGAAATAAATCAGTGAGCACAGGGACAGAGGGAAGGCCACAACATAGTATAAAGAGAGCCATCTTTGTAAAATAATCAACAACGCCCCAGGTGGTATCATATTCGTGAGCAGTGGGGAGTTCCACTATGAAATCTATGGACAACATATACCAAGGTTGTTGAGGAACCGGAAGCGGTTGTAGCAGGCCCATAGGTATTGCCGGAGTGGTTCTGCATTGCGCACAGACAGCACAGGCGAGATGTATGCCACTGCATCCCTGTGCATGGAAAGCCACCAGCACCATCTCTTTAACAGATCCTGAGTTTTCCTCCTACTTGGATGGGCAGCAAATTTCGAGTCATGGCACCACTGCAATGCAGTGGGCCGGGAGACCCCAACAGGAACATACATCTGACCCTGTATGTATGGGAGTGAATGCACAATGTCCATGTTGTACTCTGATAGTTCCGGCGGTTGTAGAGAGACCCATTCTTGAATGGAGGAACAGAGAGAGGATAGAGAGGATTGAGGGGTACATCCACAGACCACCTGATTAGGGAGCAGGAGGGAACCCTGGAATGCATGTGAGACCGAGGTGCCATGTAGGTGGGAAAGAGCATCAGCTTTAGCGTGCAGATGCCCTGGACGATAAGTGATGACGAAGTCGAACAAAGAAAAGAATTTGTGCCACCTTGCGTGTCGGGCTGTTAAACATTTGCTGGATTTAAGGGCTAAGAGATTGCAGTGGTCAATATACACTTTTACAGAATGAGTTGCGCCCAACAGATGATGCCTCAATTCCATAAAGGCATTGCGTACTGCCAATAGTACCTGTTCCGTGATGGTGTTGTTTCTTTCTTAGGGAGTATGTTTTCTGGAGTAGAAAGCAACAGGATGTAAAACACTGGTATCTGGACATTCTTGGGACAATATAGCACCCACTGCTACACCAGAAGCATCCACCTCCACTATAAAGGTCAAGTCATGATATGGATGCTGCAGTATGGGCGCAGTGGTAAACACTGCTTTAAGCGCGTTGAACGCTTTCTTGGTTTTGGCGTTCCAAGAAAACAGTATTTTGTTGCTGGTAAGGGCTGTCAGGGGCGCTACCATGGAGGAAAAAGACAGAATGAACCTCCTATAGAAATTGACAAAACCAAGAAATGACTGTAACGCTTTCAGGGTGGTTGAAGTAGGCCATACGGATACGGCCTTAACCTTGTACCAGTTCATCCAAACTCCGGTACTGGTCAGATCACACCCAAGAAATTCCACCTCTGTGGTGTGGAAGATGCATTTCCCAGCCTTGGCATACAGGCTATTCTCTCTGAGACGTTGTAGGACTGCTGAGACATGTAGGACGTGTTGTTCATAGGAGGATAATAAATCAGTATGTCATCCAGGTATATTATTACCAACTGATTCAGCATGTCCCGAAACACGTCATTCATGAAATACTGGAAAGTTGCAGGGGCATTGCATAGCCCAAAGGGAATCAGACAGTATACAAATAGACCATAGCGGGTCTTGAAAGCGGTCTTCCATTCGTCCCCCTCACTGACTCGAACGAGATTATAGGCCCCTTGGAGATCCAATTTCATGAACAGGACAGGAGACCCCAACTGATCAAGTAAAACAGATATCAGAGGCAACGGATACTGGTTGCGGACAGTGATAGCGTTGAGGCCCCTATAGTCGATACAAAGGCCTTAAATCTCCCTCTTTCTTTGGGACAAAAAACAAAGGCTAGGCCGCGGGAGAATGTGAGGGACGGATAAAATAACACTGTACATACAATTTTTGAACTCACCCGTCAAACCCACATTTCCACATTCAGGAAGACCCTACACTGGCTTCCAGTCAAGCAAAGAATACCCCACAAAACTCTTACCCTAGCTCATAAGTGCCTATCCTTCTCATGTCCAGTCTGTCTATCGGATCGTACTAAGAGCAAGACGGCTACCAGACATCTTTGTTCATCTCTTGCACCCACACTGATCCAGCCAAGATTCAAATTGAGTCGTTTTGGTGGCACTACCTCCGAAGTCCAAGCTCCTCTTATTTGGAACTCTCTTCCTGCTCCCACACGCCTCATTGACAACTATGTTTCCTTCAAAAAGGCCATTAAAACATATCTCTTCAATCTCAGTTCTGACTAAGTTTTCCCATTTCTATGCTCTGGTCCTTCTCAGCTTGTTTGTGTTGTCTCGTTTAGTTATGTGTGTGCCCTGAGGCCTACGGGCATGTGTGCGCGGTATAAAAATAAAAATATATAAATAAAAATAAAACCCATACACAATGCTTTGCTATGTACTCTTTCAAAATGGCATTTTCCTTCTGGGTAAGAGAGTACACCTGACCGATGGGATTTTTTGCTCCGGGGACCAGGTCTATAGGACAGTCATAAGGCCTATGAGGCGGTAACTGTTCTGCCATCCCTTTATCAAAAACATCCTTAAAAGATTCATCCTCCTTAGGGAGGTTTTTGGCCGGTGTGGCTGGAACGGCCACCATGACTGAGGCTGTGTCAAGAAAAGGATGACAAGGATCTGTGTGTTGGACAATGATGGAACCAAAACATTGAGTATTGCAATAGCCCGAAGGAAAACTGACTTATTTGCTTTGCCAGTCTATGGCAGGAATGTGCTGAAATAGCCTGGGAAGGCCAAGGATCACATTGTATTGAGGGGCAGCAATCAGATCAAAAGACAGGGACTCAGTATGCCTACAGTTTGTAGACCAGTGGTCTTCACACCTTTTTGGCCTGGGGCCCCCCTGAGCAAAATTTGGGCAGGCCGGGCCCCCCCAAAAATGCCAAATGGACAGTAGGTATTGCGCGCCATCACCTGCTCCCAACACAGTTCCTGGGCTCCCTCATTCCACTCCTACCCAGTGCCTGGGCTCTCCCCACCCGTTCACACACCCTGGGCTCTCCCCACGGTACTCCCACCACAGTTCCTGGGCTCCCCCATCCCGTTCCCAACACAGTTCGAGGGCCAGTGGCGGCTGGTGAATTTCTTAAGTGGAGCAGCATAACTATTTCCCCCAAAAATGCCATAGCGACCGAGCGCAGTGAGGGAGCCGAACCAATCAAGCGGGGTTCGTGGGGGTTTTCCCCCCATGAATTTCTTTTTAAATAATGGGTTAAAATGTTGCATTGTAGGGAATACCTTAAAAAAAGGGTAAATAGCCAAACAGTTTGCAATTGATGCTGGGGACAAAGGGGGCAGGCATGACATTTTTTACTGGACATCTATAATAGATGTCCAGTAAAAAATATACCATCCCTGTCCCCTGGACCCCACTGGGCCTAACACAATCAACATGATCATATGTGTATAAGGTGCTGGGGTGCCTAGTGGGAGAGCATGGTATTTTTGACTGGACATCTATGATAGAAATCCAGTAGAAAAAATACAATCCCTGTTTCCTGGGCTCACAGCGCCTCAGAAGGAGAGCTGATTTTGGCAGGTGGGTAGGGGGATTGTGCAACAAAGGCATTTAGGCATTTTTAAAATGCTTTGTTTGTACAACACTCCTTCCCCCCTCTATCCACCACTTGCCAAAATCAGCTCAACGGGCCAAAACAAACGAACACACACATTCATACAGCAATCACTCTATCATTCACACGAGCATCCATCACCATACACTCACTCATAACACAAGCATACACGCATCCATACACATGTTTAAATAAACAAAAAATGAACACAAACGTACCTTCTGCATTGGCATGCGTGTTGGTGTTGAAACGTCCTGCTCCAGGCTGCTCTGTCCGTATGTGCAAGGAGGCGCAGGAGCTCTCCCTCGCACATACAGACATGCAGTGGCACAGCCCGCATTACCAATGAGCTATGCAATGGCTCAGTGAGCATGTGCGGCTGGGAAACTGAACTGAAAAAGGGAAAAGCAGCTGAGGGAGTGCTCACTGTTTCACCGGGCTGGCTCCTTAGCTCCTCCATAATGGGTGAGGGGGCCCCTCGCCATTATGGATGAGCCGTCAGGCTCAGACTGTTCTAAAGGGCAATGGGGCAATGCCTGTACCAAAAATGAAAAATGGTAGTGTGGGCCAGTCAAAATGGGCCACCTTTTCGGCCAATGTGGGCCAGTTTGATGAGTTACTTCACTATGCAGTTAGTAATTTTGACCTTTGTTGCTGAATACATATTCTTGAAATATCACAATTTAGTTACATTTTAATACAAAGCAATCCTTGGGTACTATTCAAACAGTCTGTGACTAAAGGATGGAATATCCATTTACAACTGCGGGTCACTTTTTCATTGGTGTCTGAGACAGTTCCATGCTTCAGCCCAACCACGTTAGCCACCCCTACCCTTTTCTTCCAATCTAAAAAAGAAAAAAAACATTTTTTTTAAACATTTCATGCTGGCTCTCACGGCCCCCCAGGGATGCACCCACGGCCCCCTGCGGGAGCGAGCTCCACAGTTTGAATACTGCTTCGGTAGACATATCCAACTGGGTGGTACGTTCTGTCACTAGGCTAGAGAGCAGAGCGGTCCCATCCACTGCATTTACCACTTCGGGTGAAGGTTTTGTGATGACTGGAATCCCCATTTCACAGGCATATTGTAAGTCAAGGTAGTTACCCGTAGTGCCTGAGCCTACAACAGCCATGGTCTTCCAGGGCTTACCAGAGGAAAACGAGAAGAGAACAGCAATTGTGGATGGGGTCGGAATGCTATCTGATGGGGTGTCCGTAGGCAGTGCACTCGACAATCAGACTCCATCTATTTTCGAACTTTGGAGTTTCCCAGCTTTCTAGCTGGTCTTCTGGGACAAGACCACAAAAAATGCTCAGAAGAACCACAATATAAACAGAGGTTGTTCTTCCTTCTGTTTTCCCTTTTGGCTGATGTTAGCGGACCACGCACAGCACCAATTTGCATGGGTTCTGCGTCCCTGCTTGAGGAGAATTCAGCACGTGGAGGAACCTGAAAGACCAGCCTTTTTTTTGGATTTCCTCCCAACCTTTCTGGCATCAATCTGAAGCACAAGGTCTAGCAACTCAGGGAAGGCTGTGGGAACAACAGGAACACTGGGTTTTAATGAATCAGAATCAGAAAGACCCTTAAAGAATATACCAGCCTTTTTATCCTCAGGCCATCCTGTTTCGGCTACCAACTGGTTGAATCTAGCTAGATAAGCCAGTAGAGGTGTGTCGCCCTGTCGGAAATCCAATAGTTCTAGATCAGTGGCCTGAGAGTTATATTGTGTATCAAAGACACGAGTCATGGCTTTGATCAGAGCATCACAATCATACAGCATATAGCTGTTGTTCTCCAGGAGTGGGTTTGCCCAGGTAGCAGCCACTCCTCCCAGGTAGTACAATACAAACTCTGCCTTGGTGGTAGAGTCAGGGAAAGAGGCAGGACGACAGAGGAAATTGAGTTTACACTGGTTAATGAAAGTCCTGTAATGTTTGGGGTCACCAGTGAACCTCTCCGGAGGGGCCAAAGGAAATTGAGCAGACATAAACACGGGAATCGGATCCTGTTAAGGTAATGGATAAGCAGACCCAGAAGGTACAGACGAGTTAGTGGCCTCAGCCCGGGATAGGTGTGTCTACAACTCGTCTATACGACGATGGGTGGTTTCATGAGCCACCATAATGCCTGCCCCTAATTCAGAGACCAATTGAACAAGGGTGGCCAGAGCATCAGAAGTGTCAATTTTATAGTCTTCTGATTCTGTTATGACTCACCACCTAAATGGTTCCAAGGAATCTGGGAGACTCCAGGATACTTGGATGTCGAGGGCTGGACTGTTCATACTTCGCTAGTCGAGGTCAAAATCTTTCTATTAACGTATCCCTCTGATGTGCTTATAGAACAGGGAGAGGAATTAATTAACAGAAATATACTGGAACACGCAACAGGAAACACCACCAGCTGTAACATGGAAAGGACAGTGATGAGCAACACATACTGATTTTCCTCTGATAAGAAGAGAGCAGATGGAGAAGCTAACCTCTATGGTGGGAGCTGTCTCATCAAAGAGAAGCAGCAATGTGTGTGTTTGTGGTGCATCGGGAGTCCCTTGTGTGCCCAAATATGCAGAGATTATCTAAGGAAAGAGGTAAGGTAGTTAAGACTAAGTAATAGTGGAATCGGAAGAGAAAGCTGGACAGAAGTAGAATTCTTACCAGGAGTATTTCCACAGTGCAACAGGGAAAGATGCAGGTCCAAATAATCCTAGAGTGGAACGTACGCAAGGGAGAGGAATGGTTAGTGTGACCTGCTCCGATGGCATGAGGAAGTCTGAACCGCACGGGTTGGTGCAAGCACAGCAGAAAGTCTGTAGTCTGTGCACAGTTGTGGTGAAGAGCAGAGTAGAATTCCCATAAGACACAAAGGTAGTTAGCAGAGCGTCTTGTAAGAAAATACTTTAAGGAAAGCAACAGTACATCAATCCAGGGGACAGAAGCGGTTGGCAACAGGCTGGCAGTTGAACCAATCAGAAGCGGTAAGGGATGCAAATCCAGGGGTGTAGCAGTTCGTCTGCGTGGTGCTGGCAGTGAGAAGCAGGAATTGCGAGAGAAAGGCAATCCGTAAGCAGTCCGAGTCAAAGCCAAGATCAATCAATACCACGGATGGAAACAGGGCAGAGTTCGGGTAACAGAAACAGGTCAACAATGAGGAATCAACAACGTAGCAAGGAGTGCGCAGAGTCAAGGAACATCTCTAATCAGAAGCGCCAGATTACCGGCGAAAGCAATACTTATTCCATTAGGTACGCAACGGACAGTGTGTCACGTGATCGCTAGGCCGGTCCTTCCATTGGTTGCCGTATGCACGGCTGTGTGATGTCATCTATGCAAAGGCTTCCAGCATCGCCATGGCAACCTCCACGGCAGAATGGTCCAGGCTCGTAATACCTGTGTAGAATGCCTGGCAGAGAAAAGGGGCTGATAAACCTTGTATAGAGGTCTGTTCCCTGGATAGGGAGAAATAGCAGGAGGTGTGTGTGAAACCCTGGCCCTACTTTTAGACGGAATCCTAACAATGGTGCATTCTGGTATGTGTCCTTTTGTCGCTCATTCCTATTTTCTTGTGGGCAAGAATGTTATGTTATGTTACTTGGCATTTATATAACGTTCTATATATCATTGCTATGACCTCAAAGCGCTGGTAGGTTGAACGCCCTCGGGAACCGTAGTTCTGGTCAGTAGAGAGAGATAGTGTCGTAGGGTACGTGGGTGCACCAGATATGTGTGCAGCTGATGTAATTGCCGGATGGTAGCTGCATCCTAGCGTTGGTGTGGTGCTGAAGATATCATTTGGATGTGTTCAGTCTGGTGGCTGGACAACCACACAGGGCTCTGGCTGCGTTAGGCCTGAAGGACGCATATGCGAGCAACTAGGCCGGAATGTGCTCGGCTTAGTTGCATTTTATTAGGGTGATGAGGTGTTCATGGGGTCGTATTCGTATGTGAACAGCTAGGCTGAATTTATCAGGGGTATAGCTGTGTTCTTGTGGAATGATGGTGTAGAGAGTAAGCGTAGTGATGTGATATGATGGTTATCTTTAAATTGCCCGAGACCAGGCACATGAACAGAATTCCAGGGAACACAGCGACACACAGACCCATAGAGACTTGGGGCTGGGCTTATAGCGACAGTAGGGGGGATACGGATATATGGTAACACCATGGGTAACAGGAAATGCGACTCAAGGTAATGTTCACAATTCCATCTACGTAAGGACATGCACATGCTACCATTCACAATTCCATCTAAGTGTGGCACAGGTTACCATTTACAATTCCATCCAGGTGTGGGACATGCTGACAATTGCATTCTATCAAGATGCGACTCAGGCTAATGTTCACAATTCCATCTAAGTCGGGACATACTACCATTCACAATTCAATCTAAGTGTGGGACATGCTACCTTACACAGTTCCATCTAAGTGCGGCACATGTTACCATTCACAAATCCATCCAAGTGTGGAACATGCTGACAATTGCATTCTATATAGATGCAACTCAGGCTAATGTTTGCGACTTTATTTTGGTGTGGCACATGCCGACATTCACAATTCCGTCTAGGTGTGGGACATGCTGGGACATGCTAAACATTCACATTGCTATCCAGATGCGATTTGGGCTAATGCTCATGATTTCTTCTAAGTGTGGCACATGCTAACATTCACAATTCCATCTAGGTGTGGGACATGCTAATAAATACATTCTATCTAGAAGCGACTCAAGGTAACGACTCAAGGTAATGTTCACAATTCCATCTAAGTAAGGACATGTTACCATTCACAATTCAATCTAAGTGTGGGACATGCTACCTTACACAGTTCCATCTAAGTGTGGTATACCATTCACAAATCCATCCAAGTGTGGGACATGCTGACAATTGCATTCTATCTAGATGCAACTAAGGCTAATGTTCACGATTTCATCTCTAAGTGAGGCACATGCTACTATGTGTGTGAATACTTGTAGGTGATTGAAACCCTACTATTGGGTTATAACCAGGTCTGACCAAGGGAACAGCTGTTGGTACATTGTTTCCTTGGCTAGGGTTGTGATTGAGGTCAGTTCCAGTGAGTGTAGTACTCTGTCACTTTTCCTGAGATTTGAGATTACAGATTTGCTGTTCCAGGTTCTTGCACTGTCCATGAAGCTGTTCTGCCTCATGACAGAGATCAGAATTCTCATCCCTGACATATTGATTATTGCTTGCAATTCATTGATTTGTATCTGAGAATGATTAAGGGCTTTGGCTCTTTATCATTCACTATTGCCAGTGACACTATAACAAGAGTCAAGGGAGCACACAGTACTGCACTACCTCACAGCACTAATTCAATTAATGAGTGCACAATATGGTTATGCTTTAGGATGCAAGGCCACACCCAGTAATTATTTTAAAGTTTCCCGGCCAACGCTCCAAATCTGTAGGAGATCTTTTGAGGTTATATTTAGTATTTTGTGGTATTTTTGGTATGGTGGTATTTTGTGATACGCTTATTGGGGTATTTGTATAGTGGTGAGACTAATTTCAGAATACTGCCTAATCATTATGTCACCAGGGTCACTAACGATAAACTTAACTGGACTTAATACACTCTAAGTTATTGGCTCATGTTCCCCAATGATATTTTATTTACAATATCACATGTATGCCCTTTTGACTGTGTTTCAAAATATGTAAAGCATGCAAATGAAATACAAAACATTCATTCAGCCTCTCCAATTTACTGTGACTAACTTTACTTTGATATTTCTTACCACACGTTCTATCCCCCAATGCACGCCAAACCAATGAGACTGAATGCAGAAAAATACAATGAGACTAAATTACCTTTTCACATTAATATTTTTTATCATAAACTGGAAGTAGGCAAGTTACACAGAATGACATGTGTGCCCACAGTGTAATTCACAACATAAGCAAGGTTTTTCCTGCAATGGACTTCAATGCGCTATCTGCGATAATGTGCAGAGCCCTGCCAGCCTTTGAATTCGCAACAAAACTGGCAGAATAAATACACTCTGAATAACAGTAAAAGTTGGATAAATATAAACACAGTTTCACATGCATGTTTAACTTCTTAATAACTAATGCAGTGCCTGAAAATGTATTGAATTATTGCACCCGAGTTCACCAGGAATTCAAATGTGGTCCCTTGTATGATGATGGGTAGTGTGGGTCTATGTTCTGAGGCTTTTGGGTTTCCCAAGGCATATAGATACCCTCCTTTCCATCTCTCGGTGCTCAACTGGAATTCTGACATGCTCGTGGATGGAGTGCTGGTGCGCAGGTGTTGAATTTGTCTTCTCCCTATACAGCGTGCTTCTGGGGAGGTGGACTGCTTCGATCTGGTGTGTTGTCTTTCTTTGTTGTGTCTCCTCTCAGTGTACCTGGTCCTTTCCTCACAGAGAGGTCGGGAGGGGTCTTGTGCCGGTGCGTCCTTTGTTCTGCTAGGCTCAGTGTGGATGCTTTGGGGTTGCGGCACATCATTCTGAAATGGTTTTCACCTCCACACACAGAGCATATTCAGCCAATTGTTCTTGCCAGAATGAGAATTTCTGCCAGCGTGTGTGGCGCCTGCAGCAACTTGTTCTTCAAGGTCATTGATTCGCATCCTGCAATTACTTGCAACTTGATTACTTCATCATTAGTGTAGAGGTGAAATTTTCAGTGCTTCACTCTGGATCAGAGGTGCGTCACAAACTTGTCCATGCTCTCTCCTAGGAGTTGCATTGTAGTGTGGAACACATGCCTTTCTTAGTCTACATTCTTGTGTACAGCAAAGTGTTTGTTCAGTATGCGTTTAAGGTCCGGGTACGAGCATTCAACGTCTTTTGGCAGTTCAAAGATGATGTCCCTCACTTCTGGGCCAGCTGTGACGGTGAGCAGGCTGATAATACACTTAGCCTCCCGCGGGCTGTGGGCACGGAGGTATGCATCGAACTCTTTCATCCATCTGATCCATCGTGGTCCTAGGCTGCTGGTGTCAGTCGTGTCAAAAGGGAGTAGCGATGGCAGCGGGGGTGGGCCCCTCTCCTGTGGTGCAGTTACAGCAGCATCTTGGGCCTTTGTGGGGGCATTCATGTTGCTGCTAGTGGATGAGGATCTGTCCCTCTTGACTTTCCTTTGGATTCTGTAGCACACCTCACGTGGGGTTGCATGTAGCTGGGACCCTATGCACGCAGGTTTTGGGGATGCAGTGTGCTCTTTGTTTCATTCCATGGCAATGCTCTGGTGGCGTTGCAGAATTAGATTTCCTACCTCTAGCTTCGTTCTGGAACAGGCAGTAGATGTGCAGGCCAGGGACAGACTCATCGCTCCCTTGTTGTGGGGTGTTGCAGAAACACTGGTTCCTACCTCTAGTTCTGGGTCCTGAGGCAGACAGCAGTGTGTGGGTGTGGGCTCAGGGCTGGCTTTGCAGGGGCCTCCACTTCTCCCAGAGTGTGTGAGATGGCTGACTGGCATAGGCTCTGCCACACAGTATGGGGTGAAACTGAAACAAACTTTATTGCAGCGCTCACTGCGGCCAAGTTACCTATTGTTCCATGAACTCTTGGACGCATAGCACGCAGGACACTACAGGGACATTGTTCTTTTTTTTTAACTGTTTGTATGCATTCATAGCAGGGTATGGGTTATATCGCTCAATGGCTAATCCCCCTCACTAACGTGAGAGGGGGTTTAGATTCTATTAAAGACAGGAGGCGAGTATTATGCATTACAATCTTTACTTCTGAACCACAGTAGCAATGAAAACACATTTACAAAGAAAAAAGTTTAAATAACAGAACTAAATAAAGTTCACAGTCAATGTAAGGGGGACTCCCCAATCCAACATGGAGGACAAGTCATGCCCTGCAGGTGATCAATGGGCAGGGACCCTTCTCTATAGATGTCCTTTACTTTAACCCCAACTCCTCTTTCCGCAGCTGTCTTGCTCCAGACGCCCACTGCAACGGTCCAATTCTGAAGCGCAGAGAAAAAAGACACAGCGAAACTGGAGGGATCTCAACCTCAAACTACGACGACACTCTTCTGTGTAGGACCTCTCACCCGAAAGCTGAAACAATATGAAACAGAACTTTGGAATAAAAAACAGAAAAGAGGGTGGGTGGGTGGGTGTATGGGATAATACTTGCCTCCTGTCTTTAATAGAATCTAAATCCCCTTTCACGTTAGTGAGGGGGTTTAGCCATTCTATTACATGACAGGAGGCTTCATATTATGCAAGTTTAACACCCTTGCATCACATTAACCCCAACATGATCAATACACTTGTGATAAAATAACATAAAAATGTTTTGAATGATAACTCCCTTAACCAATCAGCTGCTTTGATAATTTATCCCCCCCAGACCACCCCCAGGAGAACCTCCTAATACCCTAACACCTTTAACTGAAAAGAACCAAAGGAGGAATTAACTCCTTGTTTCCGCATAACTTACTTAATCTATCTGGCCAAAAAAGGGAAGGGGCAGGCGACCCCGCAAGGAGAACCCATGGGAATAGCTGCTGAGAGGTATTAGGAGGCCAAGAGCCTCTCTTTTTCCACTCAAAACATTTTAAACTCCAAAAACACATAACTGAAACTCTTACGGAAAATCTGAATAATAAAAAAGGGTGGAAACCAAACGCTTACAAATCCTGAGAACACAGAAAGTAACCCCCTAGGAGTGAACATTTCATTGCCCAAATCCAATGTTCTGACCAGAGAACTTCTTAACAAGAACAAAAACCCCCCATGGATAACTTGGAAAATAGTTGTAATAAAGACCAACCTTCATTAGAAAGGACCAAAAAACGGACAAATCCCAACTATTTGATATGATATGATATGATATATGATATGAGATGATATGATATGGCATTTGTAATGCGCCTATACACAAGTGTTTCAAGGCGAGACGAGGCAGGGAGGGGGGAACAAGGGGAAGACAGACAACGATCCTTCTAGGCCAGGTGACATTCAGACCGCGCAAGTGCAGGGGTAGGGGAAGGGAAAAATGCAAGGGGAGGGGGTGGAAGTGCAGTACAAGTAAGTAGAATAAAATAAATAAATAGGGCCAGCTGGTGGCAATTGCAAGGTAAGTGCAGACAAGTGCTGGGAAGGGGGGGCTGTGGGGATATAGAGACAGTCCCGCAGTGCAGGGGTTGCCAGGGAGGCAGTGCAAGTGGAGAGTGGCAGGGCCCCGGACCGAGGTCGGTGAGAGTGGCCCAGTTGCAGATTCAGTGCAGTTTCAATGAAGAATATAGCAGGGGAGAGAGAAAGCAGAAGCAAAGAGGAAGGTTTTGAGGTGCTTCCGGAACCGGAGATGGTTCTCCTCAAGTTTCAGGGAGGCAGGAAGGCTGTTCCAGAGGGAGGCCCCTGCCGCGCGGAGAGATCTACCCCCAGCTCGTTGCTTCGAGAAGCGGCTGACCCTGAGGGAGTTGGAGACGGATGAGGGAAGGGTACGGGAAGGAAGATATTTAGGAAGAGAGAGTTGAAGGTATTTAGGCCCCAGGCCCCAGAAGGCCTTGTGGACAATGCAGAGGGTTTTGAACTTAATCCTCGCAGCCACTGGGAGCCAGTGTAGAGATTTCAGTCCTGGAGAGATACGGTCCCAGGGCTTGAACATCACATAGAAGAGAAAATACCTATCCTAGGTGGGATCCTAATGCAAATGAAATTGAAGGCCCTGCGCACCAAAGACTGCCTATCCACTGCCTCACCATTAACAACAACATGTCCCGTGAAGACAGAGGCAGTTAAATGCATTCACCGACATGTAAATGTTACCTTTTTTAAAACAACTCCACCAAAAGTTAACAATCTCTACTGAAAAGGAGAAACAGAACTGAAAATTGAGCCACACACCGCCAAACCAGCGGTTCCAAGCTGAAGGGCACCCTGATTTAATAGAGGCTGCCCCAAAGTCCTTAACGACAAAGATACATTCCTTGTGAAAAACCCTCGGAAACACCAGAAAGAGAAGAAATGTTCTAATTAACAAGAGAGAGGAGTCCCTAAAGGACCAGCACGTAAGGGAAGCCTGCAGGGGCAGAGAGGGTGAAATATCCTACTCCAATTCCAGAAGGGCTGGGAACCAACCCCGAGAAGATCAACCCTAGCGTTGCTGCCAGCCTGCGCACCTGAACCAGGACTCTTGCTACCACAGCAAAGGAGAAAAAACATACGAATGAAAAAATGGACCCGACCAATCTTGGAGGAAAGTGTCGGAAGGCAGCGCACTGGGAACCAGACTCTAACTGCAGAGCTGGGAACTTAGCGTGTAAGTCACGAGGCAAAGAGAAACACTTAATCAGACCCCAAAATACAAGATCTTGGCAAAGAGAGAACCCTGTCTAACATCCAGTTGCTCCTGTCCTGGAGATGTCTGAAAAAACCAGACCGTAACAGCGATGTTGACTCCCGGAAAATACTCCACGTTCAACACAATGTCCCAAACCAGACAAAAAAAAATAATTTCCCTTATTAGAGCTGCTAGGTCTTTGGACCTGTTCTCTCCCAAATGATTGAAGTATCACACAGCCGAAATATTATCCATCTGCAAAATTGTCTTGATCCTAGAGAAAACTCTTGACTACAAGGAAGCTTGTTAACAGCTCCAGACAGCTGACATGCAGTTGCTTCACTAAAGTGGACCACTTTGCTTGTGGAAAAACCTTTCTATCTTGGCACCCCCAGCCTGGACTGCTGGCATCCGAATCCGGAAGAACATCCGGAGAGGGAACAGAAAATGTCCCCTGCCATTCCAGGCATCGATGAGCCTGAGCCACTAAAGGAGCTCCGGCCTGACCTCAGGGAACAGAACCGTAACTGAGAGGAAGACAGATTCTTGCGAAGATGTTTGGTTTGAGGGGTTATAAAACCTTGTAATGGAGAGGGGAAAGATAACTCGGATGGAACTGACCACATCCCCACAACTCAGGCTAGCTGTCTGAGGGGAAACCTCCCCTTCGAGGGGCGAAAATGAATTACTTCCTTACGTAGGAGAACCTGCCATCCGGAAGAATAAAGACATGGAGATCAAACCCCTGTATTTATAACAAAACAAACCCATGACTGTAGAAGGAACACCACTAATTGTCATCAAAGAAATATTATCCAAAACCCCTTGGAACTGAGGTGAGGTATCACCAGCTTCATTAACTTGGTGACTCACCAGGGGGCTGATGGGAAAGGCCAAACCGAAGGGAGGGACATTGGTAAGTGCGAGCCCATCAGTGGAACTGAAGAAACTCCTGATGAGGAGGAAAAACAGGAACCACCCGGCACTCATCCTTGACGTCTAACTTGATTATACAATCCGCTGGGAGAAGGGAGCCAATGAGTAGAATAATCCCTTCCATTTTTAAGTAGTTACAAATATAATTTAGAACTTTTAAGTTAATGACTGGGTGAAATTCCCCCCCCTACCCTCCTCCTCCCATGTAGAGGGACCCAGGCTATCGCGTTCACAATTGAGAAAACCGTGAAGGACACTGGTACCATCGTCCAGGGCCATCTTAAGCACTTTGGGGGCCCGGGGCATGGACACCTTTGGGGCCCCCTCCAACAGACCAAAGGAATTAAGGGATCTAGAATATCTAGTGCGCCGCACGCCGTGTCACGATAACAACCCATAGCTTGATATGCTGCCTCAAAGAGATCAAAATAAGCATGGTAAACCTCCTTTCAGATACCTTACACTATTCATTCATTTGTGTTCCGAGTGATAAACAGGTAGCATTTTAAGGGCAACATTAGCAGTCTACGCGTGGATACTTGTGTTCAAGCATAGGTACAGCAAACATTTCATCAATAGCAGCCATGTGGAAGGTATACTGGACATAGTGTAACTGCAGGACACAGATTTTATGACAAAGGTACACATAATCCAGAGTAGTCTGAGATTAGCTGCCTCGGACACAGCAAAAGTGCTCAAGCATGGATACAGACGACCAATGGGAAGCAAGGATAAAACTACACATACCATAGCACAGAGAGTGGATGACTATTTGAAGATACAAGGAAGGTGTCTCTATCCAGACAGAGATTAGAAGTGGGACATGGTTTTCAAGCAGTGTTGCCCTTCGAGAGCAAAGAAACAGGTGGCTATGGTGTGTAATATATCAATGCTCACCATCATAGAGGTATAGCCAGTGAAACCATGAATTAGTCTTTTTTAAAGATCATACCCAGAGAACGAAATCACTCTGGATGGCTGACAATTTTGAAAGGTTTAGGGACTTGCAATTTTGACAGGTGAGGAAATACATGATTAAATGAGATACCCCGGATCAGACATTGATTAAGAGTTGAAGCTGGGATTCGTACCCACAATTTCTGCTCATTGCCAATTTATTTTCTAGTTTTTACATTAGACTAAAATAATCCCATTTTACAGAACTGACTATAAAATATGAAAATCACATAACCCAATTGAAACATTTTAAAAAACAAAACTTTATAGAAACATATTATTCAAAATGGGAATGATTCTAGCTTCATTAAAGTACATCAATACGAACATTCTAATGGATGTGATCTTTAAAGATTTCTTTCTCTTTTGTATTGTAAAGCTTTAAATGCACCCCAAATACAGGCTTGTGCAATGGCATTTAAAAACGTACAGAAAAACCTTTGAATTGTACAAAAAAGCAAACCGTTTTGTTGTCACATAACCAGACCTTAAAATATGCTGGTAAAATGCCTGCAATATCTGGTCTGCTCTCTTCTGTCTAGAACTCCTTCCACTCAGAGGGCCTACATGATAGGAAAGATCAGGTAATTGGCCAAACAATGCCAGCAGTATGTGAGAAGAAAACCCTTTCATAGAAGGCAGTACAGTCCTGTCAGTGATATTAGATTTGTCCAGGATCACTGCATCGTCTGCTGGTAAAGCCAGGATCCAAACATGAACGCTTTGGTTTTACAACTCCCCATCTAAACAAAAATTTCTAGACCATCACCATACTGACGCTATGTTAGTTTCTATAACAACCGCTATCTAGTGCAGGTACATTGGTGATGATAACACCTGGAGTGCTGCAGAACAAAGTACATATACATGCAAGCTTAACAACTTCATACATTGAAAACGCTGAGTTGGCCTTGCTGGCATTTGGTATTGTAATCTTGCGTGTGAACGCATATCTCTGCAATGAGTGCTTAACACACTGAACTATCCTGTGAACCATCGGAACACTCAAATGGATCAATATGTATTTCAACTTTGGCTATTGCACATGATCAATATAATCCCCACAGAAAGGTGAGAATGCTACAGGTTGTGCCACGCAAACTATGTATACCACAGTGAACAAAGCATTACATGTTGAAAAGATCAGAACCAAAATGATTTACATGTCAACAACAGACAGAAAATAGGTTTAGCCTTAGCAGCACACCATAGAAAATCCTGATGTGTGATACTTAATTTTGTTGGCTTAAGGAAACTGACTCCTTCTTGGGGGCCCCCTCCAAGGTGGGGGCCCAGGGCAATTGCCCCTTTTGCCCTCGCGTAAAGACGTCTCTGCCACCGCCCCTTCAAAAAATGAGGGCACTGACCTCCACACTATCCAATTCTGATTGCCTTACTGAACACTGGGGAAGGAGACAAGAGAGAACAGACAAAAGAGAAGAAATACTCAAAATGAACCCTCTTTAACTGACTGCAACCCCAGCACATGAGGTATTATAGGAGGTAGCCCTAGGTCTAGCAGGGCCTCTGCCGGCACGACCTCTCCAATGGAGCCAACAAATTGTGTTCAAGCCCCTCGAGCAGAGGAGTAATTGTGCGCAGCTCTTGATGCACCCTGTCAGGGATGGGTAGAGTCCAGGAAAAAACTGCCAAAGGAGCGGGCGTTATTTCCCTTAGGGGCAAAGATCTTAATAAAAGCAACCTTGCCTAATGACAAATTGGGATGAAGTCACATTAGAAAAAGGACTTACACCATTCTGTTGAAATGTAGGTGTTAGTAATGCCGAGCAGGCAAACTGTTCCTAAAGTCCAGCTCTGCAGGACTGGCACATCCACAGGCAAAGCCTGTACCAAGGTCCGGGTGACCTGACCCAACACATTCAATAAGTTGCCTTGACAACTCCTCAAGGCCTTATAATCCCCCTTTATTGGGACCTGTCCCCTTTGTTTGGGACCAAAAGATACCCTGAAGTGGTCTATTCCTGGAAAGAGGGCCACCTTTATAAAGAAAAAATGATGAAGAAAGATGAAGAATGTTATCCCCCCAGCAATGAGACTGACCCTTTTTGTGGAGAAAAACTGTGAGATCTAAGTTTATCTTGCCCCTTTCAGGAGGCAAATCCCAGAGCACTGGGCTAGCAATAGAAGAAACAGGGACTGCGGGAAGCAGCTATCCGATCCAAGAAGGAGCAGACAGAGACTGTCTGTATTGCTCCAACTCTCTTCTCTGGCCCCTTACCATGGGAAGGGGCGGGGGGAATGGGGAGGGACGGACTGAGTTGTCATGTAACATGATTGTATATACTAATGCACCTAAATGGAGCTTGATCTGGAAAGAAGACAAAAATGTAATGGGAAGGTCTCTTTCATAGGCCCACTAATGCTGTCTCACTTTTATTAGAAGGAAAATGAAATTCTATTATTTGTACTTAATATAACAGCAAACCCAGCAGGTAAGGGTTAATTTTCCTTAAACACGGCTCATATCCTCGCCGTAAGAGAGGAAACATAGGAAAAACATAGTGCACAAGCGGACATCCAAGCTTCTCACCCTAGCAGGGTGTGGCATTCAGCAGCACACAAGGGGGTAACCTCACATTATAATTCAGGCAAAGCCGGAAGCCGAGCAGGCCGTGGTATGCCTATAGCAAGGCGAATCAGCTGTGCCAATATTTTCCAGAAAAATGCCATAAGGTTATAAATACATTTATTCTCTTCTTATAACGCGCTTAATACACATACGATTTGGGTTTCTAAGCACGGGTACGGTATTCGAACCCCTGTTGTTCTGCATGGTCTTGCTTACAAGACCAAACGTTGCCCTTAGAACTCCCCCCCCTCTCCCGTGTGCAACACCTGAAGCAAAAGCTTCTGAAAGGCTTGCTCGTCGGGCAGGGGTGGGCCATACATCTAAATCATAAAACATATAAATGCAAACATACTATAATATATTATAATATATACATTATAATATATATACATACCCCAAACGCGCGTCAGGCCTGAAGGAAAAGCTTCCGACAGGCCCGCGCGTGTTGGGCGTGGAGCGGGCTGGCCCTCTGGTGCCGATACCAGCAATGGCGCATTCCATAAATGAAAGGGCCCACACACGCCGGGTCTGAAGCAAAAGCTTCAGGACAGACCTGCGCGCATTGGGCATGGAGTGGGCGGGCCCAAGCGCCGCCGCTCCAAAGGCAACACATTCAGCGCTGTTAAACGGCCACAACCCACGTGCATCGGGCCTGAAGCCAAAAAGCTTCCGTCAGGCCCGCGCGTGTTAGGTGAATAGGGCAGAGGAGACAACTCCGTCGGAAGCGGAGCTGCTCAATAAAGAAAACAAAACTTCAAACAATGAAGCGGCGCTCGCAACCTCACCGAGACTTCTCATTACAATAATAAGAAAAACATTTAAATGTGAAAGCAGTAAAAGAGTCGCTACAAAGTAAAACACTACTCTACACAATATAATACAATGTACAATATCATACACAAAGTATTATGCCAACAACTGACTAGCATGCAAGGCACAACTAGAAGGAGTGACTTAGCTGTGGTGTCAGCAGCAAAGAAAGAGGAGTTGGGATTAAAGTAAAGGACATATATATAGTAGGGTCCCTGCCCATTGGTCAGCTGCAGGGCATGACCTGTCCTCCATGTTGGATTGGGGGAGTCCCCCTAACATTGACTGTGAACTTTATTTAGTTCTGTTATTTAAACGTTTTTGTTTGTAAAAGTTTTTTCTTTGCTGCTGTGGTTCAGAAGTAAAGATTGTAATGCAAAATATGAAGCCTCCTGTCATGCCATAGAATTGTATGTACTGCCTCTGATCGTAAGGGACCTGTGATCGGCTGTTTTTATTTTCAAGGCTGGGAGAGTAAAGTTGTTCTTGTTGGTATGTGAACATTTCAATAAAATCTTTTATAAATAAAAAAAACCTGCAAATCTGCAATTGTGCCAGTCATTCGGGTCTGTTTCCGCACACAAAACCAGACAAGCGATCAAATCCCCCTTATCGCCATACATTGTTCGCATTTTGTTCTTGGGGATTTCTTTTCTTAAAACAGGTCTTTGGTGTATGCTCCACACAGTTTTCATACTCAGATGGCACATCATCTTGAAAATAATCCTGCTTTTCTAACCTCCCGAAATGTAGTCTACAAAATCATGTTGGGCTGCGTATGTGGCAAGCAGCTCTCAGAGCACCCATCAAAAATGCCTGAAGCAAGAAATCTGTTATATATTTACTTCCTTGCTCATTTATGTATTCGTAACACATTAATGATGGACAATGACTGTTCAGGTGATTGACAGCAGTGCAGTCACTTAGAAAGCTTCGGAAAATTAAAATACCCTATATATTTAAGTGAACAATTCCAGTATGTTTCCTCATCAAAGCTTGAGCAAGTCATTAGTCTAGTGATGGATTAACATCCTCCTGAAAGTTTCCTTACATAGTAATAGATGGCCAAGTAGCAGTGTATTCAGTGGTTATTATACACATAGTTAAAATGTAGTCTGTAGAGGGGATACTCAGTGAAGTGCAATAAAATGCAGCTGATATAGAAGAAAACTAGGTTTCTTGGGTTCCAATGGACAAGGTTTTTGGAATTCTCTGTGTGACCCATGGTGGGGGACAGCATTGAGTAGGTGACATGTTGAAGGAGCATCCTTCCATAGCTCACAGTGGAGCACCGAAAAACGTATGTGACATAGCATAGAGCGATGCCATTCAAACTGTGGGGCTGACTCCCCTAGGGGGGCTCATGGGATGGCCAGGGGGCGAAAGGCTCTTCAAAAGGGGAGTACAGTGACTGCTTTCAATAGAAAATATAAGTAGATATGGCATCACTATTGCTACCCCGGAAGAGGGGGGGGGTGTCTCGACTACAAATGGGTTACACTGTTTTGTGGCTTTCAGTAATGCTCAGAAGTTGAGAGATGACACATTGAGCTTTGTTATTTCTAGGCGCTCCATAAAAGATTAGTGGCCTTTTTATGATGCATTTTTCCATGGTTGAAAGAGGACCACTGGATCCGATATTTGATAGTTGTTTCATCAGGGAACATTCTTTAACAGCTGACAGTGGAGCACATCATTAGAAAGGTGAAACAATGGGCCACATTAGGTCTTTGACTGGAGCTCGAGATGAAATGGACAACACATTGGGAACATTGTTTCATGTCTGACATCGGAGCTCATCATTAGAAAGGTGAAACATTGGGCCACATTATTTTTTCACTGGAGCTCAAGATGAAATAAACAGCACATTGGGAACATTGTTTTATGGCATCATTAGAAAATGGGTTCCTGGGGAAAATGTTCTTGTGTTTAATCGAAGAACTGCGAATTCGATATGTGATATACTGGGAACATTGACATTATTAAATAGGTGATATCTTGGGTGCATTGTTAAGTGGATGACACTAGAAGTCAGCATTATCAAGGTGACACTGTGTGTGCATTGTTTAGTAAATAACACTGGGAGGCAAAACAATACCCTTTGGGGTGGAACTCGTGCGCTCCATAGAAGAGTGAGACTTCCCGGCTTCCATTCCTGTGCTTGTCCACTGCGATCTACCCACACACACACACACTCATTTCTTTAAAAAAAGCACTTGCTATTACACTTCGGAATCAGCTCTGGGGGGCTAAACTCAACAATACCTGTGGCAGTGGGTTGGATCGGCCGGTAACGACACCAGGGCCCAGCGTTAAGGACCTTGCTTTCATCGGCCTGGTGTTAAGGTCCTTGCTTCGCTCAGGTCTATAACATATTGCTATAATATTACAGTGCTCAGCACTGCCCTCCTCAGGAAAGATTGCCCCACCACAAGTTACACAACTGTTCAGTCAAATGATCCCTTAATGATGGCACTGCTAGCCAGGAGAGCCCCAAAAGAAAAAAGACAGACAATGCAAATAGTCTGCTATGGCTTGTCCCAATTGCAGCACAAGGGTAGAATCCCCCTTCATTTTTACAGAATCCTAAGTGGGACACTGGAGACTCGACCCATTCTTCCTTCTGTCAATAACTTATCTCTTAAGCAGAATAGTCCTGGGCCTAGCTGGAACAGTTTAAACTTTATATTTCGTATAGGCGATGTAGGTTGACATAAACATCAGTCAACAAACTATTTTTCCTGCAAGAATGCCATAAAAGTAGTATACAAACAAAACAAAAAAAATCACATTACAGATACATCAAGGAGTAGATAAACCACTAAAATGAATACACATGATAAATGGTAGAGTTCATGTCAATCATTGGAAAACATTATTAATAGAATAAGCACAGAAAGTATTACGCTTGACAATGCAGCTTAAAACATCTAAAACGTATACTGAAATATAGCTGTTCATAAGGGCTTCTCTTGTTCTCCATACACTTGCTAAATAGGTTGAGGCTGCAATAATAGCGTCCATTGCTCTTGAACTTTTACATACATTTTATGCATCAAACAGCTTAAGATTAACCCTATTATTTAGGCAGGTTTTCAAATGATTTTTCCTTATATCCACATATAAGGGACAGATAGAAAGAAAATGCTGTAGAATCTCTCTATCGGAACTACAAAAGGGATGCATGGGTGCATTTTTTCTATCCCACCTGGCCTTGACTGCGGCAATGTAGGCTAAATGAATCCTTTGTAAAGTTTTGTTTTACATCTCGTAATCCCTGGTTATAGCCCTCCATTTTTCCTGAATCAATATTTATTTTAATAACTTGCTTAACTGTACATAGATTCTAACATTGCCAGCCTGCAAAGAAATGATGTAAAAGTTTGTATTGAAACTTTAATTTCTTTTTATTTATTTGTTCTTTTTGTTGTGCATTTGGTTAACCAATAAACCTTTAGCACATACAAAATGAAATATATAACAACCATTATTATACCTTTATACAATACAAAAGATTCAAAATTATATAGGTTCATTTACCAAAATTATTAAAAGAAAAACATATTCACCAATTTACAATAAAAGAAACTTTGTTCAGTTCAACTCATGCATTTTCATTAATTTTCCTAAAGGAAACTCAACAACAAAGGTTTCCCAAACTCTAGCTCACCCAAACAGGATGTGCCGCAATAGAGTGTAACGTTGAGTGCACTATAAATGCTGTTTGGCTGCCTGCTATTCAAAGCTGCAAGTTCATTTGGTGACACTATTTTCCTCCATTCTCTCCTTAGAACTTTTACTATGCTTCATTTAGCATATTACTGGCCCGACTTTTAACACCTGTTGGATTTCATATTAGTTAATTTTGCTGCTAAAATTATGTAATTCTGCTCAAGAAAAGAAGTCATGGCCACCACCACCTGGGCGGCACCCACGCGCGCATGCGCACTCATCAAGTGCACTGTGAGTGCTGTTTGACTGTTTGGCTGGCCGGTGTCAGTGGTGTCGAGCATCCTGTTTACATAAGCCTTGAAGGTATTGTTTTTATTTTATGATACCAACTAAGGCAAAAAGAACATTTGACTATTGTTGCATTTTTTAATACAACGTCAAATGTATATACATTAGAAACAAAGTTGTTGAAGTCGGTGCTTCAAGAATAATCATCTAACTCCTCCATCTTCTAGTATGGGCTCGTTTTTTTTTTTTTTTTACAAAGCCCAAGGCTGGAGTCCCACAGGCACAAACTTTATGTTTAGTGGCAGACATTCGTGTTACTTGAAGTCACCGTGACAGGAGACATTGGGCCTCATTACACGGTAGGCGGCGGACCAAATGTGCTTTTAGCATCTTGGTCCATGCCGGTAAAATACCGGCACCGCCTTGGAGGAAAGGGGAATTACTGCCGTATTGCAAGGTTGGCGGGGCGGTAATTCCCCCTTCCCCCATTGCCCTTCACCATTCCCATTTTTGCCCAATAGGGCTCTATGGGAATGGGGAAGGCGCTAATTACGTTGCTGCAAATTGCGGTACCGTAATTAGCACCCTGGTCCCTTTGCGGGTTGGTTTTTAACGCCTGCTGTCGTAGTAAGGCGGTAAGGGTTTACCGGTACCAGTGCCCTTACCAGTACTGGTAAACCCTTACCGCCGTCTGTGTAATGAGGCCCATTGCCAAAAAAGTGTAAATCAGCTGATTTAACCCCTGCTCTGCACTTATCTCTTGAGTCTCGATTGTCTAATCAGCTCCTGGTTACCGATAAGGCCTCGCCACAACTTAATTGCTCTATAAGGGAAAAGACGGTGACTATTAATTGCTCTCATCTGGGGCAATCATCTGTGATGGTGGGTAATGAAGAGAGTTTAGACCATGATTTGCAGGAAAACAATAGCCTACGATTAAAAGAACTGAACTTATTAGGCTCACCTATATTGTATGCTGAATCATTGGACTCCTCTTCAAGCTCTTCGATTTCATTTGTGCAGCCGACCCCTAGAAGGTCTTTTGGTTTAACACCTGTGGCTACCCCTACATTGGAGATTACTTTAATGGCCATGAACACTACGATGTTATCCATGGCAAAACTGTGTGAATCTTTAAATGATAACATTTTGGACCAGGTAGGGCTGTTAACGATGCTTAACACAAAGGCATCTTACATTGAGGGCCGTTTGGTATTATAGGTGCGCTTATCTTCCAAGTTACAAGACCTTAGGCAGCCCCCAAGGTTTCGCCAATGGTGGTGTGGTCCCCCTGTTTGAGGTGGGCCAGGCGGATTTGGACAGGTCTTTATTGTTTGTTCAGTCAGGAGTACCTCACAGTTTGTCTGACCACACTTTAGAAGGATCGCCAGTTGAACTTATGGAGAGGCCTATAGAGTGTCAATCTTTAACGTTGCTCCCGATAGATGATTAAGACTCGCAACAAGTATTTACCATATTTTCTAAAGGGAAGGGGCGGGGTAAAACGCTGCACAAAAGGAAAACAAACTAAAACCCAGAAACAATCTGGCAGATCAACAACTTCCGATTCCAAAAAATGTCTACGAGTTTTGTCTACTCCACCTAGAGCTCAGATGGAAATTAAGGGGAAAAGAATCAGAAGAAACAACACATGGAATCTCTTAAATCTGTGAGGATTCTGACCCTAGGCTTGATCACAAGAAAGGTTGCTGGCGGAGACAAATCTCTCTTCATCCATTGACTGTGAGCTTTTGAATTTAACCACTCATTCAACTATGGAATTGAACACTGAAGTTGGTTTGCCTATGTTTCAGCGCGAGGTCCAACCCCCAACCCAGTTTGTGTTTGACTATTCTGCTCCAGTAATTCATACCCAAGAGCACAATCAGAGGGTTATAGAAAGCGACAAACAGGAGTACCCTCTGGTTTCCAGGTTTCGAACATTAGCACAGAAGAGACTTTCAATTAAGAAATCAAATCACCTTCCACAAGCTTATGGGGTTGTAAAATATCTGCCATTGCAGCCAACGCTGGAGAAAGAATGTAGATGGAGGATGAATGGATACACTGCACCTTGATGCAATGGGGTTGAGACAGCCTCTTACTTTGGACCCTTTCAGAGGAAGGAAATCCATTCTATCAGACTTTCATCAGTGGTAAAAACCCCTAGGTAGAAAAAGACAGTAACAACCTACAATCTTTTTCCCTTTCTGGAAAGGGTGGGGCAGGGGAGAGTGGATCATCTGATTTTAAATGTATCTAATGTTTTTTCGACTTTTAGCCATTATTCGAGGTTTGAGAGCTATTCAATCAAGCGTCATAGCCCAAGTTTAATGTGTTAAGGATCATGACATTCATAGAGTGGTTTTGCATGTTCCATCTCAACTGGTTTCGGAAGTGTTAATCTTGGCAGGAAACCAGTTTCGGTCTCTGGGCTATGACATTGGAGAAGTAAATAGAACCAAGTCTTTTCACTCTGGAAGGCATCCTAGACCAACGCCTGAGGCCCTTTTTACCTTTGAGGGTAACTTGTTCCCAAATGAACTCTAAAGGGACTTATTAAATCGAGTTCATTAAATCCAATACTCAGGACCAGTTGTCTGAGGATTGGTCGTGGGTGCCAGGAGCCTTGATCCCTGGGGTCCATATCCAGTAACTACAGAGAGAGAATTTGCCTCCGCAAGTGATTATAGGGTCGTGGAATACTAGAGGTTTTAACCATTTAATATCTATTTATCTATATTGTTTTTTATATCATACAAAAGGTAATCATCTATCCTCTCTAGACATTGTATTCCTCCAGGAAAAGTGTCTCTTGTATCTCCCATGTTGGGACGGTTATTCACTTGTTTTGTTGGAAGGCTGGTATCCAGTTAATATGGCGAAATAATAATTTCAAATGACAAAAATGTCGAAAAAATTATACCTAAAAAAAAAAAAATTCTAATGTCTTATTTTTTAATTTACATGTTTTTTTTGTTTCCCGAGTTAAAAAAAGGTGGTGGAGGGTTGGGGGGAACCCCCCATTTCAAACTAAAAATTTTAAAAAAAGACATTCTAATTTCTTTTTTAGGTATAATATTTTCGACATTTTGGCATTTGAAATTATTTAATTTGAAATAGTCACTATAAACCTTGGAGGCTACCAAGGGTCTGAAAGGGAGACCGACTTCAGGGTTGTTGACTGCTTGTCGTAACAGGTTGGAATTTTGTTGTGAAGGATAGGTAGCTACCTAACCATAACCCTTTTTTGCAATTGACAAAACTACACTGGGTAAATAAGGAGGGGGGGTTCACAGTAATTTTCCACGGTTTGATCTTTATGGGAACCAGAAGGTTATCCACATGGACACTTTTTTTGGAAGGAGTAGTACATTTGTTGAATGTGGTTGCAGCTAATTCTAAAACCTTAGCTGTTATCATTGCAGGAGACTTGAACCTATTGTGTGTACAGACACAGGTTTTACCCTTAACCCAGCGAGCGAAACAGTGGTTGCCATTGATGGATGAGAGGGGTTTCTGCATGCTGAACGTGTCTGTTAAGGGGGACATCATTCCTAGTCCTACTTGGCGAAGGAAATGTTATTCGGCTATAATTGATTCTTTTTTGTTTGAAGGGATCTTTTTATGGGGATTGATGAATTAATAGTAGCACCGCAATCTAACAGTGATCATGACTTGTTGATAGCTAAATGGAGTTTTTTATTATTGAACCATAAGTAGGACATTTATCGACCAAAGGTGTAGGTTGCCTCTGATAGAAATAGATTTAAGTGGAATGACTGCTCTCTAGAAAGTTTCTATAACCATCTATTAGAACTACAGAAAGGGCACCATGATTATACACCTGTGCCTAATCTATTTGTTCAGAAGTGTACATTCATTAATAGGGGGCTCTTTGTACACAAGCATGTTTTCGATGAAGAAAGTAAGAGAGGTGAAACTATTAAAACAGAGGTATAGGAACTTGCTTAGAATTCATAAATCTGTTTTGGCCCACCAAGATGCTGACCAAATGTTATCAGCATTGGCTTAAAAAAAACAGTTCAGAAATGTGGTCTTTGTTAAAAAATTGTAATAGTGATCAAGAATTGGCTATTCAGATTAATCCTATTTCAGAAGAAATCTGGATGAATCATATCTCTGACTTATTTGCTTTACCATTAAATTCATAGGTTTAAAGTGGCCCATGGGAAATTGATAATTGAATATGACATTTGATTTAGATGATTTTTTAAGGTTTATTACAAAGGCAAGTAACTAACAGGCTCCTGGCCCAGGCGGCTTATCAAATCAAATACTCACACCAAGAGGCGTGGGCCAGAATAGTCAAGTCGCTCTTCAAGCAAATACTCATAACCAAAACTATTCCCACTCCTTGGAAGAAATCGGAAGTGATTCCAATTTTTAAGAAAGGAGACTGAGACCTCACACAGAACTACCGTCCTATAGCTCTCATTGATGCTCCTGGAAAGGTATTTGCTCATTTAATACTGAGTGATTTAATTGAATTGGTGATGTAAGTAATTGCCTCGATCCCGCTCAATCAGGGTTGTTCCAGGGCTAGGCAGTTTGATGAATTTGCTGGCCTTAAGTGTAGTTAAGAAAAAAGTTTTGCAGACGGGACTGTCTGTGTATCTGGTATTCATAGATTTTAAGTTAGCTTTCGATTGTGTTGATCAATTCATTTTATTTGGTAAACTACAGAAGTGTTGTTGCCCCATGCATCTTTTGGTTATAATTTGTGAACTTTATTGTGAAACCTCTATACAAGTTAAAGGTTAAAGCAGGGGGGTAAATTATCCATGGCCCTGTTTATCCTCTTTATAGCGGATTTGGGGGGTTTACTTATCTAAGGTGGCCTCTTTTCCACCGAAACTCGACAAACTCCCGGTTTCATGGCTTCTGTATGGGGATGATCTGTTTCTATTGGACCAGATGCCGGTTGGGCTACAGAGGCAGTTAAATATGATAGAAGCTTATGCTAATGTAAATCATCTCAGAATTAATATGGTAAAATCAAATGTGATAATTCTGACTGCAAAAACAATTAGGAAAAAATCCTCTTTGACCTGGTATCTGTATAAAGCCCCTCTAACAATAGTGAACGAATATATATAATTGGGACTCTGCACTAACAATAATGTTATAGAGGTTCCACATAGACAGGAAAAAAGACAGAAGACTATGACAGCTGTATCTCAGGGGTTGATTATTCATAAGACGCTTGGACGATATTCATGTATACCAGTTGTAATTTACCATAAGAAAAAGGTTGTTGCAACCCTGATTTACGGGGCAGAAACTAAATTACTCCATAGAGATATGGAATGGAATTGATAGAGAGTCTTTTTTGAAAAAGGATCTTGGCCCTCGCGATGATTATTTAAGTCCAGATAATCCGTTTTGAATTGGGGTTGCTCTCCCTAGATGTCATGGTAAAGTGGAGAGCTTTAACTCATTCTCAAAGGAAAGTCGCCACTGCATTCAACATGCCAGGCCTCCAACACACTGTTTGTCTTAAACAAGGCGCCTGTAAGCAATCAGGTTGAAAAAGACAAAAATGAACTTATCTACTCCATTTTTGATATGACCAACGGTAAAGACAAACTGAGTCTGGAAAACCCAATAGCAAATGCAAACCATAAACTTACTATGAAAACAAAAACAAGCCAGAAGGCTACTACTACCAACAACACAAAAAACTCAAAACTGAACGAAATATATAAAATACATAATGACAGAAGTAGTTCAGCGGCAAGAAACTATTCGTCTGACTCCGACCAAGTAGACGCATTATTAGATCTTAGCATCTATCCTGCTGACGACTCTTGCTTAAGTATCACACCTGATCAACCTAAAAACAAGGCAAGATCCCATCATAAAAATCAGCCCGCAACTTTGGGAACAATCAATAAATCTAATAAGGAGCGCGACTTCGAAACCCTAGAAGAAAGGCGTACTCGCCTAGAATATCATTTCAAATCTAATGAGGCAGAAAAGCGTACGAGGACAACAAACAAGACAACAAAAATGTCAGACAAAGAAATAACCCAGAAGAAATCCAAAAGCGATAGCCACAGACAAGAGAGGGACAAGGAACGTAGAAAAGGGACAGAAGAAAGACGTAGGCAAAACAATGAAACTTCAGTAAAAACAAAGAAATCGGAATCGTCGAATCAAGTTGCACGTTCGATCTCCTGTGGTGCTCAAAACAAGACATATAATAAACACACAATGAAAAAGCATCAAGAGAGAGATGCAGACATTAGAAGTGACGAAAAAGAAAAACACAGACTAAGTCCCCGTACTCAAGCAAAGCACAGGACTAAGAAACAAACCTCTGGAGATATGCAACATAATTCTAATAAACACACAAAGTACAGATGGCTAATAAAGATGGCACAAAGACGCTCAAACACAGAAGACCTCATTTTGAACAGGAGAACTGTCATGACCATATTTAGCAAAATTAGCAATCTACGCGAAATTCACACGGCAGACATAAAAATCGTGGAGCCATGGCATGACAGGTCGGGAGCAATCACTTTACTCCATGTAAACTCGAACACAGTATACACAAGAATCCTAAACCAAAAACTTGACATCTATAGACAGGGATTCTATATTGAGGATGTTTCAGTCCAGCGTGGAAGTCGCGAAGCTCCATCCCGTAGACGACAAAGTGCCTCAAAAGACAGACATGAGAACCCCGGACAAAAGTTTCCCCTAAATCAAAAGGGGGAAAGAGAACATCAGAAAACGTTAAATGTAAAAAGAAACCCAGTTAACCGAGAATCACATTTGAGTAAGGACCAAAATAAAACACGCAAGGATGAGCAACAAAACTCAGAACGTAATTACCCAAGAGAGAGAAGTCGGAACAGAAAAGAACAAAAATCAGACAACAGTCGCAAGCTAAGCAATGAAAAGGAACACAATCAAAAATTGTACAATTCAAGGGAGGAAAGTCGAGATAGAAAAGAACAGAGACCAGTCAACAGTCAGAAACCCACAAGCACAACGGTTTTAAAAACATCGGAGCTGCAGAAGAACGCACAACCAAAGATAGACATATCTCGAAACATCAAAACAGGACTATGGGCTTGGTTGCCCAAAATGCTCACAAATCATCGGACCCAATAGCCATCCATGAAAGGAGATCCATCTACATGCGACACGCCAAATGAAAGTCCGACACGACTAACCCTATGCTCCTGGAACACCAGAGGTCATTCCCACCTAACGATGCCGGGTGGCCCAAACTTAGGGCAATATGACATCATTTGCCTACAGGAAACGTGGCTTCAAACAACTCCAAGATTGGAAGGATATCAAATCACTCTAGTCCCGGCCGTCAGAGGAAGTAAGGGGCGTCCAACCTCAGGATTGCTGATAGCATGTCGTAACGGAACTAGAATTCAAATTGAGAAAATATTACTGACAAATCAATTTTTGTTAGCAATTGTAATTTCGGTGCAGGTTCAGAACAACCAAAATGCACAATTCAGAAACATAGTTATAGCCAACGGATACTGGAACCCAGCGGCGATAACAACAAAAAGATTCATTGATTTGTGTGAGAATCTACTTGTAACTGCAATGATTGCCTACCCTGCAGCAGACATCATCATGTGCGGCGATTTAAACGCCACTTGTAATGAGACAAAAAAATCAACAACAGTAGCACAACAGGCTTCAGCACTTGGAGGAAAAGAATGGCTAAAGTTTTGCGAGCCACATGGTCTTCATAACCTAGACGTTGCATTTCCAGCATCAGACAGACCACCCACGTGGGAGCGTCTACCCGCAATAGCCACTATTGATTACATATTTGTATCTCAGTCGCTATTACCAATCACTGAAGTATTTGCGATACATCGCACATCCATGAGTGACCATAATCTACTTGAAACAGCCTGGTCCCTAACTAGTAAAATAAACACGCATTATAATACTCAAATTGAAGCCAACGCGCAAGGCCTAAGACTAAGAATAAAACCTGCAGAGATTCGCGAAGTAACAAAGAAATACAATGGAAACAAAATGTCAGAAGTCACTGATGGAATAAATTATCAACCATTACTGATTCCATATATGCATCAAAAACGAGGAAACGGATCAGCCAATGACCGAAGTTCCAAACATGTCTTCAACAAGGAACTAGTGAAGACAAGGCGCAACTACAGAAGAGCGTTAAGAGAAATACGTAGGGCACCGAACATAGACATCACGCATACCACAAATGACATAAAGAAAAGGTACAAGGACTGGGTGAGATTTCATCGACATAAACTATACCAAGCGGATGCAGAGAAGATAACCAAAGCCCTCGTCACTAACAACAGCCGAGAATTCTGGTCTCTAATAAAAGACGCAGATAAAACATCGAATAATCAGATCTTAAATAATATCAATCAAGTAACCTGGGTAACGCACTTTACCAAAATTTTTCGATCAGCCTTATGCACACCTGATAAAGAGCAACAAGTACACACAGTACCTTGGGTTGACTTACAACAAGAAGATGACATCATGAATATCATCACTAAACTAAAAAACTCCAGAGCACCAGGCCCAGATGGGATTTCAAACGCAGAGTTAAAAAGCCACCCAAAAGAGTGGGCAAGTCTAATGAGTGTCATATTTCGGCGTTGTACAGAAACCCAGTCCATACCACACTCTTGGACCAAAGCGATAATCGTCCCAATCTATAAAAAAGGCAACATGAACAATCCCGAGAATTTTCGCCCGATTGCCTTACTGGATGTAATGGGTAAGGTGTACGCCTCACTCCTAATGTCCAAATTTCTAAAATGGGCAGCAGGAGCTAAATGCAATGACCCCTTTCAAGCAGGATTTAAGAAAGGCGCAGGTACAACTTGCAACATCCTATTATGCAGTACGCTGAAAGCAAATACACTGCAAAACAAGCAACATCTATATGTTGTATACATCGATTTCACTCAAGCCTTTGACCGAGTAGAAAGATTAACATTATGGGATAAATTAAAAGCGTGGCAATGTCCTGAGGCCCTACTTGCTCCAATTCAAGCACTACATCGCGACACCTCAATGAAAGTTCGTTTGAATCGTAATGGACTGCTATCAGACGAAATTTACAGTGAACGAGGTGTAAAACAAGGATGCCCGTTAGCTTCTGCACTCTTCTTGACTTACATTGGAGATATTAACTGCATAAATGAAACAACGAGAGCATTTCCGCCAAAGCTGGGGCAAACGAAGATCGGGCACCTTTTGTACGCTGATGATCTAACCATATTCGATCAAACGGAAATAGGTCTGCAGCGAAAACTTGACGCTCTTCAAACTTACGCCACAAAAAATCACTTGGAAATAAACACGAGTAAAACAAAAGTCATGATTCTTCAAAACAATGGCAACAAAAAAAGAAATCAACAAAGAAATATCTTCAAATGGCATCTGGGAGAAATCAATCTCGAGACCGTTGCCCAATGCAAATACTTAGGAGTATTAATGGACAGCTCTCAAAAAGAAACAGCTATGCAGGCAGAACTTTACGCAAAGACCAAAAAATTAGCTGCCCAAGCTAAATTCGTGGATGGCAAATTTGGAAAATTCTCTCTAGTACCAACCATCAATTTCTATAAAATGAAAGTGATACCGACAATCACGTATGGTGCAGAAGCAATGCCCACCTTACCAGCAGGTTTGTGGTCCAAGTTGGAAGCGCTGTTTTGGCGCATAGTACTACATCTTCCACCGTCAGTATCAGGGTCAGCAATTAGGCGTGAATTGAGCCTTCTATCGTTAGATTGCACAGTCCTCTGCAATTCCCTCATGCTGTACAGAAAATGTCTAATTGCACATAATAACGAAGTCTTTAGACTACTAAAATGCGAAATGGACAGCAGAAAATGCAAAATGCTAAACGACTGGCAAGACAAAAACCAACTAATTCTGAAGAACATCGCATCTGAAGATCAAGAGCTCATAAGCAATCCGTGCAAAATACTAAAAAAACTAAAAGACAACGATTGGGCCATGACTATAGATAATGCATCCAAACTAAAACTCACCTTGCATCTCCCTAGTAACACTCTAAAAAGGAATGAGTTACAAAGATATGTCAATCAATGCCCAAGCAAAAACGTACGAAATGCAATCCTGCGTGCACGGCTGAACTTGTATAAAACAAGGGAGATCCTACATATTCGCGGAATAGTTACAACAAATGGATGCCGCTTCTGCGAAAACACCTCTGACCCGCCAAAAGAAACATTAAGGCACTTAATCATGAGCTGCTCAGCCACAGCTAGCATCAGATCACAATATCTTGCCCCGATGGCAGGGTTTGATATTTTGGCAGAAGAAGAGACATGGTGGGCTCGATTAATAGGAGGGGAAAGAACAACATGGCAAATTGCAATGGCACAAATGGTCCGACACATCGAATTCATTCTATTAAATGAAAACGATAAGTAACAGACAACGGAACCAGATGAAACGGATGCTGTAATAATTTAGACTAATTTAGACTAACGCTGCGCGAACATATCAACAAAAGAGAGAAACACCCTGGCAAAGACTCTGATGATAACGATGATGATAGAATTTGCAGTTTGTATTGTAAAATCATATTTTTTGATCAAACAATAAAATAAATAAAAAAAAAAATTATTGCCCCATAAGACTTATAGTGTCCCTGCTATTGGCAATTTGTTGGAGATTCAGATTGACCATTCCTTACAGAAATGGAAGGAGGATTGTCTGAAATTGTTAATCGCAGCAGACATTTCTCTGGACACCTTATTGTTGACCGCAGATAAAGCTAAAAGGAAATTATGGTTGTTCGATTTGATCCCGACTATTGAACAGTGTATCAAGCTTTTAAAATTTGTATAATGAAACAAAGTCATTCAACTGTATGCCAAATTACTTAAAGAAAATTGCACCACATAGATGAACCATAAGTAGGACTTTTTAAGGTTGCTCTTTCATTTGTGGCCAACAAGGGAGGTCAGAGGAATAAGGATGAAATGGCCTATAAAGGAAAGAAGTTGTTGTTTTTATGCTAACCAGAACAAATTAGAAACCCTGAGGCATTTGCTGGTAGCCTGTCCTAAATTATTAGATTAAAGTATTTTATATTTGTTTAAGTATTTTGAGAATCATAAGAGCTTGACGCAAGAGGAAGTGTGGATGATGATTTTTAATGGACAGCATATATCCCTAATTTTAGCAACGATTAGATATCTGAAAGCAATTTACCGGAGGGCCAATAAAGGGGCAGTTAAAATGAATTATTTAATATGAACTAGGTTGGGTTATCAAATAAAGTTGAATGAATTGGGAAATGTGATCATTCTTTTATGAATTGTTTTTTAAAAATATATTGAATGTATTATTTTATGTGATTGTAATGCTATGAAATGTTTAATTCTATCGTAAGGTTGATGTTTTCAGCAATATCAATAAATAATAATAATAATAGTGTGTCTCATTATTATAATAGAAATATATGAAAATGTGTTATCATTTAAAAAAACATTTATTTCTAGATACAGAAATACTGAAATCAAGAACAGAAAATATAAGGCATCTACATTATGCCTTTGATGCAACTTTGTCATTATCCTCATTTACTTCACTATAAAGTGAGAAAACGTGTTATGCCTAGGGATGTCACGATATTGATTTTTTGACGGTATGATAACCTTCATTTGAAATGACGGTATACCGCGGTTATTGCAGTATAGTGCGCACGTGTGTTTATAAGCATGGTGGACACCAACAGTTCTGCAAGGAATTTGGTAATCAAACAGGAGAATAATTAGCAAAGAATCCTACCGTGTAAAGACCAGAGCAATATCGTGTCTGCCCGAGTATAGTGGTACAGCCCCCCACAAGCTGCAAAAGGGACTAACAAATTACATAGTATGGGCAAAGAGAGGGAGCTTTACCTGATAAGAGAATCACGTTTTCGAGTTTTCCCTGTCATCAGGGGAAAGGCACCAGCAAAGACAACAGGGAATCCTACATGGCACTAGTACCCGAGGGTGCAAAGTACTGCCTAGCACCAGCAACTGCATTCTGCCATTAGAGACCGAGGAGCAGTGCCTGGCCACACACTGGACGACAACACTTTTTGTCATACAACATAATTGAAATTAGAACGTACTATTTATTGCACAGGCTTGTTACTGCCTTGCAAGGCCACACACGGCAATCACTTAACCACCAAAAGTGACCATGATGCTCATTCAAAAACAAATCACTTATATAAATACAGGTCTCTAAACGAAAACCATTCCCAAGAGACAAGTAAGGGAGGATGGATCAGTGGTCGAAGTGTGCGAAAAGAAGTAGTGGAGCTATGCTTCCTGCTGACTTGAACCACGCTCCCCCAAACCCCATCGTCCCACTCCCTCCCACACGCAATTCAAAACCCCAAACAAGACACCTGCTGTTTAAGGGAATGTTGAGTGCAGTGCATTCATGCATTGAGGTGCAAATTTCAACTTCTACCTACACATTTATTTTAAGATGAAACCATTCAGGATTGGTTTTTTTTTAAAATAAAAGCATGGGAAAATGTTTAAAATAAAGTATAGGAGCACCGCCCCCGCCCACCACAGCAACACAACTGAATTGAAACACGGGTTTTCAAGGAATGGAAAAAAAAAACACATATAAACTGAGCTTTTAACTTTTGTATTTCATGACCGTAGTATTAGCATTGGCAACGCAAAGATCTCTGTTCATATGCCATGTGGGACCCAACGGTAATGAAATACAAAAATAAAAATTAACATTTGTGTGTTTGCTGACAGATTGCCATAGAACTTGGCCAGGCCCAGGGATGAAACGACTGGTTAATTATAAGGCAGGCTTACCTTTAAGTGTGAGGTGCCCTGGGGTGTGCTGAAATCGCACACTAGCAGCAGAATCTTAAGAGGTTCTGTGTCACTCTGCAGACTTCACTGAAGCTCAGGCACATAAAGTGAGTGCTTTATTCCAGCACGACCTGCGCACTTAGTGGTCGCATGCATTTAATGTAGAAAAGCACAGGCACAGCTGAGACATCACGACCCTTACCCGGGTCAGACAGCAGACGCAGACTTTCTAATAGTTCCTATACTTTTATTTAAAAAAGAAACCATTCCGGAGCGGTTTCTTTACAAAATAAAAGTATAGGAACGGTGAAATGTTTAAAATAAAGTATAGGAGCACCGCTCCCGTCCACCACAGCCACACAACTGAATTAAAACATGGGTTTTCAAGTAATGGAGAAAAAAAACACATGTCAACTGAGCTTTTAACTTTTGCATTTCATGACCGTAGTATTGGCATTGGCAATGCAAAGATCTCTGTTCATATGCCATGTGGGACCCAACGGTAATGAAATGCAAAAATAAAAATTAACATTCGTGCGTTTGCTGACAGATTGCCATAGAACTTGGCCAGGCCCAGGGATGAAACGACTGGTTAATTATAAGGCTGGCTTACCTTTAAGTGTGAGGTGCCTTGGGGTGTGCTGAAATCGCACACTAGCAGCAGAATCTTAAGAGGTTCTGTGTCACTCTGCAGACTTCAGGGAAACTCAGGCACATAAAGTGAGTGCTTTACTCCAACACGACCTGCGCACTAGTGGTCGCATGCATTTAATGTAGAAAAGCACAGGCACAGCTGAGACATCACGACCCTTACCCGGGTCAGACAGCAGACGCAGACTTTCTAATAGTTCCTATACTTTTATTTAAAAAAGAAACCATTCCGGAGCGGTTTCTTTATAAAGTAAAAGTATAGGAACAGTGAAATGCAAAAAAGAAAAGCATGGGAGCACTGCTCCTGCACACCTCGACCACTGTATGTGGTACAGACAACAGGTCTCAGAACCTGACCGACTGTCAGTCACCCCAACTATTGGGAACATTGGTGAATGTATGAACCCTAAAGTAGGAAGTCCACCCTCGTACCACTTAATTGCAACTCAATAGGCACATCTCCTTTAGCTCAGTTTGGGACACTATCACACACACCCCTTCTCGTGCTTCCAACTGCAATGCCATTCTTTTTTCTCCCGCAGCACTAGTAGAACCCTCCTCTATTTACGACCTGCTCATTAAACAACACGTCCTTCATTATCAGTCTATGGAGCGTGCAGCTCAGGGGACAGTTTGTTACAAGCTGGTGCTGACAACTTAGTGTGACAGCCAAATTTCCTTGCATGATGCACCCAAATCGGTTCAATTATTTAAAAATATAGAATTTCAAATAATAGTAGATAGATAATAACAACACATTTAAGTAGCAATCACACGTATTAAGGGGGCATTAATCATACAGCACTAGATTTGAACAAAGGGGGAGAAGCAGGACAGAGGGAAAGAAGGCCATGAGAAGGGAGGGAAGAAAAAGAGGATAGCGGTCCTGGTTTGGGGGCTGCTTACCTTCCTGGAACCTTGGAAATCCGTGGCACAGGCACAGCACGTAGAGTTTGGAAGTGTGACAGCAGGGTATGCAGCCCAAACAGTGACACGTGCACGTTTCAGGAATGTTCCAGCCTGGGCCTGGGCCCGGGCAAACTCCACCTCCTTCACTCCCAGGCTGCTAAGGCCAGCCCAGCCCAGCCTGAGCCTGGGCAAACTCCACCTCCTTCACTCCCAGGCTGCTAAGGCCAGCCCAGCCTGGGCCAGGGCAAACTCCACCTCCTCCCACTCCCATGCTTGCTGAAGCCAGCCCAGCCCAGCTTGGGCCCGGGCAAACTCCACCTCCTCCAGGGAGTCCAGGCTCCCCTGAAGCCAGCCCAGCCTGGGCCCGGGCAAACTCCACCTCCTCCAGTCCCCCAGGTTCAGTGAACAACACAGCCAGCCCAGCCCTATTTGCAATGCATTAATTGAAGTGCACTGCAGTACACGTGGAAAACAAAAACAGGCTTGCTGAAGCCAGCCCAGCCTGGGCCCAGGCAAACTCCACCTCCTCCAGTCCCCCATGTTCAGTGAACAACACAGCCAGCCCAGTCCCATTTGCAATGCATTAATTGAAGTGCACTGCAGTGCACGTGGAAAACAAAAACAGGCTTGCTGAAGCCAGCCCAGCCCAGCCTGGGCCCGGGCAAACTCCACCTCCTCCAGTCGCCCAGGGTCAGTGAACAACACACAGCCAGCCCAGCCCTATTTGCAATGCATTAATTGAAGTGTATTCACTCGGTTTACCGTTACAAACACAGTAACGGTTATTGAAGCAAAATGAAATTGACAACGGTGTTTATACCGGTATACCGGTTTACCGTTACAACCCTAATGCCTATTATTAGGATAATAACAGACTCTGAGAAAATTAAAATAAATACTGTTGATCCATAAAAAAGCCAATAGAAAATAATCAGATGAACCTAGTAAACTTTAAACTCATTTGCAGACTGACTTCAATTCCTGGGAGGCAACATAATAGGCCGATAAACCTCTGTAATGGAGCGGTTTTGGTTTAAAAACCTTTCGTATCTGTAACGCTCACCTGGCTCCCACGGAGGCGCTGGTCTGGTCTGGGTTGCTGTGGCCTCTTCAAGCGTGATGCGCAGAATTCGGACCACCGATTGAACAGGACCCCCAAATCTTGCTTGTGTGGCCCGTAGGAATATCCTTCTGCAGATGAGAAAGGGGATTAACTGTCTGCTGAATAATGTGCTTGCTCCCCCCTTTCCCCCTTCGTTCTCCTCTGACTTCCTCCAAAACCCCCGGTTTAAGCTCACCTTATGGTTTGGAAGGATGAACTCTCCATCCTGCTTCTGGTGCAGGGGCGCGCGTTCGTCCAGTTACTTCACTGGTTTTCAGAATGGCGCTGGCAAATCCACTTGACTTTACTGAGCGATACGCCGTAAGTATGAAGATGCAAACGTTCAAGTGTGAGCCTCCTTTTATGTTGTCTTTTTCTGTCCTTTATTTCAGGTGCAGAACAAAGGCGATGCGTTGAGGGGTTAAATTGCCGGGGTAAAATCAGGTGAGTCAGTGATGAGGGCGACGCCTCTAAATGTCTTTATAATTCCCCAGTAAAGTCTTTTGTCCTTTCCCCATAGGGGCCGGGGTGCGGTACCTGCCAGAGATGTGGCGCCGACCCGAGATGTGGAATGGCTCACCAAGAATAGCCGGTAAGTAATATGGCTGAAAATCCGGCTTTCCTCTTGTGTTCCCTTGCTCACCTTTTGTCTCTTCTTCTCTCCCTTAGATGCGGTACAGAGATATGGCGACCGGCACTGAGAGCCGCGATGGAGCCGGGCAGCGTCTCGCGAACAGGTGAGTGAAGCGCGGCGCTGCAGCGAGCAACACAGTGCTTTTAAATGGACGTCTCCTTCAGGAATGCTGGCGTGAAGATTCCGGATGCAGGTAAGAAGGTTGAAATAGTTCTTGGTTTTCACCTTTCTCTTCTCTTATTCCCTTACAGGTGTTCCAGGTTCGAGGCGGGCGTGGCTGGAGTCCAGGTGCAGGAGCAGACACGGTGAGCGTTCAGCTGCTGGGATGCAGAACAACGCGAAGCACGTGTGGCTGTCCGGGCGTGGCTTAAATAGCCTTGGAAGAAGTTCCAGGTGAGTATTCTTCCACAGCCCCACCCAAGTAACAAAATAGTTCCTTCAGAAAAATAGTCCCTCCTAAGCCTCATTTGGCTTGGTTCTTCATGCAGCATGGTCTGCATCAGGTGAGTGTGCAGCATGGTCTGCTTCAGGTAAGTGCACCAAACACTTCCCTTTATGAGCCTGGCGCCTATGGCGCCAGGACGGATGTCCAACATGAGCCTGGCGCCAAAGGCGCCAGGACAGAGTCCAAAGAGCCCCTATAAAGGGCTGCTGGGCTTTTACCCGGGGGCATGATGCCTGCTCCCGGGGGTGCTGGGCCTGGCCTGGTGCTCCGGGGGTAGGCATCATGACAGCACTCCCCCCAAGGCCCCTCCCAAGGCCTTTTCCCCAGGAGGTTTCGGTTTGTTCGGGAAATTCCGATGGAACCTTTTTACTAGCCGAGGTGCATGTACGTGGTCGCTGGGTTCCCAAGATCTTTCCTGAGGCCCGTACCCCTTCCAATCAATTAGATAGAAAAGTTTTGATTTTGAGATCTTAGAGTCTAAAATGTTCTTCACCTCGAATTCAGGCTCCCCATCTATCTGGATTGGTTCTGGTGGCTTTATTAATCTGGTTCCTGGTTGCACTGGTTTCAAAAGCGACCCATGAAAGACGGAATGAATCCGCATGTTAGCTGGTAGATCTAGCTTGACTGCCAGTGGGTAAATTACGGCTTTGATCGAGTAAGGGCCTAAATACCTTGGATTAAAAGTCTGAGGTCCCTTGAGTGATAAGTGTTTGGTAGCCAACCATACTAGATCCCCTATTTGGTATGGAGGCGCCTCCTTGCGATGCAGATCCGCATTCTTTTTGTATTTCTCTTTCGCATGTTGTAAGTGTGCAGTAGCATCCTTGAAGGCTTGAGTAATCGTAGAATGCAAATGGTCGACTGCGGGCATTTCAAGGCTCAAAGGTGAGTCCAGGTCTGAAGTACGAGGGTGATGTCCATATAGGGTATAAAAGGGGCTCTGACCAGTTCCAGAGTGTATCGAGTTATTGTATGCATATTCAGCCACCCATAAAATGTCCTTCCAATTACCCTCCGATTGGTGCAAATTACATCGTAGATATTGTTCAAGGGTATGGTTCGTTCTCTTCGTCTGACCATCGGTCTGTGGGTGGTGACTGGTTGAGAGTCTTACGTCGATTTGTGCCAGTTGACAACTTTTTCCAAAAACGAGAAATGAACTGGCTTCCCCGATCAGAGATTAGTATGGACGGGAATCCATGCAGACGGATGACATTTTCGAGGAATTCCTTGGCAAGAACAAAAGCTGAAGGTAATCCTTTCAACGGAATAAAATGGGCAATCTTGGAAAATAAATCCACCACAACCAGAATAGTATTGTATCCATTACAAGAGGGCAGGTCTGTGATAAAATCTAGTGACAAGGTGTGCCAACGTGCTGGTGGAATGTCTAAGGGTTGAAGAAGACCGGCGGATTTTGTTTTTTGACCTTTGTTTTGGGCGCAAACTCCACAGGCCATCACGAAAGATTTAATATCCTTTCGCCAGGACGGCCACCAGAATTGTCGTTTAATTCTTTCCTCTGTTTTGGCAATGCCAGGATGTCCTTCCATCAGAGTATCGTGATGACGGGAAATAACCAGTTCTTGCAATTCCTTTTCTGGCAAAAATAAACGTCCTTGGAAGTAAGGTAAGCCATCGTTGATTGAAAAGGCAGACCCCCTTTTGATCCAATCCTGCAAGGCTGAAGAGTCCAGGAATAGTTTTACCCGTGCTTGAATGTCTTCAAGGGTTTGTAAAGTGGTTATCCCCAAGATTTTTTGTTCGGGAATTATCGGCACAGGTTCTGAGTTTGTGTCCATTTCTCCCATTCCAATTCGAGATAGCGCATCCGCTTTGCCATTCTTACAGCCAGGACGGTAGGTGATTACAAAATCGAACTCAGCAAAGAATAAAGCCCATCGGAGCTGTCGTGAAGACTGAGCCTTGGCAGTTTTTAAATATTGTAAATTTCGGTGATCAGTGATCACGGTGATGGTATGCCTGGCGCCAAGAAGATAATGCCGCCAAGCCTTAAAGGCGCACTTAATGGCTAATAATTCCTTATCGGTGATTGCATAATTTATCTCCGGCGGCGAGAACTTTCTGGACCAAAATGCTACGGGGTGCAGTTGGTTGGTTTCGGGGTCTCTCTGAGACAGGACAGCTCCCATGGCTAAGCTGGATGCATCGGTTTCGACTATATATGGGAGACCAGGACGCGGATGTTTCAAAATAGGTGCGGACGTAAATTTAGCTTTTAATTCCTGAAAGGCCTGTTCAGCTTCCTCGGTCCATTCAAAACGTTTATTCTTCCGCAAGAGTGCAGTGATGGGTTGCACCACCCGTGAAAATACTGGGATAAACCTGCAATAAAAATTGGCAAAACCAAGCATGCTTTGGACACCTTTCACCGAACTAGGTGATGGCCATTTGAGGATGGCATCCACTTTCCGTGAGTCCATTCAGACCCCTTTAGGTGTCAGGATGAATCCAAGAAATTCAACCTCGGTGGTATGGAAAACGCATTTTTCCAGCTTTGCAAACAGTTTGTGCTGGCGCAATTTCTCAAGGACGGCCCTGACATGTTTTCTGTGATCAGATTCCGAAGAGGAGTACACCAGAATGTCATCGATATACACGACAACACAGACGTCGATGAGTTCCCGAAGGACATCGTTCATGAAGAATTGGAAGGAAGCAGGCGCGTTGCACAACCCGAAAGGCATCACCTGGTATTCGAATAGTCCATATTTTGTACGGAAGGCCGTTTTCCATTCGTCGCCTTCTTTAACTCGTACCAGATGATAAGCCCCCGGGAGATCTAACTTGGTGTATATGCAAGCGTCCTTCACCTGGTCAAGGAGTTCAGGGATCAAAGGCAGAGGGTAACGATTTTTAACAGTTATCTGGTTCAATGCGCGGTAATCGATACAAGTTCTAAGGTCGCCTTCTTTTTTTGGCACAAAGAACAAAGCCGAGGATGCCGGAGACTTTGACGGGCGAATGAAACCATTGGCTAGGTATTGATCTAAATATTGTCTCAAATGCAGATTCTCCGGCTCAGTAAGGGCATAAATCCTGCTACAAGGGGGTTGTGCACCGGGCACCAGATCGATTTGGCAATCGTACGATCTGTGAGGAGGTAACGTGTTGGCCTGTTCCTTTTGGAAGACGTCCTGGAAGTCTTGGTATTCCGGAGGTAGTTGCATGGAGACAGAGGTTACTGATGCTAGACTGACCTTCAGATTTTCTGGGTAGCAGGTTCGTGCACACTCTGGAAAGGTTATTCTCTTCGCTCGCCAATCAATTCGAGGATTATGTGTCTCTAACCAAGGGATTCCGAGTATAACCTGAAACTGTGGAGCCTTGATTACATCAAACACAACTGCCTCCCGATGGCCGTCCGCACCTACAAGTGTTACCTCAGCTGTGGTATGTGTTACCGGTCCCGAGGCAATTTTGGTTCCATCGACTGTGGTGATGATATCTTTGCTGGTTTTAGGACCCAGGGATAGGTTAATCCTGGAGACCAATTCACGATCCACGTAGTTTCCTATTGCCCCGCTATCGATGTATGCCTTTATTGCATGCAACCGCTTAGGCTGTTCCGGATCTACGAGGACCATTGGCACAGTGAAATGCGAGGTCTGAGAGTTTGTTTTCAAGCTCGGCAAGCGGACCCCTACGCTTGTCGGGCGGGGTCGTTTCCCGATACAGAGGTTTCATGGATTTTTTCAGCGGCTCCTACCACCTTCCTGGGCGGCCTTGCCGGGCAATCTCGTAGAAAGTTTCCAGAGGATCCACAATAAAGACATAAGTGCATCTGCCATCTTCTTTCACGTTCCTTTTGCGTTAAAGGTCCTTTAACTCCTCCGATTTGCATTGGCTCTGAGGCTTCAGCCCCCTTGAGGTTAGCGTGGGTCTTGACTAACACCCGGGTCTCAAACTTGGACCGATCTGCTTTTCTGTTTTGCAGTCTGTGATCTAATTGGACCACTAAGTCTATATATTCAGAGCACTCTTGGGGCGGATTTACAACTTGGGCCAGGACATCTTTAAGTTCTCCGCGTAGACCTCGATAAAATAACGTGATTCTTTTATCCTCTGGCCACCCAGTTTCCACAATTAGTCTATTAAAGGTTGCAATGTAGGAAAGGAGGTTTGATTGCCCTGTCGCAGAGATAGAAGTTCGTCATCTAGAGCCTGCCCCTGGGAGTGACGAGCAAATAACCTTTCCATGCTTGCTTGAAATCTTTGAAAATCACGAAGAATCGGGTCATCTTGAGTTACCAGTGGAACTGACCAATCGGCAGCACTGCCGCTGAGATATGACAATACAAAGGCTACCTTGGTCTGGTCATTAGGGAAGGCCCCAGTTCTGCACAGGAAATGCAAACGACACTGATTCATGAATACAGCGAATCGTTTGGGGTCCCCAGCAAAGCATTCGGGTGGGGCCAGCAGCATGTTTCCAGGTAGATTAATCTGCACCGGGTTACTGGAAAGCACAGGAGCGGGGTTCCCTCCGGAACCGGGTAAAGGAGTTTGTCCAGCTTGACCTTGCAAAAGCTGTCTAGCCAGGTCATCAGCTCTTTCCTTTGTTACAATCACTTCCCTCCTAAGAGCATTAGTCTCTTGACGAGCGGCGTGTACTTCGGCCCATAATTCCCCCAGTAGTTGGGCCAACTGGTCAGTCTCGGAAGTTTCCATAGCGCCTGGGTGGGAATTTGTAGGAAGGCTTTGCGTTCTGTAACGCTCACCTGGCTCCCACGGAGGTGCTGGTCTGGTCTGGGTTGCTGTGGCCTCTTCAAGCGTGATGCGCAGAATTCGGACCACCGATTGAACAGGACCCCCAAATCTTGCTTGTCTGGCCCGTAGGAATATCCTTCTGCAGATGAGAAAGGGGATTAACTGTCTGCTGAATAATGTGCTTGCTCCCCCCTTTCCCCCTTCGTTCTCCTCTGACTTCCTCCAAAACCCCCGGTTTAAGCTCACCTTATGGTTTAGAAGGATGAACTCTCCATCCTGCTTCTGGTGCAGGGGCGCGCGTTCGTCCAGTTACTTCACTGGTTTTCAAAATGGCGCTGGCAAATCCACTTGACTTTACTGAGCGATACGCCGTAAGTATGAAGATGCAAAAGTTCAAGTGTGAGCCTCCTTTTATGTTGTCTTTTTCTGTCCTTTATTTCAGGTGCAGAACAAAGGCGATGCGTTGAGGGGTTAAATTGCCGGGGTAAAATCAGGTGAGTCAGTGATGAGGGCGACCCCTCTAAATGTCTTTATAATTCCCCAGTAAAGTCTTTTGTCCTTTCCCCGTAGGGGCCGGGGTGCGGTACCTGCCAGAGATGTGGCGCCGACCCGAGATTTGGAATGGCTCACCAAGAATAGCCGGTAAGTAATATGGCTGAAAATCCGGCTTTCCTCTTGTGTTCCCTTGCTCACCTTTTGTCTCTTCTTCTCTCCCTTAGGTGCGGTGCAGAGATGTGGCGACCGGCACTGAGAGCCGCGATGGAGCCGGGCGGTGTCTCAAGAACAGGTGAGTGAAGCGCGGCGCTGCAGCGAGCAACACGGTGCTTTTAAATGGAAGTCTCCTTCAGGAATGCTGGCGTGAAGATTCCGGATGCAGGTAAGAAGGTTGAAATAGTTCTTGGTTTTCACCTTTCTCTTCTCTTATTCCCTTACAGGTGTTCCAGGTTCGAGGCGGGCGTGGCTGGAGTCCAGGTGCAGGAGCAGACACGGTGAGCTTTCAGCTGCTGGGATGCAGAACAACGCGAAGCACGTGTGGCTGTCCGGGTGTGGCTTAAATAGCCGTGGAAGAAGTTCCAGGTGAGTATTCTTCCACAGCCCCACCCAAGTAACAAAATAGTTCCTTCAGAAAAATAGTCCCTCCTAAGCCTCATTTGGCTTGGTTCTTCATGCAGCATGGTCTGCATCAGGTGAGTGTGCAGCATGGTCTGCTTCAGGTAAGTGCACCAAACACTTCTCTTTATGAGCCTGGCGCCTATGGCGCCAGGACTGATGTCCAACATGAGCCTGGCGCCAACGGCGCCATAGACAGAGTCCAAAGAGCCCCTATAAATGGTCGCTGGGCTTTTACCCGGGGGCGTGATGCCTGCTCCCGGGGGTGCTGGTCCTGGCCTGGTGCTCCGGGGGTAGGCATCATGACAGTATCTAACTATTGAAAGCTGACATTTTCAGGGTATGCAGTCCCGCCCCAACATTGTCAGCATCATGTTTTCAGCTATTGCGCCCCTCCTTCCATAATGCTTTGAGGTTGTATATATGTTGATCGAACTGCTGAATTTCCCATTTACCATGGTGCTGCCGGATGTAATAATTCAACTCTTTCTCCATCCAGGCATCCCACTCTCTTTTCACAGTATCTGTCGCCCAATCAGGTACCCATGGGTAGCAGAATGCCTAGATGCTTTATTTACCACTTCTCGCAACTGAATTGGACCAGTTGTTTATCTATCTCCACTGTCAAATACAGGTTGAGCTCCCCCCAACAAGACTGGCTCCAATGGACCGCCTCAGTCTCACTGCATGCGCACCAGCTGGGGAAGGTAAAGCCTCCACATCCTACCGTTTTTCCCCAGTAAACAAACTGTGCAGGATAGCTCCAGTTCCCATGGCACTTTGCAAGGTGGAGCAGGTGGTGGCAGCGTCCAATAATTGAGGTGCTGCCGGGGCCAGAGGTGGATCCCTGTTGAACTCCAATGGTTAGATACTTGGAGGCATGCTTCCATCTAGAAGATTGCTGGACATTATAAATGATGTCATATAGGCAAGTGGGGTCCACAATTCTCAGGTGAAACCAGGTTTTATTCAACACAATAATGGTTCTTCTTCTGGGTAAAAGTCAAAACCAAAGAAATGTCAGGAAAGTTTATTTTCATCAGTTCCCACAGTTCGAGTAATTCTCATAAAGTTCACATGGTCTCCGGTACACTACTCGTCACCAACATCCTCTATGGCTTTTCCTCCAGCTTGTTTCTGGTTCATGGTGAGCCACAACCACCTCCAGTCCTTTTGTAGGTCTTGTAAATGATGCTGTGTCTCTGCTACGAGCTCTAGGTACAACTGGAGCTTCTCTTCCACTTTGAGGCAGAGCCCATTGGATGGAAGTGCTCGAGTTTCCAAAGACGTTTTAAGAAGGCTGTATCACTGCCTTCGCTTGAAATCCTGATCTTCTCCCTCTCCACCACCTCACTATTCATCCACTGAACCTGCTCCTCCTCAACCTCACATCACATGCTTGTTCGTTCTCCCACCCTGGGTTGAACCCCTTCTGAGTGAGAATTCACCTCTGCCCTCTTTTTTATTTCTGCTCTTGCTAGATATCATTTTGCTAGCTTCTGGCACGGCCTCCTGCCTTATCCTCCACATGGCTTGTACCAACCGCCTGATGGTGACTGCCACCAAACCCCCGCCTGCTGACTTCCAGCAACCTCCTTGTCGTGAGTGTTAAAGGTTGTTGCCAGAATTTCTACGAAAATCAGGCCCATATTTCCCCATGCCTCCCTTCAGATGGCTGTAAATTTGGTGGCACACGCGAGACTGCAAACCCTTTCGTAATGCCCTTGAAGGGCCAGTAGACTCTTTAGTCAGCATGTGGATTGGCACAGTAAGTGGGCAGCAGACAGCCACAAAGCTAAGGGGAAACTCAGTTATTACAAAACCCAACTTCTAACAGACATCAAACCCCCACAAGCAACATTCAAGTCCAAGATTTACACAAAACTAAGGATTTCAATTTTAAAAACAGGCTCACCAGAGCATGAGTACCAACAACTTTGGTCTCACCGCAAACGGACACGCAGATAGTACTCTTGAGACCAGCTCCCTCATCACGTGTGAAGGTCTTGAGGCACTAATCTGTTTGTCGCACCATCTCTGGAGACCAGAACATAGATCTAGACAGGAACACTGCAGTTACCACGCACCACACATTTCAAACTTTCCCAATTCAACACTCTCCAAAATCGGCAAATGTGAAACTGCACTTACTCCATCACTGCACGTCTATGCCACACCCAACATGGCTTGCAGAATACCCCAACATGGCTTGCAGAATACGACAGCAAATCCAGATAGGTACATAATCACGCCAATAGAGATTCCATCTCAGCAGTGAACGCCATACGTGCAACCCAACACCTTGTTTGGTTGAAATACATACAATAGTCACTGTCCCTCAATACATGAGGGAACATAAGGTGCTTTCCTGTTGGAATACACTACAGCCCTGTGTTCCAAGTTTAAGCTATGGATCAGCTTAACAGTTTAGACATACAAGGTGCTATGACGTACAGAAAATGAGGGTGCTAACGCTACATTTAATACATGGCTTGAATACATTTAACATTAAATAGTTAATTCGCTGGCTACTAAACATAGACACTTTATTCACAGACTCAAGCACCATGAATCAAAACACAGAACCTATATATTTCATAGGGATATTGAATCCTGGGACAACACATTTAAAGTTTAAATTTATACACGGAACAAAGAATGTCCAATTTATAATTACCCCTCAAACATTAATCTGACGTGGTAACTCTTGTGTGGAAGATGGCGAGACTGGAAGGAATAACCCTGCTAGGTTGATTTCTGGAACCATTAGCTGGATGCATAGAGTGAACGCTGAGATTCGTACCTTGCAAGCACCTGGGCTATCGGGGGTAAGGGCATGACACCAAGCATCAACTGATTCATCTTAATTATTTGGGAAAGTAACAGATGACAGAGGCGATGGGCTACTGGGCATAAGTGACATTTTAAACTGTCTTCCTAAACAAAAGTAGTGAATGCTATAACCTGAGTCAGAGATTAAGAGAGGTTGGCACTGCAAATCATTTCAATGTTGATTTCTTACTCTAGACATCCCTATGGTGCACATGAACCAACAATTTTAACGAATACCATAATTAGTACTAATATAACATCTGTAATGTGCTCCAGATGAAAAAAATTGCTTCACTCCCATGGGTCTATGCTCTAAACAGCAAAACCCCTAAAGGGCCTTTATACAAGGAGACATCAAGAGAGCTCTCAAGAAGAGTCCAGCTCTTACACAATCACATGATACAGCGGCAATGGTCTATTACAGTAAATTCTATTAGAAAGGCAGATTCCACCTTTCCCGTGCGTGATTGTGCATTCAACGCCCACAACGTTGTTGTCAAACAAAAACAAATGTCATAAAAAATTTCCACTGGCATAAAAATAGAAAAGGGACTAGGTCCCTTTTCGGGTGACGCTAGCCATTTGGGAACTTGTTTTCCATTGCAGCCGTCATCCGAAAAGGGACAGTCCCTTTTCTATTTTAATGGAGGCAGCCATTTTCTTTAGATCCTTTTTTCTCCTACTGGAGATGTGCTCATGCTGAGTGCATCTCCCGTCGGAAGGGAAAAAAATGAAAACTATCCGCACCCTGGGAAATCCGGGGTGCAAATAGATTCCCCCCATCGCCCTGGCTGGGAGGCGGACATGCCGTTTAACGGCCCGCAGACTGAGCTGAGGTCCTCGCTTCACTCGGGCCTACCAAAGCTCAGGCTGGCGGGTGGTTAAATGCCATGTCTCCCCCTAGCCGGGGCATGAAAGCTACATTTGCACCTGGCACTGGGCAACCAGCCAATCAGGTGGCTGGAAACGCGGGCTGAAACACACAATCTCTGCCCACCTTCAAAGCCGCCTGATGGCTGGTTCCCCCGGCTGCTGTCTTCCCTCCAGCGTCCGTCCTCTTACTTATTTTTGTTGACCATTTCCAACCACCCCCCCCCCAAACTCCACTTACCTGTGTGTTGCAGTGATGCAAGCCGCTGCAGCAGCAGCAGCTTCCCAGCTTGTCTGGTTTCCAGACGATTTGGTTGGGATTAAACAGTGGAAGCTTTCTCATCTCAAAACCACCTGTGCTTTACCTTTTAACCCAGCACTTTGCACCGTAACCTTTCAAACCCAATGACCATAAGAGGCCGCAGTTCACCAAGGCCTGTAATCAGTCTGTCACCTGAGAAGTTGAAAGGCATCTTCATTCTCAGTGGGACATACAATTTTATATACATGGGAATCTGCATGTGTATGCAGTGAGCTCCCCCCCTGATAGTCAAGGAGAGGGAAACCCAATACTTGGAGGATTTTTAAAACTCCTAGTCCTGGGACATTTTAATGGAGACCCTTTTCACTGGACCACCTGCTGGCAGTAGAAGATAGCGTCATTTTCACTAAAAGTACTTCCCCAGAGAGTAGCAAGGTATTTGATATTTCTCTAAATTTGAAGGTGTTGTTTGCTATGATTTCTACGCCCCCTCCTTTAGCACAGGGTCTGTCCGTCCTGAAGATCGTGTAGTTGTCTGGGATGGCTAGGGCAAGGGCAGGGGTAGAAGCCACGTGGAGCCATGATTCCGTAATCGCTATGAAGTCGAGATTGAGTGTGGTGATGATGTCTGCAATGTCTAGGGCGTGAGCAGTAAGGTTCTGTTGTTAATGAGGGCGCCCTGAATTTCTTGGTTGGGCTTGCTAATACTTTTGTGTGTAAGGGCAATAGATATTGGACTATGTGCCACTTTTGGTTTAGTGGTAGAATAGGTATTGCTGGAGGTTAGAAGGGGCTTGTCCTTCATGTTAGAGGAGTGCTGTTTTGTCGTAGTGGCACAGGAGTTGGCTGTTCTATAGGTGAGGTGTGTGTTCCTTCTCGAGATAGTGGGGGTGGTAGTAAGGATGATGTCCCTGTTGTGCCTGGTTTTTTAGGCTAGTGTCTGGTTTCTGAGGGTTAGTTGGCATGGGCGGCTGTAACTTGGGATCATTGGCGGGGCCGCAATTCTCCTCTGATAGGGTCGGTAGATCAAGCTATTGCTTATTTGAGGTACGTTGCGGTAGGGGTTGTAGCCTGCTGGTAGGAAGCAAGTCAGTGGGATGGAACTAGAGTCAGGGAGGTGTCGTGGCATGGAGAGGGATAGGATGGGTCTGACCACGGTCTGGGTAATGGTTGGGCTAGAGTTGGGGTAGTGTTTGGATAGAGAGACGGGCATATTAGGTAATCTGGCTGACATGCTCCTTCGGTCTAGACGCTGTCGTAGATATCTAGGCAACAACTGCGGTGTGTCAGCTAAATGTACAGATACAACCATCAGTACACACGTTTATAGGCCATTAACATTAGGTAAGGCATTATCAACATTCAGTACATATGTGTTGGGCAGTTGGCACTAGACAGGGCAGATACAACCATCAGTACACAAGTTTTTGGCAGTTAACATTATACAGGTGGGCACAGAGCACCTCGACCGAGTTGTAATAATCTAACACAATTACACAGTGATCATAGTGATCATAGTGCGGGGAATAACCTGGACATGCAAGGTAATATCACTGTTTGCGCAAGAGATCTTTGGCTCGCTAGTAAGTCATAAGGCTGACATTCAGCATATTGGGATGTGGTCGCTAAGCAGGATTCATGCAAGTGTGAGTGTATAATCATTCATAAATCAGGCGGCTAACAGAGAGAGAGTCCAGCTCTTACACAATCACATGATACAGCGGCAATGGTCTATTACAGTAAATTCTATTAGAAAGGCAGATTCCACCTTTCCCGTGCGTGATTGTGCATTCAACGCCCACAACGTTGTTGTCAAAGAAATGTCATAAAAAAGTTCCACTGGCAAAAAAATAGAAAAGGGACTAGGTCCCTTTTCGGGTGACGCTAGCCATTTGGGAACTTGTTTTCCATTGCAGCCGTCATCCGAAAAGGGACAGTCCCTTTTCTATTTTAATGGAGGCAGCCATTTTCTTTAGATCCTTTTTTCTCCTACTGGAGATGTGCTCATGCTGAGTGCATCTCCCGTCGGAAGGGAAAAAAATGAAAACTATCCGCACCCTGGGAAATCCGGGGTGCAAATAGATTCCCCCCATCGCCCTGGCTGGGAGGCGGACATGCCGTTTAACGGCCCGCAGACTGAGCTGAGGTCCTCGCTTCACTCGGGCCTACCAAAGCTCAGGCTGGCGGGTGGTTAAATGCCATGTCTCCCCCTAGCCGGGGCATGAAAGCTACATTTGCACCTGGCACTGGGCAACCAGCCAATCAGGTGGCTGGAAACACGGGCTGAAACGCACAATCTCTGCCCACCTTCAAAGCCGCCTGATGGCTGGTTCCCCCGGCTGCTGTCTTCCCTCCAGCGTCCGTCCTCTTACTTATTTTTGTTGACCATTTCCAACCACCCCCCCCCCAAACTCCACTTACCTGTGTGTTACGGTGATGCAAGCCGCTGCAGCAGCAGCAGCTTCCCAGCTTGTCTGGTTTCCAGACGATTTGGTTGGGAATAAACAGTGGAAGCTTTCTCATCTCAACACCACCTGCGCTTTACCTTTTAACCCAGCACTTTGCACCGTAACCTTTCAAACCCAATGACCATAAGAGGCCGCAGTTCACCAAGGCCTGTAATCAGTCTGTCACCTGAGAAGTTGAAAGGCATCTTCATTCTCAGTGGGACATACAATTTTATATACATGGGAATCTGCATGTGTATGCAGTGAGCTCCCCCCTGATAGTCAAGGAGAGGGAAACCCAATACTTGAGGATTTTTAAAACTCCTAGTCCTGGGACATTTTAATGGAGACCCTTTTTACTGGACCACCTGCTGGCAGTAGGATATAGCGTCATTTTCACTAAGAGTACTTCCCCAGAGAGTAGCAAGGTATTTGATACTTCTCTAAATTTGAAGGTGTTGTTTGCTATGATTTCTACGCTCCCTCCTTTAGCACAGGGTCTGTCCGTCCTGAAGATCATGTAGTTGTCTGGGATGGCTAGGGCAAGGGCAGGGCTAGAAGCCACGTGGAGCCATGATTCTGTAATCGCTATGAAGTCGAGATTGAGTGTGGTGATGATGTCTGCAATGTCTAGGGCGTGAGCAGTAAGGTTCTGTTGTTAATGAGGGCGCCCTGAATTTCTTGGTTGGGCTTGCTAATACTTTTGTGTGTAAGGGCAATAGATATTGGACTATGTGCCACTTTTGGTTTAGTGGTAGAATAGGTATTGCTGGATGTTAGAAGGGGCTTGTCCTTCATGTTAGAGGAGTGGTGTTTTGTCATAGTGGCACAGGAGTTGGCTGTTCTATAGGTGAGGTGTGTGTTCCTCCTCGAGATAGCGGGGCTGGTAGTAAGGATGATGTCCCTGTTGTGCCTGGTTTTTTAGGCTAGTGTCTGGTTTCTGAGGGTTAGTTGGCATGGGCGGCTGTAACTTGGGATCATTGGCAGGGCCGCAATTCTCCTCTTATAGGGTCGGTAGATCAAGCTATTGCTTGTTTGAGGTATGTTGCGGTAGGGGTTGTAGCCTGCTGGTAGGAAGCAAGTCAGTGGGATGGAACTAGAGTCAGGGAGGTGTCGTGGCATGGAGAGGGATAGGATGGGTCTGACCACGGTCTGGGTAATGGTTGGGCTAGAGTTGGGGTACTGTTTGGATAGAGAGACGGGCATATTAGGTAATCTGGCTGACATGCTCCTTCGGTCTAGACGCTGTGGTAGATATCTAGGCAAAAACTGCGGTGTGTCAGCTAAATGTACAGATACAACCATCAGTACACACGTTTATAGGCCATTAACACTAGGTAAGGCATTATCAACATTCAGTACATATGTGTTGGGCAGTTGGCACTAGACAGGGCAGATACAACCATCAGTACACAAGTTTTAGGCAGTTAACATTATACAGGTGGGCACAGAGCACCTCGACCGAGTTGTAATAATCTAACACAATTACACAGTGATCATAGTGCCGGGAATAGCCTGGACATGTAAGGTAATATCACTGTTTGCGCAAGAGATATTTGGCTCGCTAGTAAGTCATAAAACTGACATTCAGCATATTGGGATGTGGTCGCTAAGCAGGATTCATGCAAATGTGAGTGTATAATCATTCATAAATCAGGCGGCTAACAGAAGCCCATGAGTAGTGGCACTTGTGGAGCTCTTGATAGCAAGGACTTTCGATATTAACAGAGGGGACAGTGAAATATAATGTCTGAACGCTCATTCGGTAGGGCTGTAAGTTAAGAGCTTTGGGATAAACATACAGTTGAGAGACTGTCGGAAATGCAGAGGGACTTACTGCGATGTCCTCAAGGTGCAATTTCGCAATATCGAAAAAGTTAGAGACAGCGTGGGCTGATGGACAGAGCCGATGGGCCCTGTGTGCGATATGAGTGGTGACATTGGTTGGAGTGGTCGTGTATTTGATATGCTTTAGCTCGGTGACAGGGCAGTACACTGTACTGGTGCTTACCCAAAGTAGTTCCAGGTGTCCTGCCGAGACCACGCTTTGATCATAAGGTTAGATAGATCCTCCAAGCTCCAACAGGCTCATATAGGAGCCTTTGTTTTCGGGCCTTGTGAGGGGGCCGGCTTCTGCCTGTCGGTGATTCCTGTTGGTTGATAAGGAAGTAGGCAACCAATGGGCATTCAACAGCAGCTCCGGGTGTTGCTAGGATGATACACCCAGAAGGAGGTTGCCATTTGTAAGTATGGTGGTAAGGCCGGGTGCAGGGCTGGCATCGCTAATTCCGTGTGCATCTCGGCGGCGATGGGCATCAGAAGTAGCCACAATTAAAATATAATGCGTGCTAGATGTGGCAGATGGATTTCGAAGTGGAATTCAAACTTTGTGATGAATCAGAGAAAATAAGACAAGGGGATGCACTGTGGTAGTAGCAGCTCCAGCAAGGCTTACCTCACGGGCGCAACTGGTGCGTGCTGCTCCTGCAGCACACAGAGTCATCTGAGGGGCTCTTTCCAGTGATCTCGAAGTATTAGCACGAGCGAGGCTCAGGCAGGAGCCTTCGTTTTCGGGCCTTTGTGAGAAGTCCGGCTTCCGCCTGCCAGTGATTTCTGTTGGTTGATAAGGAAGTAGGCAACAAATGGGCATTCAACAGCAGCTATGGCTGTTGCTAGGGTGATGCACCTTGAAGGAGGCAGCCATACATAATGTCGCCGGGAAAATCCATTAGCAACATTATATATGCTGACATTGGGCCTCATTATGAGTTGGGCGCAAAGGGATTACCGGCACTGTTAAGGACACCGGTGCCTGTAATCCCTTTGCGCCCTATTCCGAGTTCCCTTAGCAGGTCCCTTCCTTAACGCCTGGTCTTACCAGGTGTTATGGACGGGACCCGTTTAGGGACTTTAGAGCTAATAACGGTACCGCAAATTGCGGTACCGTTATTAGCGCCTTCCCATTGAGCCCCCACAGGGCTCAATGGGAAGGGGGAATGGGGAATGGCTTTTACCTCCATACTCGAAATGAGGCCCAATGTCTAGAGTTTAAAGGCAATCCTCCCTCCGCAAACAAGAGAGAAAACCGTTTCTGGAATATAACACTTTTAAAATGACAGGTGAAAATGGCTTTGTAAAATAATGCAAAAGTTGCAAAAATGCTTAAATGGAGAAACATTCTTAGGAAAGCAATACTAAACAGCTCCTAACAAACATGAGCTACAATATAAACACAAGTACACACTTTAGATCAGGATGGGATTTGAGAAACACTTTGAATGGGAAAAAGACACGTGTAAACTTTTGAAAACTGCAAATTTGCTGCAAAATTTCACTATGCGATAGTTGCAAAAAACGGGTCAAATACATGTTTTTGGTTGTGGGTGTAGCTAAGGGTCTTAGGTATCAGTGAGATTTGAAATTTTGTTTCTATCTATAAAATTGAAGACGTTATGGAGGTTTTAGTGAGAGGCGTTTTTGCAAAATAGGCGCGAAAATTAAACAGAAATTCGGTTTTAAAAATGACGGATTGGTTTGATTACACATATTTATGACTATGAAAAAAGAGAATGCCACACGTGAATCTTCACAGTTACGTGGCCAGCGTAACACTTCACGTGGTGGATACGGGATTTCTTTCTGGGATCTACTTAGTTACTCAAAATCACTAAGGACTTATGGTTTGTTAAAACAAATTAGGAAAATCAGCGCAAGAATGGTTTTGACAATACTACGGTTCTGAATTTAAAGATGGGATGGGTAGAGATAGGGATAAGACAATGCAAATCTACTATGGGTCACTGTTCTTCCTATTAATACTTACAATCCCTTGTAATTAAAATGGACCGTCAAAGTTCTGGTCATCGGATCGGGTCTAGTCTACCGGCAGCAGGGCACTTCTGTAGGGATTGGATCGCCGGCACGGTTCTGGTCAATTTTGGACTGCACCTCAGACTGAATTTTGGATGGGCCTTTCTGGTCACTGGACATGGCAGATTGCAGGATGCAAGTTTCAGCGGGCAAGCCTTAATGGTAGCAAGCCAGACTGAATCAGAATTATTATTTTAAGTTTTGGGATGGTTGAATCCTGAGGGGCAAGGGCGCTGTGTTTGCCTGCTTCCAGAGACCCTTCCTGGGTCTATCCTCGCTGTTGGTTGTGAGAGGCCCCACCCCCTTGGACTCAAAGCACCGGCCACAACCTTGCAACGGTGAAGCCCACGGCGGGGCAAGGGCACAGTGTTTGACACCGCTGGTGTTCGGGGCAGAAGGGAGAGGCACCCTGTGGACAAGTACTGAAGTCAGAGGTGAGAGACTTGGCTTGTATAGAGGTGGGCCCCCAAGCCTGCCTCGCTTTTCATCGTTGCACTGACCCTCCGTCTTCCCCCCGTTACATTTGGCTGTGGAATTCACTGTTGCCAACATGGAGTCCCCTCTTGACTCTCCCCTGCCTCCATTCCTGTTTTGCCCTGCTATTGTGGATACACAAGTCCCTCCTGTTTCTAAATCTCAGTGTAAATTACTGTCCATGAAGAGGCAATGCCGCCAATCCGGACGACTGAAGGAGGTGAAAATAGCCTGTACTGTAAATACACCCACTGGGCCTGACTGTGTCAAGAAAAGGGGTAATGCTGGACTCCCCCTTCCCCTAATTCTTCCTGTTGACCCACGAGACCATACCCCTGACCCCCCTAAGCCCGTGGCTGATCCTTTGGCTGTTCCCATTCTGAATTCACTGCTGTACTCTGTCTGCCGTGGACTTACAAAATCATTATCCACAGTGCTGGGGATTTTGCCTCCGGGGAGTCTGGAAGGAGGCACCCAACCTTCTGATGCCACCTCACAGCCCCCCACTGTGGTCCCTGATCCTCTACTGACTTCTGGTACACTGGCCGTTCATCACATATACACTGAAGTCCCTTCCCACATGGATGCAGAAGCTGGCGCGTCTGGTGTTGCTAATTCAGCTCTCACAGTTTTGGGGGCCTTGGGCTCTTCAAGTTGTGTTTGGAGGGAGCAATTCCCCTCTATCAGCCTTGGGGGAAACTCCTTTCTCTGTCTGTCCCCACTCAGAGCTCATCATCCCACATGCCCGGCAGCAGAGCCCAGCCCTGCCCGGCAACTGATGATATCTGCCCCATGGGGAGGTGCAAGTGCAACTCGGTGCTCATGGAGGTGCTGGCCGAACTGACAGCTATTAAGAACCTACTCCTGGCCCTAGCAAATAGTCAGGGGGAAGGAGGCAAAAGGGCACAGGAGGATGCTGTCACTTTTCCCCAAATGGCCAAAGGTCCGCTAAACCCCCTCCTGAGGCACCCGCAGGATCAGGACTCCATGAACTCACCCTCAGATGGGTATGCCCTGTCTCACTGTAGAGAGTGGTTTGAGGTAGGGGCAGTAACGAAAGGGAGCATGAGGGAGCCCCCCAAAATGAAAACAAAATGTTGATTAAAAAATGAGAACAAATTACTTTGCGGTAAAGCACCCCAAAGTAATACTGCCAGCAAAAGAACATAGAACCAATTATAGAAATCTGGAAACCCTAAACCTCCATGATCCTGGGGCAGTATCAACATGGCCCTACTAATACAGGGTCCCTTTCCTTGCCACACAAAGTTATATACCATGTAGTTCAGACTCTGGAAAAATGTTTCTGAGAGAAGAGTGGGGATCATGGAGAAGAGAAAAAGAAAACTGGGAAGGATATTCATCTTAACCAATGCCATTTTACTTATTTATTTAGCATTTGTAACGCGCGCCAAACTCGTAGGTATCTGGGCGCTGGAAAGCAGGTAATAAACATTACAGGGTTACCATAGGCAACAACAGAAAACAGTGGTTTGGCATACATCATAATAACAATATTTACAGACATAAGATGGTTACATATAAAGTAATCCCATTAGTACATAATCAGTAGTATTTACATCCGGCCAAACCAAGAAAGGGTCAACTTAAACAACCACTGCAGATCCTCCCTAACAGTTAGCAGCTGGGGGGACATCATTCAAATCAAATAGTTGGCTAAGATCTTTACGAACTTCAATCCCCAAATAGCGAAATGGTGAGTTTACCACAGAAATAGCATATATAATCCTAGCTCCAACTCATCCATCTCATTGACGCCCAAAACTATCAGACTGGATTTGCTCCCGTTGATCCTTAGACCTGCAAGATTGTCATACCTCTCAATCGTTCTCAAAAGCGTGCAGAGAGACTCCCCCGAATTGGCTAAAAAACAGGATATCATTGGCAAACAGGGAAAGCTGGAATTCCACCTCTCCGCAAACAATACCACGAATATCCGGGTTCGTCCTGATGGCTATCACTAGGGGTTCTATTACAAGCACGTAAAGCAATGGGGACAGTGGAAAATCCTGTCTCCTACCCCTGGAAAGCGCAAACGTATCAGACAAGGCCCATTAACCATAATCCTAGCTGTTGGTTTTCTATAAAGCAAAGCCACCCAATCCTGAATATTGAACCCTAAAACCATACCTTTCTAATAAGGTTCCCATAAACCCCCATTCCACCCTATCAAACCCCTTCTCTGAGTCCAGACAGAGCATGCATGCCGAGATTGGGCAAATGTATCAGGCCCAAAGTCTTCCTAACATTATCTGAGCCCTGGTGACCTCAAACAAAATCCACCTGAATTAGAGAGGGGGAGGGCCCCGTCTAACCTTTTCCCCAAGATTTTGACAAAGATTTTCAAATCTATGTTAAGAAGATATATAGGCTGATATGACTCACAATATGTACTGTCCTCCCCCTCCTTGGAGATCACAGTAATGATGGCCCCCAACATCGTTTCAGGCAATTAATCCTCTGCAAAATATGTGCTCATGCTGAGTGCATCTCCCGTCGGAAAGGAAAAAAATGAAAACTATCCGCACCCCGGGAAATCCGGGGTGCAAATAGTTTCCCCACCACCCTGGCTGGGAGGCGGGCATGCCTTTTAACGTCCCGCAGACCGAGCTGAGGTCCTCGCTTCACTCGGGCCTACCAAAGCTCAGGCTGGCGGGTGGTTAAATGCCATGTCTCCCCCTAGCCGGGGCATGAAAGCTACATTTGCACCTGGCACTGGGCAACCAGCCAATCAGGTGGCTGGAAACGCGGGCTGAAACCCACAATCTCTGCCCACCTTCAAAGCCGCCTGATGGCTGGTTCCCCCGGCTGCTATCTTCCCTCCAGCGTCCGTCCTCTTACTTATTTTTGTTGACCATTTCCAACCACCCCCCCCCCCCAAACTCCACTTACCTGTGTGTTGCGGTGATGCAAGACGCTGCAGCAGCAGCAGCTTCCCAGCTTGTCTGGTTTCCAGACGATTTGGTTGGGAATAAACAGTGGAAGCTTTCTCATCTCAACACCACCTGTGCTTTACCTTTTAACCCAGCACTTTGCACCGTAACCTTTCAAACCCAATGACCATAAGAGGCCGCAGTTCACCAAGGCCTGTAATCAGTCTGTCACCTGAGAAGTTGAAAGGCATCTTCATTCTCAGTGGGACATACAATTTTATATACATGGGAATCTGCATGTGTATGCAGTGAGCTCCCCCCTGATAGTCAAGGAGAGGGAAACCCAATACTTGAGGATTTTTAAAACTCCTAGTCCTGGGACATTTTAATGGAGACCCTTTTTACTGGACCACCTGCTGGCAGTAGGATATAGCGTCATTTTCACTAAGAGTACTTCCCCAGAGAGTAGCAAGGTATTTGATACTTCTCTAAATTTGAAGGTGTTGTTTGCTATGATTTCTACGCTCCCTCCTTTAGCACAGGGTCTGTCCGTCCTGAAGATCATGTAGTTGTCTGGGATGGCTAGGGCAAGGGCAGGGCTAGAAGCCACGTGGAGCCATGATTCTGTAATCGCTATGAAGTCGAGATTGAGTGTGGTGATGATGTCTGCAATGTCTAGGGCGTGAGCAGTAAGGTTCTGTTGTTAATGAGGGCGCCCTGAATTTCTTGGTTGGGCTTGCTAATACTTTTGTGTGTAAGGGCAATAGATATTGGACTATGTGCCACTTTTGGTTTAGTGGTAGAATAGGTATTGCTGGATGTTAGAAGGGGCTTGTCCTTCATGTTAGAGGAGTGGTGTTTTGTCATAGTGGCACAGGAGTTGGCTGTTCTATAGGTGAGGTGTGTGTTCCTCCTCGAGATAGCGGGGCTGGTAGTAAGGATGATGTCCCTGTTGTGCCTGGTTTTTTAGGCTAGTGTCTGGTTTCTGAGGGTTAGTTGGCATGGGCGGCTGTAACTTGGGATCATTGGCAGGGCCGCAATTCTCCTCTTATAGGGTCGGTAGATCAAGCTATTGCTTGTTTGAAGTATGTTGCGGTAGGGGTTGTAGCCTGCTGGTAGGAAGCAAGTCAGTGGGATGGAACTAGAGTCAGGGAGGTGTCGTGGCATGGAGAGGGATAGGATGGGTCTGACCACGGTCTGGGTAATGGTTGGGCTAGAGTTGGGGTACTGTTTGGATAGAGAGACGGGCATATTAGGTAATCTGGCTGACATGCTCCTTCGGTCTAGACGCTGTGGTAGATATCTAGGCAAAAACTGCGGTGTGTCAGCTAAATGTACAGATACAACCATCAGTACACACGTTTATAGGCCATTAACACTAGGTAAGGCATTATCAACATTCAGTACATATGTGTTGGGCAGTTGGCACTAGACAGGGCAGATACAACCATCAGTACACAAGTTTTAGGCAGTTAACATTATACAGGTGGGCACAGAGCACCTCGACCGAGTTGTAATAATCTAACACAATTACACAGTGATCATAGTGCCGGGAATAGCCTGGACATGTAAGGTAATATCACTGTTTGCGCAAGAGATATTTGGCTCGCTAGTAAGTCATAAAACTGACATTCAGCATATTGGGATGTGGTCGCTAAGCAGGATTCATGCAAATGTGAGTGTATAATCATTCATAAATCAGGCGGCTAACAGAAGCCCATGAGTAGTGGCACTTGTGGAGCTCTTGATAGCAAGGACTTTCGATATTAACAGAGGGGACAGTGAAATATAATGTCTGAACGCTCATTCGGTAGGGCTGTAAGTTAAGAGCTTTGGGATAAACATACAGTTGAGAGACTGTCGGAAATGCAGAGGGACTTACTGCGATGTCCTCAAGGTGCAATTTCGCAATATCGAAAAAGTTAGAGACAGCGTGGGCTGATGGACAGAGCCGATGGGCCCTGTGTGCGATATGAGTGGTGACATTGGTTGGAGTGGTCGTGTATTTGATATGCTTTAGCTCGGTGACAGGGCAGTACACTGTACTGGTGCTTACCCAAAGTAGTTCCAGGTGTCCTGCCGAGACCACGCTTTGATCATAAGGTTAGATAGATCCTCCAAGCTCCAACAGGCTCATATAGGAGCCTTTGTTTTCGGGCCTTGTGAGGGGGCCGGCTTCTGCCTGTCGGTGATTCCTGTTGGTTGATAAGGAAGTAGGCAACCAATGGGCATTCAACAGCAGCTCCGGGTGTTGCTAGGATGATACACCCAGAAGGAGGTTGCCATTTGTAAGTATGGTGGTAAGGCCGGGTGCAGGGCTGGCATCGCTAATTCCGTGTGCATCTCGGCGGCGATGGGCATCAGAAGTAGCCACAATTAAAATATAATGCGTGCTAGATGTGGCAGATGGATTTCGAAGTGGAATTCAAACTTTGTGATGAATCAGAGAAAATAAGACAAGGGGATGCACTGTGGTAGTAGCAGCTCCAGCAAGGCTTACCTCACGGGCGCAACTGGTGCGTGCTGCTCCTGCAGCACACAGAGTCATCTGAGGGGCTCTTTCCAGTGATCTCGAAGTATTAGCACGAGCGAGGCTCAGGCAGGAGCCTTCGTTTTCGGGCCTTTGTGAGAAGTCCGGCTTCCGCCTGCCAGTGATTTCTGTTGGTTGATAAGGAAGTAGGCAACAAATGGGCATTCAACAGCAGCTATGGCTGTTGCTAGGGTGATGCACCTTGAAGGAGGCAGCCATACATAATGTCGCCGGGAAAATCCATTAGCAACATTATATATGCTGACATTGGGCCTCATTATGAGTTGGGCGCAAAGGGATTACCGGCACTGTTAAGGACACCGGTGCCTGTAATCCCTTTGCGCCCTATTCCGAGTTCCCTTAGCAGGTCCCTTCCTTAACGCCTGGTCTTACCAGGTGTTATGGACGGGACCCGTTTAGGGACTTTAGAGCTAATAACGGTACCGCAAATTGCGGTACCGTTATTAGCGCCTTCCCATTGAGCCCCCACAGGGCTCAATGGGAAGGGGGAATGGGGAATGGCTTTTACCTCCATACTCGAAATGAGGCCCAATGTCTAGAGTTTAAAGGCAATCCTCCCTCCGCAAACAAGAGAGAAAACCGTTTCTGGAATATAACACTTTTAAAATGACATGTGAAAATGGCTTTGTAAAATAATGCAAAAGTTGCAAAAATGCTTAAATGGAGAAAAATTCTTAGGAAAGCAATACTAAACAGCTCCTAACAAACATGAGCTACAATATAAACACAAGTACACACTTTAGATCAGGATGGGATTTGAGAAACACTTTGAATGGGAAAAAGACACGTGTAAACTTTTGAAAACTGCAAATTTGCTGCAAAATTTCACTATGCGATAGTTGCAAAAAACGGGTCAAATACATGTTTTTGGTTGTGGGTGTAGCTAAGGGTCTTAGGTATCAGTGAGATTTGAAATTTTGTTTCTATCTATAAAATTGAAGACGTTATGGAGGTTTTAGTGAGAGGCGTTTTTGCAAAATAGGCGCGAAAATTAAACAGAAATTCGGTTTTAAAAATGACGGATTGGTTTGATTACACATATTTATGACTATGAAAAAAGAGAATGCCACACGTGAATCTTCACAGTTACGTGGCCAGCGTAACACTTCACGTGGTGGATACGGGATTTCTTTCTGGGATCTACTTAGTTACTCAAAATCACTAAGGACTTATGGTTTGTTAAAACAAATTAGGAAAATCAGCGCAAGAATGGTTTTGACAATACTACGGTTCTGAATTTAAAGATGGGATGGGTAGAGATAGGGATAAGACAATGCAAATCTACTATGGGTCACTGTTCTTCCTATTAATACTTACAATCCCTTGTAATTAAAATGGACCGTCAAAGTTCTGGTCATCGGATCGGGTCTAGTCTACCGGCAGCAGGGCACTTCTGTAGGGATTGGATCGCCGGCACGGTTCTGGTCAATTTTGGACTGCACCTCAGACTGAATTTTGGATGGGCCTTTCTGGTCACTGGACATGGCAGATTGCAGGATGCAAGTTTCAGCGGGCAAGCCTTAATGGTAGCAAGCCAGACTGAATCAGAATTATTATTTTAAGTTTTGGGATGGTTGAATCCTGAGGGGCAAGGGCGCTGTGTTTGCCTGCTTCCAGAGACCCTTCCTGGGTCTATCCTCGCTGTTGGTTGTGAGAGGCCCCACCCCCTTGGACTCAAAGCACCGGCCACAACCTTGCAACGGTGAAGCCCACGGCGGGGCAAGGGCACAGTGTTTGACACCGCTGGTGTTCGGGGCAGAAGGGAGAGGCACCCTGTGGACAAGTACTGAAGTCAGAGGTGAGAGACTTGGCTTGTATAGAGGTGGGCCCCCAAGCCTGCCTCGCTTTTCGTCGTTGCACTGACCCTCCGTCTTCCCCCCGTTACATTTGGCTGTGGAATTCACTGTTGCCAACATGGAGTCCCCTCTTGACTCTCCCCTGCCTCCATTCCTGTTTTGCCCTGCTATTGTGGATACACAAGTCCCTCCTGTTTCTAAATCTCAGTGTAAATTACTGTCCATGAAGAGGCAATGCCGCCAATCCGGACGACTGAAGGAGGTGAAAATAGCCTGTACTGTAAATACACCCACTGGGCCTGACTGTGTCAAGAAAAGGGGTAATGCTGGACTCCCCCTTCCCCTAATTCTTCCTGTTGACCCACGAGACCATACCCCTGACCCCCCTAAGCCCGTGGCTGATCCTTTGGCTGTTCCCATTCTGAATTCACTGCTGTACTCTGTCTGCCGTGGACTTACAAAATCATTATCCACAGTGCTGGGGATTTTGCCTCCGGGGAGTCTGGAAGGAGGCACCCAACCTTCTGATGCCACCTCACAGCCCCCCACTGTGGTCCCTGATCCTCTACTGACTTCTGGTACACTGGCCGTTCATCACATATACACTGAAGTCCCTTCCCACATGGATGCAGAAGCTGGCGCGTCTGGTGTTGCTAATTCAGCTCTCACAGTTTTGGGGGCCTTGGGCTCTTCAAGTTGTGTTTGGAGGGAGCAATTCCCCTCTATCAGCCTTGGGGGAAACTCCTTTCTCTGTCTGTCCCCACTCAGAGCTCATCATCCCACATGCCCGGCAGCAGAGCCCAGCCCTGCCCGGCAACTGATGATATCTGCCCCATGGGGAGGTGCAAGTGCAACTCGGTGCTCATGGAGGTGCTGGCCGAACTGACAGCTATTAAGAACCTACTCCTGGCCCTAGCAAATAGTCAGGGGGAAGGAGGCAAAAGGGCACAGGAGGATGCTGTCACTTTTCCCCAAATGGCCAAAGGTCCGCTAAACCCCCTCCTGAGGCACCCGCAGGATCAGGACTCCATGAACTCACCCTCAGATGGGTATGCCCTGTCTCACTGTAGGACTCACACAGCTACTGCACCAGCTACTGTGGATTATAGAAACAAGCCCCATAACCGTATTATTGCACTTCCTGACAAGCCATTGTTTTCCTCAATTGTAAAGCAAGATTCACGACTCCCTCTAGTAGGCCAAGATTCAACTACCTCAGGCCAACACATGTGGCATCACAAAGGGAACATATCAGGGCAACACTCTAGGGGTGGGAGTGTGGGTCCACCCCAGTAACAATCTTTTTGCACAGGGTACCAAAACTCAGAGAGTCTAAGCCTGAACCCAGAGACGATATACCGAATACTTGCCTGCATTGGTTGCGGTCAGTGAGAGGTTGTATGTTTGTCACCAGAGAATCTGTGACAAGGGCTCAAACTCCCACGACATGGTGAAGTTGGTCCTCTGGGATCGCAGAGTGGCCAAGGGGATCTTGGAAAGAACTGGACGGGTTTATGGGGTGACACAGGGTGGGATCTTGTCAAGTTCCTGTCCTTTACAAACTGTTGCTGGCCGCTGGGGTTATCCCTCACTTAAAACCCCTCTTACTGTCATGTTTTGTTCGGCAGATCCGTTTCCCGGGAGGCACTTCAACATGGCCGCCGTGGCTGGCGATTATAGCACACGCAACAGTCTAGATGTTCTTTCCCAGAACACATTGCAGCGCTCTGATGTCACATCCTCCCAAGCAGCTTATCAACAGGATCCTCCAGGAGTCCAGTGCGTTGCTACTCTCTTAGGAGTATACAAGCGCTTCGTGAGTCAGTTTGTTAGTTTACCTCTGTGTGTCCTTATTTCTTATCCCTGACTTCGGTTGACACTCTCTCATCTCGTTACTTTTCCCTTTTACTCTTTACTTTCAGACCGCTACAAAAACACGGGAAAATACTCGTCAGACTTTGGACGACTTTAACCACGCCCCTTTGGAGCGCGGTTCCAGCTCAGTTTCTCTTTGGTTCAGGAATACAGATCCTCGCCCTCCACGAGGTATTCCATACATCTTTTATTCTTTCTTCTTTCATTAGCAGTCTAGGGAATCTAGCTATCGTTTTATTTTTTCTCTTCACGTTGTCATTTTAGCACGGATACCTACCTCAACATCCCAGGGTCACTGCCGAAACTCTTTGAGCAGTCTCCAGGAGACTACCTTTGTTTACGAACTGGTAGGCTTTATATTTTTATGGTTGTTTCTACTATTGGTAGTGATCGTTAGCTATTTCTCTCTCTCTCACCGTCCTTTTCTATTCTGCTATTTTCCTTAGCCCAGCTATTCAGTACTTCTAGGGACTCCAGGCTATCTCGTCCTTCCTCCACATCGAACTCTCCCTTTCTACTAATTGGGGGTAAGAATTTGAACTAAAGTTTCTAAGGGGATCTGACCTCTGCTAGACAAAGGAAATTATATTCTAATCTACTTTGTATTCTTCATTAGAACTTAATATCAATCGCTAAGGAGCTCCCAAACTCTGAAGGTGAATCTTCAGCCTGCGTTGGAACATCCCGGTGATACAACGCTCTCAAGCAGCTCTCCACAGGGTTTTTTCCCCCGTGAGGGTTTCCCTGGGCACCTCTCGGGGATCAAGCCTTTGAGCAGGACTCCGGAGGGGTTTTCAGGGGAATTCCTAATATCTTCAGGGAGAGTCAGCGAGATCCATTACAGGTACCCACCGGGCCATAGGACATTTCCCTTCGTCCATTCTGCCCAGGTAGGTGATTTTCTGTTTTTCCTTCTCTATTTACCTGGAGCAATTGATATGTATATCTAACATTGTATATTTGCTGACAGTTAGCAACGCCCGAAAAGAAAGTAGTCAGATTCTTTGACTAGCTCCAAGTGATTAGAGTCGGTTTCAGAGAAATCCCTTAAAATGGATCCTCAACAGCAGCTTATTGCTGCGGTACAGTCTTTAACGACTGAGGTACAACAACTTAAGCAGGAGAATAATTCCCTCCGACAGCACCAACAACAGGCAGCTCAACAGGCTTTAGCCTCTCGCGTACCTCATTGTTCAGAGGTTCCGCCTGGACCATTACCAGGCGGTCAGTTCGATGGGAACCCTCATAAGGTCAAAGAATTCCTAGATTCTTGTTCCGTACAATTTACGTTCAAGGGGGCATTTTTTCATACCGATCGAGACCGTGTGGGTTACATGGTCTCACAAATGACAGGACCAGCCTTAGCCTGGGCAACCCCTTTGATTACTAGTAATAATCCCATTCTGGACTCTCATACTGCCTTTTGTAACAGTATTCGCACCATGTTCGGCCGACAAGAAATCCGGGTGGCCTCTCAAGAACATCTCCTTGATTTCAAACAAGGAAATCTTGATATACTAACCTATATTACTAAATTTAAGCAGATGGCAAGTGAGACCACCTGGTCCGACGATGCCCAGGTTACGATCTTTAGGAGAGGGTTATCGGAAGAACTTAAAGACGAAGTGTCCAGAGTACCGCGGCCCACCGATCTAACAGAATTCATCGCCCTAGTTTTACAGCTAGATTACCGTATGAAGGAGAGACTGTTAGAAAGGAGAAAAGGCCGGATTCCTCGATTCACATCTAACTTTCCCCACTCGCCCCGGACTCAGGTTACAGAAGAACCTATGCAGTTAGGATCAACAGCAAGAGGGCCTTTAACGCCAGAAGAACGGAATCGCAGAAAGACCTTAGGCTTGTGTATGTATTGTGGCGCCAATACTCATACGGTACAAGACTGCCCGATTACACCCCCTAGGCGCTCGGGAAACGCCAGCGCCCGGTCGTAAGAGGAACCACGATCCGGGATTCCACTCTTCAGCCAGGTTCCTCACAGTCTTTTCATTCTTCTATGTGTACTAGCCATCCTGATACCAACATGGTAGTGTTAAGGATTTCATTTTCCTTTGGAGATAGAATCTTAAGGGATATCCCAGCACTTATCGATAGCGGAGCTGCAGGGAACTTCATTGATGACCACTGGGCTGCTTCACATGGCATCCCACGCTCCTCAAAGGCAGAATCAATACCAGTGGAAAGCGTTGACGGAAGTCCACTGGTTTCAGGACCTATCAAAGACCAGACCAGCCCTCTGTTGATGTCCATTGCATCTCATCGGGAGAACCTTACCTTGGATATCATCCGAGCAGCTCATCATCCCATCATCTTGGGTATACCCTGGCTCAAAAAGCATAATCCATTCATAAACTGGACCGCGGGCTCTTTTTTCTTAGGGTCTGAATATTGTCTGGCACACTGCATAGAGGATCAACAAAAGGTACTCGTAGACTCCATGTCCACTCTCCAGGATTCACCAAGGGTTACGACCCTAAACCAGATTGCCGGTCTTCCAGAAGCATACCAACAATACCGAGAGGTATTCGCTGCTACTGAATACAATCAATTACCTCCTCACAGAAGAGATGATTGTACTATTGAGCTGATTCCAAATCAACCTTTACCGTTTGGTCGGATGTACATCCTATCTAATAACGAAAAAGAGGTTTTACGAGACTACCTTAGAACCAATTTAATGAATGGATTGATCACAGAGTCAACCTCACCAGCAGCCGCTTCCCTATTCTTTGTTGCAAAGAAAAACACTACTGAACTCCGTCCTTGCATAGACTTTCGGGGACTGAATAAGATCACAGTCCCCGATAAGTATCCGATGCCCTTAATTCCTGACATCTTAGAGGCTGTTAAAGGGGCCACCATCTACTCAAAATTAGACTTAAAAGGAGCTTACCACCTTATCCGAATAAAATCAGGGGATGAATGGAAAACGGCATTTCGAACCCCTTTTGGCCACTTCCAATATAGAGTGATGCCTTTTGGCCTTTCTAATGCTCCTGCTATCTTCCAACGATTTATGGACCATCTGTTCGCCGACCTCCTCCTTCACAATGTCATTGTTTATTTAGATGACATTTTAGTCTACTCCAACACAGCACAGGAACATGAGAAACATGTAGAAGAGGTTCTACGGCGACTCCAGCTGAATCATTTATACTGTAAACTGGAAAAGTGCTCTTTCCATCAGCCCCAGGTTTCTTATTTGGGGTGTGTTCTATCCGCCAAAGGAATAGCTATGGACCCAGAGAAGGTGTCTGCTGTTCAGGACTGGCCTACACCTGCCTCCTGTAAAGACATTCAACGTTTTGTGGGGTTTTCGAACTTCTACCGACGATTTATACCTGAATTCTCCAGACTTACACAGCCTTTGACAAATCTTCTGAAGAAAGGGGTTCCTTTTCTTTGGACAGAAACAACGGATAAAGCCTTCAAGAGGCTTAAGGATCTTTATACCTCAGCTCCAGTGTTGCTAACCCCTGATCAGAACCGTCGGTTCATTGTGGAAACCGACGCCTCTCAATACGCTCTAGGGGCGGTCTTGCTTCAAATAGATAACTCAGATCTTGAACGACCTGTAGCGTATCTGTCTAAAACCCTTGCTCCGGCGGAGCTAAACTATACGGTACTGGAGAAAGAATTATTGGCTATCAAACGAGCATTCGAAGAATGGCGCCATCTACTATTGGGAGCCAAATTTCCAGTGGAAGTCCGGACAGATCATCATAACCTCCGGATCCTACAATATGCCCAAACATGTAACAGCCGTCAAGCCAGATGGGCACATTTCTTTTCTCCTTTTCGAATCATATTCACATTTATTCCAGGAAAGGAAAATCTCAAGGCTGATGCTCTATCCCGTAAGGAACAGCTCCCGAACAACCCTTTTAGGTCTGAACCCATCTTCCCTTGTATGGCTCTGGAACTGCATACTGTGCCTGATTTCCTCTCACGTCTGAAATCACAATCCTGTCCTATTGTCAAAAAAGAACTACCACGGTCTACACAACTGGCGTTAACCTTGGAAGACGGTTGCTATTTCTTTGGGCACAGGGCGTATATTCCGACACGAACACTTCAGGAAGAAGTTCTCAATATGTGCCACAGTTCAAAATCAGCTGGACATAGGGGCTTTTTCTCCACCCAAGAATTGGTTTCTCGTTTCTTTTGGTGGCCATCATTAAGAAAGGACATAAAAGAATATGTTAAATCCTGTCCCATATGTCTCCAAACTAAAACGTCTCGACAAGCTCCTCTAGGACTCTTGGTCAAGATGCCCTTGCCTTCACGACCGTGGCAAATAATTTCCACAGATTTCATAGTGGATCTACCACCATCACGAGGATGCTCAGCCATAATGGTTACTATAGATACTTTTACTAAGTTGGCACACTTCATTCCACTTGCCGGAGTGCCGTCTGCTGCCTTGATGGCTCGCCTCTTCATCAACCATATTTTCATCTTACATGGCTTACCAGAGACAATCATTTCGGACAGAGGTTCACAATATACCTCCCAGTATTGGAAACTTGTCTGCCGTCATCTTGGAATCTCACGGGCCCTCAGTTCAGGCTATCACCCCCAATCCAACGGCCAGACAGAAAGACTCAACCAAACCTTGGAAGGATACCTCAGGAGCTATGTCTCCGCGGCTCAGGATGATTGGAAGGATCTATTACCTCTAGCGGAGTTCGCTTATAACAATTCTTTTCACTCGGCAATCGGTACTTCTCCTTTCCATTGTTCCTATGGGTTCAACCCATCGTCATTTCCTACCTTGAAGAAGTCTGAGTCCAAATTTCCTGATGTAGATTTCCTGATGGATCAAATCCGGCAGGGTCATCGCACAGCTATCACTGCGCTTCGACAATCCCAGGAAAGAACAAAGCATTTTGCGGACCGTCACCGGTCCCCAGCCCCGTTAATCAAACCAGGAGACTGGGTTTGGCTGTCATCACGTTTTCTCCCTCGACATCTAGTCCCGTCCAAACTTTCTCCCCGATATTTTGGACCATTTCAGGTGATCGCCACAATAGGATCAGTTTCCTTCAAACTCCGTCTACCGAGCACATGGGCTCGTATCCATCCGGTGTTTCATGTTTCACAATTAAAACCAGACAATCGGAGTTCCTTTCACCCTAAAACCTCTACCCGTCCTCCACCAGTTATGGCTGCTTCCGGACCTGAATTCGAGATCAAAGAGATATGTGATTCACGGTATCACCGGGGTCACTTACAATATCTAATTGACTGGAAAGGCTACACACCCGCGGATAGGAGTTGGGAACCTAAATCAGCTGTACATGCGCCCAAACTAGTAAAAAAGTTTCATCTATTGCATCCTGACAAACCAGGAGGGAGCGGTCCTAAGAAGGGGCATACTGTCATGTTTTGTTCGGCAGATCCGTTTCCCGGGAGGCACTTCAACATGGCCGCCGTGGCTGGCGATTATAGCACACGCAACAGTCTAGATGTTCTTTCCCAGAACACATTGCAGCGCTCTGATGTCACATCCTCCCAAGCAGCTTATCAACAGGATCCTCCAGGAGTCCAGTGCGTTGCTACTCTCTTAGGAGTATACAAGCGCTTCGTGAGTCAGTTTGTTAGTTTACCTCTGTGTGTCCTTATTTCTTATCCCTGACTTCGGTTGACACTCTCTCATCTCGTTACTTTTCCCTTTTACTCTTTACTTTCAGACCGCTACAAAAACACGGGAAAATACTCGTCAGACTTTGGACGACTTTAACCACGCCCCTTTGGAGCGCGGTTCCAGCTCAGTTTCTCTTTGGTTCAGGAATACAGATCCTCGCCCTCCACGAGGTATTCCATACATCTTTTATTCTTTCTTCTTTCATTAGCAGTCTAGGGAATCTAGCTATCGTTTTATTTTTTCTCTTCACGTTGTCATTCTAGCACGGATACCTACCTCAACATCCCAGGGTCACTGCCGAAACTCTTTGAGCAGTCTCCAGGAGACTACCTTTGTTTACGAACTGGTAGGCTTTATATTTTTATGGTTGTTTCTACTATTGGTAGTGATCGTTAGCTATTTCTCTCTCTCTCACCGTCCTTTTCTATTCTGCTATTTTCCTTAGCCCAGCTATTCAGTACTTCTAGGGACTCCAGGCTATCTCGTCCTTCCTCCACATCGAACTCTCCCTTTCTACTAATTGGGGGTAAGAATTTGAACTAAAGTTTCTAAGGGGATCTGACCTCTGCTAGACAAAGGAAATTATATTCTAATCTACTTTGTATTCTTCATTAGAACTTAATATCAATCGCTAAGGAGCTCCCAAACTCTGAAGGTGAATCTTCAGCCTGCGTTGGAACATCCCGGTGATACAACGCTCTCAAGCAGCTCTCCACAGGGTTTTTTCCCCCGTGAGGGTTTCCCTGGGCACCTCTCGGGGATCAAGCCTTTGAGCAGGACTCCGGAGGGGTTTTCAGGGGAATTCCTAATATCTTCAGGGAGAGTCAGCGAGATCCATTACAGGTACCCACCGGGCCATAGGACATTTCCCTTCGTCCATTCTGCCCAGGTAGGTGATTTTCTGTTTTTCCTTCTCTATTTACCTGGAGCAATTGATATGTATATCTAACATTGTATATTTGCTGACACTTACTGGCCCGAATCTAATCCCTTTGGGCTAATGAGGAAGGGGGTTAAACGTAAATGATAATGAATCTTTTGGTTGCATGTAATCTCGACTTGGGCTGGTCATCTATACCTGTTTTTTTCTTTTGTTTTTGTTTTGTTATTTTGATAACATTTGTCTTTGCATGTTTAGCTAATGTATATGCCAGGATGCACTTTGATGGCCTTTTGGCCGAATAAAGTTATTGATGATGATGAATTTGGGCCTGGCTAAAAAGAGTTCAGGAATGCTAACGCCGGGATTCGGCAAAGAAATCTGGAGTCAACTGCAAGGTGAAGAGTTCTGGACAAGATGAAGAAGTCAGGAACAAGACGCTGCGTTGAAATCTGGATGTGTTCTGGAAGCAGTGTGTCCTATGTGTTGTGAAGTTCCTATACTTATACTATCAAATGACATCACCCAGTTTATGGTGTGGGCAGAATTTCAAAACACCCCCCCCCCCGCATGGCTGTGAGTGGCCACAGGCAATTGCCTTGTTTTGGTTGGCAGTGAGAACAGAGCTCTCATCTATACGATGGGATTTAGGAACTCCCACATTGATTTTGGCCAAAACTTAACTTTTGCACAAATGTACATTTCTACAATTATGTTCCCTAATAAAATCGGACAAATACATTTCATATTTCATGGGCTATATTCACCTTCAATCCCCATCTCTGTGAAAGCTGTCTTTCTTATTCTATGGAATTTTATCAATTTTAATCATAACAGTGTGGCTTAATAATTTATAATTCGGTACATCTATGTGCGCTTATCAGTGGATCATGTACATACAATATTAGGCTTGCAACATTAATAGTTCTGCTACCATGAGAGTTTTTTCATAACTTTGACTCCTTAAGTGGTACAGGTTTCATCAAGGTCTTCAAAGCAAAAGCCTGAAATTAGGTTAACATCTACCAATTTTCAGATGTATTCTTCTTTAGGTTGCAGAGTTTCAAATTTAACCACAAATACAGATTTAAACACCAAAAAGTTCCTTTGAAAAGATTTTTTTTCTTTTTCTCTCCTTTCAACAAACAACAGCTGTCAGATCCCTTTGATCAGGGTGGGGTGTAGAGGGAAGCATCCTGTTCCTCCCCAGCATAGCCTGTCCTTTGTTCTTGGCTCAGCCACAAGACGAATGTCTAATGAAGTCTGTTGTGCTCCATATGCGAAAACCTCCAGCAGCCATTAGCCTTCCTGTAGCAAGGGGTTGCCAAACTGAAGTGTCAAACTTCCCAGGCTGGCCACTGTCCAATCAGAATGAAGCAGTTACTTAACTCCAATTCTGGGTTGCTTTAAAATTCACAATAAAGTCTTTTCTTTAACACATATAAAAATAAGCACAGTTCATAAGGGATTTGGACATTTAAAAGAATTAAGCCCTTCACAAACATGCTTTAAATTGGCAAATTTTGCACTTCTTTAGAGAAAAAGCACTTTTAAACTGGGTTTGACATCTAATTTTCTTATGCAGCTGTCAGGCAGTGAGGCCTGGATTCCGCTGACTGTACTGAATGATCTGTGGTTTCAGCACACTTTAATTTCAATGGTTTGCTTGGGAAATGCCTGAAATTAGCACCAAAACAGCACTTTGAAGGTTGCAATTGATTAATTGATTAAGAGCACTGTATTTTAAAGGCATTTCCGGATTTTAACCCACTTCTGTGGCCTTGATTCATGTGACAGGTAACAGCACCCACTGGCATTCTCCTGCAGGGAGTTCTTGTTTTGACATCAACCTTGCCTGTGTGTGGCAAGGTGGTGCAACCTCTTTGTGATTTATGAACCATGCACAGTTTTGCAGATTTGGCGCGTACAGGGGTTAGCACCTCCATTCTTGTCAGTTTGCTTTCCCCATTGGCACAGGGATGTAGTAGGGCGCATTGGCATGGGTTGAAAAATATCCCACACGCACTCGTGCCGCGGACTAACTGTGCTGCAGTGTTCGTGCACGTTGACAAGTTATTTCTGTTGTCATGACAACGTTGTCTAACAAGATGGCTGGTTGCTTAGGGCTACGTCGGCCATCTTTGAGTGGGTTATTCCTTACGCTTTCTGAAAGCGGCTATGTGTTACTGTGCAGATACATATGACATATGACTGCTTACAAATTAATGAAGGATGTGTATATTGTAAGTGTGTCCCTCACAGTCATTAACTAATACTATGCGACGTGTCCACGCTTTGTAAAATACGTACATAAAGTGCCGCTTAATGAATAATTACATATTATTAATCAGCCAACCTTAGAGGTGTAAAATAGTTTGCAACGTACTGTAAAGTATATTGTCTTCTACTGATCAGGTAACCTGTGTATTCATCCCAACAATGAAGTGTTTAACTAGGGCTAGTAGCAGTCTCAACAATGTGTAGCTATGTGCCTTGGTAGAACAGGCACGTAATGTGCCAATTTGTGTATCCATGTCTTATTACTGAACCTACCTCAAAAGATGGTTAAATTGCTTTGTGCCACTATATTTGTATTTTTTACAGAACTAACCGCCTTGGTGATTTAGCTGTATAGTAAAAAGACGAGATGTGTATGGTCCTATAATACTTAAATGAGGTTGGTGCTTGCATAGTGTGTTATTCAAGTAAAAAAATAATAAAGAAATAATAATTAGCATAGACTACTTGCATTCTGCAAAATACATGTCCTATGACCTTCTATAATCTGGTCTGACTTCCTTAAATATTGTAGGATCGATAATGTCTCAATTAAGTGTACCATATCTCGTCTTCATTAGTATACAGCGAGTTGTGAACAGCTTACAGTTGGTTATACAAAGACATGCGACCAATGTGGTTTTGCAATGTTCTACGACCATGATAGTGGATGGTAATCATAAAAAGTAGTCTAGGTCCCACTCCTCATTCATTCCTCACGGTACTAATGTATCCAATCGATCAATCCAATGGGCCTCTGTCTGTTGTCTTCTCGTTTTTATATCCATTTGTGGCTCTGGGTTATCAATCACCTCTAAAGTCTGGAACTTGAGCGGTGCCCCACTGTGGTTTTTCTCATTGAAGTGTCTTGCTACAGATGAGTTGATGTTTCTATTTCTTATACAAGATTTGTGTTTGTTAATCCATATTCTTAATTTACGACCAGTTTACCCCACATGCTCACCTTATAAACTCAGCAATCTCTAGTGCAATATTCCCTGGAAAACATAATCCCAATACAAGATAAGTGCTTGTGGTCTTGTGGGTAAGCGTCTGCATTGGGAACATGACAACCTGAGAAAAATCCTGGTAGCCAAATACCTGAGCGTCCGCTCTTTGAAAAATTGTTATGCCATGCAATGCGCATCCTTTACTTGTGCCCTGAAAAGCAGCCACAATCAGGGAAAAAAGAACTGCACCAGTCTCCAGGATTGCAACCTCTCTTGCCATATCCAGGGTAAATATTAATGACTCACTTGCTCTCTCAACATTACCCCCTCACCTCGTGTCTAGGCTTTCAGCAATTCTCTGCTTTATAAATATTACTTGAAAAGTACACATACCATACATAGTAAGGTATTCACTCAAACATATGAATTCTTACAGAACTATGTTAGGCAAAAAGTGTACAATTCAGACATTATTGCCCCCATCTTGACTGGTTGTCTACAAATACCAGAATGTAATTCAAGAAAAGGCAAAACAAAAATGGCCTTTGGGTTTTGAAAGCCTTATAACAAAATGTGATGTGTGAAAGGGTTACCTGTTTGTGTTTCAGTGTTTGACAAAGGCAGGGTTCATCTATGAAGTGATGAAAATATTACATTCTACCAAAAATAAACACTTTTTGGTGTTAAATGTGAACATCTGAAAATAATGTAGTTAGTTGGTTTAAAACTGTTCCGTGAGATATTTTCCATACGGACAGCATAGATTAAGGCAGCTAACTTGTGCTTTTTGTGTGCTTTCAGAATGAAATGCCCAGTTGCATTTCTTTAAACAAAAAGGCTACAAGCATCTTGTCCAAAACAATGGTCCCTTAAATGAGCCATCAATTATAAATCGCTCCTAATTTAAAAACTTCCCTTGAAGAAAGAAAGTGCTAAGCAGCGATTAAGGTGCCCGCAGCTTCTGATGAGCTAATGGGTTTGGATGCTCTAGAGAGCCACAGGAGGTTGGCAAGCCTCCCCTGGCTTTCCTTTTGAAGCCAACAGGTAGCTGACCCTGTTCAGCTCTCCTCTAGACGGATACACATACAGAGTGGGTCTGTGGGCACAAACAGAGACATTGAAAAATCAATTTTAAACAATTTTATGTAAATACAAATATTTGTCAGTGGTCAAAGGCTTGGCAACCACAACAATGTCTCATATTTGTCTACAATTCTTCAAAATAATACTGACCAATGACGAATACAATTTTTGTTTTTACAAAGAAAATTAAGTAAGATTGAATGTGCAGTGTTTTTAATAAGGTCAGGGGACAGGAAGGGAAGCAATAGGGGAAAACAAAAAGGCATGCATGGAGGGGTAGAGCCATTTTCCTATTGTGTGCCAAGACACCTCTCCAGCCACCCCTTCACCCTACAAACGTCCTCCCATCCCTGCTAACACTAATGGACCACTAGGATGGGGGAAACGGTGGTTTCTTTCAGTTAAAACCTAGGAGGCACTTTGTCTTCTGGGGTGTTTTTCCGGTGTTTATCGGATTGCACTGAAACCAGGAACGCCTACTTATCGGGTATCGCTTCCTTTTGCCAACACTAATTACTTTGTGGTATTTTACCACAAAGTAATTACTTTGAATTTTTATCAAATGTTTTAGGGAATCGTGGGGTAAGGAGTAAAACGGGGTGGAGAGTGGTTTGAGGTAGGGGCAGTAACGAAAGGGAGTATGAGGGAACCCCCCAAAATGAAAACAAAATGTTGATTAAAAAATGAGAACAAATTACTTTGTGGTAAAGCACCCCAAAGTAATACTGCCAGCAAAAGAACATAGAACCAATTATAGAAATCTGGAAACACTAAACCTCCATGATCCTGGGGCAGTATCAACATGGCCCTACTAATACAGGGTCCCTTTCCTTGCCACACAGAGTTATATACCATGTAGTTCAGACTCTGGAAAAATGTTTCTGAGAGAAGAGTGGGGATCATGGAGAAGAGAAAAAGAAAACTGGGAAGGATATTCATCTTAACCAATGCCATTTTACTTATTTATTTAGCATTTGTAACGCGCGCCAAACTCGTAGGTATCTGGGCGCTGGAAAGCAGGTAATAAACATTACAGGGTTACCATAGGCAACAACAGAAAACAGTCGTTTGGCAAACATCATAATAAAAATATTTACAGACATAAGATAGTTACATATAAAGTAATGCCATTAGTACATAATCAGTAGTATTTACATCCGGCCAAACCAAGAAAGGGTCAACTTAAACAACCACTGCAGATCCTCCCTAACAGTTAGCAGCTGGGGGGACATCATTCAAATCAAATAGTTGGCTAAGATCTTTACGAACTTCAATCCCCAAATAGCGAAATGGTGAGTTTACCACAGAAATAGCATTTATAATCCTAGCTCCAACTCATCCATCTCATTGACGCCCAAAACTATCAGACTGGATTTGCTCCCGTTGATCCTTAGACCTGCAAGATTGTCATACCTCTCAATCGTTCTCAAAAGCGTGCAAAGAGACTCCCCCGAATTCGCTAAAAAACAGGATATCATTGGCAAACAGGGAAAGCTGGAATTCCACCTCTCCGCAAACAATACCACGAATATCCGGGTTTGTCCTGATGGCTATCACTAGGGGTTCTATTACAAGCACGTAAAGCAATGGGGACAGTGGAAAATCCTGTCTCCTACCCCTGGAAAGCGCAAACGTATCAGACAAGGCCCATTAACCATAATCCTAGCTGTTGGTTTTCTATAAAGAAAAGCCACCCAATCCTGAATATTGAACCCTAAAACCATACCTTTCTAATAAGGTTCCCATAAACCCCCATTCCACCCTATCAAACCCCTTCTCTGAGTCCAGACAGAGCATGCATGCCGAGATTGGGCAAATGTATCAGGTCCAAAGTCTTCCTAACATTATCTGAGCCCTGGTGACCTCAAACAAAATCCACCTGAATTAGAGAGGGGGAGGGCCCCGTCTAACCTTTTCCCCAAGATTTTGACAAAGATTTTCAAATCTATGTTAAGAAGATATATAGGCTGATATGACTCACAATATGTACTGTCCTTCCCCTCCTTGGGGATCACAGTAATGATGTCCCCCAACATCGTTTCAGGCAATTAATCCTCTGCAAAATATCATTAAAGAGTCTATCTAGTACCAGCGCCAAAGTACAGAGGAATAGTTTATAAAACCGAATGAAATAGCCATCATCCCCAGGGGCCTTCCCACGTTTCATAGACTTGAACATGTTTACCACTTCTTGGACGGTGACCGAGGCATCCAGACTCTCAAAAATATCAGCAGACAACCTTGGGATCTCAAGAGCATCAAGATAAGCCTTTATCCCCTCCAGTCCCCCATCACAATCAGACCGGTACAAAGCATCATAAAACTGCATAAATGCCTCCGCGATATCCTTATCCATATATTTTATATCCCCACAGGTGGATGGATCGTGGGAAATCCTTCTAGAAGCACACTGTTCCCTCAATCTCCAAGCCAATATTCTATCCACTGTTTCCCCTTTTCATAATATCTTTGCTTTAAGAACTTACGCTTCCAGTCCGTCTTGTGCACCAAAAGGGTCCTCAATTTCATTTTAGGAGCCGGAGTTCACAGCTCCTAGCGGGGTTGACATAATCCCTCCCCAGATCCCCTGGCTGCAGTATACTTATCTTGTTCCTCTGTGATTATTCTTTGCTTTTCCTATCTTTCTTACAGAATGAGGATATTTGTATGGTAGCTTTAAACCCATCCCATAGGCTCAGCAAACTAACCGTGCCATTAAATTCGAAATATTCCTTAATCTTTAACAGCAGCTATGATCCTACCTCTCTAACCTCCAAGAGAAAATCATTACACAACCATCGACCGCTCGAGCGCCTCCCCTCCCCAACATCAACCTGAGCTTTCACCAGATCCTGATCCGACCACAGGACAACACAAAGGTCAAATCCCCTGATTCAATGAAATCCCGTATCATCCTCTAGAATCATGTCAATGCGTGAGAACGAGTCATGTGCCACTGAGTAGTAAAGGGCAGGTTAGGCATGAAAAGTGCCTCACATATGTCCCGAACACCCAACGTGTTGTTCAGCTCACGAAACATCCTCAAGACCTTCTCCTGGTCGTTAGGGATTTGCAGTGGCCTACATGTCGACCTATCTTTCCTAGGGTCCAACACCATATTAAAATCTCTGCATCCCAACAATGACCCCTCAACAAGCAGCCAAAGTTTATGACATACCTCCTCCCAGAATGGTAGTTGACCCTGATCAGGGCAATAAACCGACCCCAACGTAATATTCACACCATCAATTGAACCCTTCAGAAAGAGGTTGTGGCCCTTGCGATCCACTAGCATCTTGTCAACCCTAAAATTGTAATTCCAACCAATCAATATGGAGACCCCTTTATCTTTTGGACCACTGGCGTGAAATAGGGCCTGACCAGTCCGCCATTTCTCATGTAGGATTCCTTACCTCTAAGCCAATGAGTCTCCTCTAGGCTTAGCACATCCAAGTTTAATCTCCTAAACTCTCTCATAACCAAAGATCTTTCAGTCAGTGAATTGAGCCCTCTGATATTCACGGAGTCTATATGAAGGCCCCATGTTATGTCTGTCATCAAGTCACTCCACCAAAATCTCTCAGAAGACCCTCCGGGGTCAGTGTGGCAAACCCCTATCACCAGTGACTCAGGATTTTACCACTCTCAAGGTCATCTTAAAAAAAAAAACAAACACTGCAAATGTCAAAATAACTCAATTAAACCCAAAGAAACATACAACTCCCCTCAAAATAAACCCTTCCCAACTGGAGTGGTGTAGAACCCTAAGCTGAACCCCCCACCTTTCCGCCCCCAATACCTCAACAGCACATCTTAGATCTAGAGCGGGAGGCATAATAAATCAAGACTCCCAACAACAAAATCCAGCGAACCCCTAAGTCACTTCTTCAGGGCGGGGTGTTCAGTTTCTTAGATTTTATAGCCCCTTTGATTCTTCTTCACCTGTTTCTCCACTCGGAACCCTTAACTCCATCCGTTAGACCCAGTTCCTTGTCACCACTTCGATCTGGTCCAAGCAGTGCCTCAGTAACTCTTAATATTTCTAACTCTGTGGTTAATGAGTACTGTGCCCCTTTCCACTCAAACACAATGGAAAATGGGATTCCCACATCAGTAATACACCTCTTGTGTACACAGCCATTGTGTGAGACTTTTGCCGGGCCAGCATGAGCATGGAGAGATTCTGAAAAGATAGAGATTTTGGACGACCCCAACACAATCTGGCCATACGACTTTGTTTTATTTACGATCCTCAGTTTCTCTGTGTAGTAGACCAGAACCGGCCTCAGGCCCTTTCCCTGTCCTCCTGCTCTATGGGCTCTATCGATGGTCACTGCAAACCCTCCTTCCTTCTTGAAAAGAACACTAAGGTATTCTCCCACACTCACCTCAGAGTCTTTGGTTCATTCTCCGTCCCGCTCCGGGAGGCAAAATATACGCAGATTATTACATCTCTCCCTGTTTTCAAAATCGTCCATTTGCAATTTCATCTCCTCTTACTGCCTTTCAGGGCCGAAATGCAGATGTTTAGTTGGATTTCCAAGACATCCACTGACATCTGAGCGGTCTCCAACCCAACTACCCTTTCCTCCATTTGTTCCATCTTTTTATCCAGACTACCCAGCCTGTCTCCTAGATCTAAGCCTATACCCTTCAATTCCTCCAGAATCAACACAATGTCACTTTTTGTTGCCCCTGTGTATGACTTCTCCCCAGATGGGGCTCAGAACTCCTCCATGACCACACCAGAGCGCCCCTACGCCGGTTGACTGTGAAATGGTTGGCAGGCCCCTTCCAAGTTCGTAAATGAACACATAGAAAAACATGGGGCATAAATAACCACCAACCCTTACAGCCTCCACACACTTCCATCATACACTAGTGCACCAAACTGTATTGTATCCCTGTGGGAAGGCTCCTCTATCCTTCCTCTCAAGGCCACGTCAAGCATCATCAGGGATCATGCGCCCCCACCCAGTATCTTAGTCAGTAGAACACTCTGCAAGATGTGGAGGTGTCGGGTCACACATGGGAGTTGTCCCTGCCCTTTCACAACGGGCCCCATCTCCGTTCGCCAGTCGCCACCAAATTTCACTGATTAGAGAAGTGCAGCATCACAAGCAGGCCGCAGGCATCACCATTAACTAAAAGGGGTCCCTGTTCTCCTGCCATGCGGGTGGGCCTCCCAGACAAATGGAGCCACAAACGCCTCGTTATTGTCAGATTGAAGTGTTTAATTTCTCCAGCGCACGGAAGGGGAGTCCCGCACTCCACCACCCGCCATGACATGGTTTTTCAGACTCTCTCACCCTCTCAAGCAGTGGTGAAGGGGAAAGGCTGCGTGGAGCTTCACAGGGCTGCAGCAATCTTGTCCACACCCCTTAGTGGCCTCCCTATTGCCTTTTGTCATATCCACTGTCCCACCTAATCTGTTATTTAGTCCACACCTTTCACCCTTTTTCTAATCTCATTCTTTCATCCACTTTTTTCTTTTTTTAATGTCTCTCATGTTTTTGTACAATCCTTTCCCTAAGCTGCACCCATTACAATTTTGTACTATCCACCTTATTATTCCTTCATGGCACACACCAAAAGGGTACCTTCCTACTGCATTCCTTTCCAATGTTCATTGTTCACCCCTTTTCTCCTCACTTCCTTAGATGACGCTCCCCATTTTAGCACCCAGCCTAGCATTTGGTATTTCCATTTCATCATGATGTGGAACTGGCTGCATTTTTGCAGAAAGAATCTTTCTCTATCCTGCTCTTTCTCCCCCACCATGTTGTATGATGGCTGCATTCCCGGGCTCCTTTATTGCAAACACCAGCAGCAAGAGACAGGGGTCTATGCTCTTATATGACCTCCTCCCACATCCCCACACTCAAGGCAGTAGACATCTGTACCCTTCCACATGTAGTTTAGATTTTTCTTTTTAATTTCACTGTACCCCAAAACTGAGGTAAGACATGTTATGCCCACTGCCCTCCATAATTTCTGTTTCTTTTTAATGGGTGTCTGCTGTGTGTGAACAGATGTGAATGGCTGGACTGTAGAGATAGCCAGAGCCTCTACGTTGGCCCACAGAGAATCACATCCAGATGAAGTACCAAATTATGACCTAGTTTTTTGTATCATTTGAATAAAGAAATTAAAGCACACTCAGTTTGGGAAAATAGGTAGATGGCTCAAACTGAGTATCATTGGCATTGATGAGTGCACGGCCAGTGATTGGGAAGCCTATGTTGTTTAAAGACCAGATTCACATCTTGCAATTGAAAAATGAAATGTAGAGGAAACCTAACAAAGTAAAACAAAATAAAATGACTAAGGAGTCTTGTTTGGAATGGACAAGTCGAGATACCATTTATTGAGGTATTGCAAGCCAATGCATGGACATCATTTCATCAGCCACCACCCAAACCAAACCGACCCATCTCCAATGCTCCATCTCCTTATATTGCCTCATGGTCGGGCCCCTGCAATGCCTGTTGCATACTTTTTATCTCTCCTGCCCCTAAAACATAACAATATCACTCTTTCTATATTTCCAAAGTCCATCTTCTATCTCCATCTCATCTTTTCGTGGTCGTCTGCATCAGGGTCAGTCGCTCTGGCCTGACGATGCTCATTGTCCACCTCATCAGGTGAGGGGCATAGGGCCACAACCCCCTAACGTCTGTTCGGCAAAGGATAAGGCTCTGTTGTTTTGACCAGTGCAGAGTGGTTTAGTCCAAAGATGGCCTTCAACCAGTTACCCATAGAGCCTCAGAAAAACGCAATCTCAGTAGTCCTACAGCATAGTTCCTTTGGGGAGCTCTCAGGGACAGGTTTTGCCTCAGGCTAATACATGGTGACTTCCCTACCCAATGTCCGCTAGGATTAAAAGAAAAATAATAAACACTCTGGCATATATGAAATGAGGGACAATTCGAGAATTCAGACATTCTCCCAGACTCCTACCGCCATATCGTCATTTACCCACATATTAAAACTACTCATCACAGCACACCTTTATGGCATCATCACAGTATGAAGCCTCCCCTCTCCTCTGGGGGTCAGAGATCTTTGTATTCCCTGCACTAGTCCCAATTCACCAGTTTTCCTTTGCACAGGGAATTCTACTCTCTTAATCCCCGAACTAAGGTCTAGTCCTGCTTTTCATTTGCGCAGGTAAACCATCTATTTCTGCAAGCTCATTTCTCTCAATAAACACACACCTTTTCACCTTGTTCCAATAAAATGCCCCAATTCTGTCTGCAGCATCTCAGTTTTCTGCTGTATTTCTAGCAGGGCAATCCAGGGGCCAGGGCCAAATGGAGACGAGGCGATCTGAAAGGTTCACTTTTAATGATCATAGTTCCTTCTTGGTGACAACATCTTCTACAGAACTAGATTACCCCAGCCAATATAAGAGAACACACTGCAGGCGTTCACAACCCTATCTCTAAGAAGCAATACAGATCATAGGTAAAATAGTATTTCTCCCAAAAATGTGTATGAAAAACAGCGAAAACTCCTTTACTTCGAAATTGTACTACAGCATCCAATTTTGTAAGAGGGAGAAAAATTACACGGACAAAGGTTGATTCTTGGGAAATCTAGTTACAAATCACTTTACTTGTGTTCTATGCTTTCTCGGGATTGGTATTAGTGAGGGAAAGCGAAGGAATTTCTAAAGCAGTGTATCAATGATGTCAATGATGGATGTGCTCAATTTATCTTATTCGGTTTAATGAATTTGTATAGTTCTAAATGTTTCACCACAACAGCCAGGTACTTTGTCAGCTGAGGCTTCTGCACTGGGTTTAATTTTACAAGTTAGGGTTTTGGGGACCCAGAGGACTGCAAAGTCGTGGCATACGTTTTCAGACATACGCAATTAAAGTCTTCATTTTCTTTCCTCTCACAGGGCAAATACGCAACCAGAGTCAAGCCAATCCTGTGACAGTCAACCTCGAACCCCAAGACTGGAACCATACAGTGGAGAAGGTTCCCAAGAAAGATTCTGCCGGGTACATCAGTGCCCAATCAACGCTTCACCAATCTTTTCAAGAGACCATCTGCCTTCCTGCTCCAGCCACTCACATGGATTAACCTCAAACAGAACAAATGGACAGGTGCCCTCCAACACAGTGGACCTAAACCCAAATCTAAGATGCTGCCATTGCAGTCACCAGGACTCGAAAGATAGATACACAATGCCTCATTTGCCCGGTCATGAAGAGAGAGGAAATCTCTGTTCGCGTCAGTCGAGTTTAAACCACTCTCCAACGACTTCAGTGAATCAGACCTCAGAAAGTCAGTGGAAACAGTGGACACATGACCAGCAGAAGCCACGACCAAAGCAGCATCATATCGTAACAGTAAGGTAAAAAATCTGGCTATTCAATTGGATGCAATGAGCTTGAAACTATTATTATTCATTACGTACATAATTCATATTTTCTACCCATTATCTCTATGGCTTAATTTCTTTGCAGGGGAGAGCACTGTTCTTAATTCCCTCCAGTCTAAATACAATTGTGCTTACGTCTTAGATCTGGATTAAGTAAAGCGAAGTCTGTGTTGTAACGGGATTACAATTTTTCTAATTCCTTGTACAGAAAAGAGGATTGTAACAGGTTACAGATCTTTATGACTAGCAACAGAAAGGTGACATAGAGGGGCTTAACCTCTGATCCCTTACAAAATAATGGGCAACAAATGTAGTTTTCAAGTAGAGACAGATACATTCTCAATGAAAAACCTTCACAATGTCCAGACTGAAAGATTAAGGGGTGCATTGAGTAAGGGGTTGCTATGTCTCATTTCAAACATACTGGCACTGGGGAGTCCGTTAATACTAAACAATATTTGGTTTACAATACATTTTAGTTAGGAAATTTGACTTGCAATTCAGACTGCACTCTGAGGTGGGTCCGACTGAAAACCTTTTGATATTTCTTATCAACACCGGTCACAAGTCTGGTTGGAAAACATGATCTGAAAAATAAATTGTGTTTGATAATCTTCTGTATTCTCTGTGTGACATTGAAGTGGAGGGTGGTAAGTTCATATATGATCACAAGTTAACTGAAAAGCAAATAAAGCTTCAACAAACTTTGTCTCTATGAGCGTGATTCTTAGTAACTGGCGGCCTCCTGAAAGATAGCACTTCATAAGATTCTCAGCCTAAGAGTAAAGTCTCCAGGTCATGTTACTGACCAAATGGGGCTAGTCCTTCCGCAGACTTCTTGTCTCGTCAAGGGCTAGTTGTATACAAACTGAGCTTGGATTCAAACAGGGGTATCTCCTTGGGTGTCTCCAAAATTCTTAGACAATGTTAAGGTTAAAAAGCAAAAGTTCAGGGTTTCCAAACAAAATACTGTAAATCACAGTCAATTGACAAATGTTTTTCTGAAATAGCAACACCTGAGTAGGTGAATAGGTTATTTGCGGGCCATCAGTGAGACAGCATTGGAGATGTATTTCAGTAGGTCACCTTGTAGTTCCATGGTTCTGGCCAGCAGGTTGCATGGCTTCTCCCAGAGGAGTTGGTGGCTCAGAGGTTCTAGGGTTTAGTGGGCCCGTTATCATCCACTGAACCAGGAACTGCATCCTACGACTGCTCAACTAAGTCAGTCTTTCCTCCCCACCAGCCCCACATATGTCAATGGGATTGTGCTCTGACCTTATGCCTGGGCATAGTATTGTCTTTGGACCTGCATCCTCAACTATCACCACAAACTTGCTCCTCTTCCCCACAACCCAAACAACTGGTGGACGTACGTTGCGTCATGCCGTTTTTCTCCAAGTGAGAATCCACTCCCCTCCTCTACTAGTCTCTGCTTTACTTAATCTTCTCTACCTCTCTTCCCTTTATCCTCCACTGATGTAACTCATTCTTACAATTCCTGGACTCATATCTCTTGTTTCTTTCTACCACCGCCTTCTCTCCAAATTGGCTTACCGCCTTCTCCCAATATAGCTCTTGTTCTCTACTCTGAATCTCTTCCCTTCTACATCTTTCCAAATTGAAATCACTCCTCTGTCCATTATATCACTTCTCCTCCTTTCCCCTCCAGTCTTTCTCTTTCCCCCCTCCTCCTTACAACCTTCCACTAGTACTGTCCTTCCTTGGTGTTGTGTGTTTCTTTCCTCTTGCGCATATACTCCTCCAGCCTGCCTTGCTTCCTTACTGCCTATTGTTCTTCCAATCTCGCCTTTTATTTCGAGCACCTTCCCACCTCCAAATCCTTTTGCGCCTCCAACCTCTCCTGCACCTCCAATACCTCCTGCCTTTCCACACCCTTCTGAATCTCCAAGGTCTCCTGTATCTTCAGCCTTTCCCCTGCACTCCTGTTTGCGGCTCCGTCGCTTCAAACTCCCACATGATCCCAAGGCTCTTTCGCCTTTTTGTGGAACGGGCTAACATCATCTCTTTGCATATTTGTAGGATTATTGCTGGGAATGTAAGATTTGATCTGGGCATACCTATTAATGAAATCAGCTGTAAGCACAATGGGCAGTTCGAGCCGACAAGAGATAGGCCTGCCATCTTGGTTCCATCAATGGCTGGTCATATATGACGAAACACACTCCTGGAATTCTGCAAGTAGGACTACCTCTTTTTGCGTGAAGCTCAGCACACCACTAACTCTCTGTTCTTTGAGTGCTTCACATTATGCCTGCTCCGGAGACCCGCAGATGAGCTTTGATTGAGCAAACTTTGATGTAATAGTATTATAATAATTCTGGGTCCATGTTATCCAGTCTTCTGGCCCGGCTGCACGACGGTCCTGTCCTGGCTTCTTTCTTAAAAGGCCAGTACCATTCAGGGCCCTTGTGTGGTAATTCCTTGCCACCTGTCCATAATGCTGTGGGGAGACCAGGGGATATTCCCCATCCCGCCCCAGGCCTCCACATCAAGTAGTGGGTGGTGGTGCTCAGTCCCTTCAGTCACCCTCCGACACTCTAAAAGGGCCTTATAGTGAACATAGTCATAGTAAAGCCCATTGTATTAGAAATATAGGGTTTTTTCAGTTGATTTCATAAGTTTGTGCCTAGAACCTGTGGTAAGAAAAACCAGTGCACTGAATCTTCTGTTACTGTTTGATGTGCTTTGATGGAACAGTCCCTCTTCTTGTAGATTTGCCCTAAACCTTTTGGGATTGCATCAAGTCTTGGAAACAACCAGCTTCAGTAGTTGCTTAGTTTGAATTCTTGTCTTCAAAGAAGGTGATCTCTCACTCTGATGGATCTTTTTGTCTGTTGGACCCCACATTGGGGATTCTAATCTCAGTTGAAGAGGAAATGCACGATCCCCTTGGGAATATATATAGAATATATAGGCTACTGCAACGGTGGAGCACATCACCCAGCTGTCAATAGTTGAAGATGTATCAGTGGACGAATTTCATATTGTGGAGACTCCTGTGTTCATCAGGTTTCTTGTGGATCCAACATCAGTGGTTGGGTAGCAGACAAGGTGCAACACTTGAAGTCATATTTTTGGTTAATTCAAGAATGTGTTCATGCAATTTGCAAATCTCCTTACCTTTGATGAATTGTTTCTGACGAGAATAAATTAATAAAGTAGATCAAAGTCACAGAGTGTGTCATATTCAATCCGCTGTGTCAATTCTTTATATAGGACTAGTTCTTGAACATCATTTTTATCAAGAGGTGCACCGCCCATTGTTTTCGATAGAGTCTGGCTGCAGAAGAGAATATCAAACAAATTGCAACACCTGCCAAGATTGAAAATGCTAGTGAAATACCTGTGACCAGCTTGGAATGTAAGTGGAAGCCATTGACTTTCACAGCTCATTTCAATAACTATCTTAGAAAATGTGAGAAACCTGCTAACAGTGTGTCAGACCTTTGAATTTGGAGCTTTTTAACCTTAATTGAATTTGAAGGTTTGTGTGCTGCCAGTCACGATTCTCAAGGCTTCTATACAATACAGAAGGCCAGTTCAAAGCTACTGATTTTGTCTACATGAGGGAATTTAGCAGTACACAAAATTTAAGAAGTGAGGATACAGTAACGAAACAAGTGCTTCCACCTAGGATATGATATGATATTTTATTTGTACTGCGCACATACACAAGTGTTTCAGAGTGTGATGAGGCAAGGGAGGGGAAGCAAGGGAGGACAAAACAACGATCTTACTAGGCCCAGTGACATTGAGAACGCGCAAGTGCAGGAGAGAGGGAAGGGGGAAAGAGCAGGGGGCAGGGGGGGAGTGGAAAGTGCTGAACACGAGATAAACAACAACAGGTAGTGCAGCCAGCAGGTGGTAAGTGTGAGAATAAGGTGTAGGCAACAGTTGTCTGAATAAGTGCTGGAAGAGGACTGCAGGGTTGCAGATACAGACCCAAATGCAGGGGTTGCCAGGAGGCAGTGCGCGTGTGTAGTTGGGAGGGCAGAGATCTGGGCCCAAAATCAGAGGGTAATCAGGTGCTTGGTGCCAAAGCAGACAGATTAGCAGGGGAGAGGAAGAGCAAATGCACCAACATTGCACCAACGCCTGAATTGTACTACATACAAGCCATTTGTCAGCATTTCAATGTTGCTAGAGATTGTGCAGACAGATTCAGAATGCAAAGTACATCTAGTTTCTTAGTATTTCTGCTCACAAGGTTTATCTTTGAATGCTTGTATACATTTCATGTGAACAGTTCCTCAGTCTTTTAAACAATGTAGTTCTATATTGATACAAGAATGTATATAAGAAACTGTTTTTTGTCTTATCCCACATGTCTTTTGCCCAGGGTTGGTCCCTCCAGGATCAGAGAACATTGAAAAATATGGACAATAGTGCTTGTATTGGGTTATTTTATACACCATGACATGCCTAAAACATTAAATCCTCAGACTAAGCGAAGGTCGAAATTAACTGCTTCTTCATTACGCTCAGTAGAGTATAGGTGTAAGTTACCATTGCTTGGCCACTTCACCATGCTATAAGATTAAAATCACTTAAGTAAAGTCCAATCAAGCAAACTTCTAATTAGTTTGGCCGAGGGTGCTACAACACCCGAAAGACCGGTTGCTGCCTGTTGATGTCGTCTGATTGCAGATAAGTCATTTTGAATCTCCCTGTGATACAACATGCAGAGTGTACATCCCTTTTTGCAGCGAGTAAACATTAAAGTCCACAGCTTCAAACATTTGTAAGATGTGTAAGGACGACATGGTATCAAGTGGTAGACACAGACAATATGGATTCAAGTTTGAAAACCTTTATTTGGTATTTTGGTTGGTTGGTAGAATTTCTAACTGGCCCTAACTCTAGAATGGGAGTAATCTCGACCATAACATAAAATAAAAAACAATCCTAGTCAGTCTGGTCAATACAAAAATGCCTATATTAAAAAAACCTAACCTTGCCCTCCTTCCTAAAATTACACATGTGTTAAGGGAATACAAAAGGAAAATAATGTCTCAAAAGAAATGCCAGAATGGATTAAATAACAACTCCATTCCCCACGTTCAGCACCACGTGATCTAGACAGTTTCCAGAAAAGAATAGGTGAATGGCACAGATCTATCAGTCTTGCACATTTGGGCTTACTGGCACTGTTCAACAGTTCAGGCTTAGGCTCCAAACTTCTGGTAGTTCAAGCACTTCCTTAGGCTTCGTCCACCTTTTCAAAAATACACAATTTTACTTTTGATCTTTACTTTCTCACAATTTACCACAGGCTTCCCTCTGCCAGGTTCTAGCCTGCTTCTCTTATCAGATTTGCTTTCTCAATTTCTCAAAGTTCTTTACAGGCTTCCCTCTGCCGGGTTCAAGCCTGTTTATCCACTTTTTCATTTTAATACACAATTCTGCACAGGCTTCCCTCTGTCGGGCTTGAGCCTGTCTTTCACCTTTCACTTTAACACACAGTTATGCACAGGCTTCCCTCTGCCAGGCTCGAGCCTACCTTCCTCTTTGTGGGGGTTCCTTTACCCACGTTTTGTCTCAAATGTCTTTTCACTGTCGAAGACTTTCAAAACTGTAAGGATTTTACATAGACCTCTGCATGACCACTTCGACTTCTTTCACTGTACACCTCAAATATAATCCACAAATTAAATACAATCCAAAATCGTCCTCTTCTTGTAACAGCAATGCCTCTTGGTAATTGTATTTTTCTGGTTCTATTTTAGTTTGCCTTATTAGCCTCTTTCAAAAATCAATATTCATATGCAACACCCATACCTCTTGGTTGTTCCTTCTCTTCACTTTTCCCTATTAGCATCTGGGAATTTCTGTCTCTTTGTTTTTCCGTCTTGGCCTCTTTTAAAGTTCATTCACTTTGCCCTCTTGACATATTCAGAATGTATATAATTTGCTCTTCATTCATTCAACTTTATCTCGGGATCGCTGTTACTGTCTTGCCTTGGTTCTCATTAAACTCAAAACACTTCACAGAAATATTTGCATGTGCGATTTGCTCTCGCAGGACCACTGTTACTCTGTATCCATTTATTTATCAGTTCAGCAATTGTCCTTTCCATTACATGCTTTATCGGCACACGTGCAATCTTCAAGTTTCGAGTTACAGTTACTTTTGCTTTAAACACAGACTAGGCATTCGTTACCTCCGATAACTCACAGGTCCTGTTAAATGATCTTCTTTCATCTATGCTCCTCATGCAGCATTCAAGGCCGTTGCTAATGCCTCCTCTACTCCTCCCCAACTCTGCAGTTCACCCGAGAGAGTCACAGGATGCTTCCCAGCACCTTGAGGGATTCTTTTCTTCCGCTCGCTCAGCTTCAATCTTGTAACGCTTACGGCTTCCTGAAAGTGTGGAAGTCTCGCCTGGCTTTCTAGATCTCTGCACCAGCCGATCAGCCCCTAGGCCTTTTAGCTTCCCTCGCCTGATTCGCAGCAGCCCCCAAAGTGCTGTTCCTTCTCGTGCCCAGCCTCGCTCACTGTGTGCCTGTGCGCACCACCTTTTATCTTGACAGGGAATGTTAATAAGTGTCAGGTGTGTATTGTTAAGACTACGTGCCTGACTATGCCTGGCCTCATTACAGGGAAAGAGCCAATGCAAGTCAGTGGAGGTAATATTTCTGGCCTCATTCCTCATCTTCAACGTCTCAGTAGTGTTGTCATTATAAAGTGGGGAGGAATTATGGGAGCTGTAGTTTCCCACTAAATAAGTAGGGATATGGGTTAAATGGGTCGTGGAATAAGGGGGATATCATGTCTCACCATGGGGTGCTTCTCCCCCAGTCCCCTAGGACCGTCTACCCAGGTGATCCTCACTCACTTGTCCACCCCCAGGGTCTGGATCTAAAAGCGATGGCCCTTCCCTGACCACCAGAGTACAGGATCCCTGGGGACTAGGAGGTGAAACACCCTCTGGTTTTTCACAGATGGCATGGTTATTATTATTATTATTATTGAATTTATTGAGAACAGACCTAGCTTCGAGAAGCAATGGAGTGCGGTACAGAAGTATACAACAATACAGATACACAATGGAGTGCTTTACAGAGGTATATAACAGTACACACATATAATAGAGTGCTTTTCAGAGGTAACAACAGAACAGATATACAGTGGGAGGCATCTCTTTTTGCTCACTGTATGGGCACTCTTGCCTTTGCCCAGGTATAGGATGAGCTGCCCATAGAACCCTTGCCCACTTGTATTTTGTATTTGTATTTTATTTATTTATATAGCGCACCTGGCCCAAGAGCATCCGGGCGCATCAATTAAGTTACAACATAGTATAAGCATAGCAGAGCAGGGTAATAGGCAGTACAATAAACAAGAAAACATTTACAAATTATATACATATACAAATTATAAGGACAGCTAATTACATATGTACAAACAGAATTTAGCCGTAGGCAAGAACATAGGAGGTGGTTAGCGAGCAGTCTGATTCAGGGGCAGGTCTTGGGCAGACAGCCAGACTTTGGCCTTACTCTTGAACGCCATGAAGGAAGGTTCCGCTCTAAGGGCCTCATTACGAGTATGGAGGTAACCAATGGTTCTATTAGCGCCATGGCTGCCTCCATACCGGGCTCCAATACCCGGTTCCTGCAATGAGGAATTACCGGGTCATTCCGACATTGGAAGACCCGGTAATTCCTCCTTGCAGGAACCCATCCCCATTCCCATTTGAGCCCCCATAGGGCTCAATGGGAATGGGGAGGGAGCTAATAATGGCACCGTTAATAACGGCCCATTATTAGCTCCCTCTTCCCCTCGCGGGACCCGCTAAGGACGCCTGGTTTTACCAGGCGTCCTTAGCGAGTCCCGCAAAGGGAACCTCGTAATCGGCGCCCCCTTAATGAAGGGTGCCGGTCCAATACCGGCACCCTTCATTACGGCAGCGCCAGGGTTATAGTGAAGCCCTAAGTGTGTTAGGTAGTGAGTTCTAAAGTTTTGCTGCCATGACTGGGAAACTGGTCACACCAGATCTCTGAAGGTTGAAGCGGTGTATGGAGAGGCAATTAGTCTGGGCACTTCTAAGGTGTCTGTTGGTAGTGTCGACAGCAAATCTACTGGCCAGATAGCTAGGCGCTTGGTTGGCGAGGCATTTGTGAGTTAGTGCAAGTGTTTTTAGAGAGACTCTTTGTGATACTGAAAGCCATCGGCGACTCCGAAATGTGATGGTTCCTGGGAATGTTTAGTGCAGCTCTAATGGCATTGATTTGGATAATCTGTAACTTATTGATATTACATTGGTTGGTGCCCAGATAGAGGGCATTGCAGTAGTCAATTTTGGACATTACCAGGGTCCTGGCTAATGTAGTACAGTTGGATGGTGATAAGAAAGGACGACACGCTGTAATGATCTTACACGTATATGTTGCAGCAGAGGATACTGCAGTAGTATGTCTAGCAAGAGAGAAGGTGGAGTCAATATAGATGCCTAGAGTTTTAGTATCCTTTGTGGCCTTAATGATGTTACCATCCATGATGAAAGATTTGAACGAAGGGTCTAGTTTGTTGAGTCTTTGGTGAGAGCCTATGATGAGAAGCTCTGTCTTTTCGTCATTCAAACAGAGTTCATGTTGCACCATTCAGGCTTGGATGACTTGGTAGATGGAGATGACGGCCCGAGTGTCGGTAATATGATCACCTGTGATGGGGATGAGTATCTGGGTGTCATCCGCATAATTGGTGTAGGTGACACTCAGATAATCCAATATATCGAATAGTGGCTTCGTAAACATGTTGTAAATTGTAGGGGAAACACACAATCCTTGTGGTACCCCGCAAGTGACTGGTGAGGGTTTCTCTAGCCACAGAAGGAGAGAAAACCCTCATGGATCCGTTATCCAGGAATTAACTGATCCAGGCCGTGGCTTTGTCAGAAAGTTGGGCAGCTAGTTTGAGGTGTCGACAGAGGATTTGGTGATTTAGTAGGTCGAACGCCGCAGATAAATCTAGTAAGAGTAGAAGGTTTTGGTAATGTTGTAAATAATTGGATGTGCTACAACATGAATTTCGTTTTTTTTAAATTAAAATATATGGTCTGTACAAAAAACCTTTTTCTGAACACAAGAACATCTCTTCAAATACATTCTCAATCATCAGTAAAAAGGTAAAACCCAGTCGTGTATCCTTTGGTGCCATGACTTTCATTTTCAACATAGCTAAGTGTAGATTCCACAGTTGATGCATTTCTGCTTTGCTTCTTCCCTCAGGTTCAGGAAGATTTTTCAAATAACATTAGAAAATGTGTTACCGCACGTGTGAGTCTAAAATGTTCTCCTAAGCATATAGTTTTCCACCAATCTTCAAAGGAGTATGAGGGCTTTGATATTATGATCCTGCTCAAATGATTGGTCCTTTGGGCTGTTAGTCCTGTGCAGCTAAGAGTTACATTTTCAGGGATTCTTATTGGTCCTTTTTTTCCAAAATCTGCATGTGAGGTCTTGAAGAGTGGGTCAAATATTCAATAGAAATTTTAAGAAGGTGTTCCGAAGTGATTGCTTTGGGAAATTTTTCAAGTATGTTGGAGGATCTTTGAACACTCTTTATTCAATCCAGAGGTCTTGGTGCAGCCTATGCTGGCGCTTTGCACAAGATGTAGGAATCCAATCCTCCTTCCAAAGCTTCCGCTTTACTTGATCCGGGTTGGTAATTAATACTTCTTCTGTGGTTCCTATTCTGGCCATAATGTCCTTGCACCTTTTTCCATTCCTCCAATGGAAATTCTGCAGTTATATTGTAGTTTTTTAAAACTGAATATAGATCCGGAGTTTCCGCGGTGATACATTTCCTTTACAGGGCCAGGGCTTTCCATACCACTATTCCCTGGATGGAGATGAAAGTAATTTTGGGCCTCATTACACGGAAGGCGGTAACCATGGTGCTATTAGCGCCATGGTTGCCGCCGGTACTTTACCGATCCCGCCATGGTGAATGGCAGAATTACCGCCCCATTCCAAGGTTGGCGGGTCAATATTATGACTGCAAAAAGCCTGCCCAGGACATCCAGCCAGAAAATCGGTCGGTAGTTGTTTGGGTCAATTCTTGTAAATAGGAACTACAATCACTTTTTTTCAAGACCCAGAGATTTCTCCCTTCTTTAATATATCTTTAAAGAGTCTTGAGATAAACGGGATCCAAGCTGCGGTGTCAGATTTGATGGCCTTGTAGGTTAAACCATCTGGACCCGGGCCTGTTGCTCCATTTGCTTTTTTAATTAAGTCTTCCAAATCAATGTCGTCAAATGGGATCACCCAGTTTCCCCCTATTTCTGGTGGTGATCTTGATTTGTGGTTTTAAGTGTTTTAAGTGGTCCAAACAAATTCTGGTAAAAGAGGATCCAGTTCTCATCCGTCACTGTGTTTGTTAGCAGCATATACTGAGTTGCTGATGTTTTATTTATAAATTACCACATACCCCTGATGTTCTTTGACGCAATTGCTCTAAGCATTGATTCTGCGTCGGTTTGGTTTAGTTGGGCTCTGTGAGCAATTAACCCGTTTTTATATTTTTGTTTTGTTTTTCTCACCATATCTTTGTCTTTGTTCTAATTTAAAGCTCTTATTTTCCAAAGGTCTGCTCTTAATGAGGATCTCTTCTCCACTATTTTCTTGTCATGTACATGTTTATACATTGGCTTCATTTTGACAGATGTGTTGGATGGGACCTTTAAGTCAAGGAGCAAGGGAAGATAATGTACTCCTCCCCCCTGATCCATCAGGGCTGTGTATTCAAATAGGATTTTGTTGACATCTTTCGGTTGGATATAAATCCTTTTTCATCCCTCCATTATGGCTATGTCCCTGTTGTTGGCTTTCAGATCTACCGTTAACTCGGGATTATAGCTTAGGAGCAACGTGCTGGCCTTGGAAGCAAGACCACACGGAGCACCACAGGTTCGATCCCCGGGTCCGCACTTAGAGAAACCTCTGGGTATTAAGCGCGTTATAAATAACCTATCCTATCTTATCATATCATAACTTCAGCAAGGAGTTATCACTTTTTGTTGGCTCGATTGCTTCCAGTTGCTTTGTCTGATTTCTCATCTGCTGACAGACATAAATGTAATCCAAGGTCTTTAATCTGGTTCCATTAGTCCACGTGGGTCTGCCTGGAATGTCTCCCTTTATTTGCCCATTCCGCATTTGGAGATTCCTGAGCTGCATGGCCCTTGTCTACAATGCTGCTCTTTCCTCAGCTCTATTGATCTTTGTGTCAAAATGTGTTCTAACCTTTCCCCTTTCATCCAGACATGAGATGTTAAGGTCTCCACAGATTAATATCTGTGGAGAGTTTGTTTGGGTGATGTACTCATCTAGAGTGTCTATGACAGTTTCCAAGAAATCCTTGCCTTCAATTGCCTCTGAGTTCCTATATAGATTGAGTATTAGGATTCTTCTCCAAAGTTTATTTGGCTCTTCAGGGATTGACAGGAGGGTTGCTTGTACAAAGGTGTTGATATTCCTAGATTTGATCATTCCTAAGCCGACTCCCATTTTGATGAGGGTTAGTAGGCCCGATGATGGTCTTCCCTTTGACCCCTTATATGCTGGATTTAAGTGCACTCTGTAACCATCAACAATTGGAGGAGGTTGTAATCCAGGTCTCTTGTAGACACAGTTTTTGATTTATTTTAAGTTTGCTGTTACTGGTAATGTATAAGTGTTTGAATCCTCTTGTATTCCAGGATATCATTGTGAAATGTACCCTCCGTTCTGAGCTAATCAGCTATTTATTGCGTTTTTCAATTTGTTTAACTGAACGCTGGGTCCAGTTTTCCTTTTTGCTCCTGCTTTGTTTCTATTCAAGTTCTTTTTGTTGGTTAATCTTGTTGGTGTTGTAGGTAAAGGTCATTCTTAATGTTTGGTACATTCTCCCATTTATTTTCCTCTCCTCTTCGGTCCTGGGATTCCCTATGTTTGATCTTCTATTATGGGCTCCAGGCTCATGCTGTTCTTGTGTTGGGTTTGTGTCTTTCTGATCCGTATTCATGTCATTTGGTTTAATTAATTTGAGCGTCGAAGTCCTTAAGTTCTTATGTTTTTCCTGTATGATATTGAATCCCAGAGGGAGGAGGAGGTCCATTGTTTCTAGTAACAAGATTGTAACTCCTTTTGAGTGTAGGTGGAGATTTACCTTATCTGTACACTCCTCATCTGGAAATTCTACTGTTCTTATATCTTCAGTTTTCATAAAACGATATGCCTGTATGTGGTGAAGTAATCTGAGGACATTATGTCGATTCAAAATCAGCCCATCTTCTGCTGTGAGAAGGCGGTTTAGTTGGAGACTGTGGGCCTCATTACACGGTAGGCGCTAAGGGATTACCGGCACCAGGAAGGTCACCGGTGCCGGTAATCCCTTAGCGCCCTACTACGAGGTCCCTCAGCGGGTCCCGTCCTTAACGCCTGGTCTGACCAGGCGTTAAGGACGGGATCCGCTGAGGGACTTCAGAGCTAATAACAGTACCGCAAATTGCAGTACCGTTATTAGCTCCTTCCTCATTCCCATTGAGCCCTATGGGGGCTCAAATGGGAATAGGGAATGGTATTTGGCATGGGGACTTACCAGGTCCCCCAAAACACAAGAGTAACAGGGGATACCAGGAATATCTGGGTACTGTGACCTGGCCTGGATAGAACAAGGAGAGATTAACATGGAAGGTCAGAGTACTGTTGTATTTATGTGGTGAGTCCCAGTGCAAAACACCTGTCTACATAATCATAATAACTTCACAATGCAAAAAACATGTATGGAGGAACGCGTCTTTCAAAAAACCAAATCCTGAGATGAAACAAATTGAATTCAACCCAGTAGACGCTCCAACACAATTCAATATTTTTTATTAACATATATGAACACATCATTATAAAAAACTGATCTCATAATTATAAAAACATACATCAATTGTGAGTATCAATAAATGTGTTAATCAATCCATCAAATTCATAATTGGACTGACAAGATACATGATTCCCATCTAAAACCACAACCAACCACACTTCAACCATACTACATTCATACCCAAACAATTCATCAAATCACTCAATTATAACAAATATTTCATCGACAAAAGCAAACATACTAAAACACAATTATAAAATTTCTGATCCATTATAAATATGAACCGTGAATTTGACACAGCTGAGTCAGTCTCTTGTTTGTATGGTTTAATCTGGCTCAAGCTGATATCAATCAAAACTGTTTACAAATAACAGTACATTCCCCGACCCGACATGTTTCTTTCTGTATAATTCTCGGTAAACCGAAATTCTTCAGGGGCACTATGGTCCAGCGAGATCGTGTGGAATGTGGATGGAAAAAAGAGAACGTGTAAACTACACCAGCGGGGCTCACAATCGATCTTCTATAACTTTATCGAATAATACCAATCACTGGAGAACAAAAACGGCTCTCGGCACCTAATTGAGTAGAGGAGCCCAATCTCGTAGATTCTGTATATATGTAACGGCAACTTCTCGCCCACCTTTATCACAAGGGTCTGTCACTATCCAACATGTGCACCTACAATCACTGCATCCTAGCAGCAATCTTCCTGAATGACGCGGTAAGTCCCCATACCGCCTACCCGGACCCGGTATGCGGTAAGGGAGTAGCCATGCCGTTAACAGCGGCATGGTTACCTCCTACCATGTAATGAGGCCCCGTGTCTTCCTACTTCAGTCCTCTTTGTGTTTATGGCTGAGATCCTCTTATCATATCTCAGCGACGGGAGAGTATTTTTCTGATCTTCACACTTTGTGTTCTCCAGGAATAGGGATTTTTGTACTCCCGTATATCGGGTCAGCATGTAATTTTCTTCCTTTAAGTGACAACTCTGTTCTTCTTTTCCTTTACAGTTTCCTGGTCTGGTGGTTATTGGCGTGGTGATCTTTCCCACTTCACTTCTTCGAACCAGTTCCTCCTCCATGTATTTGCTATGATCCATTTCTGTGTCTGAATACTGTGATTTTTCCTTCCTCTGATTGTATTTATTCTCGACTATAGACCGCTTTTCTGCTATTGTCATAAAAGGTGATGGTGAGTCAGCAAGGCTTTTGTCCTCTTCGTATGAGTATTCTCTGAGGACTACTGAGTTTCCTTCATCCCTGCTGTCTTCATGAATTTGAGCGGTCTCTAACTTTTTTCCGTGTCTTCTATCGTATAGGTTGAGAGGTTTATCAAGTCTATTTCCTCCGTGTCAGTTTCTTCCCTGTCATTTTGATCTTCCAGTGTTTTCAGTTTCTGAGAATTCTTTGCAGAAGGAGTCCTTAGTTCTGTCGATTCTTCTGTAACTGATTAGGTATTTCTTTATATCTGGATACCGAACCTTGGTTTGTATCTTTTGGGGGATACAAGATGTTCCAGAAAAAACCTTGCGCCCCATTTATTTTCATATTTTTCATGTGTATGAAGTTGGAGTTTTTCGTCACCTTTTTGGTTTCCTTATTCAGTTCTACCATTGGTATCAGGTAATAAAGTCCCCATATATATGGTCACCATACATAATGTTGCTGGGAAAAGGTTGTGGCGACATTATATATGGTGACCATATATAGGAATCAAGGGGGCGGCGTGTCCACTGCTCCCATTAAAAAAAAAGGGTTTGGGGGTTCTTGGGGTGTCCCCCGCAGGTTAAATGTAATAATGTCCCCGCCAAAAACTGGCATTTTTTGGTGACTTTTTTGCCAGGCGACATTTTTGTGGGGACATTATTACATGGAACCCTCCCATTTTCCTGTTTTCACTGTTTTGGAAAACTAGGTAGGGGTTTCACTGTTTAATTTCCTCCGGCAATTCTGTGATGGTTGGTAGTGTCATCAGTAGTTTTGTTTGTGCTTCGGTTTCTTTTTGAGTTTGACTGGGGGTCGTTTTGTTTACCATGTTTATATTTGGGGAGACAAGATGATCCTCCTGGATTTCCGTGTCCTTGTCAGTGATGACTGTCTGAGGAGGTCGCACAGGTATATTCGCTTGCATTAGTATTTTTCCATCCACTAGAATTTCTTGAGGTGAGCTCAACGTTTTTATGCATAGTTGTTTTTTTTTTCTTTCTTTCTTTCTTGGTCATTGTTGTTCTCCCTTTTCTGTAGTTTTTCCATCATCGTGCTCAACATTTTCTTTTCTGCTCTTTCCACATTTAGAGATTCTTGTAGGTTCCTTTGTAGTTCAGCTGCACTTGCGGTTTCCTGATTGACTCTTGATTGTAATGAAGTTATGAAAGTCTCCACAAATTTTAACTTTGAGTGGATCACTTTCATTAATCACCTCGTACAGTTTTAAAAATGGTGCCAAGGATATATTTAGTGCCCCCATCACATTATGCTGTGTCTGAAACAGAGTTGAGTTTAATGGGTTCTTTCAAACTCTTCTTTCCCCTTTCACTTTTCTGGAATGGTAATGTATTTGTATTTTGGATCTCATTGGGGCCATAGTTGCTTGTTTTCTCTTTCTCTTTTAGCGATTTCCTTGACTCTATTTGGGAGTTTGTACTTAGTGTGCTCGCTAACTGCTTCCATGTATTTTTCCATTGGGGTGGTTCAGACTTGGAGTTGCTGATGTCTGCTGCAATAATTGGTTTTGCCGATGCTAAAATCTGTTTCTCCATCACGTTTAGTACATGAAACCGGTCTTGTTCACTTCTTGTTGTTCTGTGGTTTCATTCTCTGTTCTTTTTTGATTGAATTTGAGGCAATCCTTTGTCTTCCCTTTTACACTCGTGGGTCATGGGATGTTTCAGCATGGGAGAGGCGGGCAAGTTGTCCACCCCAGTAGTTCTTGTCCACTGTCGTGGGTTCGTAAGGTCGTCCTCCTTGCTGAATATTTGAAGGTCCTCTCGATCGATGTTGTGTTCTGCCGCTGAGATCAAGGTCAAGATTTCTGCATCAGTCAGATCCTTTGTGCCATAGTCTGTCTCTTGTAAAGTTTTGCTGTCTCATCTATTGGGCTCGCTCACTTTCCTCTGCAGTCCCTTCTTTTGTTCCAGTACATCATATAGATATGAATTTGCACTCCGCACATTGAAAGGGTTTGCCAAGCATGGTTCTCAAGTCATTTGTTTTTGCTTTTAGAATTTTGCTTAGGTTCTCGCATTCTGTGCCTTTTTCTGAGTCACCTGCCAACATGCTGCATCTTATTAGTTGGTCTTTTTTCTCACTGGTCTTTGTCTCCACAAGGGATAGTACCAGTTTAGGCTCATGTGTTGTGTCTGCCATCAATCAGAATTGGCGTCTCGTTCTGGGATTTGTTGGCTGCGATTCCATAAAGTGGATTCTTAGCATACTGTAAGGTATTCATTTTGTGGTGTTGTAAGGCCTCTTTCAAGTCACTAGTGTGGTGCTAGCACTTTTGCTTTCAATTTCTCCTTTGCCAGTATTTGCGTGTTTTGCGTGGGTGCCTGGACAAGAGTTCTCATGCAATACAGTTAAATACAATTAAATGCAGTTCCGTAGTTTCCCCAGTTGTACTTACTACATTGCAGTTTTACGGTCAGGTGGATCAGCTGGATCGCTGCTGTGCTCCAGTGATCGCAAGCCAAGAGGTATGCAATCCATGTAACCCCATGGAACACCAGGGAACACTCTCGCCACACTATGCGCGACGCTCCGGATCCAGCAAGGATGTTTTAAATGCGCCGCCTCCAAATGGAAAGTGTAGAGAGACTTCTGCAAGGGTTTCTCGCACACCAAACACCAGTTAAGACTCTCACCACACTCTTCGCGAAGCTCTGCGTCCGGCAAGGATGTTTTTAACGCTGCTGTCTCTGCCACCAAATGGAAAGTGTAGAGAGACTTCTGCATGGGTTTCCCGCACGCCAAACACTATGGAACACTCTCGCCACACTCTCCGCTACAACTTGAATTGCTGTCCAATTACTTGTCTATGGTGCATATCTCATTACTTTAGTTTTAACTTTAGTTTTAAGACCATATGTATTGTACTGGGCACACTTACTGTGATAGGCCCTGTTAATTAGGTGCTAAAAGGCCCAAAAGGTATCACACTTGTTTTATTGTATGAAAGTTATAGAAACAAGGCCAATATGTGTTTCACCCATTGTGACGAGTCAGAAATGCAAGAAGGACACAAAGGTATAGTTATATCAAAGGTTACCATTTTATTAAAATAAAAGGGGTGAGATAAACACCCATCTTTCCCTATCCTAACGCGACTATCCCTACCTAGCAAACTAAGGCTAAAGAAAAATGACCTAATGTTCAATAGTTTCTTACCCTCACACTAATAAACACAACACAAATGTTGGCTAATTTCAGTTCAACAAAACAATGCAAAAGTTCAAAATTAGATGTTTTTGAAAGTATTCCTTGTGACCAGGGTTGGACTCCCTTTCCCTGGATCAATTGAGGAGTAACTCTAACCAAGTTCTTATACAACAAAAATCTGTTCAGTTCAACACAAAATGTATTTTCCATCCATTGTGTCTTTTGAATTAGTAAAGCAAATGTCTTCTCTACAAACACTTGTTCAAAATCCAAAGCAATAGTTCTTTTCCACAATATCCTTCTTGATAAGGCAAATGTTTCTTTCACAAAATACCAGTTTATAAATCAAGGCAAATGTTTTCTCCACACAATGGGCCTCATTACGAGTTTGGAGGCAGCCATGCCCTCAATAAGGGCATGACTGCCTCCAAACTCTGGTCCGAGTCCGTTGTCCCTGAATGGGGAAATACCAGGCCATTCTGACTTTGGAGGGCCCGGGATATCCCCATTCAAGGAACCCAGACCAGGACCATGCCCATTCCCATTTGAGCTCCCATAGGGCTCAATGGGAATGGGGAGCATGCTAACAACGGGCCCGTTAATGTCCCCTCACGGGACCCGCAAAGGACGTCTGGTAAAACCAGACGTCCAGAGCGGGTCCCAGCGAGAAGACCTCATAATAGGGCGGTACAGGGTTAACGGCTCTGGCACCTTTGCCAGCGCCATTAACCCCTTACCGCCCTCCTCGTAATGAGGCCTAATATCATTCTCAGACTAATAACTATTAAATCATAGCACATCACAATGATTCTTCCAATTGAATGCTTTTGTCAGGATAGCACACCCACCACCTTTGGTGAAGTAACAGTTTGTCAAAAAAACATCATTCTCCATGTCTCTTAGTCAACACCTTTCTTTTTTTACCACAGCCACTTTTCTTTCAATCAACTGTTTCTCTCCTGGTCTGCTCACCTGCCAGGACTAACTCTAAAAGGTCCCTCTCCTGGTTCACTCTCCTGCTAGGAAGAAAACTCATACCACTACAGTTGGTTTCTTTAACAGCAATATGGGTTACAGTTTGCCCTAAGTTGACTTCTCATAAATGGGGAATTGTTCCCTTTCTGCATTCTTGCTTCTTCTAGACAGCTTCTTTGGTGTTAGCAATGTGGGTTACATGTTTCCCCAATTTGATTTCTCATAAATGGGAAATTGCACCCTTTTTGCAAGTACACTTCCTTCAGATAACCTCTTTGCTGTTGACAATGTGGGTTACAGGTTTCCCCAATTTGACGTCTCTTAAATGGGAAATTGCGCCCTTTTTGCCTTCTTGTGTTCTGCCAAAATTAGGCATTTATCTGTCCTTGCCTCCCCCTCATACTGTTACTCCGCTCTCAGACTCCCCATGGCTTGTTCACATGAGCCAAAATGTTATGAAGTGCCCCAAGTGCCCTGTGGTTCTCCTATGGCTCTTCGGTTACTATTGGTGTCTTCACAGTGCTTCTTAGGGACTGCGCGGTACAGCAGCTCTTCTCAGCCGCATCTCTGGGGCCTCTCCGGTTCTTGTACAGTCGGTGTCTCTCTCTGTGGAATCCCTGGCTGATCAGCTCCCCACAACAACGGCACTCCCGATCAGCCTGTTTGCTTGTCGACGCAGTCTCTGCCGTTTCCTCACTCTTCTGTGCTCCTACTGATCCACACACTCTTTGGTCCCAAGCTACAGCTTGGGAGAGCAGAGTCTTTCCTGCTCCTTCCACTTCCACCTCCTTCTTCCCACAGCTGTGTTTCATCTTCAGTTTTAAAGGTCCCGCTCAGGTACCTTGCATCCAAACAACTAGACTGCATATTCTTTTCAATGACATTTCCAATCCTCAGTAACTCCTGGTTCTTCTTCCTTGTCCCAGTACCAGAGGCATTATGGATATTGAAGTTCATAATGGGGTTGAGCTTTTTATATCCATTAATTTCTATGGAACTACTGAACTGACTGAACTGGATGTTATCAGAGTTAGGAAATGTTATAGAATTGATGTGTGACTTCCCATTAGGGCTAAGACTGCCACAAGACAGAATCCTCACTATTAGAGGATATCAGATTTAGGAACTTCCAAGGAGTGCAATTTATTTTGTCTAGGTAACCTTTCACAGAGGTTTCCTTGGTTTTGCTCATGAGAGGAACTTGTACAATGACAGCAGGCCACCAGAGAGTTAGGAATTATGGAACATTCATCCTCACAAGAAGATTTCTCTGCCAAAGGAGTCACTACTTCCTCCTGACGGCCTTCGCCTCCTGTATGATCCTCCCGCATGAAACCACCCCCAGGGTTAGGATCAGTTATAGGCTGCCTTCCTCTGGACACATGGGAGAAGATCTTAGGCTGGGGTTTAGTGATGACTCTGCAGTTAAACTAGCGCCACATTATTTAGAAATGACAAATATAACAGTATTGTCATGATCCGTGTAAAGTACCAACTAGTTTGTTCACGGGTTGCAGATATATCTTGCTTCTGTTTAACTTTCAATTCTCTGTTGTCACCTCTTTCATTTAACTTGACGATTTCTCAAACCAAAAATCTAAGATTTTTCAAATTGTCCTTCTGAGGTTTATTTTGCCAATGCTTTTGAAGTGGAGGTTTCAGATCCTGCCCACTGCTAGAGCTAAGATATTCTTCACATATTCTGGCTTTGAGTTCTCTAATAGTGCTCCCTTTGCACAATTTAAGACATATACAGACTATAGCATATATGACAAATGTACTACTATAGTTGATACATTCTCTAATTTGTATACATGTATTGTAATTTGTGCAAAAACATTTCAATCTGATGAATTGCATAAAAACATATATTGCAAAAGCCACATAAAAAAACAAAAAAGTTCAGTCTTCGTGCTCTATTCAACCAAGATATGGTGGTATCTGTTTTGCTCCTCCATACATAGCTAGGACACAGATGGTTGTGTAACAGGTGTGCTTTCTTGTATATTATAAATTGTTTAGTATCTATATACAGCTTTAATAATTAATCAAAATAATATGCCAATGTTTGTTTAGAATCATGTACATACTTTTACTTTCATTGGTGTTCCATGTAATAAAGCAGGGTTGTTTTTTAATTCTGTCAGTGTCTCTTTTAGTTTTGTTGTCAGTAGGTCCTTCATATGTTTGCTGAGCATATTATTTTCTGCCTTATTCATTGTTTTGAGAGTATGCCCTCTATCCAAAAGTCTATTTTTAAATATGTTGACATTCTGACTGGAAGTTAGAGACTTCGGTGCAATGTCTACGTGCTCTTATGCATTCTCCCGTAAGAATATTTTCAATAGTACATCTTCGATGGGAGCTGCTGAGATATAATGCAGCATTAACTTATGTTGGTTTGCCATAGGTCCTTGTCTGTAGTGTATTTGCAATAACACTAATTACAGGATCTAAAAAGGATATTATTTCCTTGCTTTAGGTACAGGTTAGTTCTCAACCAAATGTGTTATTTTATTTTATTTTGTATTATTGTGTTTTGGTTCATTGAGCCTTTGACATACTCAAATTCTAAACACATCTCAAAATTACATTACCTTACAATAATCATATTAATGACACATACTATTAAGATTACAATTTACAGATCACATAGTACTTTCCTTTCCAATTCAGGCAGGTCAATACACAATATAGGTATAGAATATCATAAAATCATAAAACCATAGAATCTCCTCCTAACATAAAAAATCCAAAAGGAATGAATCCTTCACATACTAAAATCTATATTACTGTAATAATCCCCTTACAATTGAATTTACTAATCAAATTTGAATTTCATTTGAAATATGACACCCCCCCGAATCCATTATTCCATATCCTATGTCCTTTAATACGACATATACTTATCTTCGACTCAGTACTTCTCATTCTTTTTGATTACTATCCAACCCCCTATCACCAGGAAAAACAACCTTTAAAAATGTGCCATTATTCAGAAACATAGTGTGTTCTTGTAAAGCTTCCCCAGTACATTTCCAAATAAAGAAATGTCATCTGTGGGTCGAAATCATGTGACAATATTCACTGCCAATTTGTTAGATATTCTGAATGCATGAGTGATTTAAAATTGGCCCATAAACAGTATTGACTAAACATGGTGCACAGCAGGCACCAATTGCTACAGCTTTTATCTGTTTAATATCTAATGAATGGGCAGCAAAGGTCTTGAGAGAGATGTTCCTCTTGGTCATATGTTCACTGTAAGTGGTATACAATCACCTCCTGGGGTTCAGTAGGCACTATAGTCAATCCTGAATCTCTGCCACAAGGCTAAAGTACAATTGTGGCTTAGATTTGACTCCCTACAGAAGCCAACTGGTAGGCCCTTTCCTGGTTTCTATGAGCAGGACCTCTGGTGGGAACGTGCTAGGGTCCTAGGTGCACCTCTCTCAACATTTCCTCTAGCTTTGCTATGTACCTGCTCCTCTTCATTGTCACGCCACATACCACTTCCTCCTCCCACTTTGGGCACAACCACTTCTGATCAGGGCCTCACCCCTTTCTCCGGCCATGGGTCAGACATGCCCTCTTCATAAGCCTTTGTGTACTCACTAAATGTTTCTGTAGGATTGACCTCCTTCTCCCCTGAAAGACTTGCTCTCTCTTCTTGTTTATGACACCCCTCCTACTCCTTAATGTGCCCACTTTCCTTCTCCTCCTGTCACCCTTCCTCCTTTCCCTGATGATATCTCTCCACCTTCTCCAAATGGTATTTTACCCCCTCCTTTCTCAAATCTCTTCCCTACGGATGATCCATCTCCCCTTCCTGGCTCCAATCTCTTCTCTCCCAGTGCCAACATTCACATTTCTCTACCATCTAGCTCAGAAGCAGCCATTAATATAAATGTATAGTGCATAAATAAGCATTAGAATTGATATACAAGTGACCAACAACCGCACCATCTTTCTGTTTCTAACATATGTGCACACATTGTAGTGATTTTCACATTTTATATTATGCCTTGCTCTGCAACAATATTATGGTAATCGATTTTAACACTTCTTTGAATTGATCTTTGATTGAATCCTGTTTTCATTTTTCCAAACTTTTTAACTTATATATTTTGTTTATTTGCCTTACAAAAATATGTGTGCCATGATTGTACAGAAATGTATTTTCCAATTAAAATCTACATTGGCTTGACTGGACTATTAAACTGTTTTTAGAATTGTATGATGAATTTACTGTTTTCTTTTTGGACATCATTTAAAGCACCATTATAATGAATTGCTTTGTTTTTTATTTATTTTTTTACTACCCTTTTCACATATTTTTTGTTTTATTCTTATTTTCAGAGGGGATAGAGTTGTCTATCTAATTGTTTTTAGAATTGTATGATGAATATTCAGTTTTCATTTTGGACATTACTTTTAAATGCAGTGGTATAATGAATTGTCTTGTTTATAATGCTGATTTCACTACCCTTTTTACAAATTAGTATTCCTATTCTAGCATTCTCCATATCACTTTTCATCTCTTCCTTATTCTTTTTTATTTTGTATCCCCATTGCTTCCTTTATCATTATTATTTCTGCATCCACATCTCCTTCACCTTTAGCCCTAATCCTTACCCTGGCCTGTCCTTACTTTAAAATAAACATACCTTTTATATTCCTTATTAATTATGATATTATATGATATGAAAGGTTATTTATAACACGCTTAACACCCAGAGGTTTCTAAGCGTGGACCCGGGGATCGAACCTGTGTTGCTCCGTGTCATCTTGCTTCCAAGGTGAGCACATTGCCGCTGAGCTATCCTCCCGGGACCATGCCATAACATAGTTGTTTTACTTGAAAATCCTGATCAAGTGTACAATGCAAAATGCTATTAAAATTAATTCATACAAATGAACAGGTTATTTATAGCGTCCCAACATTTGAATGTTTCTGGCATCAGCCCTGCTTTCGATGTTTGAAACACACAGCTCTTACTATGGTGGAATATAAATAGGGACCGCATTACTATCTACATGGTTAAAAGGCAGTCCTGAAACTGGTGATATGTTATACCTACAACCAAGCTTTAAATCAAGACCTTTTATAGGAGTAGACAATTTAAAAAGAGCTCTACATAATACTGTCTAATTGTTGAAACTGAGATTTATGTTGCCAAACTGGAGCAGGACACCTCTTGAGTTTGCATTGCATGGCACTACTAGTTACCAGACTACAGTTGCCCTGAAATGGAAAGCTCTTCAGGAGTGATTGGCTCAACCAGTCCTTAATCTAAGCTATGTCCCCTGTGAAGGCATCATGAAGTAGACACAGACAACTGGGTAGAGGTGTGTGATATAAACTTTTATTAACCAAACTGTGGGGTTGGAAAAAGGCCAAACCTGCCCTATGCTAAGTTTGGTGTTGCCTACCTAAATGAAACTAATGATAGGCTGTGTCAGGAAGCCAAAGCAAATGTCTATCTGTGTCCAAAACCTTTACTTGCCCTCACATCTAACTGTATACAATGTGTATGGATGTCAGAATCAAATGAAAAATTGTTCAAATAGAGGTTCAGAGCTTCCTCCAGCTCTTGGATGGAAAAAGGTTGCCCTTCCTCAAAGTACAAGTAGTTCACGTTATCAGATAGGGGTTCCCTTGGCCATGCTTTCAAGTCTCTCAAGGTTCTCAAATAAAACAATCTTCCAGATCCCTCAATGTTCCAAACAACACAACTCCTGGGGATGCTCCCCAGCTCTTCTGGTTTAGTCACCTTTCACCAAGTTATAGAGTTCAATTCCTTAATTTCAGTTCACATATATCTTCTTTGATTTAGTCTCAAAAGTGGCTTCTCATTAGGTGGATGCACTCAGTCTAGGCGCAGTTGTCGGACCACATGGTCCACCCATCACAGGTCATGCAACCAATGCACCTTACTTAGATGGACTTTATATGCTTTATGCCACAGGTTTAGCTTTTCAATGAGGCTTGACTTAATGTTCATTCACATATCTTTGATACCTTGTTATATCTGGCTTTATCACCATTCACTTGTAGCTTTTTGCATTCAAAGACCAGTATAAGCTTCCCGGTTCACTCTCCTGGTAGGAAACTTATTCAGTGTTTCTTGATTCTTGGCAATGCTTGGTTTGCCCCTTGACAATGTTCATCACAATCATTCATTCCTTTTAACAATAACTTGCTTCTTTGAACAATGCTCACGAGTATTGGCAATGCCTCTTTGCCTTTTCGCTTCTTGAAAATGTTCATTACGAGCATTCATTCCGTTCATTGATAACTCAGCTTTTAATGAAGCTCCCTTTTACCAAGAACCTCCTTTGGCTCTCTCTGCCTTGTGCCACCTTTCGACGGCCTAGGGCACCTCCTCGAAGGAACTTGCTTCACCCTGCTGCCTTGCCTGGAGCACCGATAAGAACTGCCCTCACGATCCTACATCTGCAAATGCCTAGGGAGCTTCTCTCTGCTCCGGCATCTCCACAGCTTTCCACAACACCGGTTCCACTTCTCTCTGCTTGCTCGCGACTCTAGAGCTGGCTTCTCTCCAGTTTGTATTTTGTATTATCTTGTCGATCTCTTTTGCGCTCAAGGTTCCCGGTCCTGCTCCGTTGCTGAAGCCTCTCTGGGTCTCTGCTTCTCCTCTCGTGTGCCGCCGTATTCCCCCAGGGAAACAGAAGTCTCTCTCTTGCCATTGCGTCCTCGATTTAAAGTTCCCGGCATCAATTACTATGTCAGAAAGACTAGACTGCTCATTGTTAAGCAAACAGTCTTTCTTCTGTGTTTGATGCCTCTTCCCTGTCTCACTACCAAAGTGATGTCTGTGTATGTAAGAGTCATTACAAAGAGGATGTATGGCTCTGTGGTGTCTCTTCCTCTGTGAAACTACAGAAAAATTGCTATGCTATGGAAACAAAACATAAGATCACAAAAGACACAGAAATCGGTTCATTTAAAAGCAAAATATATCTTTATTTATGCCTTGCATTGCATGGCATACTGTCACTAATCACTTAATAAGCAAGCAATCAGCACTCTCTAGCCTGAGTACTTTTAGTAATCCCAACCCTCCCGGCTTCTCCTAGCATTGCTCTTCTAAACATCACCATAGCACTGAGAGCTCCTTCCAAGCATCTCAACACTTCTCAAAGCACGAGACGGCACCCTTTTAAACCCACCTAACCTAACCTACCCCACGGTCTCTGGCCTCTGTTATACAGAGCAATGATGCATTTCATTGTGCAATTGTGTGCGTATAAAACATTCTATTTCAAACTATGTGCACTTCTACACTATGGCATGAACTGGACCAATCACGGTGACATGTCTCTCCATTCTACATTCTAAGAACAACAGAACAAGCATATTGTGTCTTTGAGACAGCAGTCTCGTTCATTTGCAAAACCCAAACAAGCATCATTCTCCTCACTCAGCAAGGTCATTCTCTGTGCCAAGGAGTATCTTGACTGTCTGCCAAAGCTGCATTTGTTATCAAAACATTTCACACTGTGTTCGCTTGCGAAAACAATTCCACCTCCGCGCATAGCTACAAGCCTAATTCATATATGGACAGACACAAAGCGGATTTCTAGCTCATAAAAGCACACTATATTGTGCTATAAATGACAAGTGTACATAATCACATAGCTCTCAGCATATATTGAACCAAAATGGCTTAGACCAAAACTATAGTGCTCAAACATAGCCTATTTTAGATGAATTCAAAATGAATGCATGTATAAATGAATGAATAATGAATGGATTAATCTCATGATAAACCATCATAGAAAAATGCAGTTTCACACCTCGTCCCAGTACCTGATTGATGTCTACTGGGAAATGATGTATGGGGGTTATACACTGGCCTGGGGGATTTTAGGTTCACTCGAAAAGGGAAATGGGGGATACTCTGGCTCACCCAAGGGTGCCTCATCTCCACCCCCCAAGTCTCCTCCACCTAGGTGATCCTCCCTCCACCCCCATGGTCAGGATCAAAAAGCGACAGCCTTTCCCTTGTCACCTGGGTGGAGGATATATTCAGGAAAGAAGTGAGGATGCCCTCAGATTCCTCACACCCCATGATATGCATGGAGGGAGGTCCTATTGGGTTGATTTGTACACAGTCCAAATGTGTCTGAATAACAAGTGCTTTGCACATATATGTATCAGCCACGTAAGTCGGCGGTAGCCCTGTGTGCCCAGACTTCAGCCTAAGCCCTGCCAGGACCCGTGGGCCTCCTGTGAGTTGTTTCTGTTTAATTCAAAAAATTGTATTATTCGCGCTCAGAGCGTGTTCTACTGCCCCCTGCCCCCAACCCCTGCAGCCACTTCCTGGTTCTCATATCCCTTCCCATCTCCCTGCCTGCCCACACCCCCTCCCCTTCCTCTCCTCCTTCTGCCTTAAAACTGACCCTCCTGGGCAGCCCCCGTGTCCGGCAGCCCCCCTCGGCTAAGGGCCCCTTGGGCAAAGGGCGGCTCCTACGGTTGCGGCTCCCGTTGTGTCTGCAGGTGTCCGCAGGGGACGCCAGGTGCCAGTTATCATCATTGTTAGCTCCACCTGCTCTCCCGGCCCACCCCACCTACACCCGTGTCACTTAATTACGCATTGTGCCAATACTTACTGTTGTTTCCTGCACTGTGGTAAATTAGGCCTTTTCCCCCCTCTCAGGATTCTCAAACTTAGGGGTCCTCTCTACCGGTTACCTAATACGCATTTACTGTTGTTTCTGCACTGTGGTAAACTAGGCCTTTTTCTCCCCTCTCAGGATTCTCAAACTTAGGTGGCCTCTCCACCCGTTACCTAATACGCATTTACTGTTGTTTCTGCACTGTGATAAACTAGGCCTTTTTCTCCCCTCTCAGGATTCTCAAACTTAGGTGACCTCTCCACCGGTTACCTAATACGCATTTACTGTTGTTTCTGCACTGTGGTAAACTAGACCTTTTCCTCCCCTCTCAGGATTCCAAATCTTAGGTGGCTTCTCCCTGGTCCCATATTGAGTACTGCGAGATCTTCAACCCTGAGAATCTGTCCTTCTGCACTACTGGCTTGCCGCTCGCTATCTTGTCCGCTTGCTCTCGTCTGTCTCCCCCCCTCTCCCTCCTATCTATGGTGCTCTCTATCTCGGCTATCTTCTCTAACTGCTTCTACATTGACTATCCTGCTCTCCTCACTAAATCTGGTAGGAAAAAGTTTAAAAAGGACATCCTGGTCTCCAACCCAGGCCTGCCTATCACTGACACCCACACTAGTGCCTCCTCCAAGGAAACTCTGACCGACATCCTCTTTTTCATGCCTTCACCTGACCTATGGACCCTTCATATGGTCTCTATGCTCTCTCCTTTCTCCTCTTCTCCCATTAATGGTGGCACCCGTTGGGATGTCCTCTTGGCCTCCTTCCACTCCTCTAAGGCCATCATTAATGTTCTACTCTAATGGGACCCTCTTGGTCCAAGGTCCTCAGGCCAACCTTCACCTCTTTGATAGACCCTTCCCACGCCTCATCAACTTCCTTTCCTCTCCTGCTGTCCACCCTCCTCTGCCTTCGGCTACCTTGCCTTCCCCCTCCCTTCCTGCCCCCGCTCGTGCTCCTTCTTCACCTTCGGAGGCCGTACCTCTGATCTGTAACCCTCCCCGGAAGTCCTTCAAGGATGGCAACCTTCTCCACATTGCCACTCTTAACTCTCGCTCTGCTGTCAAACATTCCTCTGATATCTGTCACCTTCTTGAGGAACTGGACCTTGATGTCCTCGGTCTCACTGAGACATGGTTCACGGCCAGCTCTGTCACCAGCTTTGACACACTCCTACCTGACGGCTACAAGATCCTCTCCGTGCCCAGGCCCAACCGTGCTGGTGGGGGTGTTGCCCTTATCATCCCTGATTGGATTCCTGCCACTGTCACTCCTACGCAGACCTACTCCTCTTTTGAATGCCTTGTCTGCCGACTCTCTCTCTCCTAGCCATTCCCTTACTGTGGCTACTATCTATCAGCCACCCGGTCAAATTTCCTCCTTCCTCTCTGAGTGCACGGATCTCTCCTCCTCACTCCTGTCCTCAACCACTCAACTCCTCTTTCTTGGAGACTTCAACATCCACCTGGATGCCTCCTGTCCCCCCTCTGGACACTTTCGCAACCTCTGCGACTCACATTATATATTCTCGCGTCTGGGCCGACTCATTCTGCAGGGCACACTCTTGATGCTCTGATCTCTTCTGACCTTCCCCTCTCTGCCCCTCTCTTAACTCATCTCTCCTGGAGTGATCACTTTCTCCTATCCTCCCACCTCACCTTCCCTACCCCTCAGGCAAAGCCACCTTCATCACTGCCACTCTCCTTCTCGGTCATCCGACCCATGAAGCGCGTGTCAGTTGAGGCTTTCGCCGCCACCTTCTCGTCCCCCCCACTCCCTCCTTCGGCTGACTCCCACCCTGACACAGCCCTCTCCACTCTGCTATATCCGATACTCTTGATATCCTTGCCCCGGTCATGAGAATCCGCCTGAAGCCCAAAGCCGAATGTAACTCCTGGTATGACTCGGATCACGTCACCCTAAAACGCAAGTGCAGGGTGGCAGAGGGGAAATGGCGTACTTCAAGTTCATCCTCTGACGAACTGGCCTGCCGCCTGCTCCAAAGGCAATACCGGCTCTTCGTTCTCACCAAGAAGAGAGCCCTTATCCAAGCCTGCAGTCTCTACCTCTCCTGTCCCCTCCCAGGCCCTCTGCACGGCACTGGCCTCTCACTTCATTTCAAAAACTCAGGACATCCTCTCCTCACTCTCCTCCTATCACTTCCCTCCCTCTATTCCCTGCTCTTCTTCTGGCCCTTCTGCAGCCACCCCTCATACCTCCTTCTCTGCCTTTCCCCTTTTCTCTGCTGACGAGGTTTCCAGACAAGTCCGATCTATGAAAGTCTCGTCAAAACAGGTTCACCCCTGTTCATCCGAAACTATCAAGGACCACATTGACTCCCTGGCTCCTGCCCTGGCTGACTTCTGCAATCACTCCTTTGCCTCTGGAGTCTTCCCATCCCCCCTTAAGCACTCCCTTGTGCACCCTCTTCTTAAGAAATCCTCTTCCGACCCCTCCTGCCCGGCTAACTATCGCCCAATCTCCATCACTCCCTTCCTAGGCAGGCTCCTGGAGGAACTGGCCATCTCCCAGCTTAATCTCCATGCTGAATCTGTTGGTTGTCTTCATGACCATCAGTCTGCCTTCAGAGCTGCCAGAAGCACGGAAACTGCTCTCCTGAACATCCGTGAAGACCTGCTCTCCAACCTTGACTCTAACACTCCGTGTGTTCTCATCTTGCTCGATCTCTCTTCTGCCTTTGATACTGTCAACCATGCCATCCTGCTCAACCGTCTCCGTGATAACCTGGGTATCACTGGTCAGGCTCTGGCGTGGCTGACCTCTTTCCTCTCCAATTGACCCTCCCTGGTCCAACTGGGGTCCTTCCTCTGTGACATCTTTTTCTCTACCTGTGGTGTTCCCCAGGGATCTAACCTCTCTCCCTGGCTGTTGAACCAATATCTGGCACTCCTTGCCCACCGCATCAACGCTCTCTGCCCCAACTTTCAGTGCTATGCGGATGATACCCAGCTCATTTTCAGGCTACCCTCGGCCTCCTCCTCTCCTTCCCTCATCTCTGACTGTCTGTCTGCTATCCAGGAATGGTGTGCCGTCAATGACCTCTGCCTTAATGCCAGTAAGACTGAGATTCTACTCATCGGCACACCCACTCCCTCCTTCCCTGCAGCTCTCGCCGGCCTCTCTTGGCCCTCTTCCTGCTCCTACCTGCAAGGCAAAAAACCTCGGGGTCATATTCGACTCCGCACTCTCCTTCTCTCCTCACATATCTGACGTCTCTAAGAAGTCACACTACCAGCTGCACCTCCGCAGAGGTATTCTTCCTTTCCTCTCCTTCCCCCAGAAGCTCACTGTCTCCAGAGCCCTGGTTCTCTCTAAGCTATACTACTGTAACAGCCTCTATCTAAATCTGCCTGCCTCTACTCTCCGCCCTCTGCAACTCATCCAGAACAGGACTGCGATACTTGTCCGTGGCCTCAAGCCCAGGGACCGTATCTCTCCAGGACTGAATTCTCTGCACTGGCTCCCAGTGGCTGCGAGGATTAAATTCAAAACCCTCTGCATTGTCCACAAGGCCTTCTGGGGCCTGGGGCTAAAATACCTTCAACTCTCTCTTTCTAAATATCTTCCTTCTCGAGCTCTTCGCTCATCCGCCTCCAACTCCCTCAGGGTCAGCCGCTTCTCCAAGCAATGTGTTGGGGGTAGATCTCTCTCTGCGGCAGGGGCCTCCCCCTTGAACAGCCTTCCTGCCTCCCTGAAACTTGAGGAGAACCATCTCCGGTTCCGGAAGCACCTCAAAACATTCCTCTTTGCTTCTGCTTTCTCTCCTCTTCTCCCCTGCTAAATTCCTGACTGAAACTGCACTGAATCTGCAACCGGGCCACTCTCACCGATCTCGGTCCTTTGCCCAGCCACTCTCCCCCTTGCACTACCTCCCTGGCAACCCCTGCACTGCGGGACTGTCTCTGTAGCCCTACAGCCCCCCTTCCCAGCACTTGTCTGCACTTACCTTGCACTTGCCACCAGCTGGCCCTTATTATTTATCTTGTATTCTACCACCCCTGTACTGCACTTTCCCCTCTCCCTTTCCCCTTGCACTTTCCCTTCCCCTGCACTTGCGTGATCTGAATGGCACCTGGCCTAGTAGGATCGTTGTCTGTCTTCCCTTTGTCCCCCCTTCCTGCCTCGTCGCGCCTTGAAACACTTGTGTATAGGCGCGTTACAAATGCCATATCATATCAAGACACCTTCAATAAAGCTTTGATTCAAGAGACTCTTCAGTTGTAGGATGGAATTAATGAACCCTTGGAACTTGCAGGTAGTATACATGCATCATCCAAGCGTCTAGAGTTTAAAAACTTGTTTCACAACTTATTTGAAAGCATATAGTAGAAGCACATTTAATGATTATATTAACGTTATCATTTCATATGCCTCCAAAGGTATACCTCGTAAAAAGATTGTAAAATGTTGGATCAATTGGTTTTCTTGAAAATGTAAAAATAACTAAAAAAAAAAAAAAAAAAAAAAGGAGTTGCAGGGCCTTTTTTCCCCAGATTCTTTATATTGTTATACTCCATCCAAAAGTTGGTCAGAAATAAGATGTCTTGCAAAACTATTAAAAAAGCACAGAGATAATTGTGCCCTGTCTGTTGCATATCTGAGGTTATTCTACATGTATCTTTGACTGGCGAAACTACTTGCCAAGGGCCATTGCCTTTCGTTTACGGAATAATTCTGAGCGTGTGCTTGTAATCCTATGTTCATACGTCACATCCTCCTTCCTTCAGACAATAGGCATCTCCGTCACAGTCCTGAGGAACTGAGTGCACTGCACACAAATAATACATTGTGAAGCCTGCGCACATGATTTGCCCCAACAAAGCTCTTTCCCACTTTGCCCCACTAGCATACACACTTTATCCCCTTCTTGCTGCCTGTACAAGATCCGTTTTGTGTGTTAACCCCATTTTCTCTCTTGCTTTTCACCAGGAATCTGAGACATGTTAGTGCTACCATTTTATCCTTTGCCTTCTCGGGCACGTCCTTAGCTCCCATACAGGCCACATATTTCTAGCTATGGAGAGTAGAGCCAGCGCTACGATTTCTGAGACCAACTCAGGCAAATGGTCATTTTGGCACCTCATCCCCGGTAAAAGGTTACAAGTTTGTTGCTTGTAGGGCCACACGAGTCTCTTCTGAGGTCCTTAGGCAGCCACATAGCACTGCCTTTATTTAGAACCACACTGTAAGGGAGAGCCAAGGTGCATTTTCCAATTCTTCCCTTCTTACATGCATAGGTTTTACTTAAAATGCCGTGATCCACAGCAGTTTCTGCCCCCTTGTTCATTTTATGATTCCTTTTAAATCACGACCCAAGCAAACGTCTTCTGCGGTTTCCGTGAACCACCAGTGAGTTATAAGAATAAAAAATATGGAACTCAAAAACGTGGCTAGTGCACCTCTGTTTCCACCACCAGCCTGGCAGAAAGACTCATTATTTCTCAACATTGGATTCTGTGGACATAACAAACCCCCATTCTTTACCCCACTGCCATCGCCCACAATCACCATTTACTCTCAGTTCACCCCATGGGTCCCTGCTACTGAAACACTACACTCTATGCCACTGCTGTTTGTGTCTCTGTGGCGGATTCACCCCCAGGGTGAAAACCCTGGGCTAAGAGGAAGCCATGGTATTCCAGCCCACATAGTCCATCTCGCATATTCACCAAAATGATGGAATTTGTAGTTAATTCATACACATGCAGTTCTGGGGATTCTACCCAACTACTTGTGTATCCTTCAAGGTGCCAATGTGGCCTAACAATACTTAAGCTCATATTGATTTGCTCAAAGAACCTAACATTACCAGAACTCACTCTAGGTGATTTCTCTGTCTAAATGCTTCGGAGCATACACTAAGGTGCCCTCACCACTCTTAGTAGTGAAAATTCGTCCAATTCCCTTTTGGCAGAGTTCATCCTAAATATACAAGAGCACTCTCCAAAGTGCTTGTGAACCTATGACCATAGGTTCTGTGGTAAGCCAGGAGAAGGACTCAGACTAGAGGACATACTTTTCAAGTGTCTTTATGCAACTTAAAAGGAAAACGCCCCACTAAACCTGTTGCTAAAAGGGGAGTTCCCTTCCTATCAAACTAAATTAAGGTTCTTGTCAATAGTCAAAAGAAAATAGTCCTCCGTCCAAAACCTATCCACTAAACTGGTCCTACCACTTAAACAAAAATAGAGGAAATGTAGGTGGAGTGCAATGCACTCAGTGTTGGATACTCAAATATGTCTGAGGGGTTCCCAGAATCTCTCCTGGTTTCAGATTCAACAGATTAACAGTTCTCCTGATTTTACAGTTTCTAGCAGTTTGTCTCTTAAGTTCCACAACAAAATAAAGTCTTAAGTCCCAGAGAAAACAAAATGTCTATAGTTCCTTAGATAGAGGGATATTTCCGTGATCCCTCTCCACCACTTGTGTTGATCGCTCCCCACTAGATTCAAAGTGTGGGTGCCTCCATGTTCCCTTCTGGTCTGTTCTTTGCTTTTTTTAATGCGACTCTCTGGCTCCATTGTGTTTCATTGTCTCACTACAACCCATCTCTTCTATTTGTGGTTCTCCAAGCTGTTGTGGGTTTTTGTGACCCTTTTGAAGGTTTAGCCTACTCAAGTTTATTGGGCTTCGTAACCCTTCTTGTTCTCTTGTCAATCTTTCTCTCGGGGTCTCTGTGACCCTGTATTTCACGTGGCTCTCTCTGTTCCACCGAACAGGGCAACTCGCATACCTTCGAACTTTGCAGGGTCTGCTCCAGTGAGGGTGGCCTCTTCGGCAGAGCAGCGCTCCTTTCCACCTGCCGGTTTTCTGGACTGGATACGAGTGGTCTTCGGACTCTGCTCGTTGTGGCGGTCTTTCACCCTTCTGCTTTCTTGTTAGGAGTAGAAGATTCACTCCTCCCTCGGTTCCTTCTTTCAGCGATCCTTCGTGGGCACCGGACCCACCATGTCCTCAGCGTGGTCACGCCTCCAGGTAGCTTTCGCTTTCATTGGCATTGGCTTCTCAGCTCCAGTATGCCTCTGTATCAGGACGGTGGCTTCTCCCTTCTGTGTTCACCTCGCTCTGAGCCACAGCCGGCTCTGCTGTGTAGCGTGGCTCCACCCCTTACCGGCATACTCCCGTCGGAACGTCACTACTGCGGTAAGTATCTCCTCCTCCACTCAAGGGTCGTTGGCCATTTATTCTTACTCCTGTATTGAGAGAGGGCGTAAGGTTCACCACAAGTTGTTGAACAGGTGTAACGTTAATGATTACCCTGAGCCAAGCACAGAGAGGTCTTGTCTGTATTATCTTGGGCCACACACATACATGTATTATCAGTATTACTGACTCCCACGTAGGCAGACAATATCTGATGTATAGGGAGTTCCCCATTGGAATGGAAATCCGTGTCCCCTTGAAGGAAGTCACTCCCAATGTGGTTCCGCTTATCCAAACCCCTAGGGAGGGGTTTCCTTAGCAGGCTCCACCTTGAACCTGCAGGTGCATGGTTCAAGGTGTTGCTTTGGCCTGATGGCACTATTGCTGGCTCAACACTATTTCAAAGCTAAGTTGTCAAGTGTGAGATCTTACCGTCTGTCTCAGGTCCTGGGTAGCTGTTGTGTGTAATTTGCAATGCAGCGCCTCACGCCTGAAGTGCAGCGGGAAGGCAACTCGCCAGACCTCAGGATGTTGAGCACTGCAACCAGAGGGGAAAAGGATGAGCCGGAAAATAAAACTCAGTAGATGGAGTGTGGAGATTCCAGAGGTAGCAGATATTAGTTGAAGATGTATACTAGCAGCCAGATCTAAGGAGGCACTGCCGGTGTGTGAGGATAGGACGACCTAAGGGGGGTGCAGTTATCAGGAGAGGGCTCCAGGAATCAGAACTCAAGTCAGACAGAAACAGGTGAAGAATAGCGAGATCGAAGCAAGAGCAAAGCAACAGGACAATAGGAATCTTTCAGAGGAAGGAAGGTAGCAAATAGGGAGCAAGATGAAACAAACTAGCATCGGTACTCACTAGAATTGAGGCGCAAGGTCTCGGCATTCCTGTGTCCATATTGGCGTGAGCGGCTGAGCGGCTTATTTCCAAAATGGGCGCCATTTTGGAAATAAGCTGGACCGCTGAACAAACAGCGTAATGGAACGATCCGTCAAGGAAAACACCAGCATCGCCATAGCAACCAACATTGCGATCTAACAGTGTGCCCCCTCCCAGGCATCATAAATTCAGGTTTCAAGGGGTGACAGATGGAATCTCTTCACTAGTCTGGGTGTATGTACGTGGCTGGCTGGTTCCTATGAACATTCCGATGAATCGTAACCTTTCCAATCGACTAAGCATTGAAGTCTTCCTCTAAAATACCCGGATTCGCGGATCCTGCTGACCACATATTCGGACACACTGCTTACCAATACTGGTGGTGGTTTGGCTTTACCTTGTTCCGTCTTGGGAAGACGATACAGTTTCAGCAGTGAAGAGTGGAAAACAGGATGTATACTTTGCCATGACTGTGGTAGAAACTATTTATAGGCAACAGGGTTAATGATCTTGACAATGCAGAATGGTCCCACATATTGCAAAGACAATTTGAAAGGTTTCAGCCTTCGTAGAAGATATTTGGTTGAGAACCACACTTTGTCTCTGATGGCATAGAATGGTTGTTGAGAACAATGTTGGTCTGCATAGCACTTGACTTGACATGAGCGGTTTTATGACATTCTTGAATCGCAGAAACATGTTGATCCACTGAGGGCAGATGGGAGACTGCAATCCTGGGAAGTGGAAAGGCCGAAGGGTGAAAACCATAGGCACAAAAAAGTGAGGTACGTAGAGAAGTGTGGAGCGAGTTGTTATACGCAAATTCTGCAGTGGGAAACAGGAAAACCCAATCGTCCTGGACGGAGGAAGTGAAACAAAAGAGATACTGGAGAGCAATGTTGGTCTGCATAGCATTTTACTTGTTCCGGTGTTCTCTGAAGTTATACGAGAGCGGTTTTATGGCCTTCTTGAATCGCAGAAACATGTTGATCCACTGAGGGCAGATGGGAGACTGCAATCCTGGGAAGTGGAAATGCTGAAGGTGAAAACAATAGGCACAAAAAAAGTGAGGTACGTAGAGAAGTGTGGACCGAGTTGTTATATGCAAATTCTGCAGTGGGTAACAGGGAAACCCAATCATCCTGGATCGAAGAAGAGAAACAACAGAGATACTTCTCTGTGGTCTGATTTGTCCTTTCTGTGATCTGTTACTTTGAGGGTGATAACCTGAAGACAGAGCTCTTGGAATTCCAAGACCAGAACAGACAATGGTCAAAATAACGTGAAGTGTATTGAGTGCTTATGTCAGATATTATAGTGTTAGGTAATCCATGCAGATGGAATATATATTGTAGAAATATGTGTGCCAATGCACACGCATTAGAGATTTTGGGCAGGGTAAGAAAGTGAGCTTGTTTAGAGAATGTGCCTACTGTACCATAATGGTGGTATGTCCTTGAGAAACAGGAAGGTCCATCACAAAGTCTGTGGAAATGATCTACCCGGGTCTCGTTGGAAGTGGTGGCTGTTGTAGTTTACCAACCAGTGCCTTTGTGAGTCATTTGTTTTGGGCACAAATCGGACAAGTGGATATGTAATGATTGACGTCAGATCACATGGTAGGCCACCAAAAATACTGTAGAACTAGGTCTTGAGTAGTTTTACACCTCCTTGTCCAGCGCTTATGCTATTATGGCAGAGGTTTATGACCTGTTCTAATGTGGTAGCGGGCATGAATATTCAGTGTTCCTTCATGATTAGACCATCCGATAGATGATATGATGCATTCATACTATTGGTACACAGATGGATCGGGGTGCAGTACTTGATGTATTGGTGAAAGTTGTTCACATGAAGGATAACAGTACTGGGGTCAAACATGGTCCATCTAGAGCAGATTTAATGTTCTGTATTCCTGCGAGACAAAGCATCAGCTAGAATATTTGAGGATCCTGGGATGTAGGTGATAAAAAATTGATACTGTGCAAAACAATATGCCCAACATGCCTGTCTGCTGTTTTTACACTACATGTTTTGTAGGACTTTTAGGTTCTTAGAGCAGATACAATGTTCTGTATTCATGCGAGACAAAGCATCAGCTAGAATATTTGAGGATCCCAGGATGTAGGTGATGAAAAATAGATACTGTGCAAAACAATACGCCCAACATGCCTGTCTGCTGTTTTTATACTCCATGTTTTGTAGGACTTTTAGGTTCTTGTGGTCTGTCCTTACTTCCACCTGATGTCGGCCTACATGCAAGCGATGCCTCCATTATTTGAATGCCGTCTTGATGGTAAGTAACTCTCTCAAGTATGGTATAATTCCTCTCCCTGTCTAATAAAGTATGCAAAAGATAAGCAATGGGGTGTTCGAGTTGATCAGTTTGTTTTTGTAGCAGAACTGCACCAAAGGCTTCATCTGATGAGTCTACCTCAACAAGAAAAGGTTTATGCACGTCAGGTTGGCATATGATGGGAGCTGAAGTAAAAGTCTCCTTCAGAGTCCAGAAGGCAGTGTTTTGTTGTTCCTCCCAAAGGAAAGGAACATCTTTTTTTCAGGAGGCGAGGAATAAGTAATACCCAAGTGGCATAATGTGCGATGAATCTTCTGTAGAAATTGCATAAGCCAAGAAACCATTGTACCTCTTTAACGGAACAAAGAACAGGCCACTCGAGAATAGACTTTATTTTCTTTTGTTCCATTTGTATCACATTTGGGGACAAAACATAACCCAGGTAGGAAACCTCAGATACAGAAAAAAGGATTTTTCTGGCTTGTCCAATAGGTTGTGTTTCCGCAGCCGGTAGAGGACTTCTTTGACATGATTCATGTGTTGGTCGAGGAAGATGAATAAATGAAGATGTCATCTAAATAGATGATAACGGTCAGAAAGAGGAGATCAGTAAAGATGTGATCAATGAATCGCTGGAACACTGATGGAGCATTGGTTAGGCCAAATGGCATGACATTGATAATGACCGAAAGGAGTCCTGAAGGCGGTTTTCCAATCATCACCTCTGCGTATTCTTATCAAGTGATAGGCTCCACGAAGATCCAATTTTGTGAAAACAACCGTGTTCTGGATTGCCTCGAGGATGTCATGGATTAGGGTAAGGGGTATTTGTCTTTGATAGTAACTGCAACAAGTCCCCTGTAGTCAAAACATGGGCATAACTCCTTACAGTCCTTCTTAGGGGCGAAGAATAGGAAGGCCCCGCAAGGTGCCTTGGACTCCCATACAAGGCGGTTTTGTACTTTTTTTTTAAGGTCATCTTTTAAAGCAGCGTTCCCTGTCTCGGAGCAAAAATAACATTCTGCAGAACGGATTGTGGCTTCAGGTAGGAGATCAATAGCACAATCGTAGGCACAATGGGGTGGAAGTGTCTGAACGGCTGGTGAGGAGTAAGTGTTTGGAGTGTGCATTATTTGGAAGCAGGACGCTGTTTTTGTCTGCTGTTTAAACTGGGTGCCTGCAACTTTAAGCACTCTTGCATAAAACCCCTCCTCCCAGCGAAGCAGAGGCGAAGTGAAGAGGAAGTGTTTGGAGTGTTCGGAGGGAGCAGAACTGACCCAGCTTTCTCAGTCACTTGCCACTCTAGCAGGGGTGCCATATGACCCCCAATACTACGGAGTAGAATGCCGGGAGAGACCGTAGGCCGGCGGCCTTTTGATTGCTGTTCTTTCCGTTCCAGCGAAGGACTCCCAAAGGAACCTGCGGTAAGCAGCCAAGCGCGTATTGAGCATGTGACTGTGTGCAGTGATCCGAAGCAGTGGAATGTGGTTCCCTCCATCTGCTTGACGGCATCCTCACTTCTGCTTAAAGGTCTGACCCTACCTCCTATTAATTGTGAACTGAGACTCATTACGCCACGGCAGCAAGCGAGCTTGTGGAGGCATATGAAATCCTGATGACACAGTGAAGTACTTATGATTGCCCTACCCTGCAACTAAAACTAAAACGGTAAAAACTGTAAAAATCCTCCAGTTTAATAGTCAAATTGCTTTACAGTCTCATATTTTTGGAATTAAAACTTTTTGCAAAGTGGCAATTTTAGGTCTTTTCTATTGTCATAATTTTAAAGATTTTGATGCATTTTTATATTTATCTTTTTACGTTGTGCAGTACTGCAATAGTGATACAATTGCCAAAATGTTATTTGCTTATTATGGTGCCTGCAGGCCTTTTTATGCTTTTGAACCTCTTGCGAGATGGCTAAATTGGGTCACGTGAGGATTACGGAGTGAGCAGTAGAGTCTGCTTTGCTTAATATTTTTAGGGGTGACTGCAGGCCTCGGCCTTTGAACCCCTTCATTCGGCCGGGTAAAACTCTGGCAAAGCAGCTCTTGTGGACTTTGATTGTCCAGAGGCTTCTGTTCAACAGTATTAAAAAGTATCCTCTAGTGACCAACTTGACAATGGTGGCCATCTTAAGGAGTATGGGGTTGGCACCTGGGTCCACACTGGAGGAAATAAAGGTTGCAGCACATCGGATAAAGGTGTAGACAAAGGTATACCAATATTTCAGCCCACCTCTATTCTTGCATTAAATCTGAGTGCTTTAATAATTGCTGCTGAAGGTAATGTAGGGCAACGGGTAATTTTTGGGCTGGCTGGTCAGGGTGAGGAGGAGCTGGCTACAGCATTAAGTACATCAGTCAACTCATTGATGGAGACAATGGGAAATGTTGTACAAGCACTAACCCGGTTTGAAGAGAACATACGTACTATGGTGGATGGGGATTTCATACCAGGAATGCACCTGGTTTCGGATGTATCTATGTTGACTCCTGTTATATCTCACGAACTGGGAAACCGAGTAAGATTATTGCTGCCCTTCAAGAACAATCAGTGTGCTTTGCCCAAATCGCCAGCACAGTTCCAGGGCCTAACAGAAATTATGATGCACCAACCAGGAGTATTAAACTGTGGTGTAGGGGATGCCCCCTGTTTACCTGCCCCGAGGAATTGTATGGTTGGGAGGGCGGAGCTGGTAGTGAGTACACACAACGAGGTAAGGTTGGAAGTTCAAAATAATACATTGGTACCTGAAGAAGGCCAACTCCCCGACGTGGAGTGTGAAACCGGGGGTCGAGGGGATAAAACTGGAGTGATCAGTGAATTGTCATTTCCTATTTTAGCACGATTGTTAGATTCTATGGCTAGGGGATATGACTCCTTGAACTTTGAGCTCCGTGAGATAAGACCAACCCTAAAGGGTCTTGTAGGGAAAGTACATTTTCTGGAAGGGTTTATTGTTGGAACAACAATGTCCCATGGACCTCAGATAAGTCCAGAGCCCAACAGAAGAGCCTTTCGCAGTTAGAAGTCCAAAAATAAAAGGAACACTGTGGCAGAAAAGAAATCAAAAAATCGCAAACCTCCTCCTAAGCAGAATAATAGGGGATCACATACATTTCTGATAAAATTAAGGAAAGAGGTGGATATGGGAATGGCCCTTGAAAGAGAAGCTTTAGATCGGAAAAATAATTTCTTTTAAAGTAGGAAGACAAAGTGAGCCGGCAAATGTTCTAACGACAGCTGAGCCAAAAGATGGAGGAAAGTGAACAGATAAAACCCATACAAGTTGAAGGAAGCACTTCGTTTGACTTTAGTAATATTTCAGTTTACCCAGTGGTGGGCGACATTATAGATAGGGGGGAAGAAAGGAGCCCTCTGGATATTCGAGTAAAGTCGGAGCCAACAGTCAGTCTGGGAGGGTGTAAAATTTGTGTTATGAGGGATTCACCAGCGTACCCCCTACACGGAACCAAGCAACTAAGGATGGTGGGTGACGAGGTGGGGTGGTGGACTTACGATCTGCACCAGGGGACCAAAAACAGTACTCAATATTCTCAAGACCAATGGTGGTGAATGAAGTAATGCCAGCCTCTGATTCGCAGGGAATCTTATGTACAATCCCTGTGCCCATGTCGCGTACCATCAAAGAAAAAAGGTCAGGGATGCCAAAAAATATACATCTTCCAGTAAGCATGGCACAACATATAAATTATCAAAATAGAGTTAGGAATAAGAATGACCAAATAAGTGTACCAACTACTAGGAAAAAGCCGGAGGAAGAGGCGTTCTGTCTGCATCCTAGTCGCCTCTTCGAAAGCTCTAATAGAATCCCACTAAATAGACCTTATATATTGTCTTTGCTGTTTGAAATCCCTAGTATGAGAATGGTAACTACTGGTGACATTGGGTTTGTGGAGTTTGGACATGCAAATTGTTTGGAGATTGGTAAACTACACCTACACTCACAAATTGTTAAAAATGCAATTGTGGCATAAAATGAATCCTTTCTTTCAGTAGGGTTTGAAGTTGCTGATGTGGGGACTTCTATTATAACAAGATTTGTATCAGGTGAAATGGGGGCTGGATATAGGGATGTGGAGCAACAGAGCGTTCTCCAGACCGCCATGGTGAGGTCTTCATGGCGCTCTGTGCAGTTTCTACAAAGTAAGGCGTCTTGTGGTCGACCATAGTGGATTGACTATGATCGTGAGGCCTGAATTATGGATTTGTACTTTGTATCCTGGAATTCAAGGGGTTTTGTGAATATTATGAATAATCCAGATTTGTTTCAAACGTATGATATTGTGTGTTTACAGGAAACTCTTTTGATGGATATACTGACTATAGATGGCTTTGATGTAGTTCACATTGAAGCAGAACGAGGTACAAGTGGTCGCCCATTTGGAGGGATCGTGATTGCTTTTAGGAGAAATTTGGGAATTTTGTTTTCGTAAAATAGATTTGAATAGATGGGATATGTTGCCCATTTTGCTTGAATGGACAGAAATGGGTGAGTTGTCGACTAGCAAGTGTTTGCTGGTCAATGTTTATTTAAACCCAGAGTCTGCAAAAATGGAGGAAGCTCAGAATTTTCTGTCCTCCCTATTACTTGGTGAAATCCCTGAAGAGGGAGCCTCAGTTATGGTCCTTGGGGACTTTAATGCTGAATGCCTGGATGATCCCTGATACCAAGAACCGATGAGTATAAAAACGGCAAAGGAAGCTCGGGAGAAGGGAAAAAGGGTTTGACAGGACCTAGAGGCTTGGGGCTTGGTGCCCTTGAATGGGAATTACTCTGGAGATGTGCCCCTGAGTTTTACTTGGGAAAATCAACCATTGAAATCTACTATAGACTACTATTTCCTAGCACTCGATTTGTTTCAGAAAGGCGATAGTCTGAATGTAGAAACTACAGACTTAAGTGACCACCCTATGATTTGCTGTAAGTTTCGATTTCTTAGGGTTGAACAGTCTGAGGCAAAGGTCTTTCAAGTTGTAATCAACCCAACTTATCATGCAGTAAAGTGGTCGCCAATGATAGCAATGGCCCTTGATGACAAAATTGGGAATCTCTTTTGTGATAAGGGGAGTGTCTTGTGCCACCCGAATGGCTTTGCTCCTTGTGTGTCTATGGTCTTGGGGGACCTTATGCCAGTAAAACATCTGGGAAAAGTATTAAGGAAGGTTGGGCATACCCATGGATGTGATTCTTTGGTCCAATAGCATAAAAAGCAGATGTGACTAGAAATAAGGATGATACAGAGGGACACACTCCATGTGAGCTCAATGAGGTCCGCAGAGTGAAACAAAATTATAAAAATTGGCTAAAAGGGTATACATTCCTAATGGGGATTAACGATAAAATGCTGAGCTGCATGTTGGGTAATAATACTATGAGGTTTTGGCAATTGATTAAGTCAAAGGGCATAAACCAGTACCTGCAAACTCAAGTAATATTAGGAGACGTTTGGGTAAAGTATTTTACTGAAGTATATGCAAAGACAGGGGCACCTAGATGTACACAATTCACACATGTCAGTCGGAAGGGCCTTCAGTTGGAATTTGGATGATATTGCTGCTCTGATTAGGTCGAGTAAAAAATCCAATGCCCCCAGCCCAGACGGTCTGACCAACCTGACGTTCAAATCAAATATTTTACTATGGGCCCAGCTTTTGCCACGTTTGTTTGGTAGCATCTTGATAAACAGAAAGCTCCCGAAGACTTGGGGTGCGTCTCTGATTGTTTTGATTTTTGAGGGAGGAGCTAGACTGTCACCAATGCAATATAGGCCCATTTCCTTGTTGGATGCATCTAGCTAAATTTTCGCCAAGTTGATCTTGAGAGAATTACAAAGCTGGGCCAGGGATGCTGACTATCTGGACCCTTACAAAGCAGGCTTCAAAAAAGGAGTAGGAACTGCATTTAATAGTCTTGTCCTAGCACTTTTGCCTAGGCAAGCTAGGGAGAACGGGAGGCCAGTTTATCTGGCCTTCCTGGATGTTAGCAAGGCATTTGATCATGTGCATAGGGCAACCCTCTGGTTGCCCTTTCATTGCTAAAAAACGTATGACAACATATTTGTAAGTAAAATAACTAACAATGTAAAACGTTATAGTAGTTTTGAAGTATAATTAGTAAACGTGACTGCCTGGTTTGTCTTAGTTTTAAGGACTATTCAAAACAGCAAAACTGCACCTCCTGATGAACCGTCAGATGAAAAGAGGGGGAAACACATGTTGAGGAGCAGACATCCAAATTAGTGGTGAAAAGCAAACACCTAAACTTCGAGGAGTGAATTTTCATATTTGGGAAAAAAGCAAATGTTTAAACTTCAGAGAAAAGCTATTTAAAAGCATCAAACAGAAACAATTGTGGATAAACTTTCCCTAACCATATCATATTGAATTAATACAATTCAATAGGAGAGGAATAAATATAATGACACATTGAATGAAGTAAATTCAATTGGATCAAGAAACATTCAGAAATTGTGGTTTAAGCATTGAATTTTGAGGAGTGAAGCAAGTATTGTATGAGGAGAAACCATCCTCAAATATACCATATTGTACAAACTACATTAAAGTGGAGGCGCAACAAAATCGGACTCTAGAGTCTCTTTTTCAACCCCCTGGAAGAGCCTGCAGGATAGTGGCTGTCCCCAAGCATTAATTGGTATCTTGGAGGCATTACACTGGGGAATAAAATATATATATGCTTTTGGGTACATCTATTTATGACAGAAAGGGTGTTAATGCACTAGAAGTTGATGTGTAGGAATTTTCTTGGCAGCAACCTGTCAGCTTGTCCAATTTGACTACAAATTTGGGAGATTTTCATTTCTTCATGTAATGCAGTTTGTTAAACAGAAAATTGTTCCTAAATTGGTTTTTGGGACACAAACAACAGAAGATGGGGTAGGTTGGGCTAGGTTGGAGGCTAAGTTGTGGAGAAAAGTGCTCATTTACCAGCTTCGGTCCCTATAGCAGGAATACTCTATGAGATGGGGCAATTACCAATTCAGACGATAAATGATTGGGGAAAGCTGCAGTTATATGCCAGTATTGTTTCTCCATCCAATGCCTAGTTTTTTGTCCACCTTAACGATATATGGAGAAAGGGTAATTGCAGGGTCTTGGTGGACTGGGCCGCATGGTGCACGCAGACTCTTGTGAAAATGGATTCCTCAACATATGAATTGTCCACAATCCCAAATAAAGTCAAACAAAAGTTGTTTAGACACATGTGGATCAAGCTTAGAGTTGATTTGTTGGAGTATCTGTGTTTTATTGACCATTTTGTCTGGACAATAAAAATATATAACATTCTGGCTCCATGCCTGAGGAAACATCCATCTAGAGAATTTAGGCTTCAAATGATAAGAGTAAAATAAAATTTGTTCCCCACGAATGAGGTGTTGGGGATAAGGAACAAGATTTTACGAGGGAAGACAATGTCGTTATTGTGCCATAGAGGACGAAACCTTAAAGCACTTGTGTGTGCATTGTCCGGCCTTGTACTCCCTGTTTTTGAGAATAACAGAGTTGCGCACTAGTATATTTGAGGAGGATTTATGGCCTAGAATTATGAACACAAATGAAATCTCCCTGTCTATAAAGCTTTTAGAATTTCTGGATGTTGTTTTAAACTGAAAAGGAAGGTTGGTTTGTGTACATTTTTTCTTCTTTTAGGTAGACAAAATTGTTTAAATGTTTCTAGATTTAAATCTGAAATTGTATTACTATTTGAAAATGAGACTGTATTTTTAGGTTGAGCATTTCAGTATGTCTTTTAAAATGTGGAAATGAAATGAATGATTGGGTTTTAAAGGACAGTTTTGATGTAATAAGATGTGTGAAAAGTTCAAATTTGTACTAAACCACACAGTAAATAAAGAAAATAAAAAGTGTCTGTACGGCTTGTTCTCTAAAGATATCAGCGAATTAATGGTACTCAGGGGGCACCAAGTCAATGTTTCCAATGGTGAAGGTGGGTGATTCTTTCATAGTTGAGCATTTTTCGTCTGCTGGGTTGTCTAGTATAGTTTGGTAGCAATGATTAGAGCAGTAGGTAGAACCTAAGTGAACTATTTGAGCAGTCCACTCTATAACAGGGTTATGTCGCTGAAGCCATGGAATACCAAAAACAAGAGGAAAGTGAACTGCCTTTATAAGATCAAATTCAGCTGTTTCGGTGTGGTTATTGATTCTCATAATCAAGGGTTTGGTCTGGGTTGTTCTAACACCAGAGGCAAATGGATAACTGTCAATGAATGCCTTCTATGGGTTGTACCACAGTCTTTGATTTACAAGGGATGGAATATTTTAGTTCAGCCCGTGAGTGTAGCATGGCATCAGCTGGAAATGTATGATTCTCCTCGTGTGTACTTACAGAGGAACACGCATGGACAAATCATGTCAGTGAGACATGAAGTATAAGACTCTACGGTGACATGAGGGGATAATAATGTGCGTTATCTGTGTGACAAGAACATTCCTAGGTCACACACAAGCTAATCTATATGCACAGAGAATAAGTCCCGTTGATACAACATAAAAGGTAACAAGTTCCTCCATGCTCTCTCAGTATTCCCCCATCTCACCCAATCCGAGTGTTCTACAGACTAAAGCACCCGGATCCGCTCTAGTCTCATGCTGGGACCTAGGCTCCTCACTGAGCCGATCCCACATGCCGCTTTTGCTTTCATTTTGGCCATATAATGAGTTAATAAACAAGGATTCCCCTCCGTTCTTACCTGAATGCTTGTTCGGTAATTTCTCAGTGTGGGGGGCTGTTGGGGGTCTCTCTCATATACATTTGCAGTAAAATGTACTTAAAGAAAAAGAAATCAGCCAATTCTCCCGCAATGAAATACATTCGAAGAAATCACACAGAACCAAGAAATGGCCACAGAACCTGCCAGTAAAACTTCTTCCCCTCTGGTTCCTGAGAATTTTCGATCTGCTCTGTGTGTAACGCAAGTTTTTAAAAATTTGAAAAATTAAAAAAAAGACTGTGCCTTTCCTCCCTCTGGGGTCTCATGGAGGCATCCATTTTCGGCTCCCTGGATTTTTTTGGGAACCCCTGATCTAATCCAGCAGCTTCAACTACTCCAAAATGCCATTGCACAGCTAGCCCTGTGTGCCACTCGTTTGGCCTATTCTCATGATCTTCTCACCCAGCTCCATTGGCTCCCGGTTAGCAGTTGCATCACATTTATGGTGCTCTGCATTGTTAACCGCTTACATTACTCTGCAGGAGCAGAGTCTCTTCAAGAAAAACGGACTTCTTATGCCACAGTCAGATTGCTTCGCTCCCCTTCACCGAAGTTACTGGTAGTGCCCAGATTTCAGAGAGCTCGGACGGGGATAGAGCTTTTTCTCTTGTCTTGCAACTCAATGTGGAATTCCCTCCCATGCCAGCTCTCTGAAATTGTGGATAATTTTGGATTTCAGGAAAGCCTTAAAGACTCCTTTGTTCTGAGCTTTTAATTTTCTTTTCTTTTGCTTCATAGTAGGTCTCTTCTTCTTTAGCATGGTCTCTCTCCTTCTTTAGCACCTAGATGCCCTCGGCCATAGATAGCGCTTTAAAAATATGGTTACATAACATTACAAATGTTGTTTGTATCTGCAATTTATGAACATCTTTCATGGAAAGTCAGTCTCGCACAAAAAACACCATCTGGAAATATATTTACACAATCAAGACTTGCTGCAATCTGATATGTTATGCTATGTTATTTTATCAGAACGTATTCCGCGCATGTTCACCCTAAGGCATCATGGCATTAGGATAACACATAGTAGACTAATTAATAGACGTTCACGACTAAAATACCCAGGCTTTTAAAAATTCGACGAAACTGAAAATTATTCTCTATATGTCGGAGGGTAATAAGCAAGTCATTCCATAGTTTTGCTGCGGCGACAGAAATGGCCCAGCCTCCTAGAGAAGCAGAATCTAGGAATAACATACTAAAAGTGCACTTCCAGAACAGAGGTCCCGACCCGGGAAATAGGGTTGACATTTTTCTCGCAGGTAATCAGCTCCTAAAACATAAAAAGCTCTATGAACCAAGCATAGAGATTTAAAATGAATCCTCTTGCCCACTGGGAGCCAATACAGCGATCGAAGAACTGGGCTAATGTGGGATCCATAGGAGGTGGAAGTGGCTACCCTGGCAGCCAAGATTTGAAGGAGCTGTAATCGACGCATCAGCCCAAGTGGTTGGGCCAGAAACAGAGCATTGCAATAGTCAGTCCGGCTGAGCACAGCTGATGCAACAACCAGAGGACGCAGATGGAAAGGTAGATAAGGCAGCACCCCTCAGAGCATTCACAGTAAGAAGTGACCTGTTTTACAGACTGCACTCACTTGAGCTGACATGGAAAGTGAGGCAGTAAGGTAGACTCCTAGATTTTTCACCATAGTCACTGGAGCAGGTACATCACCTAAAGCAGTGGGCCAGAAGGATGAAGACCAAAGTGCAGAATCAGTTGGAGACCCCACAACCAGGACCTCTGTCTTGTCCCCCTTAAGCTTCAGCTTATTGCCGCTCATCCAGTCCCCCACAGCCACCAGGCACTAACACAACCAAGAGGACATCTCAGATCAGTCAAGATCTAATCGGACCAGGATCTGGGTGTCAGCAGCATATGAGTCGCACCGGAAGCCATGGGAGCGAATGAGCTGTAGCAATGGCTGAACATAAATGTTAAATATTTTCTGGTACAAGGCGGATCCCTGAGGAACACCGCCGGAAAGTGAACAGAAAGAAGAACCAAATGGGGGAGAGAAAGAGATTGAGCCCTATCCCTCAGAAGGAAGAGAACCAGGCCAGGACTGGACCAGAGAGCCCGGCGGACGACATGCGGGACAAAAGGATGGAGTGATCGAAAGCCACTGAAAGATCTAACAATATCTGGGCTCCCACTCCCCCCTGATCCACCAGCATGGCAAGATCGTCACCCACTGATACCAGGACACTCTCTGTTCCTCGTCCCGGCCAGAACCCTGACTGGAAGGGATCGAAAAAAAACAATAAGTTTCAAGAAAGGAGGAGAGAAGCGGGGAAACAAGTGATTCTAATAGTTTCATAAGAAACGGGTGAAGAGAAATAGGATGTTAGTTAGCCAGAATCGCTGCATCCAGTGAGGGTTTTTTCAGAAGAGGGATGACTGTAGCCTGCTTACGTTCCTTGGGAATAGAGTCCTGTTGGCAGGAGAGGTTAACAGCTGAGGTAACTCAAGGGATGATGTCAGGCATGATGTCCTTAAGTACTGTAAGGGGGACTGGGTCGGAAGGAGCGGCTGACTTCAGTTGGCTTACCATCCTGGAAACTTCCTCTGTAGAAAATACAGGGAAGTTGGACCACAGCTGGTAACTAGAGGTTGTAGCATCAGCTATGCTAGAATTAGAGCTTGAAGTTTTAGTTCTAATGAAATTACGAATGTCAACAATCTTCATTTAAAAAAACGCAGATAGTGAATCACCAAGAGTTTCAGTATCCTTTGCACTACATGCAAAGCGAGTGGCAGAAGAGAAGGATTTGATGACCGAAAACAGGTCCTTTGATTTAATACTGATTTTACTTTATGTATAAAAAAAAGCCTGTTTGGCAATCCGGAATGCTGCCTGGTATTCAAGGGTGAGGTGCTGGTAGACCACCTTCTTATCATAATTGTAGGACAGAAGCCACTTCCGTTCGGCCTGCCGTACTTTCAAGCGGGTTGTTCTAAGGTCTTCGGAAACCCATGGGGCAGAAGGGTATTTTCTCAACTGTGGGCCCTATAAGGGGGCTACCAGGTCAGCAGCTTCACGCAAGATTTCAGACAAGGAAAATAGAACAAGTACTGGGGTATTCCCGCATGTCTCATTAATGAAAGACACCATGTGAGCCAAATTAGCTGTCCGCCAGTTGCGTTTCACGGTAATAAGAGGACTATATTTGGGTAATGGGCCTGCATAGAAAATTTGTAAGGGTACTAAGTAATGATCAGACCACATATTTTGCCAGACTGGAGCTACAGCAATAGTGGAGTCTGCGGCAAAAATCGGATCAAGAATACCACCCAACCTATGGGTGGCTTACAGTACAGTTTGCTAAAGACCAAGATCAGAAAAGGAATCAAACAAATGTAGGGGGTAATGGAGCATTGTATCTAATATTAAAATCTCCCAACTGCACTAGATTTGGAATCCTTACTTGACAAGAGGCAGCCAGCTCCAGGAATGGGGTCAAAAGAGCCAAATGGCGACCTGGGGGTCACTAAACAATCAATAAATGTATAGAATAAGAAGCATCAACTGCTAGGCGCACTAACAGACTTTCCATTTTCAATTTGTGTGATAATGGAATGGCAGTGAGCACTAAATTGGATTTGAACACAATGGCTATTCCACTGTCTGGGTGGAAAGCGATCAGATCTAGATGGATCAATTTATTCCCCGCAGGAAGTGCCTCGGAAAAAGTAGGTGCACAGCTGTCTGATAACCCTGTCTCTGTAAGAAACATGATATCCGGTGAATAATTCTGCAAAACCTCATAGACAAGAGAGAACATGTGCAACCAAGGAACGTGTCTTTCTCAGGTAGGCATTAAGGGCAGGTTTGCTGGTTTTACTGCTTGTGTCACTAGTAAGTGGTAAAGACCAGAAGTTATGGGGGAGTATAGTATCACCAGGAGATAGTTCCACTAAGGCCTGGCGAGTGTAACTCACCTGAATAGAGGGATTCAGCCCACCCTGGGTGGCTGAGGGCCAGACGGGCACAGACAGGCTTAACTTAGGCGCGACTTCAGCGCAGCAAACTCTATCCCGCTGCACACGACCGCTGCGCTGTCAGAAAGGCTGCCCGTTACATACACACCTGATATTACTAGACCAATCCCCTTGTGGTGTCACAGGGTATAGAGGAGGGACTTCCTGTCGGCAATGCGTGGATGTCAGAAAATAAAAATAGGACTGACAATCCCAGTACGAGCCTCAGCGTCCTAATGAGGCCAGGCACCCTCTGTCAGCAGTGTAAATACTGTTACAAGGAAAACACTTAAAAGAAACCAACCAGCGATGTTAAAAGAAAATAATAACACCCCAAAGTGGTGTGTGTGCAAAGGATGCGACGCCCAGTCAAGCGCAGTGGCCGCGAGTGTAACCCAGAACTAAAAGGAAATAAAATAGTGGAGCAGGTGAAACCAATAACATTTGAAAGCAAAAGACGCCGGGGGAAAGAAAACATTTGTCGTTATCCCACTGGTAATTCTAAGAAAACTGACCCTACTGTTTCCGCTGCCTGATATCCCAGAATTATCAGGATTTTATAGGCGGCCGAAAGGGTGGCAAATCCCTACTCCATGGAGTCCCGTGGGGATTGCCGGAACTACCGTCACCGGAAATACCGGTGCCGGTAATTCCGACATTTATTTTCCAGTAGGAGCCCGATTTACCTCCAGCTGTTGGCAGGAGATCAATCAGTGCCCCCACCGGAAAACTTGGGTTTTTCTGGTCCCGTAAAATTGCAGGTGCCGGAATTACCGGCAATTTTATCAGACTGGCAAAACTGTAATGAGGCCGTTAGTCTACCAGTGGCATAGCGCGTTAGTGACTGGAGATAATTAAGACCTGTCGGGGGGAAATTCTGCCGGGGTCGGCCGGGCCGTCCGCAGACCTCCGGGCAGGGAGGCCCCAACACCTCCCGTATATCCCAGGTGTGAGATAGAGTATGAGACGCACACAAGGAGCAAGGCGACTCTGCTGTTTATTATGCAAACGGCAGGGATGGGTCAAGGAGCGTACGCGTTCGTCCTGACACACACATAATCGTGGGGCTCGCAGGCCCTTTTTACTACCTTATGACGCGCTACTTGCGTCACTTCAGAAAGTTAACAAAAAACCTATCGCCACTCTTAATTGGTTGCTCGAGTGGTAGGGTTAGTATAGTACACATATAGAGAATGATATTAGTGGTCAAGGTGTAGTCAGGTGGTATATCTGGGTTGTCCCTTCAATTAGATACATAAGAATTGTTACATGAAGACCCCTGAGGATTGGCTAATGTTACTGACGTCTGAGATAAGAGCCCCATGTTCTGATTGGTGCATCCGTGAGCTCCCCAGCCTGGGACCACCGTTGTTCCCAGCTCTCGGTGTACCTGTGTTTGCAACAATGTTTCAATATGGGTACATGCAGACAATGTGAGGATTTATTCATAGGTGGGAGCTGACCGTTCCCACTGTAGCAGGTGTCCATTGAGCCTTTCAAGTGTCCCGGCCTGTGTCTCGTAGTGAGGGACCCAGACGCCCTTTCTCTCCTGGGTTTTGGCATCTCGTCAGGTTCGGCTTGGTCACGTGAGGCGGGACCGTGTTTGAGGCAGAATTCTGCACAATTAATATTGTTTTTCCACTGTGTGTCTGGTTTAATTTGTAGATATGATTTTAACGTTGGTACGCGGAGTGCGAGGTTGCAACATCGTGCCTTTGATGATTTGTTCTTGGATGTGGGTTTGCAACATTGCGACCTTGGCTGGTTGCTCCACCAGGCTCATTCTGCAGGATCAGCAACCTGACTTTTGCTTTGTTAATGTCCACGGAACTCTTGCTTGAGGCCTACTTGGGCCTGGTGCATAAGTGATCCATTTCGTGCATGGGTGCTTTAGATTATAGTGGCATATATTTCCATGACCAATATCGTGTTTCCATTATACCTCTCATGGTGGTAACGGGTTTCAAGGGAAGCGTGAGCAAGCGTTATAGATGAGTTCATGATGCGTCTTGCGTTTCTGCACTCTGAAAGCCTATGTAAAAATAATAAAGATGCACGTCCGTGAATATGCCTGTTGCCTACGTCAGAGCACTGAGTATGTTCTTCGTGTAGATTGGTGTGGAAATGTTAAGTGTGTATATTTGTACAGATGTGCTTCCCGTCGTCTAGGTCGTCATGGCATCTCTAACGACGTGTGGTTTTTAGTCTAGCTGATCCGAGCCGCAGGTGTCGGCATGGCCAGTGCGGGCTGCTGGGCAGGCAGGTGGACACATCCGTATGTTCCTGTACCAGGGTACCTGGTCGTCTGGTAACTGGACAAACTCTTCTCGCGGCGGGTGTCTGGGCCGTGACCCTCTAGGCCAAGCGCGAGAGGTGAAGGACGGGAGCCTGGTCTTCCATTCTCCCACTTCAGTCCCCCCTCTGGTCGACTTGTCGACCACAAACATATCCTTCTCGTTATCTCCTCTTACTCTCCATATCTTAGTTATCCCTCCGAGATGTCCATAATGGTTCACATGATCTTCAAATGACCAATACATGTATTCACATGTTCCTCCAGGAGTACAGTATACCCATCTTCCTATGTAGCTCCTGGGGTTCCTTGGATTCTCGATCTTCACTGATGGTGGGTCTAGATGATTGGTGATGATTTGGGTGCGCAACTTCTCCCTTTCTTGTATTATCACACCTGTATGCTGGCCGTCATCTGTTGGCATTAAGGGGTGCATTCCCACCATTTCCAGCAACTCGTCAGTCGTGCGTGCCTTCCGGGCCTTCCAAAATCTAATTATGATCAGGGCAGCTCCAGCCAAAATAGCACATCCCACTATTATTTTCAGTCCATCTGACAGCCAAGATGGCATCCATGACCATAATAGTGAAAACCAGCTCTTATCCTTGTTTACACCGTTACTTTCGTCCATCATTTTGGAGTGCATCTGGGCCAGTTGTGAAACTGCTTCTGTCAGTGTACCATTGTCAGCATCGTTGGCAGGTATGAACGTGCAGCAAGATTGTCCTATCTTTGCACAAACTCCTCCTTCCATTGCTGTGAGAAGGTCCAATACATATCTGTTCTGGAGTGCTACCATCCTGACAGCTCGCAGCTCCTCTTTAATTGCGTTGAACCCATTTACTGTTGAATTGATGGTCATCATTAGTTCCCACCTGGTTATTTGGAGCCATTTTGCGTTTGCGTATGCCTGCAGTCCCGGATGTATTATTGAGGAGAAGAACATTGCTGCTCTGCTGAAAAGTCTGTGTTCTGGCGGTATTGATGTTAGTTCCGTTTCCGACCTTCCCCACAGGTAATTTCCTGTCAACGGCTCTCCTTGTCTTTTTCTCCTATTTAGGACAGTATCATTGCTGTTGGTCCTGTTTCCTTGCTCCTTCTGAAGTGGTGCAGATCTCTTTCTTCTCTTATCTCCTTCATCCATTTTAGGAAATTTCGCCACATCGACATGCTTCTTAGGTACCACTAGTGATGGTACGTTGACGTGTACCATTGTGCACACACCATTCCACAGGGGAGGCAGTGTATGATATGCCTTTTCTCCACAGGCCCAATAATGGTCCATTATTACTGCTGTTCCCGCTCCCCCTCAGGTAACTCCATCAGGCTTGCACAATTGGTGTTATATCCTACGTCCACCTCTCCTTTATGCTGGTAGCATACTTTGGGCGCAGTCAATGGTAGTATAGTTATCGGGTCTTCATCTTCTTCTACCCACGTGAGCATTGGTACATATTTGATCCACGTCGTCCAACATCGATGATTGTGTGTCTCGATAGTTGAGATAGTTTCTTTTGTTACCATGTTGCTGCCAATCACTCCTATCTCCCAGCTGTTGCCCAGGAACACCTTTCCTGTTATCGTCAGTAGCGGCCTCTCCCAGCATCCTTGTTTACCCGGAACTTCAGTGGCGTACCAATCACATGGTAGATACTGCAGTGTTACCTTCTTTGTTTCTCCTTTTGCAGGGCCACTTGTTATGTACCTGAATGCTTCAGCATGTAAACTGGTCTTGTGATAACTCAGATAGGTCTTGAGGAAGTTGTTTTCATATGGGTATGAGTCTCGTGTTTTTCATCTATTTCTGTGGCAACAAATGTTCGTGAAGCGCTCATGGCGTATGGTATTAATGAGCAAACGTAACAGCTATCCTCAGTTGTCTGCTTACCAATGCGGGTCATGTGCTGGTACCATATGTTGTTTGTGACGTGTGCTGAATCTTGTACATAATTATCAATACCTTTATTGTCTGAGTATGTGCTTCGTTTAACTCTATTTTGCTTGGGTGCAATGTTCCTATTACCACCTGACGTAACTCCTGTTGCAGCAGGGGACGGGGGTATATTAGGTTTGGGTGCAGCAATAAAATCAATAGCATAGCTGTACTGCCAGACAGAAGCAGCCAAGAACCCGGTGATCATAAAAATCCCTATTATTTTTATTACATATGCTAATTTCACCGGCATTTTGCTCTTACCTTGCTGCGGTCCTGGCAGCTTATTCTTGCGACGTTATAGTTGCCCGCCTGAAAATTCTCAAAAGTGCTGGTTATTAGATGTTAGTTTTGTTACCTTTAAGCTCTCCCTATCAAGTAGTCATTCAGTGCCCAGGCGAAGAGCTGCTCCCACGCTACTCTAAGTGATGGGTCTCTTAGGACTGGCAAGTATGGGTGGAGGTGGGGCATGTGATATTCTACGGCCAGGAGGAAGGCTGTGTAGTATACACGTACCCTTCTCCTTTTTAAGTATGTTGGCCTCTTTATTTCGTATACAAATTGGTGTGACAATTCTTCTGGGTAGTTATCGTCTGGCAGCACCATCTACACCTGCACACTGAATTTGTTAATTAGCTTTTCTTAACAATACAATATTACGCAGTTCCTGTATGTGCGAGAGAAAAAAAAGAGAACATTCACGTGTTTACATGTGTATTGGTGCAAGCAATGTCCTTCAGTTTTAGTTACCACTGTACTTAGCAGTCAATGGGGGGGGGGTTTGCGCTCAGATGGCGGAAGTATTTTTACTCTTTGAGCGTGTGACCATGGGGTGGGCAGTATGGGGATCACCCCCTTCTTCGTCAGTTATTGTCTCCGAGGGAACAATTGGGTCGTCGTCTGTGGTGGAACTTTCTTCCGCTGTCGGCGATGTTGTTGCTGTTCTTCCAATGGATCTGTCGTTGGCGCTGGGGCGGGTCTGCAGTTTGTAGATCTTTACGTCATGTAGGTGGTTCCATGCACGCTTATCCTTTAGTTTTACTGCTCTTGTTGATACGTCCTCTACCAGATGGGGGCCAGTGAGCCTCTTCTGGTTCCACTTTCTATTGAAATTGCGAAGTAGTACGTGGTCACCTTTGGCAAGTTTGCACGAGTTCTCCTTTCCCAATTCCGTACTTTCGTCTTTTTCTTGATTGCTGGTAGACCCGCCCCGTGTGCGCTCGAGCTGTTGGGACACAAACACGACACTAGTAATCAAAGAAGACACATATTGATACATTTCATCACCTAACACATTCGCTGAACTTTCGTTGTCGGTGAATGCCCTTGACGTTGGTGTTAGGGGAAGGCGCATTTGACGTCCAGTAACCACTTCGTGAGGGGTGAGGTGGTGGTCGGACCCTGGCCTGTTTCTGAGTTCAAACAATGCTAACGGAAGGCAATACAACCAACTTTTCTTTGTTGTTTGTTGTATTTTAGCAATTGCCTCCTTCAATAGGCCATTCAGGCGTTCACATACACCATTAGCCTGTGGGTGGTATGCACATGCAAATTTGTGTTTAATGTTCAGCACGGATGTGATATGCTGGAACATTTCATTTGCGAAATGGGGGCCATTGTCTGATCTTAGCACCTCGCACACTCCCCATCTGGGGAAGACCTCCCTTACTATGAATTTGGCTGCTCTAAACGCATCAGGGTGTGAACAGGGCCCTGCTTCAATCCATCTAGAAAATGGGCATACTACTACAATCATATACCTATTGCCTTGACAGATGTTGATCATATCAACATAGTCAATGTGAAGGTGCCGAAAAGGTCCTTCTGGCCGGGGTATGGTACCTCTTATCACTTTTAGAGTATGACCGGCCGTAAACTGTTGACATGTTAGGCAATTGCTGATAAAATTTGACACATGGGAGGTTAACTCGGGACAAAACCAATCTTCTCGAATTCGTGCTGCAATTATTTCCTTGCCTGTATGGGCAGGGTGGTGTAATTGGCTCAAGGCGGTATTTAACAGTGTCAACGGTATTACAACTTTCCCAGTGCCACCCTGGCGCCATAGTGCGTCGGTTGGTGACATTGTGCATCCTCTTTTCACCCATACTTCTTTTTCGGCCATTGGTGCAGCCGCTTGTAGTTCCATAATCTGTGTGGCTGGGAGATGGGTGTACCCTTCTCTTATTAACATCTCCCTAGCTATTCCCCTCCCTCTCCCTCTCTGTGAGTCTGTGGGGTTCCATATCTCACCAAAATATGCAGCATATTTCGCATGTGCGTCTGCTGCTGCATTTCCTTTTGAGACGTAGTCTTCTCCATTGGTGTGTGCGGTGCATTTTACTAGGGCTAATTCTTGGGGGTCGTTTATTACTTCAATTAGTTCAGCCAACAAGAGGGCATGTTGTACTGGAGTGCCATCAGCTCTCCTAAACCCTCTTCTTCTCCATTTTGATAGCCCTGAGTGGACAGTGGATGTAACATATGCACTGTCAGAATATATAGTTACTCTTTTATTAAAACTTTCCTTTAATGCCAATATTAGTGCAACGAGTTCCGCGGCTTGAGCAGAGTAATGCTGTGGTAATTGTACACACTTCATAGCCACACACACCGGCGCCTCCATCATTTTTACTACTGCTGCCCCAGTCCTTCGTATCCCATCTCCTTGATCAATAGTTGATGACCCATCAATAAACAAAAGCTCACCTCCCTCTAGTGTGTTTTCTTCAACTTTCCTAGCACATGAGTACATTTCAGTTACTTGGGTGCAGTCGTGGGCGTAATCACCCTCTTCAATTACTTCTGCTAGGAACCTTGCAGGGTTAACCGTGCTACATCTAACAATTGCTAGTTCAGCTTTAGACAAAATAATCTCATAACCTGATGCCCTCTGTGTCGTTAGTGTGGACTTAGGTTTATTCAATATCGCAAATAATGCATGTTCCACAAATAGTGTAGTTGGACACCCCATAGTTATTGCTGATGCTTTTTCTACTGCAAAAGCAGCTGCAGCAAGACCTTGTTCACAAGAGAAGTGGCCTAACATTATAGGGTCTAAGTGACCGCTGTAAAATGCTACTGGTTTATAGCCCATGCTAGTTTTTTGGGCCAACACTGCTTTCATCACTGCTGAGTCGCAATGTGAAAATATAAAGAAGCGCCGCTCATAGTCTGGGGATGCCAGTACTGGAGCAGTTGATATCGCGTCTTTTAATTCGTCAAATGCCTCCCTCATTTCCATATTCCATCCCAACTTTTTCTCCCCTTTATTTGCTTCCTTCAAACCCTCAAGCAGGGGTCCTATGTATGAGCTATAATCAAATACCCATGCTCTACAGTAGTTGCACAGCCCCAGAAATTGCTGCAGTTCTCTCACAGTCTGTGGCACGGGAGTGCTTGAGATGGCCTGTGCTCTTTGTGGTGCAATCCTTCTTCCATGTTGGGATATCAGTTGGCCAATGTAAAGTACCTGTTCCTGACAGTATTGTATCTTTTCCATGTCTACTTTGTACCCCTTTTCAGCCAATATTGTCAACATTTTTAGGGAGTCCTCTCTACATTTGCTTTCGTTTGTACTGCAAATTATTATGTCATCCACATACTGTAACACTGTGCTTTCCACCTCAACGTTACCCAAATCCATCTGTATTACTCTATTGAAAATTGAGGGTGATTCACAATACCCCTGTGGTAATCTGGTATGTTTCCACTTTGTATTTCGGTAAGTGAAGCTTGTCAAATCTTGTGAGTCTGGGTGTAATGGTATTGAGAAAAAAGCATTTTTAAGGTCAATCACTGTAAATCGTGATGCTTCTGCTGGGATGCCACACAATATTGTGGCCGGGTTTGCTGTTACTGGATACTCTGCTTCTACTATGTTGTTCAAGGGTCTGAGGTCCTGTATGAAGCGCCAAGACCCCCCTTTAGCTTTGCGCACCGGGTACACAGCTGTGTTACATGGTGATTCTGAGGGGACCAATATGCCATTGTTTATAAGGGCCGTTATGGTTTCATATATGCCCTCATCTGCCTCTTTTGACAATGGGTACTGTTTCACTCTTGGCAGTATGGCACCTTTTTTCAATTTTATCCTTACACCCCCTATGCTTTTTATGCATCCCACGTCATAAGGGCTAATAGTCCATAATGATTTGGGCACCTTTGACATATCCTCCTTAAAAAATGGGACTGGGGTGCCTGCGGGTGCCTCAAGTGCCATTGCAATTTTCTGTGCTACTTGTTTGTGAGCCACTCTTAGCCATATTTCTACACTCATCATGAACACCATTTCATTTTCTTCCTTTTCTTCTGAGAACAGCTCTTCATCTGACACCTGGGTCAGCCTACATCCTTCTGCTAGTGCTATCACCGCCCTCCATGCTCTCCCTTCTTTATCTTGGGCGTGCACAGCAACATAATCAGCTGTTGCAATAATGCTCTCAATGTCCACTACAAACACCTTCCCTTCTAGTTCATTACCTGGTGTTTCTGGTCGGAATAGATAGGCTGCTGGTCTCCTCCATATTTTCCCTTCTATCCCTGGCATCCATGCAAATGCCATGTCTGTGCCATATTGGAATATTTCGCCATCTACTGGCTCCGCCCTAATCGCTGTCTGTCCACAGTATGCTTGCAAAATCTGTCGTGCTGCGAGCATGTTAATCCCTGGAGTAGAGCAAATTATGCCATCCTCTGTAAAGGAGATCGTCATGTTCAACCTGTTCATTATGTCCCTCCCCAGTATATTTACTGGTGAGGCACTATAATACAAAAGTGGAACTGACAGATCATAATCTCCAATAGATAAGGGAATGTTATCAGTAAATGGAACCAACCCTTTAGCCCCAGAAAATCCTTGGGTGTTCATGGCTTCGCCTGACATCTTAAATTTACCTTCCCTTATGCAAGACCGGGTTGCCCCGGTGTCAACAAGAAATGATAATTTTTTGTCACCTATCGTTACCTCTATGCGTGGTTCCTCCGCACTATTAGGTGTTACTGACAGGATGGGACACACCAAGGCCCTCTGTGGGCTGGCCTATTGGGGGTACAATGATTGGCCATTCCCTGTGTAAGGGTTGTGTCCCAACACCGTCACCCCACCCAATTGTGTTCGTTCATTTTGTGGTGGTGGTTGTATTAACGCTACTTGTTGTTGTGGCGGTGGCAGATACTGTGTTATTTGTTGTTGTGGCAGTGAATAGGTTTGTGGCTGTTGTGGTTGTTGTGGTTGGCCACTCCCTTGTTGTGACATCTGCTGCTGTTGTATGCCCTGCTGTTCTTGTGATGTCCTAGGTTGTGCTTGTTCATTCCATGCTGGTGTTCCTGGCCTGACCCTACATGTACGTGACATGTGCCCTAATAGTCCGCAGCTCCAACACACGGGTGGTTCCCTGTTTTGCCATGGGAAGCTCCCTGTGTTGTCTTGGTATACGGGTTGCCCTGTGGGGTAGTTATTTCTGAGTCCCCCAGCCTGTTGTTGGGTATTATATCCATATCCTCTCCCTCTCATAAACCCTCCTCTCCCTCTGTTATAACTATAATACCCAGTTCCTTGCATTGGGTACCCTCCTCCCATGTTTGGTGCGTGTAATTGCAGAGGCGGCACTTGCTCTATTACCCCTTGTGGAGGCGCTATTTGAGCGTGATCTTGTGCAGCCACTACTTGCGTTGGGCTTTGGGCCATTGGTGTGGGCGTAGTTATTAGTGCCCCTTCCATTGTGTATTTAGTAAGTTTTTTCTGTACTAATTTGGCCTCTTCTGTTTTCCTATCCTCTTCCTTTTGTTTCATTTTTCCTTGCCATGTTCTGCAGTGATGTACTATAGTCAGTTGTATTTCTGGCCATGGTTTTGCTTCCATCCCCACTACTTTCTTTAGTTGTTTTTGAACTCCTTCTGGGAGCCCTTGTACTAGTATATGATAAAATATGGCTGGTGTTTTGTCCCATTGTTCTCTAGTTTCCATGCGCCACTTCTCTTGAATATCCTGGATATAATCAACAGGATCCTCATTTTCGCCCATCTTACGGGAAGTAATGGCTCCTATGTCTGATGTGTCTGGGTACTGTACTCTCAGTGCCTGCCATAGCGCATGTCTGCAGTTTGCAAATGGTGCCCCATCATGCGATGTGTTCGTTATTGTTACCCCATGGAATCCCGCTCTTTTCCAAATGTCATCCGCTCTATCCCCTAATATTGATATTAACAGGCCCTTCACGTCTCCTACTGCTAGTTTCTGTCCTGCGGTGTGTTTTTCCATTTCATATATCCACTTACCCGCACCTCCACTTAGTGATGGGAGCCTACATTTTATATTTTCCTTATCCGTATGTTTCCAAGGTACATACTGTGGTCTAACCCCTCCTCTCTCCAGCAGTGGCATTAAATTCTGTCTTGTGTCACCCTTTACGTTCCATGATATTGAGTCTTCACACCCCTCCTCTTCCCCCATTTCTTTTACTACTTCAAATTCTTCCTTACTACCTCTGCCCCTACCTCCCTCTTCTTCCTTCCCCCTTCTTTCATCATTTCCTGTGTTTAATATGGGTATGTTTATTTGTCTGTCTTGCCTGCGACTAGGGAGGTCCCTAAGCCGACATGCATAGGGTGTAAGTTCGTTCATGAAGGGTGCGAGCTTTATTCTTTGCAGAGAGCGTGCGGTGGTTGAACATGTAGGTAGTGACGTGGGAGGGCGGCGTGATGGGGATGTGGGTGGCGTGGTTTCATTGGTTTGTGTTTCCCCTATTCTTTTCACTTCCTCCTTACTTCTCTCCAGCTCCTCCCATCTTCTACTTATCCAGGGCGAATCTATGTTTGTTCTAGTGAGGTACAGTTTATCTAAGCTTTCCCTTTCACTCTTTCTTCCATCCTTCTCCACTCCTCCTTCCTCCTCACTGCAAAAATCATTCATAAATTGCACCCCCCACTCTGCCTTTTTTCCTTTTATTGTTACTGTTTTTAAGTCTATTAGGTCTCTTTCCCCCTTTCCGTTGTTACCAACTGTTCCCCTTAGTGCTGATGTTGTTGCTACCTCTCTATTCTTATATACATCTCCCCATCTTTCACTCTCCCAACCCCTCTCTTCAATTCCTCCTTCACTCCTCTCCTCCATTTCCCTACTATTTTCCTCCCTTTTCCTTTTCAATTCCTCCATTACTTCGTTGCTCATCTGTTCCAATATCCTTTCATCCTCTTTCTTCCTTTCCCATTTCACCCTTTCTCTTTCTACTATACTCTCTATTACCTTCCCCTCTTCATATTTCTTAGTTGCCTCTGATATTATCCTCCTCCTCCATATTTCCATTTCTTTCTCCTTTTCTTCTTCTTCCTTCTTCTTCTCTCTCAGCACTACTCTTGATATCCTATCTGCTGCTCCTTTTACCCTTTCAGCTTCTCTCTTTTGCTCCTCACTTCGTTCCCTTAATTTTTCCAATTCGTCCTTACCTTCTTTCCTTTTCCTCACTCTCTCTCTTTCCTCCCGCTCAAGTTGTTTAACCAGTTCATTCTGCTCATCCCTTAGTTCTGCTAATCTTCCCTCCAAAATCTCTTCCTTCTGCCGTAGTAGCTCCTCTCCCCTCATTTCACTCTCTCTGGCACTATCCTCGTTTTTCTCTTTACCGCCTCCCTTTCTTCTCCAGTTAGTGAGCCTCGTAATTTCAACAATATCTGTGCAGCTACCCACTCATCGTTTCCTATCTCTACAGTCTGCTCTTCTGTAATCCTCTTGTCCCCCATTGGTATCTTCCCATGAGCCACATATGGTGGAGGGCTGTATGCCGGGTTTGAGTATCCTTCAGCCGCCCTTAACTGTCCTATTTCTCCTAATTCTCTTAAAGGGTACAACCCTCCTCCCTCTGTTTTCACACCCGGTGTTATGGCTATCTCACTGCTCGGTTCCTTTTTTATGTCGTCTGATTTATTAATCTTTTCTCCTCCCTGTCTTTCGATCCCCGTATTCTTTGTGCTTTCGCACTCCTTTTCCCCACCCGTTCCTTCTTTCTTAATCTCCTCTTCTTCCGGTGTTTCCCCCATAGTGAACATTCCATTTGGTCCTGGTCGAGACCCCTGGAACATCCTCCATAAGTTAAACACCTCCACATGGTTTGCTAACTTCTTCCCCTTGTATGTATTGTGCAGATGGTTTAGTAGTGAATGTTGGGCATATGGATCGAAACTGCCATTAGGCGGCCATGGTGTTAACATTTTATTGTCTGTCCCCTGGGTCCACTCTATGCTGTACTTAATTAACTTCTCCCTATGTGGTGGCAGTGTGGTGCATATGTGCTGTAGTGGGGTAGTGAGGGTGTTCCCCCACCCTCCCGACCCTCTCCCGTATGACATAATTTCACTCCCCGTGTTACCCTTCCCCTTACTTAGCAGTTTACAATATACAACCTTGTATTGCTTACCTCGCCCCGCAAGTGTGGGGACTTACGATAATCCTTTGACAAATTATGCAATAATAATAGATATGATGTTATATTATATTCCTTCCCCTACGGCCCCCTGCGGCCGAAGCGCACGCAGCCCCCTGCGGCTGCGTACCCCTTACGATGATCTTATACAGTCGTCCTGTTTCTCCTTTCTCCTCCCCCTTTTACACTTGCCGTGGCCGGCGTTCTCCGTGCGCAGCCACGCCCCTTTCCCCTTCTTCTTTCGATCCACTGGTTTATAGTTTATCTCCGTACCAGCTCCTTTATCATGCTTCTTTTCCCCACCACTCTAAAACCCAAAATTCCTTGTGCTCGCTATATCCTATTAAATCCCTACTGGTGACGTCACCGATTTCTTCGAGCTACTGGTATATTCTTGTTATGTTCTTTAAGTTCAAAATACACTTGCAATCTACCCCGCTAACCCTACAGCTGTCTTCCTGTCTCTCCTGGAACAAGGTAATCTCATCAATAATATAACCGGACTGCGCACGCTGCGTCGCCTCGCGTGTGATACGCCCCTCAACAGGAGGGCTTAACCAGCCAATTATCTTCCGTTTTGGGCAACTATGTAGCTAGCTACCGGCCACAGGGAAACGTCATCTACCTATCGAGTTTCTTGCTCGAACAATAGGGAACCTCATCTACTCATTGATCAATAAATGTCAAGTCGTAGGAAACCACACACACCCACCCTCACACTTAGTCGCACTTTAAGCCATCAGTTTCTTACGAGCGGCTGCACGTGATGTTTTCGTGCCCCGCCCCCTCTTTCGCGTAACGTTAACTGACTGTTCTCGCACTCGTTTCACTACCATTCATTCCATTAGCAACACTCAGTTAAACCTTCACCGCACATCTGTACAATACCTCCCCCCTCCCTTATTTACTTCCTCCCCCTCCCTCACAATTTCGCATTGCTTGTTGCGCGTGTCATGCTCACCAAGTTCTCTCGATGCAGGGCCGCTCGACTGCGTGCACCCTCCAAGCGGCTCGCCACCTCCCCTCGTCTGGACCACGTCTGGACACTCGCCGACCGCGGGCGGGATACTTCTCAACCGGCTCCCGAGGGCCAATATCCGGATTGCGCTGTCCGGTCTTCTCGCGGCTCCGCGATGGTCCTGTAGTCCTCAGAAGGGGGCAACGGCAGAGGGGGCCGCGCCGCCGGGCCTCCTCGCAACGGGAGTGCCTGGAAAAACTAAAAATAAAAGTTGATCTTAAACAGATCTCAGCAGTGCCTCCAACTTGTCGGGGGGAAATTCTGCCGGGGTCGGCCGGGCCATCCGCAGACCTCCGGGCAGGGAGGCCCCAACACCTCCCGTATATCCCAGGTGTGAGATAGAGTATGAGACGCACACAAGGAGCAAGGCGACTCTGCTGTTTATTATGCAAACGGCAGGGATGGGTCAAGGAGCGTACGCGTTCGTCCTGACACACACATAATCGTGGGGCTCGCAGGCCCTTTTTACTACCTTATGACGCGCTACTTGCGTCACTTCAGAAAGTTAACAAAAAACCTATCGCCACTCTTAATTGGTTGCTCGAGTGGTAGGGTTAGTATAGTACACATATAGAGAATGATATTAGTGGTCAAGGTGTAGTCAGGTGGTATATCTGGGTTGTCCCTTCAATTAGATACATAAGAATTGTTACATGAAGACCCCTGAGGATTGGCTAATGTTACTGACGTCTGAGATAAGAGCCCCATGTTCTGATTGGTGCATCCGTGAGCTCCCCAGCCTGGGACCACCGTTGTTCCCAGCTCTCGGTGTACCTGTGTTTGCAACAATGTTTCAATATGGGTACATGCAGACAATGTGAGGATTTATTCATAGGTGGGAGCTGACCGTTCCCACTGTAGCAGGTGTCCATTGAGCCTTTCAAGTGTCCCGGCCTGTGTCTCGTAGTGAGGGACCCAGACGCCCTTTCTCTCCTGGGTTTTGGCATCTCGTCAGGTTCGGCTTGGTCACGTGAGGCGGGACCGTGTTTGAGGCAGAATTCTGCACAATTAATATTGTTTTTCCACTGTGTGTCTGGTTTAATTTGTAGATATGATTTTAACGTTGGTACGCGGAGTGCGAGGTTGCAACATCGTGCCTTTGATGATTTGTTCTTGGATGTGGGTTTGCAACATTGCGACCTTGGCTGGTTGCTCCACCAGGCTCATTCTGCAGGATCAGCAACCTGACTTTTGCTTTGTTAATGTCCACGGAACTCTTGCTTGAGGCCTACTTGGGCCTGGTGCATAAGTGATCCATTTCGTGCATGGGTGCTTTAGATTATAGTGGCATATATTTCCATGACCAATATCGTGTTTCCATTATACCTCTCATGGTGGTAACGGGTTTCAAGGGAAGCGTGAGCAAGCGTTATAGATGAGTTCATGATGCGTCTTGCGTTTCTGCACTCTGAAAGCCTATGTAAAAATAATAAAGATGCACGTCCGTGAATATGCCTGTCGCCTACGTCAGAGCACTGAGTATGTTCTTCGTGTAGATTGGTGTGGAAATGTTAAGTGTGTATATTTGTACAGATGTGCTTCCCGTCGTCTAGGTCGTCATGGCATCTCTAACGACGTGTGGTTTTTAGTCTAGCTGATCCGAGCCGCAGGTGTCGGCATGGCCAGTGCGGGCTGCTGGGCAGGCAGGTGGACACATCCGTATGTTCCTGTACCAGGGTACCTGGTCGTCTGGTAACTGGACAAACTCTTCTCGCGGCGGGTGTCTGGGCCGTGACCCTCTAGGCCAAGCGCGAGAGGTGAAGGACGGGAGCCTGGTCTTCCATTCTCCCACTTCAGACCCTTGGACTGACATCAAAACGATGTGTTGGGAAAGAACCTTTACATCTTTGTGTGCATGCAGTCCATTTAAAATATTGCATAATTACGACAATAATTTGATGCCTGGTTACAGTTGTGTTCAAAAGCTTGCGCCATCATTGTTAGTACTATTTCCCTCTTTTCTTTTTCTCACTCGGGTTGTAGAGTTCAGTAGTCTACTATCAAGGAGAAACTACACTTTACGATATTAGATTTTATGGTTGTTCATGTCATAGGCTTGCATACTTCAAACTCTACACATATATACCACTTTGCTGCGTGTAACTGTAAGGCAAAACAATCTTTTTCTCCCACCATTCTAAAGGAGGAATCAGGGCAGTGTTGCAGCAGTGGCTCCACCTACAAGCCCAGGCGAGAATGTCATGGGGTAAGGGCCAGGGGATCATTTTGCTAGCAGGGGCCCTGCCTTGTTATTCGGTCTCACCCGCGTACCATAGCAGCAGTAAAACTAACCTTATGAGAGTCTTCCTGCTCCTTTTATAGGCTGCCAGGCCTGGAAGCGCTGCTGGCTTGGGCCGATGATGTTACATGGCATGTAAAAGCCCTCTTTCCCAGTGTTTGACTGACTGGGCCAACCACCGCCAGTAGTTAACAAATGAGCACTGAGCTACATCCCTGCAGCAACGTGAAGTCCGGGGTCTATGCTGCAGTGGAATGGTGGCGCAATAATGGCACTGGGCTGGTCTAGTTTACAAAGAATTGTAACAATTGGGATCATTGGGATACACACACACATGAACACTGCTGCAAGGTAGCTCAGCTTTCCTGCAGGCAGAGCGGGGGAAAGAAGTGATTGAACACATAACTGCAATTGCCTTTCCTATGGGCCTCATCATGAGTTGGGCGCTAGTCCTTAAATGCGGCAGTAACGCTATTACTGTTGCATTTAAGGGCTGGCTGTATCATGAGTCTGGCTGAAAATGGGAGTTTTACCTCAAGCTTTTTGCTGGAGGTAAAAATCTCAATGTTCAGCCGTCTTCGGCGCTATTAGTGCGACCCCAACCCCATTGGGATTTACCAATTTACTGCTACTCGTGATCCAGTTTACAGTACACTAGTACCACTGTGGGTGCACCGGGAGAGGATCACATTGGAGAGGAAGCCCCTTATAGGATTAGGGACGACCATCCCCTGAGAAATCGCTATACCTCCACTTTGTTAGACTCTCCCTCTTTCCCCAAGCCAACCTCTCCTTCCCTCTTTCCAACCAGTGCCAATATCTGTTATTGTAAGGTCAACCAACCTAGTATGTTAGACGTGACTAGCGGCCCTGGAAATACAAATTGCTTTCAATATTGCTCCAATTAAAGTACTGTGAAGAAGAAGAGTATGAATATCACTCCAGAGAACCAAAGTGAACAGTCTAGTCTCTCACTGTATTTGATTGGTCGAAGGAAATACAAAATACAACAAAGAGAGAGCCATCCTCTGACGAGGAAATCCAGGAGATGCCGACCCAGCGAACAGGGACCCTGAGAGAAACAGGGGCAGTAAAGAAGGAAACATTTGCTTGGCAGGAGAGTAAACCAAGCTGGTATAATACAGCATTGCGAGTCTGGGACTCACACCCATATGAAAATCTAAGAACACAGTGAAGTTCATCCAAGAAGGTACGGGGTCTGGGGCCCAAGGAGATAAAAAGGAAATTACATAAGGAGGGGATGAGCTCCTAAAGTAGAACCAGAAGGAATCCAGGAGAAAGGAGCTAAACCCTAAAAATTGGAGTAATACACTGTGAAAAAGCAACATTTTGTTTATTGTTTTGACTATTTGAGACAGTGGGAACTTTTCTGTTGGCAAGAACTGTCATTACCACTGTAGGTTTTGGAAAACAATGTCCTTGCACTTTAGATTTAAGTTACTAGTGTTGCTGTCAGAAGCAGGGTTTTTTGATACGACAGTGACTGACTATATGTTTGACATCATGATGTTTTCCATAGATTTCTTTGAGGCAGGGAAACCCCTCTTAGCTTTAGGGACAGATAGACCCTATTACTGGTTAATAAAAGTTTCTAAACAAAACTATGCCACCTTTGTGTCCAAGCTTTACTTCTGCACCCTTACATCGCCAAGAGGAAATACAAGCATTAGCCCATTAAGAAATCACTGCCATATAGGCTGTATTTCCTCTGTAAAACCTTTGTATGTTGACTGTGCCCAGTAAATGTCAATAATACCAACGTATGAAGCCACTTTCATGCTGGTTATGTCCAATATAATCCATACGAATGCCAGAGAAACACACAGGCTGTCCCTCAAAAAAAGCACACCCTGACCCTGTCAGAGATAGCTTTCCCTAGAGGGATGGTGGTGCCCCGCCTATCTAATAGGGAGAGGCATCTAGGGAGAGCTATCTCTGACAGGGTCAAGGCGTGCTTCCATTGAGGGATGGCCTATGTGTTTCTCTGACCTTCGCATGGATGAGAATGATAATCTGTGTTAAAACATATGCTCCATAGTCTGTTCGATTGTGTTAAGAATTGTGGGAGCTAATGGCAGAAATGTAAATGAGGTACCTATAGTTCCAATCAATTCCCCTGATGATTTTGTATGTCCAATATAAGCCAGGCTGGCACTATGGAACACGTTGTTGTCAGTGTGGCTCTTTACCAAAAACACACATACTAATTCACAGTAGCACATGCCCACACACACAAACACACAATCTCCCTTGCAAGGACATATGGCCACTCATTCACATGCGCACATACAAACACACATTGCATTCATGACACAAGCTCTGTGAGAAACCTGAGGATATCCTCACTCCAACTCCCCCTGGATCCTCTTTTGACGTAGCCAGGGTAAGGCCACTGCTTTTGGATCCTGACCCTGGGGGTGTCAACGCGAGGGAGGATCACCTGGGTGGAGGGTCCTTGGGGACTGGGAGTGGAGTACCCACAGCCAAGACATGGTATTCCCCTCTGAAAACCAACCTAACCCTTCCCAGCCTTTATGGGCTATTGTAAGACGTCTTCCCTCATTTCCCCTCATTTGACCTGTCACAGTACCCTAAGCACCCTAAGATTTGAAAAGCTAAGTGCCAAGCATCAGACCCCTCAGTAGCTACCAAGGGCTCTATTGGATTTTATATCTTTAGCAGTAGGGATAAGACTATTCCTCCAGGTGAAAGAAGACTAATACCCACCGATTTCATACTAATTCCACCCCTGAAACATACATCAAACTAGCACCGAAATCAGGGATGGCATGGAGATTTGGAATTGATGTGTTGATGGGAGTAATAGACCTAGACTTTAGGTGATGTTAAGGCATTGTTAACAAATTACAGGAATGACCCATTCCAAATTCATCAAGGAGATAAAATTGCTTAAGGGCTGCTTGAGAAATCAATGTTCCCTAGGCTTAAGGAAGAATCTGGGAAGGAAAGCACAGATAGAGGAACTCAAGGTTTTGGGGAAGCCGTTGAAACATCTGATGGCCCTCCCAACCCTGAACCCAGAAAAGCTAAAGAGCCCAATAAACCTCCATATTTAGCCTTTGCCCAGAGAAACCACCCTTTGTTGGCTGAGGCATTTTTGCAAGTGGTATCAGAGACAGAGGGTCGTGAAAAACGGGGGCCTTTTTTCTTTATGAAACATGGACTTCTTTATATAAAGACTCTGAGTAAGGCTCTTGTAACCAGGACTCATGTCTGTCAGAGAGTCTCCCAGGACCCTCCTTGTTATTTGCATATCTCAAGTAACTTTGGGTCTCACCCTACGTTACTAGGGGAATCCAGACGTGGACCCCTTGCTCACTATTCTTAGAGAGGCACAGCTACACCCTACTGATGAGGTTCAACCAGACCGAAACACGTGTCTGGGGTTGCTGTTGGTACTCTTGTTCAGAGGAGAATTGCCTAGCATTTTGGTGCTGGACTGCCCCAGGGCAGGACAAAGACTGATATGTTTGAGATATTTCTTCTCTGTGAAGGATAGTGAGCTAAAGACTCTGGGTAAGGCTTTTGTAACCAGGACTCATGTCTGGCAGAAAGTCTCCCAGGACCCCCCTTGTTATTTGCTTCTTTATAGAGGCAACACCACTTCAGAGGGCATGGTAAAAACACAGTTGGTGGTCCCTAAGAGTCACAAGCAGGTGGTCCTAGAAGTAGCCCATTCACATCTGACATGGAGACCCATATAGCAAACACATTTTACTGGCCTGGATCCACGCTGACATTAAAAATGTTATCCAAGCATGCGCAATATGCCAGAAAACTAGCGCTCACATAACCCCTCCAGCTCCATTAAGTCCAAGCTGGGGAATAAATACATTCTGGTCATTGTAGACTATGCTACACGATATCCCAAGGCCTTTCCCCTGAGAGGCAATACAACAAATCTTGAAACAACTGCTCCCTTTCTTCTCTTGAATAGGGTTCCCGAAGGAGATATTGACTGACCAGGACTCTACTTTCATGAGCAAGCTTATTGGGCAAGTTAAACAACTGTTGCATATCACCACCGTCAGAACATCTGTATATCATCCCCAGAAAGATGGTCTTGTGGAAAGATTTAATAAAACCCTCAAAACCATACTCCGCAATAGTTGAGCAAGATGGTAAAAACTGGGATCGCATGATACCATGGGCTTTGTTTGCAGCCTGGAAAAACCCTCATGCCTCAACAGGATTTTCACAGTTTGAACTCCTTTATGGCTGAGAACCCCAGGATGTCCTAGATATGTTGAGAGAAACATGGGAAGAGAGAGGAGGCCCCCATTCCGCACTCCCAAAATGCAAATAGGTTGAAAGAACACATGACGGTTTTTACATCTTTAGTCCAGACCCATATGGTTAAAGCACCGGGACAACAAAAGACTTCCTGTGATAACAAGGCATTCTTAAGATCCCTTTCAATAGGTCAAAAGGTGCTGGTAATCTTGCCTACTTTGGAAAATTAAACTAGTATCCAGATGGCATGGACCATACGAGGTCCATGCCAAATGGGTCAGTGTAATTATAAAATCTCTCAAACGGACCGCTGTTTTAAAACCGAAGTCTACCACGTAAACATATTGAAGGAATGGAAGGAAAATCATTCGGAATCCCAGGCTATGATATTATCCTTTCTATTAACAGAAGGTACGGATAACAAAGCTTTAATTTCACCTGACCTCAGTAACAATCAAAATAAGACCTGTAGGACTTTATAAGACAGTTTACTGATGTGTTTCGAGAGGAACCTGGAAGAGTGAAGGATATATATCACCACATCTGCACACCCGTAGGCAAAGTGGTACACTTGAAACCTTATTTGTTACCAGAGGCTAGAAAAGATACCATCATTAAGGAAGTTAAAAACATGCTAGAGGCTAACATCATCGAACCTTCAAATAGTCCATGGTCCTCCCTATCGTGTTGGTGGCAAGACCCGATGGATGTTGAAGGTTTTGTATAGACTTTAGAAAGGTGAACGTCATCTCTGCCTTTGACGCTTACCCAATGCCCTGTATCGATGATATGATTGACCATCTGGGTAATACTGTGTACCTTTCAACACTAGATCTAGCAAAAGGGTATTAGCATGTGCTTTGCATTGACCTGATAAAGACAAAACTGCCTTTGTCACTCCCATAGGATTGTTTCAATTTAAAGTCCTGCCTTTTGGTTTGCATGATACTCCCACAACATTCCAGAGATTGATGGATACAATCTTAGAGCCGTACTTAGAATTTTGCAGAGCCTACATAGCTGACATTGCAATACCTTTACACAGTCATGAGAGTGTTAAGAAAAGCAGGGCTGATCGCTAATCCCAGAAAATGCAAGCTGGCCTAATCTGCGCTAAAGTATTTGGGATTCTTTTTGGGTAATGGTACTGTCACACCCACAGCAAGAGAAGGTGAGCGTTGTTCTCGATACCCCTACTCCAAGAACCAACAAAGATGTAAGGGCCTTTTTGGGACTAATTGGATACTACTGCAGAATAATTCCTAATTTTTCCAGAAAAAAATCCAGACTGAAAGACTAAATGAGAAATGCGAGCCCCAAAAGATCAAATTGAATGAGGAAGATGGGATATGTTATACGACCTTGAAACAAGCCCTTTGCCAAAGCCCCATTTTGGAAGTTGCAGATTTTTCCAAAGAATTCATCCGCCAGACTGTTGCTTCCTTAATGGGATTAAGAGCTGTTCTGTCACAAAATCATGCTGGTTTGAAACATCCAAGTTTGTACATCAGCAGAAAGCTATTCCCCAGAGAAAAGAACTACTCAGTCAGCGAGTTGGAAGCACTGGCAATAAAGTGGGCAGTGATTCACCTAAAATATGACCTCCTAGGGTGTAGGATGCACCTTATAACAGACCACTCTCCTCTAGTTTGGATCAGTCAGAGGAAAGAATCCAATCCTCGAGTAATGCAGTGGTTCCTGGAACTTCAACCTTACTGCTTCACAGTAGAACACTGGAAGGGCCGAGAGCAAGGTAACATAGATTTCCTCTTCCGATTTTGCTGTGAAGCACCCCAGATTGACACGCATTGGGAAAGGGTATGTGAGAATCCAGAGGATATCCTCACTCCTACTGGCCCTGGATCATTTTCTCAGGCGGCCATGAAAAGGCCATCACTTTTGGATCCCGGGGGCTAGCAAAGCGAGGGAGGATCACCTGGGTACTTGGGGGGTCCTTGGGGAGTGTGGGACCCACAGCCAATACAAGGTATCCTCTTTTTCCCTCTGAAAACCAACCTAACCCTCCCCAAGCCTTTATCGGCTATTGTAGGACATCTCCCCTCATTTGGCCTCATTTGACCATTCACAGTACTGAGACGAGGAAGAGGCGACTAGGAGTAGTGAATACCAAAAGGTATTTTCAGCACTCTGGTACTAGGACAAAGAAGAAGACTGTGAATGCATTCCATTGGGGAAGTCAGGCATGTGCCACTAATAAGTTCACTAGACGTCAGACAATTGATCTTACTGAACCACACCTGTGACCTGTGAGCCCTTAATACTCCGATGGAGTATAAGAGGTGGGGCTCCACGCCATGGAGAGAGACCTGTGTGAGGCCAGAGACCTGTGTAAAATCAGGGAGAACAGGACACGAAACGGGGTGGAGAGAAGCAAGTCTGAGCTAGTACTGGGAGCCATGTGAGTCCAGAGAAGGAGAGAGATGCCTAGGCCTAGCGCAGGCCGTAAGAGGGTCTGACCCTCCAGCTGAGCTCCGGTTGCTGATAGCAACAGCATTAGGCTGTGCTCCGCCTGAAGCCCACAGCCGTCGGGACAGGCGGGAGAGCGAGGCAAGGTCTCGGTGACCGCAGCGAGGGATGCAAAGCTTGTGCATCCAGGAGGATCACAGAGGGAGAAATGGCAAAGCTGCAGAGAGCGGTTGCGCATAACCGGTGAGTGTAATCAAGGGAACACTCTGTCCAGAGCACTCCCCTAATGCTGCCGTGTATTCTAAGAATGCTGCATGAACTGATATAAGAAAACCATGAATGTCGAATGATCTGAAAGTAATTGAGCATAGTTCTGGATAACAAAGTGAACATTTTTGAATATTAAACGAGTGGTGAATACTTGAAAAAGGAAATATTAAGCAAATATTGAATACCAAACTGAATGAAAACGTTAAGGGCAAAACTGCAAGATGATGAAACGCAAACGGGAAAGTGCCCATTTAACAGAGCCCAAATATGAAAGAGCCTAACAGAAAGGTGGGGAACAAATAAGACCACACAAAGTGAATTGGCAAAGTCAAGTGAACTTTATGAATAACTACCATGTGGCAAGGTCAAAGACTGGCAGAAGTTGTGTGACACACTGTGGCAAAGCCAAGAGGCTAACCAGGAGTATCTAAGTGCATTTGAATCTGCACACAGGGGAACATATAGGAGAACCTGTGTGGGCTGAAGAACCTAGGGTTCCTGGTTGCGTGACCTGTGATGAGTGGACCGTGTGGTCTGACAACTGCGCCTTTACCAGGGACCCCTCAATGGTGAAAGATAAAGACACTGTGAAACAAAACAAGATGGAGCACTTTACGTGAATTCTTAATGCAATCCAGAAGTGTCAAGTTGACCTGGAGTTGTGTTGAACATTGGAAGTTTGAAACCAAGGATACGTTTATACGTTGGAGTCTTGGGGGAGGGAACCCTGAGGCTTGATGAACTACAATGTTGTCCTGAGGACGGAAACTCAAGACCCCTTTTCAATGATTATATACTTCAATTCATTCACGTTAATACTAAAAATAGACAATACAAATATCAAAAAGCATTAAAAAAATGTTTGTGTCTTATGGTTAGTAGGTGACATGGTTTGAACATAGATGACGCATCTGCTTTATAAATTACATTATGTCTCTTATTGCCGTGCTGCCATGTTTAATTCAGATTCAAAACGTGTGGGAGGCAAAAGAAGAGAATGGGTCCACTAGTTGACAATGGACCCTAAACAAAAACTGTAAGACAGCTTGTGGTTCAAGTTATCTGTTTCGTCTACACGTGTTTTGGCCCATGGATCTGAATACGCATGTTCAAAAGCATTTCTGATGAGTATTAATAGGGCTTTCTTCAGGGCGAGAGAATGCTTCTATCTTTGCTGACATCAATATACCCCACTTTTCTCAGGATTGACCCTCACTGGCTTAATTGGTAACCCTGTGGAGGTGGGCCGGAAGAATACATTATTTCTTTTTTCCTTTGTTTACAATTGAATTCAACTCAATGACGAAGCTGTGACTTTTATCCGCCTTTCGCCTTCACTTCTTTTTGAAATTGCTGACTCCATGTCCACATTACATGGGCCTTGCTTTTATTCTCCTCACGGGAGCAACAGTCTCCTCTGTACTTCTTCTAGGTGTCTTGTGGTGTTGCCTCATAGCAGAAGACGTTGCACTCTCGCATTAGCTTCTACATTCCAGTGGTCAGGAACCATCTCCACTTTAGTTCCTGCCTTCTGCTCATGGTGTATTGAACATGATGAATGATTCACATGATGAGGAGAATGCACTGCTAGGACCATAGGTATTTGGTTACCTTATGCAGAGGCACTGCTACCATGCCATTGACCTCCAGAAAGTAAGACAAACATCCCCTTCATCATCCTATTGCAGATGCTATCCTGGCAGGGGTCAACTACAAGATGCAGGTCAGGGTGCAGGACTTGTAGATAAATCTACTTACCCATCATCATTTTACTGCTGGTCTGGCAGAGGCTAAAATAGCTTCTTAAATCATATAAACCCTGCCTATATAGAAATGTCACTGGGGTGGCAGTAAATCATAGCTGCATTAATTTCTTCTGTCATCGAAGACGCATGAAAATGTCTTCAGCTAGTTATTTAGTAGAAAGAGCTGCCAACAAAGATCTCAATAGAAGCCCAATCAAAGCACATCGGGAGTGTTGTTGGCAAGATCGTATGTGGTTATTTCCTGGAAACCCCTGTCAAAGCCTTCACAGACTTCAGCCACCTCCCTTCCAAGGCCGATAAAGTTAATGGCGATACTACTAGGAGTTTAAGAGTGAGTCACTAGGGTGAGTAACTACTACTAACCACAAAAGTGTCTGTTCTTCAGTAATAATTTGTATGTGCCTTGATTTTGGAGTCATGGCCATTCAAAAAAGGCTGCAGGGAGCTGTGTGCTATGTAGATGAAGTGGAGATTTGCATTAAGAATATTTGTTTTATAACACATTTTGCAGTGCATAGTTTTTGCCACTTTTATAAAGTATGAGAGGTCAGTGAGAGTAATGCACCTGAAAATCACAACTGACCTCCAGAATATTTGTCTTAACCTTCCATTGGCTCATAGTATATTTTTTTGGTAACAGTAAGTTGGTTAATAGTACCTACCTACTATTGTGTAACTGTGAAGCCCGAGATTCTTAATTATAATGTATGCATGTAATTGGTATTCATATGTATCTAAGACTACCCTGGTCCTTGCAATATCAAGTATTACCAGACCATGTTTGTGAGATAATGGCAATGATCTGTTAATGACAGTTTGAGGATAAAGGATTCTCAGTAGGTATTCTAGGACATCTATTCATCCTCATCTTACACAATTCATCAGCTATTCATCGACCATAGTTGGTTCATATAGGAAATTCCAAGGGTTCTAAGATAATGATGAGCTATGGCATAAAGCTAACACAACCTCATTGTACCAGCTGTAGGCACCGAAGCTCCCTTGAGGCTGCCTTTGAATCTTTCCTGGTTCATGTGGCAAGTCTGTTCTCACCAGGGAAAGTAGGTAATTAACTCCTGGTACAGGTTCAATGCAGAAGATGTTCAGAACATTGAGGGGTATCTATTGACAGAGGTGTAACACCACTTGGATTCAACTAAATCATCAGGTAGTCGTCATGTGTGCCACTTGCTGTCCATACCCACCTTATTGCCATCTCATTGGCTTAGTGAGTTCAATGCAAGCATTTGTGCCTTGCAGTTGAATCCTAGCAGTGCCAGTGCAGCCCTTTGCTCTGGTAAGGTCGATAATATAGTGTTTCATTAAGTTTACTAACACCAACACCTGTTATTTACACATCCCAGAGGCAGTGTAACTGCAGTAGCAAGTGGTGGTGAGTTAGCTGTTATGGGTGGAAGCAAGCCACCAGGAATTGGGCTAGTCCAGATGCAACCTGATGTGCCTCCCAGAACGTGGTTGAGGAGGGATCTCACTGGCTCGCTATCCACCAGGGACATAGTAATATCCCCCTGAGAACCACATCTCCCAGTAGTCCTTATTGAAGATCCCTGTTTGCTGTGAACTGTAGCCATTAGGAATCCGAAGGAATAATGAGGACCACAAATGACAAGGAGTCCATGCAAAGGATATTAACTACTCTGGAACCAGAGAAATTGTTAAACATTACAAGTAATGGTGAATTCCATGCAGCATGTGCAAACTAGCATGGAAAAGTAACTCCTGCGTAGAGCAAGAAACAGAAGAGACTTGTGCATTGCGCTGAGATTACCACTGCGCCTCTGAGTCCCTAGCAGCACAGGGCAAGCGTGGAGTGCTACAGAACTGCACTGCAGTAAATACTAACTTCCAGGAAGACACTTGCACACCACAAATACCTATACAACATTGCAGAACCTCATTGCAGGGAATCTAGATTGTTTAGTAATTACCCAATCTCAGAGCTATGCTGATGAAATAATAACAATCTTGTTTAGAAGCTTTAAGAAGCTTTCAGACAAATAACCAATCAGATTGGAACTTTTGAATAAGAATGAGGAATAACCTATGAGAACTGGAGTTAGAAACAGTGCCCCTGCCTAGTAACTATAAAAAGGCCAGGAAAAAAGTAGAAAGCGGGAGAATCCTAGAGGAGACAGACTTGTCTGCTCATGCTCTCCTGATACAAAGGGCCTCATTACAACTCAGGCGGTAATGGTTTTACGGCGCCGTAAACAGCGCCGACCCTTACCGCCTGAGTACGAGGTCCCTTAGCGCCATGGCGGATTTAACACCTGCTTTTAGCAGGTGTTAAAATCCATGGCGCTAAGGGACCATGGAGTTAATTACGCCACCGTAATTTACGGAGGCGTAATTAACGCCTTCCCCACTCCCATTATGCCCTATGGGGCAAAAATGGGAATGGGGAAGGGTAAATGGGGATTGGGGACTTACCGCCCCGCCAAACTCGGAATGGGGCGGTAAGTCCGCCAACCACCATGGCGTAAACGTAGTTTACGCCATGGTGGTAAAGTCACGGCCCAGGCGGTAACTTACCGCCTGGGTCGTAATGAGGCCCAAAGTGTGGGCCCTGGAAGCCAAACTGAGGAGAGGTGTGCTACCAGGAGGAACGTAGAGCAACTTGGAAGAGCATCCAAGAGGCCAGGATGGCATTGGGCAAGCCATAGACCCCTGAAGGAGCATGTAACCAGGGTGCATGGAAATCACTTGGCCTACCTTGAGGGAAGTGGAAGGTCTAAACCTAAGACCATCCATCGACGACCCCAAGGAAACTGAAGGCAAGACCAGACCCCTGGCAGGATAGTGAAAGGATATCATCTGCTTGACAAGATCCTTCATGAGAGTGGGAGGGTAGAGGCTGGTAATATATATCAATTCAAATTTTAAGATCCAGGCGGAACCTGTTGTGAATCCTGGGAAAGTCAAGGTCCACGAGAGACTGGTTTTGAATTCTGAGAAAGTCATGGTACAAGAGGGGCCGATCGTGACTCCTACGAGTGCCATGGTACAGGAGGGACATGTTGTGAAAGCTAAGATCCAAGAGGGACCTTTTCAGAAAGCTAACAAGGCTGAGGTCCACAAGGACCTTTCTTGAAGCTTGTGAAGGATAAGGTCCAGGAGGGACCTATTGAGAATCCTGCCAATGGGGAGCCCTGAGCCTAAGACCTGTTGTGAAACTATGTAGCAATGTATGGCCACGAAGAGCCTGTAACAAGAAGTCAGAAGCCCTGGGAGAGGACTCAAGGCACAGGGATAAATCAGAGAGGAACGAGAGGAAGACCAGACTCTTGAGTAACTATGACGAGGGCTTTCCCAGAAGATCACTATGTTGCATTGTTATGAAATAATGATGGACTTTGTAAAACCAGGTTGAGAATCTGGTTTGGAGCACACTTTTGAACATTTGCTTTACTAGCTTAGGGTACCCCGGAGGCAAAGGGCTTAGGTGTTGCAACTTTTCATTGGCCATCATACTGAGGCTTTGTTTTATAGCATAGGTGCCTCAAGGAGAGACAGGGATTTAGTAAAATAGGTCAAAGAACTTTATCTAACAGGAAGAAAACCTGGAGGTGTTAGGGACTGCTAAGGAAACATCCCTTTAATTTAATTGAACCCATATATATGTTTTGCTTAGGGAACCCTTTATTAGTTTTAGCTCAGCCACTAGAATCTATAGGCGTTTCCTCAACCCGGCTAGTGACAATAAAGTTTGTTCTGTTAAAATCCAACCAGAGTCTCAAGTGTATCCTAGTTCAGCCATACCACAAGTCCTGGTCACCCCGCTGGTGGACCCTCACTCCGGGTTCCAGCACACAGTCCAGGAGCATATATTTTGTCTCTCAGTCTTAGAACGTTCTTGTAATACCACTTTACCCTGTTTTGCTCTTGAACGCTTTCAGCTCTTTTATACTGGTTGGGTCATTGAGATCCTTTACTCTAGGATCCAGAGTGTGTATTATCCTGTCTCTTAATATGGCTGGTCACTCTCTCTATGTACCTTTTATATGATCCTGACTCCAGGTTTTCAGAATAAAGAGCCTCATGCTCGTTTCTCTGATGCTTGTGTGATGGTTATGCACTTAGCACCTCAGTGTAGGCTTTTCCTCCCATATTCTTCGCCCTAAAAACAATCCCACTTCAGGTTTCAGAACATATCTTGCTCATTAACCTGACGCTGTTTGGGTGGGTGTGCACTTGCAAACATTTCTTCTCCAGGTCACCAGCTTGGTGCAGGTTTCTCCTTGCTTTCCTTTCCTAGTTTTATGTCTCATGATGCAGGACAATGGGATACTCTTCCTCCAGATTCTAATGACAGCTTGTATAACACTTTGGAAATGTACTACTGGTTCTGTGATGCAGCACAGTGATTCCCTTCTCATCACACTTGTCCTCACTGTTGTTGAGCACTTTGGAACGTCACCACAGGTTCTATTTCATGTATTTATTTATTACATTTATGTAGTGCCCAGACCGCAGGTATCACGGTGCTTGTACACACAGGTGCAAAGATGGATGGTCACATATGATTAATAACATTCGTCCATAAACAAGACAAAAATAGATGGCATCTTAGTTATATTTGTTGAACAGCCAGTTCTTCAAAAGTTTTCTGAAGATGTTATAGGAGGTTAGTTTCTGATGAAGCAGGGGAGAGAGTGCCAAAGAACTGGAGCTGTGTAGCCGAAACTGGATCCTCCAGCTCGTTTGTGAGTGAACCTGGGTGTGAGGAGGGTGATGCTGGCTGATGAGCAGAGAAGGGGGGCTGGGATTTTGGGGGCAATGTGGTGGGAGGGTAGGCTGGTGCATCATTATAGAGGCAGCAGTGAGTGATACAGAACGTTTTGAACTCAATTTGGGCTTTGATGGGTAGCCAGTTTGCTTCCTGTCTAGTGTAGGTGATGTGTTCCAAAGGTTTCAGCCCTATTGTGGCTCTTAGGACCTTATTATGAAGTAACTGGAGTCTGGCAAGTGTTTTAGCTGAAGCACCTGTGAATAGCACGTTGCAATAGACGAGCTTGCTGACTATGAGTGCACAGGCTAGTGTTGGGCAGTTTCATAGGGAAAGGTATCTGCAGTGGAGTGAGATGAGTTTGGCTGTTTAAGCAGTGGAAGAGGAGAGGGCGTTCACATGTTTGGTACCAGCAGGAGGATTTGGATGTCATCAGCAAAGTTGGTGTAGAGGGTGTTTGATGGAGTCAATGTGGTCAAATAGTAGTTTGGTGTTTGTGTTGTAGAGGGCTGGGGAGATGCAGGAGCCTTGAGGATACCCAAGGGGACATGGATGGGATCAGCAGAGGCACCGCCAATGAAGACTCTTGAGGAGTCGTTACTAAGCAAAGATTTGACACATGTGGGGGCATCTTGGGAGACGTTGAAGTTGGCGTAGAGGTGGTGGCACAGGATGTTATGGTCAATCAGGTGAAAGGCCGTTGATAGGTTGAGAAGGATTAAGATGGCAAAATTGCTGGTATCCCGGATGGAGTCAAGTTGGGATTTAAGGTCAACTAGTGCTGTTTCTGTGCTATGTTTGGGTAAAAAAACGGATTGTCTGGTGCCTAGTAGGTGTTGAGTGTTCCAGGTGGGCTTGTATTTTCATGCGCACCATGCAATCAAGGATTTTGAGAAGGAAGGGCACTGTGGTGATGGGCTGGTAGTTGGTCGGAAGTGACAGGTCAAGAGAGGGCTTCTTGATGAGTGGCGAGACCCAGGCTTTTTTGAGGAGGGTGGGGACAGTGTTCGGCGAATGAGGCGTTGATAACATTCATAATGGGGAGGCGAGTGTTGTGGTGCAGGGTTTAAAAATGCACATGAGACAAGAGTAGCCTCTTCAGTTCGTGAGTTTGGGGTGCTGGATGGTGATGCAGAACACTTGCATGGTGACAGGTGAGAATTGGAAGAGCAGTGCTGAAGAGAGTATGTCCGGTCGAGAGGGGAGGACTATGGTGAGTGCTTTGGAGGGTAGTTGGGCCTTTTCCTATGCGATTTTTGTCGCCTAGTTTCACAATTTTGTCGGATAAGGTGATTTGAATGGAGGAGCACCAACTTTTGTCCGAGTTCACAGCGCGGTTAGGGCCAAGGGGTTTTCTAGCTCTTTTAGGGTCAGTAATAGATCTTGTGCTCTGGAACTAACTCTAGGATTCTTGTGTTATAGGAGTTGGCTTTTGTGGTAATCAGGCTATTTTTGTAGGCTTTGGCTGCCAAGTTAAATGCTTCTAGGTTGTTGGTAGTGGGGTGTCTTTTCCAAAGGTGTTCCACTCCTCACTTGTGTATGCCGCGTGCAGTAACCTCTTCTGAGAACCAGATGGTAGAGTGTTTGCATGGTTTGAGGGGGGGTGTGTTGGTTGAGTATGCGCATGAGAGATTGTTTGATGTGTACTGCATTGGTCTCAGGATTTGCAGAACTGGTGTCCTGGTTTGCGAGGTGTTTTAGTAGAGCGGGAGGAAGGGTTGGATGTTGCGGGTGAGAATGTGTGTGCGTTTGGTGGTGAGAGAACTACTGTGAGGCAGTATGATGGTCCATGGTATGGGATAGACATCTGTGATGCTGACTGCGATGTTGAGAGAGAGCATCCAATCTAGTGTACTGCCAATGTTGTGGGTGGGAGCTGTAATGAGTTGGGAAAAGTTCATCTTGTGGAGTGAGGAAATTAAAGCAGTAGCTTTGGAATCAGTGGGGTCATTAAAACCTAGGTTGAAGTCTCCTAAGACTATGAATTTAGTGTTGTGCTTAATAAGGCGGAGAGGAGTACTGGGATATCGAGATCGGGGGAGCTTGAGGGATTGGGTTGTCGATAAATGAGGAATAAGTTGATGGTAGTTTCTCTGATGGCAATTGCTGACCTGTGGATGATGGCAACACATCTGCCTGGTTTGTCGGCCCGGCCGGATCTCAATATGGTGAAGCCAGGTGGAATGGCTAAGGAGAGGACAGTGCCAGCTGATTTGTGTAGCCATGTTTCGGTGATTGCAAGGACATTGAGATACTGTTCTATAATGATGTCATGGATGTGTGTGGTATATGCGCATAGTGAGCGGGCATTTATGAGTGCACATTTTAGTTGGGTGATGTTTTGAGGAGTAGTTTCAGAGAGGGTTGTTTCTATGCTGGGTCGGGGTTGGGATGGGGAGGGGGCAGCGTAAATGGGATGAGAGCCTGTGTGTTCTGGTGCTCCTTCTGATGGGTGTGGTGTAGGAAGTGTGATTAGGGGAGGTAGTGCAGGTCGGGAATCTTTGAAACCTTTCTGCTCTGGAGATGGGACGTGATGTGCTTATATATATATGTGCTGCGAGCAAGGGGCTGTTGGAAGGGGCCGTTTGGAGTAGGAAGGGTGTGCGATTGGGCATGTGTGTAGTAGCTGTGTTGCTATAGAAGATGGCCAGGCTTATTTCATGGCGGGGGGAAAGAAGGAAGTGGGTTTCGAGAGGGCATGGTGTAGAAGGGTGTTGTTGCTGGGAGTACTGCAGTGATAACTGCTGGCTTTGGGCATAGGGGACTTATTCAAGTGATGGAGGATTGAGCAAGTATGCAGGGCTGGTCTTGTGACGCAGTGGAGTAATGGTGAGGGTTGTGGCCAGTTAGGGAAGATGGCAATTGTGGTAGCGGGTGTGGGATGAGCGGTGAAAAGAAGTTTGGCTTACTTTGTAGCTGGACTGCAGCTTGCCACAGAGCCTGGAGGGAGGAGTATAGGAGGATGAGTGGCGGGGGATGTTGCAGGCTGGTGGGTGTTAAATCTTGAGCGTAGAAGGGTAGCAGTGGCAGAGGGTGAGGGTGTGGCTCTCGTGGCGTGGTGATTCTAGGGCAAGGGGCCATGATGCTGGGAACGCCCAGATAGGCCCAGCCAGGCATCAGCCTTAAATGCGGGCCTTTCAGGTGGGCTGGCTGCACCTCCCAGCTTGCAGTAGTGTTCGTGGATATGCTGGGCAGCAATCACTCCAGCTGCAGGTTGTACAGCCTATAAGCAGGCTGTGTTGAGTGCCTGGGAGAGTCATGGGGATGGCGGCGGCCATCTTAGCCTGGAGGAGATGCTCAGATGCTGCGTGGAATGCAGCAGGAGTGTCGTGGAACATCCGAGCACTGCAGCTCATATCATTGCGAGAGCTGGTGCTTGATGGCAGTGATCCTTCCTAGACAGGTATCTGCCTTAAATTCAGGCTTTTAAGGAGGGCCGGCTGCACCTCCCCTCTTGTAGTAGTGTTCGTGGATTTGTTGGGCAGCAGACAATCCTGCTGCAGGCTGAACAGCCGATCAGGCAGGCTGTGTTGGGTGGCTGGGGGAGTCATGGGGATGGCGGCAGCCACCTTAACCTGGAGCATTAATACTTGATTATTGTTAAGTAGCTGCATCTAAGATATCACATGACAGTCTAGCGTTCTTTCACTCTTTCTCCAAATCACTCCTTCTTTTTCCCTCTCTCATTCACCCTTTCTTTCTTGCTTTCGCTCTGTCTCTTTCCCTCTCTCTCTCTCTTTGTCTCTGACTCCCAATATGTCTGTCTCTTTCTATGAGAGCACAAGTCGTGTTGTCAGGTGCACATTTGATAGAGAAACCCCACCCTTTGGAAAATACACAGATATCTTCAATGGGTGTGAAAGTTGTGTTTTTATGCAGAAGCAGATATTTAAAAAAAAATAAAAATGCAAGTTATTTACTAACATTGTAAATGGTTGTTTTTCAAAATTGTACAATGTTAATTTCTAATGATCACTTCTATATATATTTGAATCAAAATAGAACCTTACACTTCTACTGAGCAAAAGCACATTATCAAAACCTAGAATAATCATATTAATTTTTGTTAAGGGGTTATCATTCCAAGATATGTAGTCTGGTGCCCTCTTATTGTACTTTTTGGAAATACCGCTGTGAGAAAGGGGACTGGGACAACCAGCTTCAGTGAAGGTTTCAGCCTGCTTTGCATACAATCAAATAGTGCCTAGAAAACATACACATGACCACATATCTTCATATTGGGCAAATATACCCGTGATATGAGGGTTGTATGCTTGAATCACTAAGCACATCATGCACACTGGGCTTGGTAATCATTTCATTTTCACACCACTCACCCTAAAATTGAAATGCTTGTACTATTAACCCATATATTTTGATTCTGACAGCTGCAGGATCATGATGTCAAGATAAAATAGTTGAAAAATCAGTGATTTCAATAGGGTCGAAGGGCTCTCAGGAGATAATATTTCATTTCCCTATGCAGAAATTAAGCCAGGTCTCAATGTATGGATTTCCACATACATGTTCAGTTGCAAAATGCACAGGCATCCTAAGAGAATTATATATAGCATAGGTATGGCGTGAAATTATTGTGTCATGTTATTGTGGCAGCAAAATTATCCCCAATGTGGAAAGGGCGCTAGAAGTCACAAGTGTGCGCGTGGCAACTAAGTTTAAAACTGGTGATGGTGGTGGCTTTCTTAGCATCTACAAATCAAAGAGGAGAGGTCACAACAATGACTCACGTGGAACACAACACATAGGAGGGGGACAAAGTGAAAGGGCACATTGTAGTGCATTGGGTTCACCATCAAAAAAGAGCTGATCCAAGCCAACATCATACATATAAACAAAATAGCAAACGCTTATAAACAACTGTCTCCAAAGTAAGAAACAGAATGTAGCCTATACCACTAGCCAATGCTAGAAGATGATAATCCCAGAGATTTTTTTAGCAAAGCACTTTATCAAAATCTAGAATAAACATAGAAATTATTTTCTGATGGAAAGTTATATCATGATGGAAAGTCTGAACACTCCTATTGAATACTTTTGAAAAATCCCTATGTAGAAGGGGAAGGGGAAGGGGACAAATAGTACCACTGAGGGTTCCAGTCTGCTTTGCATTAAATCAAATAGCATTTTGGGATTGTTAGACTATGCATGAATCTTTACATTTGACAAACCTGTCTGCATTAAAAGTGATGTATGCCTTAATCACTAAGTACATAATGAACACTGGGCTTGGTGCTCATTTCATTTGTCATAACACTTGCTCTAACTTTAAAAAGTTTGTAAACTTAAACCATGTATATGGATTGAAACAGCTTTAAGATTTAGAGGTGAGGATACAATGGACGCAATCTGAGTCACCCCACTGGGGCTCAAGGACATCTTGTAGAAAATGGTTCCTTGCAGAATTTTAGCCAGGTCTGAAGGGAAGGATAACTCTACACATGTTCAGCTGCTAATGATTAGAGATCCTAAGAGAATTACATATGCTACATGAACCTGGCCTTATCAATCTAGCACTCTCTATGACTGGTTCTCTCTTTCTCTTTTTATGGGTGAGAGTTGCAGTGTCAGGTGTGCATTTTTTGGAGCCAACCCCTAATTTGCCGGCAAATGTGCGACTAGAAGGAAACAACCCAGATACTTCGATGGCTGGAGGTTGCACAGTTTTATTTGGGAAAAGGAGATAGTAAAAAAGAATATTCCTCCTTGTAGTAAGATTGCCAACTAGCTCTTTTTTAGTCATTTCTAGTGATCTCATCCAGTATATGTTTTAATCAGAATAGGAATGTTACACTTGTCCACCGAGCAAAGCACATTATCGGAACCTAGAAGAAATAAATACATTATTTTCTGATAGAAGTTTATCATTCCAAGGTGAATGGTCGGGTACAGTACAGTAGCACTCTTTCTTCAAATACCCCAATGAGAGAGTGGGCATAAGAATAACCACAGAGCTATATATTTCTTCTACATATATGAAAAACATGTCTGTGATAGAAGGATTGCACGTTTGAATCACCAAGTACCCACTGTGCTTGGTGCTCATGTAATTTTTCACAGCATGCACCTTAACATTAAAATGTTTCTGACATTGTATGGCGTGGACGGGATCCTCTAGCAGTCACCTGATTATTCGGAGAGTACACTTGAGCCCCTCAGAAAGTCGAAGCCACAAGAATGGAGGAATCAGCCATGGCGCAAAGTTACTGTTGTTTATTATCATATAAACATAACAGGGATCACACAAGAAAAAGCAAGGTTTATCCAGAACTCTCGGCTTCTATTCATGTGTCACCCGGTTTTATTCCGGTCTGACGTCACAAATCCAGGTTCCCTCCCTTATCAGACACACATTGGTCAGTGTGGGTAAGGTTACATATAGAACTTCCATAGGTTAGTCTTCTAAATGGCTAGCCATATCTAGCGACTCCTCCTAGGACCATCTCTACTTCACCCGTCTACAATATTGTAGGGTCGCTGCAAAACCATTGGCCTGTGCAACAAATTATATCCCCCTGAGAAAGGTGAATTTGGATTGTGCAGAATATGTCCTCCCAAACCTGTGACCCTAGACAGTTCTCAGACTGAATGTAGCTCTTAAATGTAATGAGAAAGAACATGGAGGTGCGAAGCGTTCCCTAATGTTGCTATTCTCTGATCACCCAAGCCTGTGAGAATGCAGTCAGCTAACGAAGCGTGGGCAACACTTGTATCTTCTTCCCTCTGGTTCTCAGGGAACAGTCTGCTCTGTCTGGGTCACGTGTGTCGAGACAACAAAATGAAGCCTTCTCGTCTGTAATTGTAAGGATGTTAGCCTGAATTTCTGCAGCTGGCTTACTATCTCGCTAAATTAATGAATATTTTCTGTATAAACGTGGCTATGCCGTGATGTCAGTGATGCCGTCATTGGTTTCTGATTTCCCAGTCAGTCGATCTGATCGATTGATGTCAATTCCATGTCCTCCAAATCATCGATTGGGTATGGTATGAATGTTTGTCTAAGAGAATACCATTTTTCACACCTGCTATACATCGATAATTGTGGTGATGGGCCTAAGAGCGAGGCACATCTATCGTTTCACTGTCTATGTGTCGAGAGTCATGCGGTGGGAATTAGGATCAGATTTGGCCCCTCGTCTACAACATTGAACCATATATATAATAATTTAGACAGCCTAAGGATTTGGATGTGAGGATGAAATGGCTGTGTCATCAGTTACTCCATCGGGCTTGAAAGGTTATCCGGAGATGTTTTCTTTTGCACAGAGAATTTTTGCAGGGTTCAGGGTAAAGCTCTCTGTGCACCCGATCAGTTACCAATGCCCAGACGTCCTAGGGTAATTATGTATGTAGAATCGTATTGTGCTTATCTAGTGAAGACTGGTATGTAGTTTAGGATTTTCCACACTGTGTTTCCTGAAAGTCGCAGCCCCAATTTGCATATTCTGTATACAAATGACGAAATGCAAAAATGAAAGTTAGGGTTTATCAAAATTCAAGTTTATTTTGATATGGAAAATATTGTCACTAAGGGCCTGATTCACAGAAGCGCTTTATAATGGTGCAACCCTATTGGAAAACGCTCTGTGAATCAGGCCCTTTGGCTTTTGGTAGAATCAAACAGCTCTTTTTCTGATCCCTTGCAAATGACAAAAATATCTTCAATATAATGTGAGCAATGTTTGGATTTCCTCTTTCGGTTAGAATGTTCAGCATTTTCCATTTCAAAATAAGCCAAAAAAGTTTGGCTAATGAAGGGGCATGTTTAGCTTTATGGATGACCCTGGTGTAACAGGATAGTTCTGCTCTTGTAAGACTACGTATGGTCAGTGGAAATGTTGGGGGTGCGGTCATGACATCTAATTGAAAGGGGCCCTTGCCAAATGAGTGGGACAAAATGGAATGCCACAAAAGTGGTGGGGGGACAAACACCCCTATCTAGAATTACACCCTTGCGCAAGGTGTTGACCCTCGATCACCAGTAGTCTTACCAGCCTTCTGCCCTTTCATACTGTATCCGCAGTTTTGTTAAAAAAAAAGAAAACAAATGTGAAATTTGGTTGAATTTCGGGTGTACGAAAAAAACAGATAAACGAAAATGTTGAGTACATTTACCATTCGGTGCCTTTATAGTGAACAATGGGAGTGGGGGTGTCTTCTGCACCCTTGTTAACTATAAAGGCATTGAGGTGTATGATAAAGTTTAAAAAAAGGAGGACCCTGCAGCGTTGGTAGCCATGCATGGAAGTCAAGGGAACCGGCGTTGCAGGGAGATGCAGGAGACAGTGGTCCACAAGGAGGTGTGCTGCCCACAGGTAAGTAAGCATGGACGTCATGGGCGTCATTTAGGGGTCTCCAGGGGTCACAACTGTGACCTTTGAGGTATCCCTTGCTACTCCTGTGGTCTCCCTTGCTACCCCTTAAAAGAAAAGCTCATGGGCTGTTGCCAGCAGCATGTAACTCTGTTTCTGGCTGGTTTTCTGATGGCTATAGCCGATTAGATAGTTCAGTGGGTTAGCGATGGCTGCTGCAATATTTGTATTTTATTTATTTGTAAAGCGCGCTAGGCCCGCAGGCATCCGGGCGCATAATCTTGTATAGCATAGTTACAGTTACATGAAATGGCAAGGAGCTTAGCTCAATCTGTTTACAGAAAGATACAGAAGTGAACCAAATTATCAGAATGACAACATAAGTTAAATACAGGGCAACAATATACAATGAGACAATAAGGCAGTGAGACCTCTGACATCAAGCCGTATCAGAGAGGGCATAGTAAGTACATCAGATGTTTTGTGCGAAGAGCCAATATGTGGTTTTAGTCTTGAAAGATTGGAAAGAAAGCTCAGTTCTAATGGCGTTAGGAAGGGAGTTCCAGAGCTTCGTTGCCAGGACAAGGAAGCTCACACTCCCAGCTTTTTGTTATTTGAATCTGGGCAAGGATAGGCTGTGTGTTTGGGCCGCTCTCAGGGGACGGGGGGAAGTGTGGAGGTTGAGGCGGTTGGATAGGTAGGAGGGGGCCTTGTTGGCCAAGCATTTGTGTGTCAGGGCAAGAGTTTTCAGTGAAATTCTATGTTTAATTGGAAGCCAATGTAGATTGGTTCTGAAGTCGGAGATATGTGGGTTTCTAGGAATGTTTAATGCCGCTCTAATGTCATTGTTCTGGGTAATTTGCAATTTGTTAAGGTTGGACTGGCTAGTCCCAAGATAGAGGGCACTACAATAGTCTATCTTGGACATGATGAGAGTTCTAGCCAGAGTGATGCAATTAGGAGTAGTTAGAAATGGTCTACAGGCGTGATAAGTTTGCAAGTGTAGGCCGACGCTGACCTAACTGCATTAGTTTGTCTGGTCAGAGATAGAGTAGAGTCAAGATAGATACCCAATGTTTTAGTATCCTTGGTGTCATCTGCACGTTGCAGGTTCTACTCCCAGCAAGGTCAACACAGCCTTGCATACTGCTGAGGTTGATAAATGAGTACCAACACATGTTGGGTGATATTGTATGTATATGTGTTCATTATAAATTGCTTAAGCGTAAGTGCTATATAATAACGTATCATTATTGTTTGACCTTGGACGTATGCTTGCATTCACAGTGATTTGGTAACATGGGCCTATACGCAGTGATATTAATGATACATATGGTGATCCATTCTTGTTTGAAATGTATATCACTTTACAGTGATATCATAACCCTATTTTTCGTAGTTTACTCAGAAACAATGCTATGTGATGCCACTTCCTGTTTTGTCATGGGGTAAAAGGTTGTGTTGCATCGCTTCCCATGATGTCACTTTGGGCGGGGTCAAATGACATCACTTCCTGTGATGTCATCAGAGGGCAAGGGTCATGTGATGTCACTTCCGCTACCCCTGGCATTTTGGTTAAATGACGTCCCTGTAAGTAAGGGGGTGGGGGAAGCGGGTTATCAGAAAATGTTCGGGGGAGTGAAAACCGAAAGTCATTTTCGTTCACATGACTCGTTTTTTTCTCCGTCAAACATTCACAGTAATCCCTTTCATACAGCATGTCCAGCTTCCTTTATTTGAGGTGAAAATTGCTTGTCTCGCACCTTCTTTCGCCCTTCGTTTCACATCGTAGGCGTCCCTAAAGGGGCCAAAGAGGGGCAGTTGCTCCCCCTGTTTGCTGATTTGCCCCTCTACCTCCCCTCTCTGTCAAAGAACACTTTCCAGGATTCTAAAAAGGGTTCCCTTGAACAGCCGGCAATCAGGTTTTAACAGCGCCTTTGTTTTCTTAACTCTCCTCTCTTGTGGCCTGAAGTAGACACCAAGGGAATAAATGGGCCAGTGGGGGACATCTATGGTGAAAGCAGGCTTGCCGCATGTTTCATAAATGTGCAGCTTACATTTGCATTCTAACAACAAAAAAGACATTTCCAAAGTTGATATCCGCTCCTTAAAGTGAAAGCTAGACCTTTTCTTTAAAATGTTTCCTTTTTTTCTAAATACCCCCACAATTACCCCTCAATGTGTGTGCCAATTCTTTTCCTATTTATCAGAGAGTATATGCATAAAGAGATTATTTGCTTGTCAAACTGCTGAATCGAAAGGAAATGCTTCTATTGTGCTGACAACAGTTATAAGGAAACTGTGCTATGGGTTCCAACTTTAAATTTTCACCACGGGGGCAGAAATGTGTCCCCCCCCTGCCCCCAATCCCCAGAATATGAGCAAGCGCCAGCCCAACCCATCCTCTGGCGTAAAGGGGCATATTACAGCACCTATGTTCTATCAGGAATTACAAGAGGCCAGCTTTAAACATACTACATTGCAGAGATAGTCACTCAACCTGCTGAGCCACCTTGGTAGCTCAGATGTGTCACTCTGCCTTCAAAGAATTGAACACTGGAAATGATTCCCTGATTGTTGTTAACATCACTGCATTGATAACAGTGCAGTTCATGCACTTGACTTTAAAGCCAATGGTCTTCATCTCCAGCAACGCTGACACTGAGCATAGTCTCATTTAGGATGTACAGCCAGAAACAGACAACTGTAAGCATCTCTACGGGGCCAAAGTGAGAAGGTATTAGCATAATTGACCTAAAAACATTGGACGTACAACATTTGATCGTATTTTTGTAACCTTTTTTTCGGTCAAATTTAATTAAATATATATATGTGGGGTAGGTGAGGATATAGATGAGGTTGAGGGGAAATGGGGGGGGGGAGTTGTGCGGGTTCTCTTTAGACCAAAAAAAAGTCAAATAAATTCGATCAAATGTGATTAGGTCAAATGTTTAGGTCAAGTAGACCCAAACCAGTGAGAATCCTGTCCCCACTGCTAAAGAACTAACTGGGGTAGGGGGCTCCTTTCCCACCTGCACTCGCCACCTATGAGTGATAGGTCATCTGCTAAACAGTCTGGCCTTGACTACCTATCATTTGAGTGATATTTCTTCTATTAAACTGAATGTTTTTGACTGCATTTCATTTGAATCTGACCTGGGAGTAATGTCTCTTCTGCTAAACACCATCTCTAACTACATATCATTTGAAGCTGAACTGGGAGTGATTTTTCCTTTAAATAGAAGCTTGCCGTCTCTCGCTGAGTGACTACTAATAGGTGAACAATGAGTGGTGTCGTCTCGGTTGTATACACGTCATGCATGCCTTAATCAAACAACGACTAACTGCAGGTGACTATGACATGTATCACCCAGCGCTGGGAAGATCAAAGACATCGCAAATTAGGGCATGTTAGGAGTGTGATGCCAAACCAGTTATCATCATCACTTTCCATTCTGGGACTTATAAACCTGGATTTATAGTCTGAACCTAAAAGCACAATTCCTGTACACGAATACTGAAGGGAGTGTGCTGAAAACAAGGCTTGAACATCTGAGCCCCTGCAGGGGAGAACGCAAGAGCTTTCTTTATGCACAATATAATGCATTGTGTAAAGGAGCAGCACTGGCTTACACATTTGCGCCCATTGCAATTCCTCCAAAAAAAGGCCTCTCAGTAACAAGTAGTTATGTAGTGACTTTGGTCATCACACCTTCTGTCATGATTCCTGCCCCTCATGTCTCCAGCCTTCCAAGATGTCAGGCTGGAGCCAGGCCACAATCACCTACATGGCCCTCAAGGGCCTCTCAATCCCTCCAAAGACCCACTTGGAGTCAGACTTGGCGCTTGTGGCACCAGACTCACTCACTCCCATAGGATAACATTGGGGATTGGACTTGTAGTGCATTGATGGGGACAAGATGGATGCCCCCACATATTTCGGTTCCCAGAACTGCACGTGCAGTCTAGTCTTTTGGGTGTGGTTCAGCCCAGAGACACCTGGGATAAATAGAGACTATTTAAGCCACGCCCAGGCTGAGAAACATGCTTTGCGTTTTCTGCACCTGCAGCGTGACACTCACCGTGTTCGGATTGGTCTCCAGTAGGACTGCATCTTTCTTCTGCGCTCAGCTCCTGCAAGAACAAGAACACCGTTAGGAACAGCCTTACCTTGCGCCGCTTCTGCCCATCATTCATCGCTCCTTCTGTTTGTCGTGCATCTTCGCCGGTGTCATTCCCATCCCGGCACGCTGCTTCCTAAGGAAAAGGGAAAAGAACAGAAAAAAGGCATTAGCAAGCATTCAGCAAATCTTCGCTTATTTTTAAAGACTGTACGAGCTTCAAACGCTTACCTGAATCCCAGCCGCTCTGGGGGAACTCTGTCTCCGGAACTTCTCATCCATCTGCAAGAGGGGAAAAGACACTCCAGGTTAGCGTGAAAACATCTAGAGGCGCTGCATACCGCGCTTACGCACCGCATTTCTTCTTCATAACCGGCATCCACGCTGAAAACATCGCAGCACCTAAAAGACACAGAAAAAGAACTAAGTTCAATACAAATACAAAAGGGTTGCATCGCGCATCGCGCTCTCACTCACCTTCAGCGCTACTCATCTCAGCAGCATGTCGCCATCCCCGGACGCCGGCCATCATCTAAGGAAGGAAAGGAACGAAGTTAGAGAACTGTTCAAAAGACTCATTATACTTACCTGTCGGACTCTTGCCAGTGAAGTAACTAGGCAGCAACAAGCCTGCATCAATCAACGCGCCCCTGCGCTGAAAGCAGGACGGAGAGCACACTTTCCAAGAAAACAAGGTGAGCTGTGGATCAAAGGGAAGGGTTGGACCCCGGGGAAGAAGGGGTTCAAGCACACAGAGACAATAGGGAGTTAAACTCTACCAATCCTGTGTTTCAAGCCCAGTCTCCAGTCGAGTAGACTCCAGGGAAGGGTTCGAGGTCGTAAGAGGTCAGAACAGGCTGAGTGACGTCCCCGTGGATACAAGGTGAGCGTTACACCTACCCTGCTGATACATAATTATAAATCTTATAACCTGGGGCGGCTTGTCCATAATGGGCAAGGGGGCGTTGGCCTGACAATACCCTCAGCCATCTTGGAGGTTCCACGCCAGCCCAGTTTAAACACTGACCGCTCCCCCAGCTGCTTTCGGCTTGACTTGACTTATCTGACTACAGAGCCGTGGCCGGACAGGGTAACTTAGTTTATCTATCTTTTAGATCCAGAGGCTCACCTACCTATTACAAGACAACTCACATTCGATAGTTGTACTCTGTCCTGAGGAAGGTTGTTCACAATACCGGGGCACTGTGTTTTCTGTCCATTACTTAGTCTACAACCGAAACATGTGTCGACAAGAAAAAATAGTTCGTAATAATCACAAAGAGCCACATCTGTAACACATGAGAGTGTTGTACTCAAAATCAAGAATTGATGTATATGTTTTAGGATAACATGGTTTTCTTTTTCTTTGAATATACGTTAGTATGATGACGGTATGTATGAGTTGTGTATGAATGATGTATGATAGGAGAAGCTGTTTATAGGTTGTGTCCCCCTTTTTAGTATGTAAAGCATTTATTAACAAGCATTTCTTGCCTATGTTATGTAAATAAAATAGTATTTTGTGTGAAACATTTTTGTAAACCAAACAGAATCCTGTTATCTGTACTCTATTGGTCCATGTCCTCTCCTGTTCACAGACAGGACACAGACTATAAAGCATTTCACTGTAAGCAACTGCATTCATATGCATACAGCCATGGGTTGTTAGCACTTGCATGTCAGGGGAATGATCAGAAAGGTAGGGGGCAGGAGTCTGCTCACTCTCACAGCAGTTCTTAAATTAACTGCTTTTAGCATTGAAGCTTCACCGGAATAGTCTCATTAGAATGTGTGAAGAAGTTAGATGCCCCCACACAAGTACGTCTGCCCCCCACCACAGTCTCTGAAGTTAGCTCCTCGCCCAACATTTGGAGCTCACCACTCCCCCATGCCCCAGAAATATTAGTCTAGTGGCACCCCTGCCTGACACCCTCACAAGTTAGAAAGGAAAGAGAAACTCTGAAAAGGCAAATTACGTGTATACTGTCAGGGATGGAGGACCCAGCCATATTTCAAAAATGAAGTTGCGTAAAAAGGAGGGTTTTTTAATCTGACAAATTCACAAATTCTCGTCCTAAGCAAATTTCTATTCCTCCTGCGAGATAATAATATTTGCCCTTCCAAAATGAGGAACCTCAAATGTATATTTTGAGAACATTCTCTGCAAAGACAAAAAGCATTTTAAAAATCTTTTTCTCACGTTATCTAGAAATTATCTGTCAGTGATCCTACTGCAGAAATATTTAACTCAGACTCGGCACCATGGCCTTCCTATCGAATTGCTGCAAAGCTTTGAAAATAATGAGCTTTTTCGAAACCAAAATGATTTAAAAATAGGTTGATCTGACTTACCCTTGGCTTAAAACTTGATAAGGCTATTTGATTACGAAGAATTGACTACAGGACCTCTTTACGAGTTTGGTGGTATTCTGATGGTATTTTCCACCAGAATATCACCAAACAGAATTACTGTTACCACCACTTAGTCCAGATTTACTGCCTGATTACAAGTGGTGGTAGGTGGAGTTAGTCCCCGTTTATTGTAGTCCATAGGCCTCTGTGGTGATTTTGGCAGAATTACCACTGGTGGTAATTCCGCAGATTTTGCTGATTTTTTTGGCAGAAAGTTGCAAGAACGTTAGAGTTGCAGCATGATGCTGGAGGTAAATCCTACACTCCAAGGCCAAATTCGGAATATGGCAGAGCATATGGTGGTTACTGCCACTTTTTTTACCGTTCTGCCATATATGAGTAACTCTGGCTTACTCCTGAATTACTTCAAGTAAATCAGGGGTAATTCATAGTAACGTCAAATTCCCTTACTCCTTACCCCTTGAGCTGTCCCCTCGCCCCCTTGCACTGTCCTGTCTTCCCCCTTGCGCTGTCGCTCCTCCAGCCTTGCGCTGTTGCTCCTCCACCCTTGCACTGTCAGTCCTCCCTCACCGTGCGCTGTCCCTCCTCCTCCCTTGGGCTATCGCTCCTCCCCCCTTGAGCTGTCGCTCCTCCCCCTTGTGCTATCACTCCTCCTGCCTTGTGTTGAGACTCCTTCCCCCTCTTGCTCTGCTCCTCCACCCACCTTTGCGCTGTTGTTCCGCTCCCCCTTGCGCTGTCACTCCTTCCCCCCATTTGCGCTCTCACTTTTTCCTTCAAATGTTGTGCAATGCTGCTCTGTACTGTTGCTGGCCTACCTTTCATTTATTGGATTTTTTTTTAATTCTCCCTTGGTGTTGCCATTTATTTCCGATTTCTCCCCACAGTGCTTCCCTCAACCCTTAGTGCTGCCCTTCATTCCCTCCGATGCAGTCAAGTCTTCCTCTACGTGCCCATTCCTTCCCTCCATGCTAAATATAAAATGCAATAAACTACAAACGCCAAAACTATTGGCTTTGCCAGTGCTTGTTTATCTAATGGTGTACGACAGAGATTTAACTGTAGCAGAGCACATTATGTTTGTTTTTCCATGTTCCTACCATGCCGCGAGCATGCACGCACACACACACACACATACACACACTTTTGCAGAAGGTAGGCACATCACCATGCCCAGCTATCTTACTGCAGTTGGATGCTAGGCACATTAACCCCTTGAGCTATTGTTCGGAACTTGTGACCTTCAGAACAAACACTGATCTCAACAGGGGGCACATGAACAGGTCAAGCTGTCTCACTGCGATTGACAGGGATAATGCGCAAGGAGGTGTGTGGTGTCGTTTGCCTGGTTTTGTTTATGTGCTCCAAGCCTGCTGTGGAGGCCCATGAGGAGGTTGTAGTTTGCAGGATCCACACCCAGTCAGATGCCAACGAACATCTACTGTACAGATTAACCTCTGCCCAGCACCGTTACCTCAAAACCAATATGTTTGGGTCAGTTTTAAAAAGACTAATTTTCTACACAGCACTCATAAAACAACACTCTAGCCGCCGTAGTGTCCATGACACCTGTGGCTTTTGAAGTACATCTTTTGTTCCTCTCATATTGTCAAGTGTCACACACTAGCAGTATTTGCTTGAAAGTGTGTATGTATTAGTCCTGGAGGTAGGAGGTGAATCTCTCTTCATTCCTATGGTTCTGCTCCGCAGGGCACAGGACCGCATGCATCCTAAAGCTCACACCAGTGTGTCATGCATGATGTGTGCACACTACACTGGAGGACATGGGAAGGATTGTGAACGTTGCTGCTGAGGCACAAGCAACGGGCACAAATGCAACGGCCTGGAGGATTGCACAGCCAAGTGAAATACAAACCTACCACAGTGATTTATTTCTAAAGCTATATTGGAAATGTAAGCAAAAGTTGAGCTCACATTCTCAATATGCTTACTATGTGATTTCTAATGAAAAATAGAAGCATCTAACCCGAATATGTGCACAGTAATGTTGGATCTCGGTTTAACTGGCTGATGTGAAGGAGCAAATAGGGATCGATATACTGAAGTGACCTTCAATTCCAGCACATAATGATTCCAATAGTAGTCCAGGTTAGCTAGATTGTGTGCTGAAGACACACTATGCCAGAGCTGTAATTGAAAAATATGCAAATACAGTGACTGGTAATAGTTTATTGTTTATTTGACAGATCATTCTTTATTACACAGCTGATGATGTTAGTGGGTAACAGTGTCTACTATGATCTACCCAAACCTCTGTGACACATCTCTAAACATGGCTGGAAGAAGTCTCATCCACATTGAGTGCGGAGTGTAGGTAATTTTCCTTATATGTCTTGCTTGCTTCCTAGGAAGGTTTCAGCATGGTTCTGCCATTCGAAAGGTGCATGGCGGTGGCCTTCTTCAGGACACATTTTTCAGGAGGATTATTTAACTGCTTGGTTCTGAATGAAGAAAGGAACTGTTAGTAGGGAGAGATAATTACCGAAAGTGTTGAAAATAGGATTATGTTCACTTTATGTTGTTAACTTTACCGCTAAGTGGAAACTTACCCAATGTTAAGTGACCTTTTTCTAGAAATCGATTCCAAAAAAGATCGCTTTAGAAAGGCTGCTCTGTGACCGCATAGAGTGGTCTTTCTCAATTGAACTGTCAGCCCCTACGACGCACACAAGTGCGAGGAATGGCTGACAGGCACGGAGAGACCGAGCAGCACGAAATCCACCAAAATAAATCGGTCTTTTTTATATGCGACATTAAGAAAGCAGAAAAATTACATAAAACCGCTTCTCCAGGTATTTAAATGACCCACTTTCTCTGATGGTAGATCGGATGAGGTTTGTCTTGATTTGGTGTCTGGTGTTAAATGCAAGGAATCAGTATGAATCAGTATGTCAGCCTTGACAAGATTACAGGGCCACACCAAGTGTACTTCATTGGTCCCTAATTATGTGTTTCAAATCAATTTATGCTTAAGGGACAGATGAGTGCTGAGTGTTTGGCATTATCGAGGAATCCCGCTTTTTCTGCTGTGCAGGGAAGGTCTCTCTACACTTTCCATTCCTTTGCAAAACATTTAAAACCTTCACTCCGGACGCGGAGCGTCACAGAGTGTTTGCCGAGTGTTCGCTGCCGGGAGCTGAGCACCATCTTTATGGCTCTCCAGCATGAAGCGGGATGTCACAAACGCACAAGACGGCAGGTAGGTCTTAACTTGATGAATGAAGCGGGGGAACTTGTCCATTTGCCATCTGACCGTGGGAACCCAGTTTCAGACCTTAGAGACCCCACGGACCAAACCACTTCTGATAGCATGTCTTCCAGTGACATAGTCGATACAAATGCTGCAACCCAATTAACATCTGATAAAGCGCGCGATAGGCAACATAACATAAGTGCCCCTTGCGGCAACCTGAAAAATGTAAAAGTTCAGACCCTGCTTTCTGACCCTAATACAACGGGAACCATACTAAGGAGGGGGTGAGCGAGCCACAGAAGCTTCAAAACAAACTTAAGATCACTAGCGACTGTGCAGTAACTGGACTACAAAAATCAAAGGGGAGTAAATTGGCCCCCCCTATTTAAAAAAAGATGCCACTCAGTCTCTGACATCGGAAAACTTAGGTGGCATTTTAAATGGCAAGAGACTATGCCAGCCTCTGCCATGACTTCGGAGGACAACGTGGCCCTAGCAATGGACGCAACGAACACACAAAGAAGAGAGGGGAATCTGGAGATTCCCGGGCCCACTCCCGCATCAGGAATCCACATTGAAGAGGTTGGGGTCCCCTGCAAATATTGGGGTGATCCAACCGATGAAGATGTGGTGGGCAGTGAAATATTTGGGTGCCCCATGAAACAGGTTCCTTTACTTGCTGCCACCTCTGAAAGAGGAAATCTTCCACACAGAGCCCCACAGGACTCCCCACAGCCCCTCTCCGGTCCCATTGAGGTATTGGCCTGTGAAAAGGTTGGGGATCAACCCCAGCTCCTTGGTTCCCACGCTGCCAATCCACAAGATGTCACTTTGGCTTCCTGGGCAGTTGAGGGAACCTTGGTGAACTTAAAGGGATCAGACCTAATGCCAGCAAGAAATCAGACAGAGTGGCCAAACCCGGATCTGAAGAACCTGCACTGATCCATCCAAAATGACCCTGCGAGGATCACCAGTGATTCAGACGCTACTATTGGGCCATCTGAAACTTGTCCCCAGGTGGAGAATCCTCCTCCTGGCTCAAGGGAAAATACCATCCAGGTGACCCGCCTAACTAAAGTCATTGCACATTTGGCACTGCGCTTATGCAAGGAAATGAGCCCGAAAGGGTGAAATGCCACAGTCTGAAAACTAGAGAAGATCTGGATTTGGCAAACGTCATTCCAGCAAAAGAATCTAGACCAAATGAGATTGAGGATTTAACAGCCGCGCCAAAGTCATTTGAAGGCAACTCACAACAAAGGAATACCGCTTCCACCAAGAATAGACAAGGCAGTGATGATATTTATAGGAGGGGATCTTCCAGTGACAAATCATCCTCTGAAATGAAATCATCTGAAGACCTCTCCTAAGATCGAGAGATTAGGGAGCAAATATCCTGGAAATCACAGCCAAATTTGAGGCGGACTGAGGAGGATGAACTGGGCTGCTAATCTGCAGTACAACATTCTCTCTGTAGTTACAATCACCTTGATACCTTATTTGAAATTGTATGAGAATTTGAGTGAAACCTATAAAGACCAGACCACATTGCTCGCTTTGATGAACTCTAAATTGGTCTATGTGGAGTCTTCATAGAATCAATAATAGAGAAAAGGGCGAGGGAAAAATAAATGGAGGGTGTAATCCTTCAATCCTTGGTTGACTTGATACAAAATGCCAAGACTGACAAGCGGATCTTCCTGGAAGTCGTCCGGGAAATCATTTTCCGGACTTCAATAAAAAAGCAAGCTCGGGACCCTCAGCAAATGTCTCCTGAAGGAACGCTAGAAGGGGCAGCAGCCAATGTCAAAGGTCCAAGACAGTCCCCTACCGGTCTCACCCTCTGGATGAGGAGACCTCAGCGGCATCTCGACCAGTGGAAATAAGGGAAACGGCTCAGGATCTCCCACAGGAATTGCGCTCCCTCCCTGCTGCCACATCCTGTACACCCATGAACACAGGAGCAGATGCCACGGCAGGGCTGTCAGAAGATGTGGTGAGGCCCGGGGCAAAACATTTGGTGAGGCCCCCTTACAATTTTTTGCACTCGGCCAGCGGCGGCACCTCCACAAACAGGAGACTCGAGAAATCTCCCCTTGAGTTTGTGTGCAAGATCCCAAATATGGTTTATTACTACAACTCCAAATCAACTACAGCAAAGTTAGATTTCTCTACTGAAGAAAGGTTTGTGCCAGACTAACTTTTGTATCAGATGCATAAATATATATAGGATGGCATGAGCTCTCCACTCCGCCACCTCCAATTCTCTGAGGGTCAGTCACTTTTCCAAGCAAAGAGTTGAGGGCAGATCTCTTTCTTCAGCTGGGGCCTCCCTCTGTAAACAGCCTTCCTGCCTCTCTGAAACTTGAGCAGAACCATCTCCGGTTCTGGAAGCAACTCAAGACCTATCTCTTTGCTTCTACCTTCTCGCTTCCTCTCCCTTGCTGATCACCTACCTGATCGATGCACTGGTCACCTGGTCAAGCTCTGAATTCGGACTCAGGCCCCTGCCTGTCCTGTTGCAATCCCGCACTGCCTCTTGGCTCCCCTGTACTGGTGGTCTGTATCTGTAACCCTACAGTCCCCTCTCTTGCACTTATTCTCCACCCGTTGGCTGCACTTATGAGAACCCACACTTGCCACCCTTTGGCTGCACTCTTGATTCTCCTTTGTTCCTGCACTTCTGCATCCTACTCCACCCTCGGCACTTCTCCCTTCCCCCCTTACCTGCTCTTGCGCGATCTGAATGACACAAGGCCTAGTAAGATCTGTGTTTTGTCATACTCTTTTTTTTCCCCTCCTTGCCTTGTCGCACCTAGAAACACTTGTGTACAGGCATGTTATAAATGCCATATCATATCATTAAGGAGCACCCTGCCCCTGTGTGCGCATTAAAACACACATCATACACGGTGACAAATGATGTACAGTGGAGGCTGGTACATTTTTGAACTTAAGAGGCTTAAATGTTTGTGCCAATTAGGCAGGAGCAACGGAGCACAGGAAGGGAGCCCAAACCAAACAAGGATTGCTCGGGGTGGGGCGGGGCTGTTTGAAACATTGGGTTAAAATTATGCATTTTACAGCACTTTCTCTGCAAAATTGGGTAGAAATCCATACAGTTTGCAATTGTTTTTGTATGGAAGCACATGGAAAATCCCAATAGTTGCAAATCACAAACCGTGCATAGGAACATTTTCCAATACATTTCATGCCGCCTTTCCACGCAAGTTATGCTAGTATAAAAATATATTCATGCTGGTTGTTCTAATTATGTCCATGCAGGCTGCATCAATATATGCGATTATTACCATGTACGGTCTCCCAGCCAGTAAAAATGACATGCCACAGAAAGTATATCCAGGCTGACAGTGTACCATAAGTGTTATAACTGGCTAGATTGGCCTACATTCAATGTTGGCCAATTTAGCCAAGTAGTGTGTTTGCTTTAACCTTGATGCATAGTCCTCTGCATCAAGGGTAAAGCAAAAAGAGCACTGGCAATGTTAACAGTTTGGGCATTTGTGTAGGCATGGGAAAGGCACTTCTGTATTGGTATTAGCTGGCCATTGATAGTGCCGGTGCAAAATGGTTTGAGTACCTGAGCAGCTAATAGCAGTGCCTGACAAAGCCAAAACTGTTGGTTTTGCCTATGTTTGTTTTTAACAGAACTTCAGCGAAAGACACGCAGGGTGTTTTTAAATCGAGTGGCCAAAGGCAGACCTGATTAAGGCATTTTTATTACACCAGTTCCCTGTTTACAACTACAATAAAGTCATGCACTCTCAGAAGACTCCTTTGAGGAAGCACTTGCAGGCACATTGAGGGCAAAGTTTGATGGCAAGGCGTGTTCAAAGCTAGCTCAAAGAGTTCCAGTGAGGCGGTGTTTTGGGTGGGGAGGGCAGGAACTGGGTGAGAATTGCCATAGGGATTAGCATGACCATGAGAAGTCAATGGGTGGGCAAATAACTAAACAACATCTACAAGACCCTCCTCATATGGCATTTCTTCCTATCTGTACTCAATGCTATCATTGGGATGGATCTTCCCAGACCCAGCATCTGGCAAATAATTACTCACCAGATTTGAAATACAGCTCTACAATCTGGGAAATCTGTGCACTATATGTTTATTTTCGAATGCTGTGGTGTGTTTGTGCTTTAAACTATGTTGGGCATGGATTTGAAGCGTGGCCGCTAGGTTCCAAAGTGAGACACTTCCTCACAAAACCACTTGAGGGTCTGAACGGGAGCCCTGTGAAATCCCTTGTCAATGTTGCACTGTACTGTAAATATTGAGGTGCATTTTTTAGTTTTAAAAGGGGTGCAGATTTTGAACTTTGCTGACAATAAATCCTCTTAGTGGAAGAGGCAAATGATCATGGGGTGACTAAAATACTTGCCCTACACCCTCCTGATCCTCCAGTCGCTGGGCCCGAGCTCTTTCACTGCAGTAGGAGGGATGCCCCAAAAGAAATGTCTATTTCCACCACTGTTTGTTCGCTAAAGCAATAGTTTTGGCTTATTGGTGGCACACCTAATAAGCCCAACAAAAAGAATGCCATGCAGAGCGCAACACCATTGAGCAGATCGGGCTCTAGCCCCTTCCTGAAATGTTGGGGTTTGTTGACTCAACCTGGCTGCATGGGTGGTGCCAGCCCCTGGCCACTTTGAGGCAGAATGCCTCTTTCGATGTGTCGCCAGCCCGTAGCACTCGTTAAGGAGCAGCATCGAATATGCAGAGCACAAAAACCTATCCATGCGATATCAATAGACTCACTTTGATAAAGCCAAAGTCCTAAATTCTGATCTCTGCTTTTAGATGGCCCACCTCTCTAGAGATTACCATAGCACTATGAAAGTAAACAGCCTCTGAAATGGGATGAAAGGTATGACTAGTGGCAAAAAGGAAGGTGAAATAGCTTTTCAGCTTACTAGCTGGGCTCAGGGAATTCAGAGAGAAATACGGGCCGCCAAGCGCTTCACAGGGTTCCGGCAGCAACATGCAGGCAAGGTCCCGTGGGTGACAATCCTACTGCACACGTGCTACGCCACAACTGAGGCAGCCATACTCAGCGATCCCGCCGCATAGGTAATGTGTGCACGTTCTCCCTGGCCCAAGGCCCACCACCACTACAGCTCTGAGACCCAGAACCCAAGCCCACAAGAATCACCATGAGCAGCCAAGTGTCCCCAGAGCGCCCAGGAACACAAGCCCTTGCTACGCCTCCCACCTCCAAAGCAGCCCTACTTCGGAAACCGCTTCCCTTCATGCTGATGCCACAGAGCAACAAGGGGCCAAGATGGGTTGATTGCGTGGAGGACTTTAACCACTTCGTCAAGGCGGCCGGTAGGATAAATCCCAAGCACTGAGCGACATGTTCATCAAACTGGTAGGGGGGGAATTAAAACCATAGGGAAGACAATACCCCCAGAAGAAAAGAAAGACTACGCCTCCTTGATCAACGCTCTTAACAGAAAGCTAATCATTGAACCCAACCGTGACTATGAGCGATACGTGTTTAACCAGTGCACACAGAAACCAGAAGAGACAATCAACGAGTTTATCACTCGCCTAAGGCTTGAAAAGCACCCACTGCCATTTCCACCTGTTCTCTGCAGATGAGACGATCAGACTGCGAGACCGGGGGATGTCAGTGGGAAGACCAAGCGGCCAGATGCCACCCAGGAAACACAGACAATGCTACCAGTGTGGAATCAATTTCCCGCACTCTGGGACCTGCCCAGCCCTTACACAAAAGTGCTCCAACTGTGGCAGAGAAGGACACTTTCAATCCGTCTGCAGGGAAGGAAGGCCGTTTCCCACAGCATGACCAAATATTCAACCACAAGGAAGACCCTACAGCTGGCATCCCACACCATCGAGATACTCACACAGGTTCAACCTGACACACTACCAAGGTCAAAGAAGATACGCATGGGCGCTAGAGGTAAAACCACCCCAAGACCTGAACCAAGGATATGACCCATATGCCAGTTACGCCGACGAATACGACAATCCCCCACACCCATATCAGCAATACAGGGACCAAGAGCACTATTTTCAGTACGACTATGACGCTGAATACAACCAGATTCAACTCAAAGAATATGTCAATCTCATCCAGGATGATCGAGAGCCGAAAGAAGTACCCAGGATCTCTGTCAACATTTGCAACAAACTCTATTGCTTCCTGATCGACTCAGGCGCAACAGTGAATATCATGGGGGAGCAGGAGTTCCTACAGATGCCGGAGAGACCGGAGCTCTAAAGGTACAACACAAGAATATTTCAGTGGGGCGCAGCGTTGCCCCTACACTCCATCGGCCAATTTCTTAGGAGACTGTGACACATTAGGCGAACACTTGACACCACCATCCACTTCATAAGAAGCCTGACGAAAGGCTGCTGCCTACTCAGCTACCATTCAGAGAGCTACCTTGGACTCACAGACATCCAATTCCAGGAAGGGGACATGATCCAATCAACCACAGCTTCTCCGTCCAACGGAGAGACCATATGCACAATCAGTAGGAACCGAGAGGCTGACAATGCTATCACAAAGGAACTCATCCAAGCTGCATTTCCTGGCCTATGCAAAGGGCTCAGAAAACTCAAAGGAACACTTGTCAAGTTGCACATAGATGAAGGCATATGCCCAGTCCCCCAATATCCAGGAAGAGTGGGTTTTCATTTCCAGAGCACAATCTCGCAAGAACTGGACCAGCTACTCCACAGTGAATCATAGAACCCGCCACCGGACCCACCCTGTGGATCTCGCCACTGGTAAATGTCCCAAAAGAAGAAGGCTGAATAAGACTCTGTGTCGACATGAGAATGGCTAACATCGCCATCCAGCGAGAACGACACACAGGCCCGTGTATCTAGCACATGATGGTTCAGCTGAACAGAGTGACCACTTTCTCCAAGCTAGACCTCGTGCAGGGGTATCACCAGCTCGAACTACACCCGGACTCGAGAAGTATTGCCACATTTGCCACGCACAAAAGACTGTTTCGGTATCGCCGGTTGAATTTTGGCATCTCCTCCACAGCAGACACTTTTCAGGAGGCCATTAGGCAAGTCATCTGCCCTATCAAATCGGCGCTAAATTACAGCAACAACATTTTGGTCTCTGGCACATCTTAAGAAGAGCACGATGCAGCTCTGTCGGAAAACTGCGCCGCCCTACACAATGCCGACCTGATGCTAAATTTGGACAAATGCAGGTTCAGCAAGAAAAAACTCAGATTCTTCAGGCACATCTTTTCAGACCAAGGGATGACTGCGGAGCCTGAAAAAGTCAAAACCATTACCGACCTTCAGGCCCTGATCCAAGTGACAGATGTAAGGTCTTTCCTCGGCATGGCTGCGCACTGCGCGAGATACACCCCGTTCTACGCGACCCACACTGAACCCCTGAGGAGACTACAACAGAAGGACACTGATTTCCTCTGGTCTGAGGAATGTCGAGAGGAATTTGAAAACATCAAAAAGGCACTTTAAGAGGCTAAACGACTCACATACTTTGACCCCACTTGGCAAACAGAGATCATCGTAGATGCCAGCCCAGTAGGACTGGGTGCCATAGTTGCCCAGACAAGCAGAGAAGACACTCACCGCAGGCACATTGTCGCTTACGCAAGCAGGGCACTCTCGCACATGGAATCAGCCTAATCCCAGACCGGAAAAGAGAGCATTGCAGCTGCCTGGGAGCGCAGTCACTTTCACAATTTCGTCATCGGCAAGAGGTTCACACTAGTAACCGACAATCAGGCCTTGCTATCACTATTTGGGAACCCTCACACAAAAATGCCACCCAGAACTGAGAGATGGGGCATCAGATTGCAGGAATACGACTACACAATTATCCACAGACCGGGGGGTGACCAGAATCCGGCAGATTACATCTCGCGCCACCCAACAGGTGCCTCAACAACAAGGAAAGGGGACACTGAATACATCAACTACGTTGCAGCCAACGCCCTACCACCCGCACTGTCGCTGGAAGCCGTTGCAAGCGTGTCGGCAGCAGACCCATCCATGGCTTTGGCTATCACCCTCAAGAACAAGCGGAAGGATTACATACGCGCCATGAAAAGCCACTCGGGAGTGAGCAGAGAAAAACTAGAGACTCACAAAAGTACATAACGAATTAGCGGTGAAGGATCACTCAATACTTCTGAGAGGGTGTAAGCTAGTCATTCCTGCCACCCTCAGGGCCGAAGTAATCAAAACAGCACGCAAAGGGTATCGAGAGACTGACACCACTAAGAAACAGCTACGATGCAACGTCTAGTTTCCATTCATGGACTCACTGGTGGACAGTTGGGTGAAGAGCTGTTTGCCATGCCAGTGCACCGCGAAAGCAGAGGCCCCCACATCACTACAGACAACCCACATACCAGAGAGACCATGGGACAGAGTAGCAGTTGACTTCTATGGACCTATGGAGTCAGGAGAGTATCTGCTTGTATTCATCGATGAATATTCCCGGTTGCCCATCGTGAAGAAAGTGGCGACCACCGCATACCCACGGGTAGCTGCCGCCTTTGACAAGGTGCTCAGTGAATGGGGCATACCCTGCACAATCAAGTCAGACAACTCAGAGATCCACATTGAAGACGTTGGGGTCCCCTGCAAATATTGGGGTGATCCAACCGATGAAGATGTGGTGGGCAGTGAAATATTTGGGTGCCCCATGAAACAGGTTCCTTTACTTGCTGCCACCTCTGAAAGAGGAAATCTTCCACACAGAGCCCCACAGGACTCCCCACAGCCCCTCTCCGGTCCCATTGAGGTATTGGCCTGTGAAAAGGTTGGGGATCAACCCCAGCTCCTTGGTTCCCACGCTGCCAATCCACAAGATGTCACTTTGGCTTCCTGGGCAGTTGAGGGAACCTTGGTGAACTTAAAGGGATCAGACCTAATGCCAGCAAGAAATCAGACAGAGTGGCCAAACCCGGATCTGAAGAACCTGCACTGATCCATCCAAAATGACCCTGCGAGGATCACCAGTGATTCAGACGCTACTATTGGGCCATCTGAAACTTGTCCCCAGGTGGAGAATCCTCCTCCTGGCTCAAGGGAAAATACCATCCAGGTGACCCGCCTAACTAAAGTCATTGCACATTTGGCACTGCGCTTATGCAAGGAAATGAGCCCGAAAGGGTGAAATGCCACAGTCTGAAAACTAGAGAAGATCTGGATTTGGCAAACGTCATTCCAGCAAAAGAATCTAGACCAAATGAGATTGAGGATTTAACAGCCGCGCCAAAGTCATTTGAAGGCAACTCACAACAAAGGAATACCGCTTCCACCAAGAATAGACAAGGCAGTGATGATATTTATAGGAGGGGATCTTCCAGTGACAAATCATCCTCTGAAATGAAATCATCTGAAGACCTCTCCTAAGATCGAGAGATTAGGGAGCAAATATCCTGGAAATCACAGCCAAATTTGAGGCGGACTGAGGAGGATGAACTGGGCTGCTAATCTGCAGTACAACATTCTCTCTGTAGTTACAATCACCTTGATACCTTATTTGAAATTGTATGAGAATTTGAGTGAAACCTATAAAGACCAGACCACATTGCTCGCTTTGATGAACTCTAAATTGGTCTATGTGGAGTCTTCATAGAATCAATAATAGAGAAAAGGGCGAGGGAAAAATAAATGGAGGGTGTAATCCTTCAATCCTTGGTTGACTTGATACAAAATGCCAAGACTGACAAGCGGATCTTCCTGGAAGTCGTCCGGGAAATCATTTTCCGGACTTCAATAAAAAAGCAAGCTCGGGACCCTCAGCAAATGTCTCCTGAAGGAACGCTAGAAGGGGCAGCAGCCAATGTCAAAGGTCCAAGACAGTCCCCTACCGGTCTCACCCTCTGGATGAGGAGACCTCAGCGGCATCTCGACCAGTGGAAATAAGGGAAACGGCTCAGGATCTCCCACAGGAATTGCGCTCCCTCCCTGCTGCCACATCCTGTACACCCATGAACACAGGAGCAGATGCCACGGCAGGGCTGTCAGAAGATGTGGTGAGGCCCGGGGCAAAACATTTGGTGAGGCCCCCTTACAATTTTTTGCACTCGGCCAGCGGCGGCACCTCCACAAACAGGAGACTCGAGAAATCTCCCCTTGAGTTTGTGTGCAAGATCCCAAATATGGTTTATTACTACAACTCCAAATCAACTACAGCAAAGTTAGATTTCTCTACTGAAGAAAGGTTTGTGCCAGACTAACTTTTGTATCAGATGCATAAATATATATAGGATGGCATGAGCTCTCCACTCCGCCACCTCCAATTCTCTGAGGGTCAGTCACTTTTCCAAGCAAAGAGTTGAGGGCAGATCTCTTTCTTCAGCTGGGGCCTCCCTCTGTAAACAGCCTTCCTGCCTCTCTGAAACTTGAGCAGAACCATCTCCGGTTCTGGAAGCAACTCAAGACCTATCTCTTTGCTTCTACCTTCTCGCTTCCTCTCCCTTGCTGATCACCTACCTGATCGATGCACTGGTCACCTGGTCAAGCTCTGAATTCGGACTCAGGCCCCTGCCTGTCCTGTTGCAATCCCGCACTGCCTCTTGGCTCCCCTGTACTGGTGGTCTGTATCTGTAACCCTACAGTCCCCTCTCTTGCACTTATTCTCCACCCGTTGGCTGCACTTATGAGAACCCACACTTGCCACCCTTTGGCTGCACTCTTGATTCTCCTTTGTTCCTGCACTTCTGCATCCTACTCCACCCTCGGCACTTCTCCCTTCCCCCCTTACCTGCTCTTGCGCGATCTGAATGACACAAGGCCTAGTAAGATCTGTGTTTTGTCATACTCTTTTTTTTCCCCTCCTTGCCTTGTCGCACCTAGAAACACTTGTGTACAGGCATGTTATAAATGCCATATCATATCATTAAGGAGCACCCTGCCCCTGTGTGCGCATTAAAACACACATCATACACGGTGACAAATGATGTACAGTGGAGGCTGGTACATTTTTGAACTTAAGAGGCTTAAATGTTTGTGCCAATTAGGCAGGAGCAACGGAGCACAGGAAGGGAGCCCAAACCAAACAAGGATTGCTCGGGGTGGGGCGGGGCTGTTTGAAACATTGGGTTAAAATTATGCATTTTACAGCACTTTCTCTGCAAAATTGGGTAGAAATCCATACAGTTTGCAATTGTTTTTGTATGGAAGCACATGGAAAATCCCAATAGTTGCAAATCACAAACCGTGCATAGGAACATTTTCCAATACATTTCATGCCGCCTTTCCACGCAAGTTATGCTAGTATAAAAATATATTCATGCTGGTTGTTCTAATTATGTCCATGCAGGCTGCATCAATATATGCGATTATTACCATGTACGGTCTCCCAGCCAGTAAAAATGACATGCCACAGAAAGTATATCCAGGCTGACAGTGTACCATAAGTGTTATAACTGGCTAGATTGGCCTACATTCAATGTTGGCCAATTTAGCCAAGTAGTGTGTTTGCTTTAACCTTGATGCATAGTCCTCTGCATCAAGGGTAAAGCAAAAAGAGCACTGGCAATGTTAACAGTTTGGGCATTTGTGTAGGCATGGGAAAGGCACTTCTGTATTGGTATTAGCTGGCCATTGATAGTGCCGGTGCAAAATGGTTTGAGTACCTGAGCAGCTAATAGCAGTGCCTGACAAAGCCAAAACTGTTGGTTTTGCCTATGTTTGTTTTTAACAGAACTTCAGCGAAAGACACGCAGGGTGTTTTTAAATCGAGTGGCCAAAGGCAGACCTGATTAAGGCATTTTTATTACACCAGTTCCCTGTTTACAACTACAATAAAGTCATGCACTCTCAGAAGACTCCTTTGAGGAAGCACTTGCAGGCACATTGAGGGCAAAGTTTGATGGCAAGGCGTGTTCAAAGCTAGCTCAAAGAGTTCCAGTGAGGCGGTGTTTTGGGTGGGGAGGGCAGGAACTGGGTGAGAATTGCCATAGGGATTAGCATGACCATGAGAAGTCAATGGGTGGGCAAATAACTAAACAACATCTACAAGACCCTCCTCATATGGCATTTCTTCCTATCTGTACTCAATGCTATCATTGGGATGGATCTTCCCAGACCCAGCATCTGGCAAATAATTACTCACCAGATTTGAAATACAGCTCTACAATCTGGGAAATCTGTGCACTATATGTTTATTTTCGAATGCTGTGGTGTGTTTGTGCTTTAAACTATGTTGGGCATGGATTTGAAGCGTGGCCGCTAGGTTCCAAAGTGAGACACTTCCTCACAAAACCACTTGAGGGTCTGAACGGGAGCCCTGTGAAATCCCTTGTCAATGTTGCACTGTACTGTAAATATTGAGGTGCATTTTTTAGTTTTAAAAGGGGTGCAGATTTTGAACTTTGCTGACAATAAATCCTCTTAGTGGAAGAGGCAAATGATCATGGGGTGACTAAAATACTTGCCCTACACCCTCCTGATCCTCCAGTCGCTGGGCCCGAGCTCTTTCACTGCAGTAGGAGGGATGCCCCAAAAGAAATGTCTATTTCCACCACTGTTTGTTCGCTAAAGCAATAGTTTTGGCTTATTGGTGGCACACCTAATAAGCCCAACAAAAAGAATGCCATGCAGAGCGCAACACCATTGAGCAGATCGGGCTCTAGCCCCTTCCTGAAATGTTGGGGTTTGTTGACTCAACCTGGCTGCATGGGTGGTGCCAGCCCCTGGCCACTTTGAGGCAGAATGCCTCTTTCGATGTGTCGCCAGCCCGTAGCACTCGTTAAGGAGCAGCATCGAATATGCAGAGCACAAAAACCTATCCATGCGATATCAATAGACTCACTTTGATAAAGCCAAAGTCCTAAATTCTGATCTCTGCTTTTAGATGGCCCACCTCTCTAGAGATTACCATAGCACTATGAAAGTAAACAGCCTCTGAAATGGGATGAAAGGTATGACTAGTGGCAAAAAGGAAGGTGAAATAGCTTTTCAGCTTACTAGCTGGGCTCAGGGAATTCAGAGAGAAATACGGGCCGCCAAGCGCTTCACAGGGTTCCGGCAGCAACATGCAGGCAAGGTCCCGTGGGTGACAATCCTACTGCACACGTGCTACGCCACAACTGAGGCAGCCATACTCAGCGATCCCGCCGCATAGGTAATGTGTGCACGTTCTCCCTGGCCCAAGGCCCACCACCACTACAGCTCTGAGACCCAGAACCCAAGCCCACAAGAATCACCATGAGCAGCCAAGTGTCCCCAGAGCGCCCAGGAACACAAGCCCTTGCTACGCCTCCCACCTCCAAAGCAGCCCTACTTCGGAAACCGCTTCCCTTCATGCTGATGCCACAGAGCAACAAGGGGCCAAGATGGGTTGATTGCGTGGAGGACTTTAACCACTTCGTCAAGGCGGCCGGTAGGATAAATCCCAAGCACTGAGCGACATGTTCATCAAACTGGTAGGGGGGGAATTAAAACCATAGGGAAGACAATACCCCCAGAAGAAAAGAAAGACTACGCCTCCTTGATCAACGCTCTTAACAGAAAGCTAATCATTGAACCCAACCGTGACTATGAGCGATACGTGTTTAACCAGTGCACACAGAAACCAGAAGAGACAATCAACGAGTTTATCACTCGCCTAAGGCTTGAAAAGCACCCACTGCCATTTCCACCTGTTCTCTGCAGATGAGACGATCAGACTGCGAGACCGGGGGATGTCAGTGGGAAGACCAAGCGGCCAGATGCCACCCAGGAAACACAGACAATGCTACCAGTGTGGAATCAATTTCCCGCACTCTGGGACCTGCCCAGCCCTTACACAAAAGTGCTCCAACTGTGGCAGAGAAGGACACTTTCAATCCGTCTGCAGGGAAGGAAGGCCGTTTCCCACAGCATGACCAAATATTCAACCACAAGGAAGACCCTACAGCTGGCATCCCACACCATCGAGATACTCACACAGGTTCAACCTGACACACTACCAAGGTCAAAGAAGATACGCATGGGCGCTAGAGGTAAAACCACCCCAAGACCTGAACCAAGGATATGACCCATATGCCAGTTACGCCGACGAATACGACAATCCCCCACACCCATATCAGCAATACAGGGACCAAGAGCACTATTTTCAGTACGACTATGACGCTGAATACAACCAGATTCAACTCAAAGAATATGTCAATCTCATCCAGGATGATCGAGAGCCGAAAGAAGTACCCAGGATCTCTGTCAACATTTGCAACAAACTCTATTGCTTCCTGATCGACTCAGGCGCAACAGTGAATATCATGGGGGAGCAGGAGTTCCTACAGATGCCGGAGAGACCGGAGCTCTAAAGGTACAACACAAGAATATTTCAGTGGGGCGCAGCGTTGCCCCTACACTCCATCGGCCAATTTCTTAGGAGACTGTGACACATTAGGCGAACACTTGACACCACCATCCACTTCATAAGAAGCCTGACGAAAGGCTGCTGCCTACTCAGCTACCATTCAGAGAGCTACCTTGGACTCACAGACATCCAATTCCAGGAAGGGGACATGATCCAATCAACCACAGCTTCTCCGTCCAACGGAGAGACCATATGCACAATCAGTAGGAACCGAGAGGCTGACAATGCTATCACAAAGGAACTCATCCAAGCTGCATTTCCTGGCCTATGCAAAGGGCTCAGAAAACTCAAAGGAACACTTGTCAAGTTGCACATAGATGAAGGCATATGCCCAGTCCCCCAATATCCAGGAAGAGTGGGTTTTCATTTCCAGAGCACAATCTCGCAAGAACTGGACCAGCTACTCCACAGTGAATCATAGAACCCGCCACCGGACCCACCCTGTGGATCTCGCCACTGGTAAATGTCCCAAAAGAAGAAGGCTGAATAAGACTCTGTGTCGACATGAGAATGGCTAACATCGCCATCCAGCGAGAACGACACACAGGCCCGTGTATCTAGCACATGATGGTTCAGCTGAACAGAGTGACCACTTTCTCCAAGCTAGACCTCGTGCAGGGGTATCACCAGCTCGAACTACACCCGGACTCGAGAAGTATTGCCACATTTGCCACGCACAAAAGACTGTTTCGGTATCGCCGGTTGAATTTTGGCATCTCCTCCACAGCAGACACTTTTCAGGAGGCCATTAGGCAAGTCATCTGCCCTATCAAATCGGCGCTAAATTACAGCAACAACATTTTGGTCTCTGGCACATCTTAAGAAGAGCACGATGCAGCTCTGTCGGAAAACTGCGCCGCCCTACACAATGCCGACCTGATGCTAAATTTGGACAAATGCAGGTTCAGCAAGAAAAAACTCAGATTCTTCAGGCACATCTTTTCAGACCAAGGGATGACTGCGGAGCCTGAAAAAGTCAAAACCATTACCGACCTTCAGGCCCTGATCCAAGTGACAGATGTAAGGTCTTTCCTCGGCATGGCTGCGCACTGCGCGAGATACACCCCGTTCTACGCGACCCACACTGAACCCCTGAGGAGACTACAACAGAAGGACACTGATTTCCTCTGGTCTGAGGAATGTCGAGAGGAATTTGAAAACATCAAAAAGGCACTTTAAGAGGCTAAACGACTCACATACTTTGACCCCACTTGGCAAACAGAGATCATCGTAGATGCCAGCCCAGTAGGACTGGGTGCCATAGTTGCCCAGACAAGCAGAGAAGACACTCACCGCAGGCACATTGTCGCTTACGCAAGCAGGGCACTCTCGCACATGGAATCAGCCTAATCCCAGACCGGAAAAGAGAGCATTGCAGCTGCCTGGGAGCGCAGTCACTTTCACAATTTCGTCATCGGCAAGAGGTTCACACTAGTAACCGACAATCAGGCCTTGCTATCACTATTTGGGAACCCTCACACAAAAATGCCACCCAGAACTGAGAGATGGGGCATCAGATTGCAGGAATACGACTACACAATTATCCACAGACCGGGGGGTGACCAGAATCCGGCAGATTACATCTCGCGCCACCCAACAGGTGCCTCAACAACAAGGAAAGGGGACACTGAATACATCAACTACGTTGCAGCCAACGCCCTACCACCCGCACTGTCGCTGGAAGCCGTTGCAAGCGTGTCGGCAGCAGACCCATCCATGGCTTTGGCTATCACCCTCAAGAACAAGCGGAAGGATTACATACGCGCCATGAAAAGCCACTCGGGAGTGAGCAGAGAAAAACTAGAGACTCACAAAAGTACATAACGAATTAGCGGTGAAGGATCACTCAATACTTCTGAGAGGGTGTAAGCTAGTCATTCCTGCCACCCTCAGGGCCGAAGTAATCAAAACAGCACGCAAAGGGTATCGAGAGACTGACACCACTAAGAAACAGCTACGATGCAACGTCTAGTTTCCATTCATGGACTCACTGGTGGACAGTTGGGTGAAGAGCTGTTTGCCATGCCAGTGCACCGCGAAAGCAGAGGCCCCCACATCACTACAGACAACCCACATACCAGAGAGACCATGGGACAGAGTAGCAGTTGACTTCTATGGACCTATGGAGTCAGGAGAGTATCTGCTTGTATTCATCGATGAATATTCCCGGTTGCCCATCGTGAAGAAAGTGGCGACCACCGCATACCCACGGGTAGCTGCCGCCTTTGACAAGGTGCTCAGTGAATGGGGCATACCCTGCACAATCAAGTCAGACAACTCAGAGATCCACATTGAAGACGTTGGGGTCCCCTGCAAATATTGGGGTGATCCAACCGATGAAGATGTGGTGGGCAGTGAAATATTTGGGTGCCCCATGAAACAGGTTCCTTTACTTGCTGCCACCTCTGAAAGAGGAAATCTTCCACACAGAGCCCCACAGGACTCCCCACAGCCCCTCTCCGGTCCCATTGAGGTATTGGCCTGTGAAAAGGTTGGGGATCAACCCCAGCTCCTTGGTTCCCACGCTGCCAATCCACAAGATGTCACTTTGGCTTCCTGGGCAGTTGAGGGAACCTTGGTGAACTTAAAGGGATCAGACCTAATGCCAGCAAGAAATCAGACAGAGTGGCCAAACCCGGATCTGAAGAACCTGCACTGATCCATCCAAAATGACCCTGCGAGGATCACCAGTGATTCAGACGCTACTATTGGGCCATCTGAAACTTGTCCCCAGGTGGAGAATCCTCCTCCTGGCTCAAGGGAAAATACCATCCAGGTGACCCGCCTAACTAAAGTCATTGCACATTTGGCACTGCGCTTATGCAAGGAAATGAGCCCGAAAGGGTGAAATGCCACAGTCTGAAAACTAGAGAAGATCTGGATTTGGCAAACGTCATTCCAGCAAAAGAATCTAGACCAAATGAGATTGAGGATTTAACAGCCGCGCCAAAGTCATTTGAAGGCAACTCACAACAAAGGAATACCCCTTCCACAAAGAATAGACAAGGCAGTGATGATATTTATAGGAGGGGATCTTCCAGTGACAAATCATCCTCTGAAATGAAATCATCTGAAGACCTCTCCTCCGATCGAGAGATTAGGGAGCAAATATCCTGGAAATCACAGCCAAATTTGAGGCGGACTGAGGAGGATGAACTGGGCTGCTAATCTGCAGTACAACATTCTCTCTGTAGTTACAATCACCTTGATACCTTATTTGAAATTGTATGAGAATTTGAGTGAAACCTATAAAGACTAGACCACATTGCTCGCTTTGATGAACTCTAAATTGGTCTATGTGGAGTTTTCATAGAATCAATAATAGAGAAAAGGGCGAGGGAAAAATAAATGGAGGGTGTAATCCTTCAATCCTTGGTTGACTTGATACAAGATGCCAAGACTGACAAGCGGATCTTCCTGGAAGTCGTCCGGGAAATCATTTTCCAGACTTCAATAAAAAAGCAAGCTCGGGACCCTCAGCAAATGTCTCCTGAAGGAACGCCAGAAGGGGCAGCAGCCAATGTCAAAGGTCCAAGACAGTCCCCTACCGGTCTCACCCTCTGGATGAGGAGACCTCAGCGGCGTCTCGACCAGTGGAAATAAGGGAAACGGCTCAGGATCTCCCACAGGAATTGCGCTCCCTCCCTGCTGCCACATCCTGTACACCCATGAACACAGGAGCAGATGCCACGGCAGGGCTGTCAGAAGATGTGGTGAGGCCCGGGGCAAAACATTTGGTGAGGCCCCCTTACAATTTTTTGCACTCGGCCAGCGGCGGCACCTCCACAAACAGGAGACTCGAGAAATCTCCCCTTGAGTTTGTGTGCAAGATCCCAAATATGGTTTATTACTACAACTCCAAATCAACTACAGCAAAGTTAGATTTCTCTACTGAAGAAAGGTTTGTGCCAGACTAACTTTTGTATCATATGCATAAATATATATAGGATGGCATGAGCTCTCCACTCCGCCACCTCCAATTCTCTGAGGGTCAGTCACTTTTCCAAGCAAAGAGTTGAGGGCAGATCTCTTTCTTCAGCTGGGGCCTCCCTCTGTAAACAGCCTCCCTGCCTCTCTGAAACTTGAGCAGAACCATCTCCGGTTCTGGAAGCAACTCAAGACCAATCTCTTTGCTTCTACCTTCTCGCTTCCTCTCCCTTGCTGATCACCTACCTGATCGATGCACTGGTCACCTGGTCAAGCTCTGAATTCGGACTCAGGCCCCTGCCTGTCCTGTTGCAATCCCGCACTGCCTCTTGGCTCCCCTGTACTGGTGGTCTGTATCTGTAACCCTACAGTCCCCTCTCTTGCACTTATTCTCCACCCGTTGGCTGCACTTATGAGAACCCACACTTGCCACCCGTTGGCTGCACTCTTGATTCTCCTTTGTTCCTGCACTTCTGCATCCTACTCCGCCCTCGGCACTTCTCCCTTACCCCCTTCCCTGCTCTTGCGCGATCTGAATGACACAAGGCCTAGTAAGATCTGTGTTTTGTCATACTCTTTTTTTTTTTCCCCCTCCTTGCCTTGTCGCACCTAGAAACACTTGTGTACAGGCATGTTATAAATGCCATATCAAATCATTAAGGAGCACCCTGCCCCTGTGTGCGCATTAAAACACACATCATACACGGTGACAAATGATGTACAGTGGAGGCTGGTTCATTTTTGAATTTAAGAGGCTTAAATGTTTGTGCCAATTAGGCAGGATCAACAGAGCACAGGAAGGGAGCCCAAACCAAACAAGGATTGCTCGGGGTGGGGCGGGGCTGTTTGAAACATTGGGTTAAAATTATGCATTTTACAGCACTTTCTCTGCAAAATTGGGTAGAAATCCATACAGTTTGCAATTGTTTTTGTATGGAAGCACATGGAAAATCCCAATAGTTGCAAATCACAAACCGTGCATAGGAACATTTTCCAATACATTTCATGCCGCCTTTCCACGCAAGTTATGCTAGTATAAAAATATATTCATGCTGGTTGTTCTAATTATGTCCATGCAGGCTGCATCAATATATGCGATTATTACCATGTACGGTCTCCCAGCCAGTAAAAATGACATGCCACAGAAAGTATATCCAGGCTGACAGTGTACCATAAGTGTTATAACTGGCTAGATTGGCCTACATTCAATGTTGGCCAATTTAGCCAAGTAGTGTGTTTGCTTTAACCTTGATGCATAGTCCTCTGCATCAAGGGTAAAGCAAAAAGAGCACTGGCAATGTTAACAGTTTGGGCATTTGTGTAGGCATGGGAAAGGCACTTCTGTATTGGTATTAGCTGGCCATTGATAGTGCCGGTGCCCAATGGTTTGAGTACCTGAGCAGCTAATAGCAGTGCCTGACAAAGCCAAAACTGTTGGTTTTGCCTATGTTTGTTTTTAACAGAACTTCAGCGAAAGACACGCAGGGTGTTTTTAAATCGAGTGGCCGAAGGCAGACCTGATTAAGGCATTTTTATTACACCAGTTCCCTGTTTACAACTACAATAAAGTCATGCACTCTCAGAAGACTCCTTTGAGGAAGCACTTGCAGGCACATTGAGGGCAAAGTTTGATGGCAAGGCGTGTTCAAAGCTAGCTCAAAGAGTTCCAGTGAGGAGGTGTTTTGGGTGGGGAGGGCAGGAACTGGGTGAGAATTGCCATAGGGATTAGCATGACCATGAGAAGTCAATGGGTGGGCAAATAACTAAACAACATCTACAAGACCCTCCTCATATGGCATTTCTTCCTATCTGTACTCAATGCTATCATTGGGATGGATCTTCCCAGACCCAGCATCTGGCAAATAATTACTCACCAGATTTGAAATACAGCTCTACAATCTGGGAAATCTGTGCACTATATGTTTATTTTCGAATGCTGTGGTGTGTTTGTGCTTTAAACTATGTTGGGCATGGATTTGAAGCGTGGCCGCTAGGTTCCAAAGTGAGACACTTCCTCACAAAACCACTTGAGGGTCTGAACGGGAGCCCTGTGAAATCCCTTGTCAATGTTGCACTGTACTGTAAATATTGAGGTGCATTTTTTAGTTTTAAAAGGGGTGCAGATTTTGAACTTTGCTGACAATAAATCCTCTGAGTGGAAGAGGCAAATGATCATGGGGTGACTAAAATACTTGCCCTACACCCTCCTAATCCTCCAGTCGCTGGGCTCGAGCTCTTTCACTGCAGTAGGAGGGATGCCCCAAAAGAAATGTCTATTTCCACCACTGTTTGTTCGCTAAAGCAATAGTTTTGGCTTATTGGTGGCACACCTAATAAGCCCAACAAAAAGAATGCCATGCAGAGCGCAACACCATTGAGCAGATCGGGCTCTAGCCCCTTCCTGAAATGTTGGGGTTTGTTGACTCAACCTGGCTGCATGGGTGGTGCCAGCCCCTGGCCACTTTGAGGCAGAAGGCCTCTTTCGATGTGTCGCCAGCCCGTAGCACTCGTTAAGGAGCAGCATCGAATATGCAGAGCACAAAAACCTATCCATGCGATATCAATAGACTCACTTTGATAAAGCCAAAGTCCTAATTTCTGATCTCTGCTTTTAGATGGCCCACATCTCCAGAGATTACCATAGCACTATGAAAGTAAACGGCCTCTGAAATGGGATGAAAGGTATGACTAGTGGCAAAAAGGAAGGTGAAATAGCTTTTCAGCTTACTAGCTGGGCTCAGGGAATTCAGAGAGAAATACGGGCCGCCAAGCGCTTCACAGGGTTCCGGCAGCAACATGCAGGCAAGGTCCTGTGGCTGACAATCCTACTGCACACGTGCTACGCCACAACTGAGGCAGCCCTACTCAGCGATCCCGCCGCATAGGTAATGTGTGCACGTTCTCCCTGGCCCAAGGCCCACCACCACTACAGCTCTGAGACCCAGAACCCAAGCCCACAAGAATCACCATGAGCAGCCAAGTGTCCCCAAAGCGCCCAGGAACACAAGCCCTTGCTACGCCTCCCACCTCCAAAGCAGCCCTACTTCGGAAACCGCTTCCCTTCATGCTGATGCCACAGAGCAACAAGGGGCCAAGATGGGTTGATTGCGTGGAGGACTTTAACCACTTCGTCAAGGCGGCCGGTAAGGATAAATCCCAAGCACTGAGCGACATGTTCATCAAACTGGTAGGGGGGGAATTAAAACCATAGGGAAGACAATACCCCCAGAAGAAAAGAAAGACTACGCCTCCTTGATCAACGCTCTTAACAGAAAGCTAATCATTGAACCCAACCGTGACTATGAGCGATACGTGTTTAACCAGTGCACACAGAAACCAGAAGAGACAATCAACCAGTTTATCACTTGCCTAAGGCTTGAAAAGCACCCACTGCCATTTCCACCTGTTCTCTGCAGATGAGACGATCAGACTGCGAGACCGGGGGATGTCAGTGGGAAGACCAAGCGGCCAGATGCCACCCAGGAAACACAGACAATGCTACCAGTGTGGAATCAATTTCCCGCACTCTGGGACCTGCCCAGCCCTTACACAAAAGTGCTCCAACTGTGGCAGAGAAGGACACTTTCAATCCGTCTGCAGGGAAGGAAGGCAGTTTCCCACAGCATGACCAAATATTCAACCACAAGGAAGACCCTAAAGCTGGCATCCCACACCATCGAGATACTCACACAGGTTCAACCTGACACACTACCAAGGTCAAAGAAGATACGCATGGGCGCTAGAGGTAAAACCACCCCAAGACCTGAACCAAGGATATGACCCATATGCCAGTTACGCCGACGAATACGACAATCCCCCACACCCATATCAGCAATACAGGGACCAAGAGCACTATTTTCAGTACGACTATGACGCTGAATACAACCAGATTCAACTCAAAGAATATGTCAATCTCATCCAGGATGATCGAGAGCCGAAAGAAGTACCCAGGATCTCTGTCAACATTTGCAACAAACTCTATTGCTTCCTGATCGACTCAGGCGCAACAGTGAATATCATGGGGGAGCAGGAGTTCCTACAGATGCCGGAGAGACCGGAGCTCTAAAGGTACAACACAAGAATATTTCAGTGGGGCGCAGCGTTGCCCCTACACTCCATCGGCCAATTTCTTAGGAGACTGTGACACATTAGGCGAACACTTGACACCACCATCCTCTTCATAAGATGCCTGACGAAAGGCTGCTGCCTACTCAGCTACCATTCAGAGAGCTACCTTGGACTCACAGACATCCAATTCCAGGAAGGGGACATGATCCAATCAACCACAGCTTCTCCGTCCAACGGAGAGACCATATGCACAATCAGTAGGAACCGAGAGGCTGACAATGCTATCACAAAGGAACTCATCCAAGCTGCATTTCCTGGCCTATGCAAAGGGCTCAGAAAACTCAAAGGAACACTTGTCAAGTTGCACATAGATGAAGGCATATGCCCAGTCCCCAATATCCAGGAAGAGTGGGTTTTCATCTCCAGAGCACAATCTCGCAAGAACTGGACCAGCTACTCCACAGTGAGATCATAGAACCCGCCACCAGACCCACCCTGTGGATCTCGCCACTGGTAAATGTCCCAAAAGAAGAAGGCTGAATAAGACTCTGTGTCGACATGAGAATGGCTAACATCGCCATCCAGCGAGAACGACACACAGGCCCGTGTATCTAGCACATGATGGTTCAGCTGAACAGAGTGACCACTTTCTCCAAGCTAGACCTCGTGCAGGGGTATCACCAGCTCGAACTACACCCGGACTCGAGAAGTATCGCCACATTTGCCACGCACAAAAGACTGTTTCGGTATCGCCGGTTGAATTTTGGCATCTCCTCCACAGCAGAAACTTTTCAGGAGGCCATTAGGCAAGTCATCTGCCCTATCAAATCGGCGCTAAATTACAGCAACAATATTTTGGTCTCTGGCACATCATAAGAAGAGCACGATGCAGCTCTGTCGGAAAACTGCGCCGCCCTACACAATGCCGACCTGATGCTAAATTTGGACAAATGCAGGTTCAGCAAGAAAAAACTCAGATTCTTCAGGCACATCTTTTCAGACCAAGGGATGACTGCGGAGCCTGAAAAAGTCAAAATCATTACCGACCTTCAGGCCCTGATCCAAGTGGCAGATGTAAGGTCTTTCCTCAGCATGGCTGCGCACTGCGCGAGATACACCCCGTTCTACGCGACCCACACTGAACCCCTGAGGAGACTACAACAGAAGGACACTGATTTCCTCTGGTCTGAGGAATGTCGAGAGGAATTTGAAAACATCAAAAAGGCACTTTAAGAGGCTAAACGACTCACATACTTTGACCCCACTTGGCAAACAGAGATCATCGTGGATGCCAGCCCAGTAGGACTGGGTGCCATAGTTGCCCAGACAAGCAGAGAAGACACTCACCGCAGGCACATTGTCGCTTACGCAAGCAGGGCACTCTCGCACATGGAATCAGCCTAATCCCAGACCGGAAAAGAGAGCATTGCAGCTGCCTGGGCGCGCAGTCACTTTCACAATTTCGTCATCGGCAAGAGGTTCACACTAGTAACCGACAATCAGGCCTTGCTATCACTATTTGGGAACCCTCACACAAAAATGCCACCCAGAACTGAGAGATGGGGCATCAGATTGCAGGAATACGACTACACAATTATCCACAGACCGGGGGGTGACCAGAATCCGGGAGATTACATCTCGCGCCACCCAACAGGTGCCTCAACAACAAGGAAAGGGGACACTGAATACATCAACTACGTTGCAGCCAACGCCCTACCACCCGCACTGTCGCTGGAAGCCGTTGCAAGCGTGTCGGCAGCAGACCCATCCATGGCTTTGGCTATCACGCTCAAGAACAAGCGGAAGGATTACATACGCACCATGAAAAGCCACTCGGGAGTGAGCAGAGAAAAACTAGAGACTCACAAAAGTACATAACGAATTAGCGGTGAAGGATCACTCAATACTTCTGAGAGGGTGTAAGCTAGTCATTCCTGCCACCCTCAGGGCCGAAGTAATCAAAACAGCACACAAAGGGTATCGAGAGACTGACACCACTAAGAAACAGCTACGATGCAACGTCTAGTTTCCATTCATGGACTCACTGGTGGACAGTTGGGTGAAGAGCTGTTTGCCATGCCAGTGCACCGCGAAAGCAGAGGCCCCCACATCACTACAGACAACCCACATACCAGAGAGACCATGGGACCGAGTAGCAGTTGACTTCTATGGACCTATGGAGTCAAGAGAGTATCTGCTTGTATTCATCGATGAATATTCCCGATTGCCCATCGTGAAGAAAGTGGCGACCACCGCATACCCACGGGTAGCTGCCGCCTTTGACGAGGTGCTCAGTGAATGGGGCATACCCTGCACAATCAAGTCAGACAATGGGCCCCCGTTCAACCGGCATGATTTCAGAGCATTCGCAAGACATATGGGGTTCACCCACAAATAAATCAAGCCCAGATGGCCCCAAGCCAACACAATGGTGGAGCGCTTCATTTCATCAATCAAGAAATCCATCCAGCGATGGTACATTGAAGCCACAAACCCCACCAGACCTTATGCAGAATGCTCAGAGACTATCGGAACACCCCACATGAAGCCACCAACAAGTCACTGGCAGAAATAATGATGCATTACAAAGTTCACACAAGACTTGTGAGAAACACAGTGACCAAGAGTAAGCAGATGAGAAAGTCATTCTGAGAGAAACCATTGGGCAGGAACGGGCAAACGCGACACAGACATCAGAAGGAGATCCGTACCCTGAGAGTTCCTGACGGGGGACGAAGTCCTGGTGCGACAGACACCAGGTACTCGCCAAGCCCCTTCAGAATCACAGCCCTCAAAGGATCCATGGTGAGAGCACAGAATGCGACTCAAGAAATAACAAGGAACAGCTCACAGTTCAAACATCTCATCAAAAGCAAAGAGCCGGGCACACCTTTGGCGGAACGCGAACCAGGGATGAAGGAGCCCTGAGATGATCTGTGGACGCCGCCAGAGGGAATGGGAAACACCCCACCAGAGCTGCCCAGAGTCCCAGAGACCAGGTGACTCCTGGACTTGCCCGCTGTGGGCGAAACGAAGACCCATGTACCTAGTGGAAGAATGCTGAACACGACCTCAGAACATTTATCAGGGGGTGATGTTATGGGGCTCTGCACCTGGGACAGCCCAAGCTCAGAGCGGGAAGCGGGAAGAGGGGAAGGAAAGGGAGGAGCCAAGGGAAGGGAGTTTCAGTTCCTCCTTGTATATCACAGTGAATGGATGAATAAAGAGAAGGTCTGTGTGTCCTTCCTTATGACCCGCAGGTTCAACATCTACTACTACTGTAGTTGGAGGTAGGATCGAGTTGGGAAACAAATAACCCTAGCCAGCGAAGCTGGCCCCTCTTTTTCAAATGTAAGGGGTCACTTAAAATGAAAAGCTCTTAGTAGCAGCTGGAAATACTTGTGGGAAGAGGTGCATTTTACAGTGCATAGGTTGTGTATAATTGTTTGGAAAGAGCACCCAGACGTTGTACTAATTCATTCAAGTGTTTCTTCTTGACTCTGAAAACTGGCCTGTCAAGCCAGCCCTTCGCGTAATGCCCTTTTTATTTTTAATTTATTTTATTGTTCATTTATAACGCGCTTAAGACCAGCCAGTGGTTTTTAAGCAAGGGTTCGGGAATCGAATGTGTTGCGCCTGCTCCCAAGACAAAGGCGTTGCCCCTGAGCTATCCTTCCTCCTTTATTGAGTAATAGGCCAATTCTTTCCCAAGTGACAGCTGACCCACGTGAAGGATTTATGCAGATCTAGCCGGCTTCAATATATGCAGAAGGTTAAAGACTACACGCATCCAGGTTATTTAAAAAATGATCTTATATTTTGTTTTTTTGTGTTTGAGTATTTATTGCTGACGTTGCATTACTGCGCACATTATTGCTATATAAACAGTGGGCTTGCATCTTCAAATTAAAAATAGCAATCACAGAAAGAGCTAAGAGTGTGTTACTGTACCTGAAGTATGTTTTAATGCCGAACATCCTACGACCAAATTGTGAAGATATTCGTAAAGAGAACAACTTAAATAGTTCAAAATCCATCTTTCAGCAGTTATGTTTGTCATTTGCACCTAATAACCCAGCTATTAAAAACACTTAGGGAACAACACATACAGAATCCTTTTCCTTCTTGTACACACAGGGGCAGAGTAGGCATGAGATAGGAATGTTCTAGCCACTGCCATAATTACACTACCTGGATGGCAACATCTGGCAAATGGTGTTAGGACCTGGACTTGTTATAGCAGTGCCTGGTCAATGGCTATCGAATGCCCATATAAGAGCCAAAACTGTTAGCTTTGCCACCAATTCAGTGTAACTAATACGTACAAAGACACAAATATTGCTTATAAATGAAGTGGCAAAAGGCACACTTGATTAAGACATTTTTATTACACCACGATCTGGTTTACAGCTTCAATGAAGACATTAACTTTCAGAAAATTACTTCGAAATATAATCAGCGTCCCCTTAAAAGCACAGAGCGAGCTCAACTCAGAGATCCAATGTTGGTGTGTTGTGGGTGGCAACAGACAGGCAGTGGGTTGGAATGGCCATAGAGACTAGCCTGGCCATGGGCGGTCAGTGGGTGCGTAAAATGCCAAACAGCCCCCCCCTTCACATCTCATCATCACTCCTATCTTTGCTTCCAAGTTTCAGTTTATAAGCAGTGCTTGCAGCACCACCTAACAGCCAAACTAGAAAAAAGTACCCTGAGGTTTGAACTGACCAGCACAGTGACACAGCAGAGTGGCATGTGCAATAAAGATCCAGGCCCAAAAGTGCCAGTACCAACAGGTGAGGTCAGTGGCATAGTTGCACCAAAATCATATGTGTAGCAGAAGAGACTACACTCGCCTTTAATTCACATATGACGATACACATGAAGTGACATTGGAGACTGCAGCATGTTATCAGCACAGGCACAAACACCCAGTTCCAGAAAGAAGAAAAAGCAAAACAAATAAGAGTGCATTTGGGGCGACTGATGTGTTATGCTTAAGATGCTCCCCACCTGAGTTGAAAACTTGCACAGAGTTCCTTTCAGGTTAACAATGCAAGGGCCTTGTTCACCCAAATGCTGAGAGATTGTGGAATTGGGATCCATGTGAAAATGGCAGCTGCCAAACCCGGGCACTGACAATGCATTCCCTTTTTTATTTCTTTTGTACATGGAGGATTCCCCTTGTATCCCCTTACTGCTTCCTCCCCCGCCAGGAATGCCGCGCGTGCAGCGCTTTTGCTGCCAGGATTCCGAACTTTCAGCAATTCAGCCTGTTGCTTCTTGCTTGGAGTAGGCTGGAATCAAGTAAAGTTTGTGGAGGGGCTCGCTTTTGCAGAGCCCCCATGCGTTTCAGAATGCTCTTTAATACATTGGGCATGCCTTGATGGCTAGTGGGGGTCCTAGGGCAAGCAAGAGCAGTTGGCTCCTTATGGCCCCCACCGTGCAGAGTAGTATAGATTTTACTTTTTTTTAATTCTTTTATTAAGTGCATTTGGTTACATCCCTACCTTTTACACTGTTAAAACGAATTCCCAAACACACATTTCGAGTATTCACACAATGGGAAATGTTAGGTAAAATAGCATTTAATTGCACAACACATTCAATTAAACCTTTTAAAAAAATGACCCTGTTTTCAAAGAATTCCTCCAGTTGTAGCTAGTTGAATAAATATATGTTTCCCACGCGCACCAGTATATTAGTATAATTCCCCTTACAAGCAGCAGATGTTGCCTGAATGTTGTTGGATGACTGGAAACATATCACTTTGCCTAAAATGGCAAAATACCTACTGTTAGTCTTGAATGCAACACAATGGGCCTTATTATGACCCCAGCGGCAGCCGTGCTGGTAAAAACGTCACGGGTGCCGCCGGACTCATTTTTTATCCGGCGCCCGGCAATGGGGATTTACTGGAGCATTACAGCCCCGGCGGTCCCGGTAATTTCCCATTGCCCTGTGCTGGAAAAAATTACTCCCAATTCCCATTTCGAGTCCTATTGGACTCAATGGGAATGGGGTGGAAGGTAGCACCGGCACCATTCTTAATGGTGCCGGCACTACCCTCAAAGTATGTGCGTGGGTGCTTTTCCGCCCACCAGGTCAGACCTGGCAGGCGTAAAGGCACCCGCTCACAGAACTCGGAGTATGCCGGTCCGGTAACAACAGTGCCGGCAGATTACCGGCACCGTTGTTACCAGACCGGCATACTCATAATGAGGCCCAATGTCCCTTGAGCTAAACCACCCATCCCAAACGAAAGCTGAAGCCAATGAAATGGTCTTGGCAGAAGGTCAGAACTAGCAAGTGTGCCCAGTACTAACATTCCACCTATCACAGAGACATTTTATGGGGAGCTAGCAAGGCGCGTTAGTTAGCCTGTTAAACAGTCAATGCTAGCCTCAGTGAACTCAAGACTCCATTTAAAAAAGCAAATCATTCAAATTCATCTGCAAGATCAAACATATGCTTAATTTATCCTCGGAACATGGAGTAAGGGGAAAAGTCCTCGTCACACATGGCTGGGTCTGGCCTATGGATAATATAGAGCTTGGAACATTATTGTACAATTTCTTTGTCTGCACTCAAAAAATATGGAGTCAATCCTCACTGCAATAAATCAGTCATGTATTGTTCTTCCTAAAGAGTTATACAAATCCGTTTGTTTTTAACATTCCACTTCATGCCGGCATTTCTTATGAAGGCATTTGAGCAGAAACATGTATTCAATTCACCACTTTTGTGGAAGACAGGGGCCTTATATGCCATCGCCTCAAAGTAGAGGATCCAACTCAGACTAATGAAAATGTAGGAACACTCAGGCACCAGATCAACAACTTCAGAAAAACCACAAGATTAACAGCACAATGACTAATGAGACATTTCCGCATCAGATGTGTTTTTCAGATTTAACAGTTAGTAACCAGCATGAACAGTCTTTTTTCTAAATCGGGCAAGTCAAGCTTGATGCACATATGTGACTAAATGGTATGCACGCTTCCGGTTTCAGAGGTCTGTGAGTTCATTCAGCACTAATCACAACTAGTTCATATTGTCTGATTGAACACACTAGACTTTAGGAAGCTATTTTATGGGTGTTAAGAATCAAGTTAAAATTAGTTTCTTAGTAGAGATACTTTTTTCTTTTCTTTTTGTCCTGGTGCGTGGAAACTGTTGCACCAAAGCTTGAAGCATTTAACACAAAGGGATGTATATAATTGTTTTAGAAGAGCAAACAATACACATTGTATATAGGATTACAATACACATTGTATATAGGATTGATTCCAAAGGATTTGAGCGTAGAAACTTGCATTGTGGCACTCTGTTCCATAATCTATGTTATGTCTGGGCACAGGGGATAAAGTAATACATATGGTGTGGTAATATCAGGGAATGAGATCTGATTTAGAAGAGCAACCAATACACATTGTATATAGGATTGATTCCAAAGGATTTGAGCGTAGAAACTTGCATTGTGGCACTCTGTTCCATAATCTATGTTATGTCTAAGCACAGGGGATAAACTGATACATATGGTGTGGTAATATCAGGGAATGAGATCTGATTTAGAAGAGCAACCAATACACATTGTATATAGGATTGATTCCAAAGGATTTGAGCGTAGAAACTTGCATTGTGGCACTCTGTTCCATAATCTATGTTATGTCTGGGCACAGGGGATAAAGTAATACATATGGTGTGGTAATATCAGGGAATGAGATCTGATTTAGAAGAGCAACCAATACACATTGTATATAGGATTGATTCCAAAGGATTTGAGCGTAGAAACTTGCATTGTGGCACTCTGTTCCATAATCTATGTTATGTCTAAGCACAGGGGATAAACTGATACATATGGTGTGGTAATATCAGGGAATGAGATCTGATTTAGAAGAGCAACCAATACACATTGTATATAGGATTGATTCCAAAGGATTTGAGCGTAGAAACTTGCATTGTGGCACTCTGTTCCATAATCTATGTTATGTCTGAGCACAGGGGATAAAGTAATACATATGGTGTGGTAATATCAGGGAATGAGATCTGATATATGCAGAAGGAAGGTAATTCTCCAAGCACTTTGACAAGGTCACGTAATTCTGTTTCAGAATCACATGTCTTGATTTCCATTCACCTTTTTTAAAGCAATGTAAATCCCAAAGAAGCCAGGCACGCCTCTCCTCTATGAGACAAGGATGTTGTGCTGCCTTGTTTCAGCTTTATGGGTTTATGGAATTGCACTGAGGCTAACCAATGATAACTTCCTCAATCTCTTCTATCCCACAGGCATGACAAAGCTTTCAAGATGCCCACAAGGTATGTCCAGGCCTGGTCATTTCTTGAGTGAGTATGCCCTTCTGCTGCAAAACACATTTTGCCACAAAGGGCACTTTTGGCAAAATGCCTAAAAGGTCTTGCAGCAGTAAAAAGAAACATTCCTATTAGAGTTGACCATCTTTTGGCTAAGATGACCATATGTTTCAGTTTTCCAAAGCGCTGCAATTCTCCAATGATGAGTTCCTTTAGCAAGAGCCACAAATAAGCCAGGACCGGTCATTATTGTTGTAGAGCATACATTCCCTGGGAATATGCCATGGAGCTATACATGCATCTCCCTTTATAGAAACAGCCACTGGAGTGCAAAAGTGCATTTCTGAGAATTCTTTCAACAGTGCCTCTGTGCTGGTCTAAAGGGCATCTTTGCCATAATGTATCCCCCTGGCCAATACTTTTGACTATTTCGGAAGTACACCTCAAAGAAAATAGGAGTTTTCACCAAAGAAAATAGGAGTTTTCCACCAAAATGAAACAAGAGAAAAGTCAGTCAAGTAGTAACTCTGCTGTGATAAAAAGTAGAAATGGGATCACAAAACACCTTGTTCCCTCCCATCCTCTCATCTCATTGACTTTGGAAAGCAGACATTACCAAGAAGCAACAAACGTTAACAAGATCAGTCTCTAATGGTAAGCTTTCAAATTAGGAACTATTTTGTTTAACAGGCTGTTGGTCCATGTGTTAATCTAAGGAACCGGCCTAGGAACTGCTGTTATGTGTTGGTTAAACCTACTAATATTTAAACTGGAGATGTGGGTATGTTATTCCTTCATGTCTTGCTTGTTATTTCCATTGGGTATCTTTGCACAATGACTTCAAGTTATGTTATCTTAATTGTGCTTCTCACACAGTAGTCTGCATTCGAATTATGTTCTGAAAAAAGCTGACCCAATGTGGAGGTGTCAACGCACTCCCTTTGATGTGTTTATATTTGTGATTTATTTTGCAGCTCTCCTGCAAGCTTTAACCCTTCTACAGTGTGGTTTACCCGGTTTAACCACCCCTGTTGTTCAGCTCTCCTATGATGTGTCCTATTAATCTTGAGCAGAGTGCAGTCTGCTGTGGGAACTAGTGGATGCAGTGTGAGACATACACCAGAGAGATTTGCTGGAAACAAAGAACTCTTCCTACAAAATCTGCTTTTCTGCGCATAGCGCCGCTCGGAGTGCTCAGCTTTATGCCCTTGGAACATGCGTATGTTACAGAATGGGATTACACCAAAATAATTCTGAGTCCAAATAACCGGACAAACTCAGGAAGATGGCAAGTCACTGTTTTATTAGCAAGATCTAAACAGGGATGTTACAATGAACATCAACGGAAGTACGATCATTCTCTCTGCGATTTCCGCACAAAATACACTTACATACACTTACATATTCATTTCGTGCGTCATACTGACGTCACCATATGTGGCAATAGTAAAAAACCTATCGGGCTGGATTGGTTAAGGGAAACATCTAGATATACAATCATATAGGAGCTAGGTTTGTTATTGGCTGTCCTTTATCAGGTGGACAACATATGCCTACCTCTTGTAATATAATTTAACGCAATCAGTTACACAGTGTTTCATTGGTTTCTCAAGCTATAAGGGCCATAGTTATATGGACTAATACAATAGGTTTTACACGTTTATGATATGTCTGGAACATTCGGTTAATTTAGCAACACATAAGCCAAGACCCAGATACAGTGAAATAGGACATGAAGCTATCTCACCACCCTATTAGGCCAACATATCCCATCACCCATGCCTTCTACCATGAAATTATCTTTGTACTTAGCCTTGCAGAGTATTCTCATCCTAGGAATTCAGCTTAAGTGAGGGCACTCGCTATCGTATCTGGAACTCCAAGTTCAAGCCCTATTTTCAGCCTCGACTCACATGACACAAGACCAAAATTCTGTTAATTCTTCAAGCTGTAAATGTCTTTAATGAGTTAAGATTTTGCTACTTCTGTGTTCTTCCTTGCACCTTAATGTGAGAGGATTCATCCTGCGCAAACATGTTCTTCTTCAGTGTAGCTAGCTGACCTCGATTTCTAGGATCTTGACTTCAGGCGAGACAGCCTCACCACGCAGATCCAGCAACCTGTTATTCTACTGCGACACAGCTTTTCATTCCCCTTTCATGGTTTTTGGTTTATTTATTTCATAATACGAACGTCCAGCTTCTATACAATGGCGGCCTCGCCTGCATTATATTCACTACTTGTAGCTAGCCTGTACAATGACTTCATCTATCTTGCGTTTCAGCGTCTGCACATCTTGCATGCTTCTGATTACGTCAGCATTTTTTAACGTGTACTTTTCTTCTTTATCCTTTTAAGGTTCCCTTAATTCTTTACTTCTTTATTTATTCTCGGGGATCCATACATTGGACCTCATTACAAGTTAGGCAGTAGCCTTGCCGGTAAAACTGGCAGGCTGCCGCCAACCTTGCACATTTTTCCGGCCCCTGGCAATGGGGAAAAACAGGGCCATTACAACTCTGGCGGCCCTGTATTTCCCCATTGCCAGGGGCCAAAAACTTTTACTCCCCATTCCGATTTGAGCCCCATAGGGCTCAATGGGAACGGGGAGGCCGGTAGCACTGGCACCATTCAGAATGGTGCCAGTGCTACCGGCAGTGTCTGCTCACGGGTGCCGGTACGCCCGCCAGGTCAGTTTTTCTCCTTTTTTGTATCTTCGCTTGCAGAAGGGTTTCTTGCGTATCCATATCTTCGTCACCCCCCTCAGAGTGCCCGCTTTTTTAATGTGTTCATCCATACTCCTGGTAATTTAATTCCAGTCTCCACTTGGGGTACAGAATACCCAATGTCCCACCTAATTCTTATGATCCTTTCGATACCAGAATTTTATTCCTTCAAGTGCCACAATACTTGCTTTTATATGATCCCTAACGGCACTATAGGTCAGCACATTGTCTTCTTGTTCATCCTTTGTGTCAATCATGATCTTCATTCCCACTGCTTGCCATTTTCTGGCATTGTCCAATTATTATCCTTATGATACAGAATCCAAACATTTTTATCACTAATATTGCTCCAAGGAACTTGAATACATTTGCAATCCATGAAACCAGGAATGAGAACCAACAGTCATCTCCAATTGTCATGTTTCCCCCTTGGCAGTACTGGAAACGCTGGAGGCTCCATTGATAGTGCTGTTACGTTTCTTCCGGTTTCCTCATTGAGCGGTCTAGTCCACATCCAAGATGGCCGCTGCCACTATTTACTGTCCCTCAGTACAGAGCGCCAACGTTGCAACTCGTATCAGACCTTATGGCCCTCAGCTCTTCTTTTATAGAGTTAAATCCTTTTATAGTGGCATTGATTGTTTGCAGCAGCTCCCATCTGGTGATCTGTAGCCATTTGGCATTCACAGCTGTTTGAATTCCAGACGTGAACATAGATATCAGCATCATCAAAGTCTTGCTGAACAACTTGTGCTCATCAGGAATGTCTAGATAAGCCTTTAGTGATTTTTGTGAGAAATAATTCTCTCTTTTCATCCGCCAGAGTTCAAGTGCCCATCTTTTTCTCAGGTGCTCGTCCACTTTTGGAAATCCTTCAATTTTCAGATCACTCTGAGGAAGACACTCCACCCCAATTCCTGGGCAGCTTCATATATGCTCTAGATCCGCAGGCCCAACATTGATTCATTAAGGCAGACATCCCCGTCTTCATTCCTGGAATGTCAATTATGTTTTTGCACCCTTTATTCTCCACACCTCGATTTGTTCCCTTTGCTCTGAAAGCAGAGTGTCGCATTAACCAATGGGACTACAGTCACTGGGCCTGCTTCGTCTTCTACCCATGTGAGCAATTTAGAGCAGTTGGCCCATGACTTTAGACAATCATCATTCACCTTCTGCTCCTCTTGCACTGCTTCCATCTTCAGCAGATGAGCTGCACATGACAATATTCCATATTCCCATCCTTTGGTCGTACTCACTCGTCCATAGCTAAACAGCTGTGAACACTCCCAGCATCCAGGCATTCCGGCCCTTTTCGTCATGTTAGAGCAATTCATCCTCTTCATTTCTTCAATGATCACCTTGTCTTTGTCACAGCTGCCTGTTGGTCGCTGTGGCATCGGTGGTGTAGAGGGAAGCGAACAGTCCGCAATGCGGTTGTTTCTCTCGCAGCAGCGTGTGTCCCATCACGTTGTGCTGCGAGCGGTCTAGTTTTTTTCCAAGATGGCCGCTCACAGCTGCAACTTTCCTCATTAGCCGGTAAGCCACAAAGCTCCTCACGTAGCAACTCTCTTTGCTCCGGCTTTGGGTAAGACGCTAATTTTCATTTAGCTCCCATTCCTTCTCCTGTGCCTTGACCTCCCTTGCCCTTCACCCGCTCCTGCTTGCCTTACTCCCTCTCATTCCTGGATTCCCCCTGCTGGATTTCTACTGACCTTGCCTTATCCTTCTCTGGTCCTGATTACTCACCCTATGCCTGGTTCTATCTTGCTTTCCTTTGGGGAATTCTCTCTAACTACATTAATACTATTGACATTTTGCTGTGGACCTTTCTCATTGGTCCTAACTTGTGACTCCAGCTACTCCAGTGCCTACATCTGCGCATTCCATCCGTCTGCAGAGGGCTTTTGTGCCTTCAGGCTTTTCCCTCTGTTATACTGGGACATATCCTTCCTGCCTGCCGCTTTGCCCTCTGTATAGTCATCCACAGTAGGCCATAGTGGTGTCAGGTCAGGATAGGCTCTTTGTCTATGAAGAGCAACTTCATGACAAGAATAAAACCAAGAAGGAGAAATCTAAAACCTCCTGGAAAGGATCCGACTCCTCAGACTCAGGTGAGAGTCTTGTCCTGCAGAAGGGTACACAAGCATCTTATCTGTCCATCCAGGCTCCTTTTTCATTTGTGTTGTTTGATATAATAATCCTGGTATAGAAATGCCTTTCTTGATCTCCATCGCAAGGTAGCCCAGTTCCCTTGAAATTGTCCTCTAGTAATACATGCTGATATATGACTGAGGCACTTCACATCTTGCACTGACATCTCTTTTGAAATGAAGGTTTGTACTGTACTCATGGCGTAGGGGATGAGAGAGCAGACATAGCAGTTCTCATCAGATGCCCTCTCCCCGACCATTCTCATGTGTTGGTACCACATGTTATTCCCAAGTGAGCCAAATTATCAAGATAGGTATTTATTCCCTGATTATCTTCTTCTGCATTCTCTTATGCCGTTTGACATGGCCAAAGAGGTCAAAGAAATTATCATCATTTGTACTCATACTAGGAAAAATCACAGGTGTCGTGTTTTCAATTGGGCCATTACGATAGTAAATACTTTCAAACCTAAGGTACAGAAAGAAGAAGAAAATACACATGCATATATATATAAAGCATAACAGTCTAGAAAAAAATGTTGTGTGCCATACCAATACTCGTTGAACTCGCTCTCTATTTATAACCACATTATCCTATTCCCGAATCATGTTAATACATGTGCTCAATTTACATTCATAATCGCACCATCTGCTCAATTATCACAATCAGAAGTCTTATAACTGGACAATTTTTTGGTCATGAAGAAAGGTGTGAGTATTAACATCTCTCATAATGAAAGTAGGATCTGACTGAAGTAAAAACACAAAAATTGCAACTACAATCCGATGTGTATCGCTATCACATGGTAACATATATTATTTTTTAAAATAGATAGTTTCCCAAAAATTAATCTGGATGTTGAATTCCCTTCACATTTCTAATCCGGAACTGACTTTTAGGCATAGTACTGATGCAATTTTTATTTCTTCAAAGAATCTCTAGAAAATACATTAAGCCTATGGAATTTTATTTCTTCAAAGAATCTCTAGAAAATACATTAAGCCTATGGAATTCTATGCAAGTCCATGCAGTTCCTGCTAAAGATTTTTAAGGAGTGTCCAATGAATTCCAGTCCAAATGAAATGTGTGCTAACACACGGTTTTTCATCGTCCTTCTTCTTGGTCATCGATTGTTTCTGCACATGCAGCAATTCTTCTTCTTTCCTTGCTTCCCAGTCAGCGGACGCTGGAGGGAGGGTCTCGTTTTTGTAGATTTTCACATCACGCAAATGCAACCAAGCTCTTCTTCCTGATACCCTAACAGCAGTAGGGGAAACTTCCTCAACATGGACAGGACCATTAAATCTCGGCTCATGCCATGTACGAGTAGAATTCTTTATAAGCACTTGGTTTCCAACATACAACTTTGGGTGCGGCAATAATTTGCTTGGTTCGGTTACTGAGCCGCCTTGTCCATGTTCCCCCAACCCCTTTCACCAATGCTTGACTTGATCTGCACTGAAAGAAACACTGGTAGTCAAACATGTCAAATAATCATACATTTCATCACCTAGAGCCTAAGCTACACTCTGGGCTTCACTCCTGACTCTACATGGGGGCGTAAGAGGTGTCCTCATGCGATGCACTGTCACTAACTCATGGGGCATAATATGAAGATAGTCTGAACCTGGCTGATTTCAAAGGGCATACAAGGCAAGGGGTAGGCAGCATAGCCATCTCTTTTTTCAAAGTTAATCTGATCTTGGCTATCCTTTCTTTTAGGAGGCTGTTGAGTCTCTCACATATCCCCTTTGCTTGTGGATGATAAGCAGAAGGAAACAAATGTTTTATACCCAATATTAGTCCTATTTGTACAAATACCTCATTGACAAAATATGGCCCATTATCAGACCTCAATACTTCACGCACACCCCATCTCAGAAATACTTTGTGCACTAACAACTTCGCTGTGCAAGTGGCATCAGGATGTGTACAAGGACCGTCTTCAATCCAACTAGAAAAAGAACACACCACCAGTAATAGATACTTATATCCATTACATGTCTGCAGAATATCGACGTAATCAATATGCAAATGTTGAAACAGATCACTTGGTCGAGGTATTACTCCTCTGATTGTTCTCAGTCTATGCCCATCTTTAACCATTTGACACACAATGCAATTCACAATGAACTGTGCAATGTGTTCCAATAGATTGGAAACAAACCAGTTTTCTGCGATGGTGTCAGCAAGATTTTCTCGGGTTATATGCGCGGGGTAATGCAACTGCTCGAGTGCGACTTTCAACAATGTTGCTCGCATCACTGGCTTTCCAGTGCTGTCCTGTATCCATAAGGCCTCCCTGTGGGATAAAGAACACCCCCTACTAGAGTGCTGTCTGCGCAGAGATAACCCCTCCTTTTCCAATGTGACAGCTCTGCGTATACGGTTGGCGTCACATAGGCCGAATCACTGTACACCGTCACTTCCTAATCTTTGTGTTTCTCGAGCACCTCAAAAAGCGCCACCAATTCTGGTGCCTGCGCTGAAAAGTGAGGAGGTAGTCTTGCATTTGCCACTACTTCAAATTCCCTATTTAATTTGTGTCTTACAATTGCAGCTCCTGAATGCCTTTCCCCACTTGTTTGATCAATTTTCAATGAACCATCAATAAAAAGAATCTCCCCTCCTGCTAAAACATTTTCTTTCACTCTGGGTATATCATCATAGAATTCAACATAATTAGTGCAGTCATGTACATGATCACCTTCTCCCACAGGTTCAGCTACCAGCATGGCTGGATCCACTATTTTACACCTCACAATTTTAATCGCTGGATTAGAAATCTTCACTTCATACACAGAGGCTCTTTGTGATGTCATCTTACTTTTGGGTTTCTCCAAAATGGCAAATAAGGCGTGCTCCACGTAAAGCGTCATTGCGCAGCCCATGGTAATACTTGTGGACTTCTTAATTGCAAATGCGGCAGCAGCCAAAGATTATTCACATGGAAAATGTCCTCTCATAACTCCCACTGTAGTATGCCAAAGGTTTGTACCCTGGTGTTGTCTTTTGTGTGAGTACTGCTGCCATCACTGACCCATTAGTGTGTGAAAACAAATGCAATTCCTTGTTATAATTGGGAATCCTTAAAACTGAAGCTGTACAAATTGCTCTTTTTAACTCCTTTAATCCTTCCTCCATTTCTTCAGTCCATTCTATCTTTTCCTTATCAACTTGTGCTTTCTTAAGGGATTGTAAAAGTGGTTTTGTGTACGTGCTGTAGTCAAACACCCAGGCCCTACAATAATTGCATAGGCCCAGAATTTGCTGCATTTGCCTCACTGTATTTGGCTTTGGTGTTTTCATAATAGTGTCAGCTCTCTCAGGTGTCACTTTCTTTCCTTCATGTGAAATTAACTGGCATATGTACAACACTTCTTACTGCCAAAACTGTAATTTCTCCTTATCTACCTTGTATCCCTTGCCTGCCAATATTTTCATTAACTGGTCAGAGTCTTGTCTAAATTCATCCTCTGTTTCACTGCAGATTAATATGTCATCTACGTGATTAGCGCAGTCATGCACTTGATCACCTTCTTCTACAGGTTCAGCTACAAACGTGGCTGGGTTCACTATTTTACACCTCACAATTTTAATTGCTGGATTAGAAATCATCACTTCGTATGCAGATATTTTTTGTGATGTCAGTTTACCTTTGGGTTTCACTCAAATGGAAAGTAAGGCATGCTCCACGTATAGAGTCATGGAACAGCCCATGGTAATACCTGTATGCTGGTGGGTAACCTATCCCCCCTCTTGAAGTTCACCCATTCTGTTGCATGTTACCTCGATTTCTATATAAATGCGCAATATGTCCTACTGTCCCACAATTTCAACATAGTGTGGGTGGCTCCCTAGAGAACCCACCATTATATCCTCCCTGATTGTTCTGATTTCCACCCTGGACACTTTAAAATCCACTTTGAGTATTTTGAAATCCACCTGCTCTCACCTCTACCTTGTGGCCAAAACCCATATCCACTCTGATCCCCTGGGTGTACATGATTCACCTGCGGTGCACACACTGTTTCTTGCAAGCCTCCTCCTTCTCCACTTGTCAGTACTGCTCCTCCTATAGCAAATTTTGACAATTTCTTCTGAACTAACTTAGCTCTTCCATCTTTCTTTTTATTCTTCTCTTGTATCAATCAGCAATGATGCACAATAGTCTACAGTATCTCAGCTCAAGGAGTTACTTATATTCCTAGTTGTTATGTCATCTGTCTCTGTACTGCATCTGGCAATCTTTGCCATAAAATATGATAAAATAATGCTACTCTTTTTTCCCCAAGGCTCACGTGTCTCAAACTGCCATTTGTCTTGAATATCCTGAATATAAGCAATAGGGTCTTCCTCTTCTTTGATTTTACAGGTAATAATTGCTCCCATATCTGATGTATCGGGATACTGTACCCTGAGAGCCCTCCAAACATCTGCCCTGCAATTATTAAATGGTGCTCTATCGTGCGCAATATTTGAGATGTCACACAATGTTGTCAGCTCTCTCTCAGTGAATAGGTGCCAACAGACCCTTTATGTCCCCTATAGCCAACGTATTTCCCCCTGTCATTTTCTCTAAATCATATATCCACTTCCCAGCTTCCGAAATCAAACTAGGTGATTTACATTTTAAGTTATCCTTATCCATCTGTGGCCATAGAATATGTTGGGCTCTTGCCCCTCCCTTTTCTAACAATGGGAGCTGTGAGTACCCAGTCCCATAACTAGATCCTATAATTCGCTTATTTAATCCAGGGGTAATTACCCCTGTTTGTCTTCGCACTGGTAATGACCTTAACCTTCTCACATGGGGGTATTCTTTACCCGCACTATATGATCGCCGTCAGGGAAATTCAGGATATGGTATAGGATCCGGTGCTTCAGATCTGACCATCTTACCTCCTTGTCCAGGTGTGGACTTCCCACCGGAGCACATACATCCTCCCCTCATACCTTACAAGCTGACTCCCTTTCTTTGTCTGACATGGCTATACCCCAACTGGTATCACTATCATCCTCCTCGTCCCTATCTAAATCTAACCTGCTCAAAGACAACGGTCTGAACATGTTTTCTTCTTAATCCTGTGATTTCGGTGTCAGTGATCGTCTGCCGCTCCCCTGAGTTCAATAATCACTGTTCTGTCTCATTTGCTGGTAGATCTTATTGATCTTTCTCCAATATGTTCTGCATTATATCTTTCCTCTTCTAGTGCTACTCTAGGTATTTCTGAAGCTACTCCTTTTATTGGGAGACTCTCTCTTATTGTTTCCCATCGTATTTCCTCGCTTGGCCTCATTCGTTCTTTAAGAATGAAACTGCCATCAAGATCTTGCGACCGTCTAGTCTGTCTTATTCCTTCTTCCACTTCACGTCATTGACTTGTGTCTCTTCTCGCCCTCGGTTGCCTCAAGGGATATCTTCTTCCAAACACTGGCTGCGGTATTGGTACAATAGCTTGTGTCAGTCAAAGCACAGTCTCATGTCTCCAATAAAAGTTAGGGAGGGGGGTGGGATCTCCAGCAGATGTATACCGGCCGGAGGGATTTGATGGCAACACCAAACTCTTCCTACAAAAACTGCTTTCCTGTGCGGAGTGCTCAGCAGAGTGCAGTCTACTGTAGTCGAGATAACAAAAATGTTTCCACTCTGGAATATCTTACTCATTCCAACTTTGGTTAAGATGTAAATTTAATCTGCTTTATTCATCAACTAAGTCTGGTCATATAATCGCTCTAAGTAACTTTCGGCTCTTAAATGGCTGCATACAGGGATGCGCTTCTTGCCCCCACTAGTAGCAATTGATAGCTCAGCCAAGTAAATGTATGCTCTTAGAAGAAAGTCTGTGGTGATGGCGTTGGCATCTGAATCCCATTTAAACAACCTAATGGAAAATAAATCGATGACCAGACAGGGGTAATGATGGTACCAGTATGAACGCAAAAAGAGCATCCATTCCATCTATAAAAGCAAATATGGAGACTATTTGCCAAAGTGATTAAAGGGTAAACACTTGCATTTCAAATGTTATTGGGGATGCATTGATTCTTGATGCTACATATGTTTCAAACATTTAATTCCTTTCAGTTCATTGCTCTGTTTCAAATTGAGGCTTTGAAGAACGTGCCTATTGCACGCAACCACTCCGATACAATGTAATTCAATCTGTCACATACGTGCACCGGGTTTCTCGCATTCCTTTGAAACTCACTGGTTGCAGCGTTCTTCTCCTCTGTTTGCTTGTTGCAATGCTTTCTGGGACTTGATATCGGTGTCTCACCGCCTGCCCTTCAGACACCCCAGCATTGATACTTCCATTCAGGGTAAACAAGGATTTCTTGGTCATAGAGCAGGGACAGCCACTTTCCATGGCTCCCTTCTCTCGCCTTCTCTGGCTATCTGGAAACACGGCTCCCTCACTCTGCTGGGCTCTGCAGTCCTTCAGAGCCTCAGGGTCCTGTTCTCCTCTAGCTTCTCGCAGGTTGGGCTAGCCTTCCTGCTGCTCTCTTCTCCCCTATGCTGCTTTCCTCTTTCCCCCTTGCTGCTGCCATGCCACCTTTTTATATACACCTGTAACACAATAAGGGTGTTCAGGAGTACTTCACTTGCTGGTCTTGCCTGACTCCAATTAAGGCAATTACTGGCACATGCCTGACCTTCAGCTCTATAGTTTTCGGGCTCCCTCTTCTTCATCCCAGTACTATAGTGGTGTTTCCAATAAGAAGTGTGCATTACTCTTAGTTGGCTCTTCCTTGTCTAAGTACTTGAAGTATGATTACAGGGAAAAGCTGGAAAGGATTGATAATATCCTATAAAAGACTGAGGGCGGGTCTGACAGGTCAGTATTAGTGAGGGGGGATACCATGTCTCTCCTTCAGGTACCCTCTCTCCAATCCCCAAGGACCCTAAACCCAGGTGATCCCCCCTCGCTATTCCACCCTCAGAGTCAGGATCCAAAAGTGATGGCCCTTCCCAGGCTACCTGAAAAGAAGATACCTGGGGAGTTTATCCAGATAGGAAAATGTTTAATGGACATCATAGCTACGAACTTTAGTCATGGAGTCAATCCAATCCATATTCTTCATGCTTTTTTCACCAAAGTGGAATTTCCAATAATTCAATTCTCGATTTATCACAGTAAGTCAAGATCTCTATGGTTTTTGTATTCATGATTTTCAATAGAGACGAGGATTCATTAAACATTTCCAGTCTGAGATCTTCAAACATTGAATTCATAATGGGTGAATACATCTTAACCACAACTGAAACAACATGGCAATTGAACCAAGTTTGGAGTGATGTTATACCCAATTCATACCTCACAGATGCAATCGGACCAAGAGTGGCTGGGTCAACACTTTCTTCCATAACCTCCCTTTCAATCTCTCCCATGGTAGATCAAATGATGATTCCATCTCCAGCCCATATAGAGCCTTTGGGATCACTTTTCCTATGTAAAATCTCAACAGGGGTTTAATGGAGAATTTACAAAATGTATAGTACATTTTCTTCATTTGATATGCCAATTGATCTATTTTATTTTCAATATACTTTAATAGTGGATTCCTTATTAGATTGTTAATGTGTTTCAAGGATCACTCACACACCGGTAAACCTTCACGTCTTTTTATTTCATAGAGTTACAGCAGCCCCAAACCTCTGCAGCAGGCCATAACAGTTCTTCTCTTCAAAACCTAACATTCCTCACCAGAACTGCGCGATGCAACATGGCTAAAGCTCTATTCTGGAATGCTCATGCATCCTCATTCATTATACGACTAATAGTGCAATAACATTGCTAAACTATATACATTCCCAGCATAACTACGTACATACCCACTCCCAATATATAATTGATGGTCCATCCGTTTGATAGCTGTAAGGAAGGCATGATATCAAACGGTGAAGACAGAGACACAAGACCAAAATTCAAGGGTGTTTATTGAACTTCAATGGGTTGGTTAAAAGCCTATCTAAACCTAAATCTAAGGATGGGCGCAAGCTTCAACCTTCAAATAATAATAACTCAATCCTATTCGAGTCTGTCAGAATAAAAAGGCCTATACTTATAAACATATTGCCAATCTTTACTTCTAACTACAAAAGGCTGTGGGATGGTGTATGTTAAAAGAAAAGTGTTCAAGAAAAAATATGTCAGGAAAGTTGAGCAGTTGGCTTCCCTTCCCCACGTTTTCAGCACGGGGCAAGGTGGCACATTCCAGCTTCGCACACACTCTGGCTTCTCTGCCAAGAGAATACAGTGCAAAGCATAGGTATCAGGGCCTTCTTCCAGAGCCTCTTTCCCGATAGCAATCTCTTACTGCAGAGGACTCGTCGTAACAAACAAGCACCAAAGTTCCTTCCTTATCAGGATTTTCACATTCACAAGTTCTTGCTTCCAGTGTTCATCATGGGTCTCCCTCCTTCAGGCTCGGACCCCTTTTTACCACAATGTTCACAATTGATGTCCCAGGTAAAGTTTATGCGAACGTACTGACTACTCGACTCCACAAATGGTCCACTGCATTCTAAATCATCTCCGAGCAAGGTTTCTCCCAGGTGTCAGCACTATGGACCAGTGTGTACGTTTGAATGCCATTATTTCTAAGTATGTACTGGGAAAAAAAACTCAGGGTCTACGCCGTTTTCGTGGATTTATGAACAGCATTTGGCAGTGTCTGTCATACTAAGCTATGGCACATATTGAGGAAAAAAGGAATCCCTGCAGCTCTTTTAGAAAACATCCAAGCCCTTTACTGCGACAATAGGGCTGCTGTAAGGTGGGGGATGAATGCTGAAACTACCAATTACTCTGCTGTAGAAAAACGGGTACGGCAGGGGTGTGTGCTGGCCCCCATCCTGTTTTGCTTCTACATTAATGTTATCATGGAGGCTCTGCTGGTGGCATGTCTCGACCCTCCAAATTTGGGAGGGGACAGATGTCCGGCAGTCCTTCACGCTGGGCTACAACACCCTAAACCAACTATTTCTGTAGGTGACATTAACCCTCATTACAGGACCGGCAGGAACTGTGCCGATAAAACCGTCAGGCAGCTACCAGACCCATAATGATTTACCGACGCCTGACTTGCTGCAAACACTGAGGCATTAGAACCCTGGCGGACCGGTAAGTCAGGCGCTGGTAAAATGTTGATCCATTCCCATAGAGTCCCATAGGATTCCAAGGGAGTTCGGACCACGAAAGCACTGGCACCTTTAATAACGGTGCTGGTGCTTCCGTGAAAGTCTGCGGTCGGGTGCCGTTCCGCCCGTAAGGTCTGACTCTGGTGGGCGGAACGGCACCCAACCGCAGACTCATTGTTTGCTGGTCTGGAAACAACGGTGCCGGTAAGCTTACTGGCACCGTTGTTTCCGGACCAGCAAACTTGTAATGAGGGCCTATGTGTTGGAACAGGTGCAGCAATATGACTATTTGGGAGTTAGATTTGCAGAGAACCTCACTTGGCCAGCTCATCATGTCAAAGCTGCAGCTACCCTAGAAAAAATATAGCTGGGTTATACGCTGCCTTTATAATAAAATGGGAAGCGGTGCAGTCACTCCTGCTATTAAACTGTATCAGGAACAGGGGAGGCTAGCAGCTTTGTATGGAGCAGAAATCTAGGGCCACTGCTCCTCAGCGGAACTGAGTCGGGTGGACAATGGTTTCCTAAGGAGCCTCCTCATGCATCCCAAGGGAGCCCCGATGGCAAGTCTAAGGTGGGAGTGTGCCCTAAAGTTCATCGGGGAAGTTATAGCCATGAAGCCACTGATGTACTGGGCAAGGCTCTGGAGCACAACGGAACTTGCCAAATATTGCTAAGCATTGCTAAACATGAAAGGCTGAGAGGGTATGAGCCACATGCTCTGTATGCGATTTATTAAGTGTGGCTTAAAGAAGTTGGGTATGGGTCTTCTCTGGACTAGCCCAGAGAGTTTAACTCTGAGGGATAAGTCTGGGTAAAGGAGTAAGTGTAATGATGCCATAATTAACAAGATGAGAATCTCACGTGACGTTTTAAGCACGGGGCATTGTATATACTACAAAAAAAGGTTTATGGTTTTGAACATTACCTTGACTTGGTATCCCCTGCTAATGCCCGGTGCTTATATATCCAATTGCGTACCAACACCCTCAAACTGGCAAGCTACACTACAAGGTGGTCCCTGTCTCCTGAGATGGACTGTAAGGTCTGTGGCAACCCTGAGGAGTCCACTATGCATTTTCTACTATTCTGCAGAGGATACTTACAGCTGAGAAAGTGCTATCTGCTCCCAGTATTTTGCATAAAGGAGGTTAGATTGGCCACTGAGGCGGTGTCCCTGTGTAAAAGATCACAGACCTGAATCTGATTTATTATATTGTGAAATATGTACACAGAGCCTGGTTGCACAGGGCTAATTATCGAACACTGGCTCTGTAACGGGACTGGCTGGTGAAAATCTGTGTTCCTATAATTGATGAATTTTATGCTACCATTGGATCATGGCTTTTATTAATTGTAATAGTATTGATGTGTAAAAAACAATGGAATGGGTTGGTGATAACTTTTTGTCCCTACTATTGATGAATTTTACATTCCTTTGGGCCATGGTTTTTATCAATTGTAATGTTATCTACTTATAACAATTGTGACTCAATGAATGTGCCTATGATGCTATGTAGGTGACTGTTTTTATGCTTTTGTGGCTTTTAGCCAAATAAAGTTATGTTCAACACACACAATGTACACAATTGATCTCCCACGTTCACGCTCGGTCCCCTTTCGTAAAATGTTCACAATTGGTCTCCCTCATTCAGGCTCGTACCATGTAATCTTACTTTCTACGTTTTCCTCTTGATATAAAAAATCAAAGACTTTCGAATGTGCGATGGGTTTTGCTTAAACCGTCGCAGGACCACTTTGATTCACATCACACAATGTTCTTGCCAATCTTCTACTTTCATTACTGCCACTTCTTGGCTGGATACCTTACAGAGACATTCGATTGAGTGCCCTCGTGGTGTCAGACCACTCTGTCACTGGTATTGTATCTTTCTCCTTTATTGTTCAAACATTCATCAACAATTAAGGTTTCCTCGCATCTTTCATCACACGTGTTTCAATCTTCGTTCTTGCACTTTTTATACAATGTTGCCACTTGCAACTTTGACATCAACACAGACCGGCCTTGCATCAGTCTCCCCAACTCACTGGCTGTGTTGATCTCTCTGGCACTGCTTTAATCTTGGAGGCAAGGACGGTACCACAGTAGCTGCTGTTCCGCCCCCACTCGGTCAGCTGTGCAGGTATCACTGACACACAATACAGGATTCTTCAGTCTGGTTACCTGGCCTCATGCTTCCTAATCTGAAGGGTTCTGGAAAGTAATGGCTTCTCGCAGAAAAGGGCAAGTGTATCTCCCTCTTTGCGTACCCTTCTTGGTTTGTCGTCTTCCTTCCTTCGTTTAGCTGTCGCCAGGAAAGTACTGTTTCTTTGTGTGCTTTGCCTCACTCAGGGTGTGTTCTCGTGCTCCAACCTGTAATCCGTGTGGGGAAGTTTAATGGAAGTCAGGTGTGAGTGATAACCAGTGTTTGCCTGACCTTGCCTGACTATTGTAGAGTCTGTTTCCTCCCAGAGCGGACTGTCCGTGTGAAAGTGTTCATGTAGGAAAAGGGGGGGGGGGTTTCTAAATATTCTATCGGGTAGGATGAGGTAAGGGTGTTATAGGGAGGGGGATAACATGTCTCACCATAAGGTGTCCAACTCACCGAAGACCCCTCACCCAGGTGATCGTCCTGCACTTGTCCACCGCCAAGGTCTAGATCCAAAGGCGATGGCCATGCCCTGGACACCTGAGAGAGAGAGAGACCCCCGGGGAATTGCGGATGAGACACCTTCTGGATTCTCACATAGCCCAACCTAATACATAACACTTTTAAAGACATGAAGCATTCTTAAATACATACAACACACTTTCTTCTGTTTCCGGGTGTGACACTTTGAGCACAACAGCAGTTATCAAACGATGTTGCTATTGTCATTACCTTCAGCAACAGCAACAATGTTGCTATTGTCATTACCTCTAACAATAGCTACTCTCTCTTTACTCCATCTCTCTCCATTACTCATTAAGATAGTATTTCCTAAATTCTTCACCACCTTCAAAGGAGTCGAAAATATCACAAGTCCTTTATCCACTCTCCTACCTTTTTTAACCTTATCCTTCATACCCTCTTTCAATACACATTCCTAGACACATTTCTTCTCATCATACCTCCCCTTTGACCTCCTTTGAGAATCCAGTATCCTATGGTACTTTCTGCCGAGCAGTAACATATCTCTTCATCCAACCAGGATGCATCAGGGAGTTTGGTACCCTTTTCCTCAACGCTACAAGCAGGGAAACACCTGTTACCTGGTGTGGAGCAATCCTTTATTGCACTACATGCTCTATTACAGTACAGCTCCAATCTACACCTGATGTGATTGCAATCCTAATTACTTTCCTCAGTGTCCTGTTAAACCTCTCAACAGTGGCATTTCCCTTAGGGTTGTACAAAGCTGTCGTAGAATGTCCAATGCCATTGTCCTGAGTAGTGCCCTTGTGAGTGCTGTTGGGCTGCGTATGCTGGGGATGATGGCTGGAAATCATTGCTGAAGAGCCACGCATATCATAACCTTGGTGGACTTTGTTTGGATCTATAAAGAACATTATTATCTATTTTTATTTATTTTTTAAATCGAATTAAGCCATGCCCTCTGCCCGCCAAAATTGCCATAAAAATAACAGCCCGCGCGCACCTGAGGAGTGTCCTGGCGAGTGCTGTCGGGCTGCGTATACTGTGGAGCATCCCTGGAAATCATTGCTGAAGGTATTGTGGTCAATTCCCCTTGCTGCTATTGAAGTTGAAGCTAACACCAATAGACATGGACTGACAACACTGTTTTATTTTCTTTAGAGCCACGCATATCATAACCTTGGTGTACTTTGTTTGGACTTATAATGGACATTTTTTCCTTTTTTTAAAAATTGAATTAAGCCACACCCATGCCCGCCGATATTGCCAACAAAATAACGGCCGCACGCACCTGAAGAGTGCCCTGGCGAGTGCTGTTGGGCTGTTGGGCTGTTCGGGTGTTCGGCTGGCGGCTAGTGGCGATTCATGAAGGTGTTTTCTTTTGGTGTTAGGATTGGTCTAATATAACGAGTGGTATAACAGTTTGTCGATAGTAACAGCATTTCTAATAGGAATTACTTCAGTAGGATTTCCATCTCATTTAAAGACAACAAGGAATTATAACCTAAGATGTGGGGATAGGAGTGCACATATACAGATTTGTGGTAGCAATAAGAAGCATGAAAAAAAATGCTGTGAGGAAAAAAGATAAAAACAGCAGGTTAAAATTAAAAAACAAGGGAGCCGAGATTATCAAGACTTTTTGGGAGGAGAGTGGTGACCCAAACACAGGCCAGGAAAGAATCTCAACCTTCTTGAAAGGAATTGGCAAATGAAGCATTGCGACAACAAAGCCTCCAGTCATGGAGGATATAGATGCCACTGAAATGGTGGGAAATGTGGATTCAAATCCTATTGATTATAACTCCCTGTTAAATATGGTGCAAAATCTTAGAGAAAATACTATGGAGGGCTCATGTAATGTTATTGTGGGAGATGTTGTGGGCTTAAATGAAGAATATGTCCCCCTGTAAAATATGGAAAAATCACCCGACCGACTGCAACAGCAAATAGATCATATTTATCATCGCCGGGAAGGAGTCTTCCTCATCTTCTGAGTCCAGTCAGGATGATAGCCTTTATGAACCAGAACATGTTAAAATAATTAAAGCCCTGTTCACTTTGTGCAATACAATTTATAATGAACAGAAAGTAATCAAAGAAGATCTAGCGATGCTGGTGGATGTTATATGCACTATTACAAATGGAAAGCTAAATCCTAGGACTACGGAAGGTAATGATGAAGTTAACAAATCTGATGTTGCGGTGAATGAGGAAAGGTGGTAAATGAGGATGATTCAATATTAACTTTGCATGAAGATGAAGAAGAGATAGAGATGGGTCAAAGCATAGAAAACTCTTGTGATATCTTGGATGAGGGTGATATGAATGTGCCTCAGACAGATTCTACACACAAAGGAAAAAGAAAAGGTAAAGATAAGAAAAAGAAAAAGAATATTGTAACTAATAGAAAATGCAAATCAAAATAAGTTATGTCGTTAGCTGGCTCATCTGAGAGCCTAAAATGTGTAGAAAGGTCAAAGATCTTCCATTAGACAGGAAATAAACTAAACACTAAAAAACAACTAATAAATAAAAAAGATCCTAGGCAAAAACAATTGGATACATGGGTCCAGAGAAAGTCAACTAATGGGAGAAGAAAGATCACAAGTACCTATTAATGGGTGTTGCGGAGGAGGTGGTAATGAGCTCAAGGATGAGTATTGAATATGATGATGATGGTTTACAATTTGAAGATTGGGATATAGGAAATTATGAAAAGTATGAGCAATGACCTATAAGAAATCCCAAGAAAAAAGATATTTTGTTGACGGATGTTCTAAACTGGATTGAAATGAATATGTCATCAATTAAAATAATTGATACATTTGCCTCCTCTTGCAGTCCATTCCTAAACAGGCATAATGTACTTGAATTACTTAATCAAATTCCAGATATAAAGGGAATAACGAGTAGAGAGATAGCTTTGGTGGAATTCCCAAGATCTGTGCAAGATGCAAATTGGGTGATTCTGCATCTGGTTTCACCCATTATTGCTGAATTAACTTTGTTTTGTGCACTGAAGCTTAGAGACCTAGGCTATGAGGCCCAAAAGATCATTACTAAAGTTCCTAGAAATGAGACCAAAGGAAATAGCAAAATAGATAGGATCCCAAAGGATGATGGTATGCCGGATTTAGATAAGCTGGTCAAATGCATTGTGGTAGAACTCATAAAATATCTGGAAATTAAGCTCACATCGAGTAAATGTGCTACTGTCACAGACGAAGTAGATTGACAAAAATCTGTAGCAAATGACAAATAGGAAATCCCATCATAGAATATGAGGGCCCACAATTTGTTTCTGTCAAGATTGGAGGGGTTGAGGTATTTAATGGAGGTGGATATATTTGCCCTCCAGGAAACATGGTTAATGAGGAATCTAGGAATTGATAGATATCATATAGTACAAACGAAAGCCATGCGAGGTGTAAAAGGCTGTCCGTATGAGGGCTTGATGTTGGGGGTTAAAAATAGTCTGAAAATGACCGAATAAGATGGTGCTCGCAACACCCCTATATATTAACAGTGTTTGGGCAACCAGCTGGAGTAGCTTGCTATCAAGGAGTATTGATTATCAATGTCTATAATCCCCCCAACAACAAAGGCTCCGTGGAAATTATAGACACCTTAAACAAGATACTTGATGATTGGCGGGGGAATCCCCCCAAGGCCTTGTTTCTAATAATGGAGATCTTAATTACCAAAGATAAAAGAAAATACTGATGGTGGTTTTCACCAGACTTTGTTATCATGCAATGTGCTAGGGTCCACAATAATTCACCATATGGATGAGTGTACTCTAATGAAGGATAGGTGGTCTATGTTTATTAGTGTAAACTGCTTATACCAGCTGTTTACAAATCAGGACGATAAACTGTCCAAACAGTATACTTGGTCAGCTGGTGGTAAGGCATCATGGATCGGTAATATATTGTTCCATGCACCAGTGTTCCAAATAATGGGAAAACTATCTTTGATTAAAACTAGATTAAGTGATCATGCGATTAATACATTTAGCTTAAAAATTGAAAAATATATCAAGGATGCAACATTTGGACAGACAACAACTAACATGTTAGGGAACAGAATACATTAGTCTGTGACAAATATAGATGAGTACAGGATGTGCTTGAGAGTCTCACTAATAGATATTGTCCTTCAGGTGCCTTGCGGGTGCAAGTTCTAAGTTGGATATCTAAGATTGCCAGACAAGTTATTGAGAAAAAAACAAAAAGATTGGGAAAAAAGCTAATTTCAACAAAAAGCCTTTAATGAAATAATTGCAAATGAAAAAAGATTAGTAGGTAAGGAGATAACAAATTTGAAAAAGGAAGCTATGGATATGATGTTGCGGAAAAAAAATAGCAAATGTTAAAACAACGTTAAAACAAGATATAAGATTTTCATCCGGAGACATAAAGCCTCTATTTTTGCAAATAACGAGTATGTCATGCGGGGTATGCTTAGAGGATTGGACTTTCACTGTTTTTGGGCAAAATATAAAAGACACTCTACTAATAAGAGTGGTGAAAAAAAGGAAATACGTGGGATAACTGAGCATGAGTGGAGAACATACATTCAGGAACTGTATGTTAGGAACGGATCATTTGAAACCCAAGTGATTTGCCGAAAATTCACTGAGAAGAGTATCTTTTGGGAAAATGAGGATGTTGAGAAAATAATCACTAACTTAAAAATGTCAAGTGCATCCGGTCCTAATGGGATACCCAACTTGGTGTATAAAAAAGATCTGCGATATTGGGCATCTATGCTGAGACATATCTACACTAATATTGTCCTGACTGGTATGATGCCAGTTAGCTGGAAAGCTTCGATACTAATATATATAACTATATTCAAAAAGGGCGCAAGAGACAATCCTGCAAATTACAGACTGCTAGTGATGACGGATGTCTGTGCAAACATATTTGTGGGACTACTGCTATCAGAAACCCAAAAGTGGATACAAAGTTATAATCTCTCAAATCAACAGAGTGGATTTAGGAAAAACATGGGGGTATCATCTAATCTGTGGTCCCTGATGTATCTCATGCGAGATTGTTTGAGGAAGAGATACAATGGACTGCTCATATGCTTCATAGAGTTTAGAGGAGCTTTCGTTATGGTGCATCGCAATTTGCTGTGGTTGAAGCTAGAAAAGTTAAATATGGACCTTCATTAAAGAATATTACACTAACACTAAAGTTCAAATTAGGTTGACCAAGAGGGTCTTTTGAGTGAGGAAATTGATACCAACTTTGGTTAAAAGCAGGGTTGTCCGCCAGCACCAACCCCATATAACTTGTATGTTTCTTATATGGGTCCTTATTTGGATCTTTGCCACATAACTTGCCCCCCAAAATAAAAAAACAAAAAATTGCCTGGCTGGGTTACGTTGATGATACCTTACTAATAGATGGGACACAAATAGGCCTACAGCGGAGACTGGACACATTAAGTGAGTACTCAAGAAGGAAAAATAGTCTTGTCATAAATCATCAGAAAACAAAAATGATGGTACTCCAACCTGGTAAATGGAAAAGCCTGGATGGAACTGGAACATGGGGGAAAAATATCGAAATTGTGGTATCCTACGTATACCTAGGCTTGCTGATCTCAGATTTAATTAATATAAAGGAAATTGAGAGATATGTTTCATTGAAATTCGAAAGAAGATTCATTACAATTTTGAATTTCATCAAAAGTAAAGTGGGTATTCAATAGAAGGATTCTTGAAACTCTAAAATATTTGCTTGATCCCCAGTATCTGTTATGGCTTGGAAATGTATACAGCAACGGAAACTGAATGGATTAAGAACATTGAAGGGAAACTTTGGAAAATAGTTCTGGGATCACCTCAAAGTACCTCAATGGAGACTTTACATTTTAAATTAGGAACTATCTCCTTAACTACACAATGTAAAATATCTAAGGGGATTTTCTTATTAGGCTGATAAGTGACAATGTTTCCAGTGAATCTATACTTACATATTTTAAAGAGATGCTACAAAATTGTGATGTGAGAAATGTTCTGAGAAAATGGGTAATGGAAATGAATGCATTCTTTGAAGAAATAGGTTACGAATTTAAGAATAAGTGGCCTATCTATGAAAATGAAAAAAGGTTCAAAAAATGTGCAAATGTGTGGGACAGAGATGTTAGACTATCAACATTAGGAAAACTAAGGAAATATAAGTGCTATGTTAAACAGGGATTTCCCCAGACACACCATGTGCATACCTAACAAAACATTTTAATCATAAGGTGAGAAGATGCATCCTTCTGTTAAGGTTGGAGAAATTACCCACATTATCTTGTATTGGGGCATGGACGAATATTAGTTATGAGGACGGACTGTGTAGATTGTGTTGTGAGGAGGTTGAGACATTTAGACACCTCCTTACAAAATATATTAAACTACAAGATATCCATATAAAAGCCTTTTCAAATCTAAGATACCACATTGATGACTACCAAAACAGACCAAATATGGAGCCATATCTACTCCGGAGAAAGTATTGTTTTAAATGTTGCGTTATTCCATATGTGGGAATGAAAATTGCATATAAGATATTGAATTTATGAAAACATTTTTAGATGATAGTAGGAATTGTTTTTTATTGATAAAATGAAATTGATCGAATGTGGTTTTATTTGTTGATCGAGAAAATAGTGTACATAATTGTGAATATATGTGTTTGTACTTGACGGTAGGATTTTATATTTAAGGTAGAACTGCGATTTTAGGTTTTTGATTGGTTATTATAGCCATTTCATATCATGTATCTTAGAAAAAATGAATGTTTATTTTAAAAATTGATGATTCCTATTGTATATAAATGATAAAGTTTGTGTAAATTATAAAACGTTTTTTTTAACCAATAATAACAAACAACATTGTCCTCCAATAATGCATCCATCTCCTTCCCCACAAACTGGGGTCCATTGTCCAACACTATCTTCCTGGAAAACCCCTCTCTCCGGAACACAGATTCCAAAAATTGTATAATTCTGTGGGAACGTTGTGCCACCAATGATCTCTGCCTTAACGCCAGTAAGACAGAGATTCTCCTCATCGGCACACCTGCTCCCTCCTTTCCTGTCACTCTCTGGCTGGCCTCCCTTGGCCCTCTGCCTGCTCCCACCTTTGAGGCTAAGAATCTTGGGATCATCTTCAACTCCACACTCTCCTTTTCTCCTCACATCTCTGTGGTCTCTAAGAAGTCACACTACCAACTATACCTCCTCAGAGGTATTCTTCGTTTCCTCGCCTTCCCTGAGAAGCTCACTGTCTCCAGAGCTCTTGTTCTCTCTAGGCTGGACTATTGCAACAGCCTCGTTCTAAATCTGCCTGCTTCTACTCTCCGCCCTCTGCAACTCATCCAGAACAGGACTGCAACACTTGTCCTTGGCCTCAAGCCCAGGGATCGTATCTCTCTAGCACTGAAATCTCTGCACTGGCTCCTACTGGCTGCGAGGATTAACTTCAAGACCCTCTGCATTGTCCACAAGGCCTTCTGGGGCCTCAATACCTCCAACTCCCTCTTTGTAAATATCTTCCTACTTGAGCTCTTCGCTCCTCCGCCTCCAACTCCCTCAGGGTCAGTCGCTTCTCCAAGCAACAAGTTGGTTGTAGATCTCTTTCTTCAGCTGGGGCCTCCCTCTGGAACAGCCTCCCTGCTTATCTGAAACCTGAGGAGAACCATCTCCTGTTCCGGAAGCTCCTCAAGACTTTCCTCTTTGCTTCTGCCTTCTCTCTTGCTCTCCCCTGCTGAATTCCTGGCTGAATCTGAATCTGCACTGGTCACCTGGCTACCTCTGATCTTGGGCCCAAGTCCCCTCCCCGCCAGTTGCACACCTGCACTGCCCCCCTGGCAACCCTTGCACTTGGGTCTGTATCTGTAACCCTACAGTCCCCCTACCAGCACTTTGGGCACCTGCTGTCTGCACTTACCTTTGCACTTGCCGCCAGCTGGCCACACTTCTTCATTGTTTGATCCCATGTACTGCACTTCTCCCTCCCCTTGCACTTTTCCCCACCCCACTCCCCTGAACTTGCGCAATCTCAATGTCACCTGGCCTAGTAAGATCGTTGTCTCTGTCTTCCCTTTGTTCCCCCTCCCTTTCCTCGCCGCGCCTTGAAACACTTGTGTATAGGCGTGTTATAAATGCCATATCATATCTGTAAGGATATTTGGCATGTTACAGCACAATTTTTTTTTTGCAGCACCACCACCACAAGGGTGCGGTGCATTGCTATATGGGTTAGCAGATTAGCAAGGAAAGACAGGCTATTCAGTCAAAAAACGATTTTAACATATAAGATGCAAAGCTATTTTTACAGTTAAAAGCACACGTGTTCATTTAAAAATGCACACTATTTTTCACCTGAAATGCCTATATTGCTAGAGACACATTTGAAAATTAACAGCTAACCTATTAACAATTAACCTGACTAATAAAACCTTATTTTAATATAACCCACTAATAAAATGTGTTCTCTACTGCAGAATTAGGCATACTTTGAAAACCAGTTAAATGAGTGTGCAGATTTTTTTTCCTCTCTTCTCTGCCTGATTATCCGTGTTGTTGTGCACAGTAACTGCAGGAGGAAGGAAGTCAGATTTGCAACAATTGCAAATGTATAAGCGAAGCTATTGTTGAAGAGTAGGAGGATGAGAGATGATGGATTTCATTGGAACACGTCATAAAGAGGGCTGAGAGGAAAGTTTTAGTGGGCAGTAGCAGGGAAAAAGAGAGGAGACATCTTTCTGCACTACTGGGGAGAAGACCTGGCTGTGGGGGTGTCCTGCTGCAGTCGAGACTGGGGAAAGCTGAAAGAATTACCTTTCCACTGGCAGAGGCAGTCCTATCTGAAAAAGCTGAGAATTCCAGGCAATGACCCCGGCTTGAGAAGGCAAGCGTTCATTTTTGCTGGAGTTAAGCCAAGAGAGCCACATTCACAGAGAGAAGCCTCTGAACAGATAAGGTAATTACCTAACTGGGGGAGCTGTGTGTGTGCACGAAAGCATGCAGTCAGTGTAGAAAAATGAAAGTCCCGTGCGTGTCTTAATCAAGTGATAATGTTGCAATTTAAGTTCTGTTCTCCGCCACTATAATTGCAGTGTGTCATAGAAAATGCTTTGATTGTTCCATTTTATTGCTGTAAAGAATGAGATCATGTCTAAATGCAACTTTTATAATACAGAAAATATTTGAAAACAGACGGGTGGTTTATTTTCTATTTACCATTACAATGCCAATGATGTGGGGAGATTTTTAAACAGTGCAATGGTCATTTTAAGACAGATGTGTGTATGTCAGAATCAGTATGAATAATTGTGAGTGACTGTAGTATAACTTGTTGGAGGTACATGAGCCAACGGGAAGAGAGACTCTCTGAACATAGCTCCCTACCGTATATAAGGTAGTGGAAATTACCACAAGACTACCACATATAGCTCTCTGTCGTAAATAAGTCAGTGAGTTTGCCCATGCTGGCGCACCAACACTATCACTGGAAATTGTGGTATCCCTAGAATGCAGGTCTGAGGTCTCTCTAGTGATCACACGAAAAATCTAAGCGAAGATAAGGGGTTCTGGACATTGGGGCCACAAATAAAACAAGGGAATTATGCTCACCAAAATACCACCAACCACGTATACCAAATATGCAGGTCTGGGTGCTGAAATAATGCATGTCCATTGTATTATTGTTGCACATGGCCAAATCTGAATACAAAGAGTGATTATTGCTAAGTTATTTTTCGGCGGTAATAAAATACCGTCAGGCCCCAAATCTCCACAAAATACCCTACATATTTATGGTGCGTTGCAGGCCGGGAAAGTGATCATAGAGTACCTACTGGGCGTGGCAAGCGTGTCTCACACTGCCATTTGCACATTAAAGGGAACCCATTTTATAATAGCAGTGTGCCACTAAAAACGAATTTCAGAATGTCACAAAGGGAAACCACATTCTCAGATCTAGTGCAATATTTAGAGGCAAAGTTATTTGCACATGGGAATTGGTCTTCGAACAGTACCTTAGAATGGAGTAACCGCATTCAGGGTGAGGTGCAGAAAGAAAAACTAGACAATATTTTTGCAGAAGGCAGCATAATTCAGGTCTGCCTTACAAGATTATTGAATGCAGCCGATAAAAGTGCAGAGAAAGACTGTTTAATACGGCTATGCGGCAAAATATGGTTTATTTTAAACAAGTCCCTGCGAATGCAAGAGAATGATACTCAGCTAATTAACAGGTTAAAGACTGAATTAGATGGGGCAAGTAAAAATCAGGAAATGTTGAGAGCAGAATTGGATGTATGCCAAAAAGACATGCAATTAAAATGCAGAGACTTTGATACTCAGTTATCCAAAAGCAAGAAACAATTTGAAGATAGTGAGCAAGAATTGACACACTTAAAAGCCTTAGTGGATCACATTAGGCAGGATAAAGATGAGGTTGTTTCAGAAATGCAGATTTTACAAAAAGAACATTGCGAAAAAGAAGGTGATCTCCAGAGTGCAGAACAAGAAATGATTAAAATGATCCAAGAAAGAGACAAGAGAAATAAAGAGTTCAATGAATGCCAAATGCAAATGTGCGATATGCAGGAGGCAATTAATAAAATGAGTGATGAAAATAATTATTTGCATGATGAAGCCAACAGACTCCTTAAAAAGTGTAAGGACTTAGAACAGCAAATGTGCATTCCCAGGTCCCAGGAGAGGCGGCAGGGTACCATATTCAATGGTGTGGAGGTGAATTCTAGCTCTGCCCAAAGAGCTAGTGCCCCAGTGACAGGACCGGTGACTGAACTTGGTTGCAGCGCCCTTGGGGGATTTGATACTCCCATTGGGGGCAGCCAACAATCTCATACACCTGAAAACAGGATTGAATCACAAAATAGTGCAATTCCATGCATTGCAACAAGTAGCCCCATAAAAATAATGAAATCCATTAAAGCCCTGATCAAACCATTTAAAAAGGGAGGTGAATGCTGCATTGAGGATCACTTAGAAGCGGTGCATGACATTTTTAAAGCGCTCCAGATACCTAAGGAACAGTACAGACAATATTTTCATTTAACTTTAGATGCCCCGACGGCCAGCATCATAAGGGGATTAAATGAACAGCAGAATATGACATGGCTGGAGTTTGAAAAAGAAATTAGGCGTCATTTTTCTCCTTTTCAGTCATTGCAGGAGGCGAAGAAAGTCGCGTACACTATTACTGCTGGACCTAATACATCACCTCGCCAATTTTTACAAGACCTAAAAAGAGCATTCTCTCGCTTTGATGTATCTTTTGACTCAAATTCCAATGAGTTTAAAACCGCATACTTCTATGGGCTACAGAAAGACATCATATCCCAATTGGTCCGTGAATTTGACCGTGACAAGTCCCTTGAATGGATTGTACATCAAAGCACCAAGCTATATGAGGTACTCTATTGTCAGGGTAGAGAAAGTGATAAAATGAAAGATACTAGGCCTAAATCTAAAGAACCCTCAGCCACAGTAATGGAAATCAGGTCAGCCAAAATGTCCCTTGAGTCTGCTCAAAGCCAAGGTAAAAATAATGTGACACCTGAACAAAGGGGTAATCAACAAAGATCGCCATTTCCTGTACCAATGTTCCAATCACATGATCCTAGTAATAGAGAGAGCTACATCAGCCCTAGATATTTAGGAGATAGACCCCGGGTAAGATACCGGTCTGATATGGCAGGTATGAACCATAACCAGAGACAAAATCAAGATCAAAGAAATGATGGTCCCTACCAGTCATTGGGGACACAGAGCAGATTTGATCCCAGCACCATGATATATGGTAATCAGGATAGGCCCCGATATGTGGATCGATTTACTGATAATGGAAATCAATATAGGGGCCAGTACCCACAATCTGAGAGACAGGACATGAAGCAAAACGTGAACTACAGTCCACGCCAGTACAATGATTCCCCACCAGGGGACTATAATCAAAGGATGGGTGCAACCCGCTCCCCTCCACAAATGAATCAAGAGTTCAGAAACCATCCCAACCGGTATCAATCACCTGAGAGGTATCAGAATAGATCCAATCAGGGGGAAAACAACCAATATCGACCTAGGCCACAGAAAGAGGATCCTAGAGAGGTGGAAAGGTTCCAATGCCTTGAGGCCCAAGTGAAAATGTTAGCTGAGCAAATAGGAAAGCTCTATACAGCGCAAAAACAACCTTCCAAAGAGGGGGCTGATGGCCATAGCAATGACCGGGGGGCTTCCGAAAAGTGACTAAGTACTCATGATAACTGCAGTGCCAAAATGACAGATTGCTCTGATATAACTTTGCATAACGACTCTGAGATGACTAATGGATTAAAAATGAAAGTACCAGTAAATGAAATTGTGATGGAAAGTGTAAATACTTCTAAAAAAGAGGTACGGTTTAACTTAGAGCTAAATAAAACAGTAAAGATTTGCACAAATGAAAAAGAAACATTAGGAATTCCAAAAGAACAAAGGGACAGATTTAAGAAAAATGACTCATGCATGGGGAATACCAGTGAACAGGGAGTAAGTGGGGATGCCATAGCTCCTTCCCTGGGCAAGCAAAACAATGACCAAACACAGACAGAAAAAGGAAATACTCACAAGGAGGGTACAAGTCAATCACCTGAAAAATTCATTGAGCCACATATTTTTGAAGAGGCTGAAAGGGCTGGTATTATACTAAATGATCACAAATGCACAGAATTAAAAAATGACAAATTGCTGAATGATGTTGTGACACATGTTCAGTTGGAAGGTTGTAATGTGGTCTCTGATGTTACCCAGATGGATGGGCGAACGGTGGCCACACTCCAAAAAACCTCTGAACATGGAGAAATGAATAAAATACCTCGCACAGAAATGGGTAAAAAGGAGGGAAAAATGTCTTTTCATTTACCAATGTGCTTAGCCAAAAGTGAAAAAGACCTGAGAAAGGTGAGCCCTGAAATCAGTAAGAATTCACATTTCTTATGTGTATTAGAGGAAGTTGAGGACAGATATTATGCACCCATCACTGTAGAAGAAAAATGCCACACCTTTGCTATGATTGACACTGGCGCACAGGCCACAATTATGTCCAAGGAGCTGGTAAAGAGTATCAATGAAGGGAGGCCTCCACAGAGTCAGATCACAGTGAAGGCAAATCAAGGCCCAGTGCATAACTTTAATGGGGAGGAGGTGCCCATCATAGGTGTAACTGAGGTTGACATAAAAATAGGAAAGCACAGAATGAAACAAGAGGTATTGATCACATCTATTTGTGAAATTCCATTTCTGATGGGGACAGATTGCCTGAAAAGATTGTCTCCTCTCATAGATGGGGTGAATGGAGTGCTGTGGTCCTTAACCAAAAAACCATTGAGGCCTAAGAAACTAAAATCACAAAACAGCAATATAAAAGAATGTCACACCGTTGCCAAAACAAATGATGCTGTGGAGGTATATCTCCAGAATAGCTGCATACCTAGTGTCACTGTTATATTAATGTGTCAAGACAAAGATCAGAGCGACAATGAAAAACTACCTGTACAAATATACTTGGACCCAAGGAAAGATTGGCAGACTGCTATAGATGAACACACATTACGTTTTTACTTAAAAGAGAATACATGCAAACAGAATATTGTTCCTAAAACAGATTCAGAAAAACACATTACCACTCTGGCAGAGATACACATGGAAGATGAGCAACCATGGGTTCACGTTGGTATAAATGATTATCTTAAAACAATAAAAGCCACTTTAGCGCTTGAACATGAAAGGAGTTTCATTAATGAAAAATTGTTGCAAAAAATTATGGAGAGGGAAGAAATCCCGAAATTTAGGATTAAAAACCAATATGTTTCTGGGTTGGACAGTCCAGACTTTGAAAACCGAATTACAGGCAGATGCATGCTTAAAATTAGCATTGGGCAGAAAACAATTTACCATAATGTATGGATAGTGAATGGAGCACAAAATGAATTTTACATGGGCAATGACATCATGCACAGAATGTGTATGGTGTTAGATTTCCTTAATCAAAAAATATGGTCACGCCTAGGTGGGCCGGCACCTGAATTTGAAGACAAAAGAAGGGCTTATCATTGTGCACAACTAGTTCCTTATGCAGTCGAATTACAGATGAGGAAAAATACTATTGTTCCTGCATTTACAAAACAGTTTGCAATAACACTGAAATGCAAAAATGGACAGCAGATGAAAGGCTCTGATGCATTTGTATGCCTGAATGAATCCATAAAACAGCAAGGCCTGGATTATGAATACATTCCATTGGTAGACATTGGTGAAGGATCTGTAAAAATCATGGTAAATAATAAAGGTTGTCAGGACATTCATTTAGAGGAAAACTCCCCATTAGGAATGGCCATACAAAAATCACATTATACGGCAGATTTAAATAACATGGTGATTGGGAATATTCCTGAAAAATATGTAGATGCCAAGGGCGAGTTGCCAGAACACCTGGACTCTCAGCCCAAAGGAATATTTAAAATTCATTCTGTGTATCCTTATGATTCAAATGAGACAGTGTGCTGCCATCAAGAGGATTGCATAATATTTAATTTAAATGAAAATGAAACAGGAAATCAGCCCATTGAAGTGGAAGCTGATCTGCCAAAATATTTGAAAGTGGCAGCTCTACAAAAAGACACAGCCACACAGTTAGAGGAAAGCGCTGAGATTCCTTTACCAGAAGAGTTTCCAGAATTTTCCAGAATGGTAGAAGAGCAGATCTCCTTAGCGGATGCATGTAACAGCGATGAGGATCGACGCAATCTGAGGGAAATATTTATGGAGTTTAAGGATGTATTTGCAAAAGATGCTTATGATTGTGGTTTAACTGATTTACATGTGGCCACACTACCAGAAGGTTGTAGCAGAAATCCAGTGTTTGTACGCCAGTATAGACTACCGCTGGCATGTTTAGAATCATTGGCAGAGATTATTAAAAATTTGGAATCACGGGGAATAATTAGGCCCATTCATAGCACATCCAATACGCCTATTTTAGGTGTGTTAAAGCCAAATGGTCAATGGCGGCTGTGTGCAGACTTAAGAGAGTTAAATAAAAGAGTACCAGTATCTAGATGGCCACTACCATTCATTGATCAGGGCCTAGCTCAGATACATGGTTCAAATGTATTTACCACGTTAGATCTCACATCTGGATATTGGTGTGTGCCATTGGCAGAGGAGATACAACACCTATTTTCCTTTACATTTGACAGGACTCAATATGCCTGGCTTAGAGCTCCGTTCGGGTACATCAATAGTGGGAGTGAATTTGGCATATTTTTGAGAAAGGCCATGCCGGATGCAGCGGAAAGAGGGACAATAGTTTATGTGGATGATGTCTTGATAAAAAATGAAAACCTTAAAAGCCATTTTGATGAAATAAGACATGTGCTTGGCCAATTGCAGAAAGCAGGCGCCAAAGTATCTTTGCAAAAAGCACAATGGTGCAAGAAAAAAGTGAACTTTCTAGGGCATGAAGTGACTGAACATGGGCTAAATCCACAAAGGAAGAAAATAGAGGCCATACAAAGATTAAAAGATCCTAAAAATGTGAAAGGAGTAAAAAGTTTATTAGGGATGACAGGCTATAACAGAAAGTTCATTGAGAATTATGCAGAAATCACTCAACCATTGACTAAACTGCTTAAACTAAATACTCCCTGGAGATGGGAAAGAGAGCAATCTGATGCAGTGGCTAGATTGAAGGAATGTCTTGTAAAGGCACCATGTTTAGCATACCCCATAAAGGACAGGGATTTCTTTATAGAAATAGGCTTTTCTGAACATTGTATGTCAGCAGTGTTATCACAAAAACGCGATTTGAATCACAAAACCATTGCATATGCAAGTAAGGCATTTTCCCAAGTTGAAATGAAATTTAATGAATGCGAAAAGGCCCTATTAACCACTGTGTGGGCGCTACAACATTTCCGCCCCATTATTCAGGGAGAAAAGGTGATTATTGAAACAAATCATCAACCTTTGCAATTTTTAGAGAGTAAAAGAATTAGATCAGGCAATCTAGCGCAATCCAGAATCACTTCATGGACACTGGCATTACAAGGTTTTCCCGTAGAAGTAAGATATGGACAAAATAAAAAGAGCCCAATTGCTCAAGGGTTAGCTGACTTACATGACTGTGCAGCTGGACAAATAACAAATGAAATGGATGTGGAAGCTAGTTTACAGGGATTTGAACAATCACCACACAAAGATTTTGATGAAAAAACATGCAAGGATTTGCCAACTGTATATGTGGATGGTTGTGCTTTTCACATTGAAAATGACAGTAATAAACAATTAGTGGCAGGAATAGGAAATGTCTGGTTGAAATGTGAAGGCGTTCCTAGTATAGGGATGAGGATTGGAGATAGGAGCAGTCAGGTGGCGGAATTGGCAGCCATCTATAAAGCAATTGCTACTGCAGTTGATAAAAAGTTCAGTGAAATTGTCCTGGTGACTGATTCTGACTATGCACGGAATAGCTTTGTGGAGTATTTGCCTGGTTGGAAAGCAAGAGGCATGGTTACATACAACAAAAAGCCACTTAAACATGGAAAAATGATACAAGCCATAGACAAATTGGTGTCAGAAAATAATTTAACAATATACTGGAGAAAAATTCGTGGGCATTTAAAAACACCAGGAGAGGATAAGGAGGGAAATGATAAGGCAGACCATCTGGCTAAGATTGGGGCTGTGATGGGAGAATTGCTACCTATTGATTATTTAATGGGTGAAATACAAATTGATGCAGTCACACGTTCTAAAGCACCAAAGGAGGTAGATCAACCGGTGGTGCAGTGGAGTCATGACACGCCAGACCAAGATTTGATTGAGGCACAAAAGAATGATCAAATTTTAGGAATCTATTATAATCATTTGATAGATCCTGAACAAAATCCTTTAACAGAAAATGATTGTATGGGAAAAGAAGAGTTGAGGGTGTTATTAAAGAACAAAACACGAATTAGATTACAGGATGGACTCATGATTAGAGAGTCCATAACAGGGCAAATACAGTGGGTAGTACCCCTTTCATTCAGAGGACTAATGCTACACCATGCACACGATGCCATAACTGCAGGCCATAGAGGTTCACAAAAGACATTAGAAATACTAAAAGATTATGCTTACTGGCCACATATGTCCCAAGATGTGGAATTATATACTAGAGGATGTCTAGTATGCGCCCAATTTAAACCTGCTTCACCAATGCATAGAGCACCATTGATGAAAAGAGGCCTAACTCTCCCATGGTCAGATTTGCAAATAGACTATGTAGGTCCTTTAAAAAGGTCAAGCAGGGGACACCGCTATATTTTGAGTGTGGTATGTTTGATGTCAAAGTGGATTGAGTGCATTCCCGCACCAGATTGTAGTGCGCAAACAGCAGCCACATTGCTGGTGAACCATGTGTTCTCAAGGTTTGGGTTGCCACAAAGAATTGAGTCAGACAGAGGAAGTCATTTCACAAGTACTCTAATGAGTAAGGTATGGCAAATACTAGGTGTGAAAAGGAAACTACATATCGCATATCGGGCGGCGTCTTCAGGTACAGTTGAAAGAAGCAATAGGTCTGTTGTGGATATTTTAAAGAAATTTGTGGCAGAAGCAGGTTCCAGCTGGGATTTGCGTTTACCATTGGTTTTGATGGCAATCAGGTCGACTCCTGCCAAAGCAACAGGTGTTAGCCCCCATGAGGTCTTAACAGGTAGGAAAATGGTGTTACCACAACACCTACTATACAGAACACATGAGCAAACTCTAGTGAGTGCATCCACAGTTCATGAATATATTGATGAACTGAGGAGGCATTTGCAACATGCATTTGCTTTTGTGCAGAGAAATCTGGAAAGAGCTGCTGACAGTGCTAAGTCATATTATGACAAAAAGACATCAGTAAAGGAATACAATGTAGGGGATCAGGTGTACAAGTTTCATTTTGGAAAAAGTAAACAGAAAAATTCTAAATTTCTGGCAGCCTGGCAGGGGCCATTTCGAATTATAGATAAAGTCTCTCCTGTAGTGTATAAAATTTTGAAAAATGAAGGTGAAACAGCAATAGAGCAGTTTGTCCATGTAAATCAAATCAAACCATGCCATCCCAGACATGAGATCAGGCAGCTTGAGCATGTGGAAACGGATAGAGTCCCTTGAGAAAATAAATGGGTGTGATCAGGAGGCAGTGACAAAGAAGTTAAAAAAAAAGTTGATTGTAATGATGGCACATAAACACTGTAATATATGTGAAAATATATAATATAAATAAATAAATAAATAAATAAATAAATAAATGCACATATAACGGAAGCTCGTGGTTGGTGTGCAGAGAGAAAGTGTATTAAATATTGAATGCTGTTTTATATGTGTTTGTTTTCTTTTAACTTGTGTTTAATTTCAGAAAAAAGAAAAAAAAAAACGAAGTATTTTTACCAAGCATGTTTTATTTTTGGCAAAAGGATGAAGTTAGTATTGTGCTATGTACTTAATCTGTTTATTTTCTATTTTGATTTAGACAATTAACATTATTTGGTCGGAGGTTCCGGGATCAGAGGCCACGGGAGACGATGGAGTCCTGGAGTCCCCTGGATGAAGACCAAAAGATGCCTGCCTCCAGGTGGAGGTGAAGACAAAATAACCGGAATGCCAAAAGAGATGACTACTGTGGATTCAAGATTGCCAAGATGAAAGAGTACTCGGATGAACCGAATAACATCGCTGGTCGGGACATACCAAAAGAGACAAAACAAAAGTTCCGGCATATGAAGTCCCACGTATTTATTATTTTAATTATTTATTTTAACTTGTTATATTACTTATTTGTTTTAGTTAGTTGTTTTATTTCATTGTTTTTAATTGACTTGGAAAATTTAAACTTAAAGTAATGCCACTTCCACTGAGAAGGCAAATGTGGAACATTTTATGGACTTATGGACTCAGATGAAATATTGATTGCAAATTTTCATTGATGCACATGAATATTCATTTTGTTGGATTGATATATTGTATAAAAAAAAAAAGAACAAGTTGTTTTTAGAGATTGGCTTGGATTATAGCCAAGTTCTAAAAACAAAAGGAGGGTATATGTAAGGATATTTGGCATGTTACAGCACAATTTTTTTTTTGCAGCACCACCACCACAAGGGTGCGGTGCATTGCTATATGGGTTAGCAGATTAACAAGGAAAGACAGGCTATTCAGTCAAAAAACGATTTTAACATATAAGATGCAAAGCTATTTTTACAGTTAAAAGCACACGTGTTCATTTAAAAATGCACACTATTTTTCACCTGAAATGCCTATATTGCTAGAGACACATTTGAAAATTAACAGCTAACCTATTAACAATTAACCTGACTAATAAAACCTTATTTTAATATAACCCACTAATAAAATGTGTTCTCTACTGCAGAATTAGGCATACTTTGAAAACCAGTTAAATGAGTGTGCAGATTTTTTTTCCTCTCTTCTCTGCCTGATTATCCGTGTTGTTGTGCACAGTAACTGCAGGAGGAAGGAAGTCAGATTTGCAACAATTGCAAATGTATAAGCGAAGCTATTGTTGAAGAGTAGGAGGATGAGAGATGATGGATTTCATTGGAACACGTCATAAAGAGGGCTGAGAGGAAAGTTTTAGTGGGCAGTAGCAGGGAAAAAGAGAGGAGACATCTTTCTGCACTACTGGGGAGAAGACCTGGCTGTGGGGGTGTCCTGCTGCAGTCGAGACTGGGGAAAGCTGAAAGAATTACCTTTCCACTGGCAGAGGCAGTCCTATCTGAAAAAGCTGAGAATTCCAGGCAATGACCCCGGCTTGAGAAGGCAAGCGTTCATTTTTGCTGGAGTTAAGCCAAGAGAGCCACATTCACAGAGAGAAGCCTCTGAACAGATAAGGTAATTACCTAACTGGGGGAGCTGTGTGTGTGCACGAAAGCATGCAGTCAGTGTAGAAAAATGAAAGTCCCGTGCGTGTCTTAATCAAGTGATAATGTTGCAATTTAAGTTCTGTTCTCCGCCACTATAATTGCAGTGTGTCATAGAAAATGCTTTGATTGTTCCATTTTATTGCTGTAAAGAATGAGATCATGTCTAAATGCAACTTTTATAATACAGAAAATATTTGAAAACAGACGGGTGGTTTATTTTCTATTTACCATTACAATGCCAATGATGTGGGGAGATTTTTAAACAGTGCAATGGTCATTTTAAGACAGATGTGTGTATGTCAGAATCAGTATGAATAATTGTGAGTGACTGTAGTATAACTTGTTGGAGGTACATGAGCCAACGGGAAGAGAGACTCTCTGAACATAGCTCCCTACCGTATATAAGGTAGTGGAAATTACCACAAGACTACCACATATAGCTCTCTGTCGTAAATAAGTCAGTGAGTTTGCCCATGGTGGCGCACCAACACTATCACTGGAAATTGTGGTATCCCTAGAATGCAGGTCTGAGGTCTCTCTAGTGATCACACGAAAAATCTAAGCGAAGATAAGGGGTTCTGGACATTGGGGCCACAAATAAAACAAGGGAATTATGCTCACCAAAATACCACCAACCACGTATACCAAATATGCAGGTCTGGGTGCTGAAATAATGCATGTCCATTGTATTATTGTTGCACATGGCCAAATCTGAATACAAAGAGTGATTATTGCTAAGTTATTTTTCGGCGGTAATAAAATACCGTCAGGCCCCAAATCTCCACAAAATACCCTACATATCATAATTAACGTCTCTCACAATGCACACTTCTGGCCACGTAGATAACGAGTCTAACAGCACAATTAGTTAGGCATGCTTTGGTTCCCCTGACAGATATGGGACCCAATATTTCCATGTCCACAACGTCCTAGACTGAACTAGGAGGCACCACAATCCTTATAGGTAGCACTCTGATACTTAACACCCTATCACTGTCCATACAGACCTCACATTCCTTCAAAGACATCTTAATATCATGGTCCATAGCTGGCCATCAAAAATCTTGACGTAACAGACCCTTTGTCTTGCTAATGCCGAAATCTCCCTCATTGGCAATCCCAAGCACAACACTTCTCATGCCCTCTGGCACGACCATCATCTCACCGCGAGACAGTATTCCTTTTTCAACACTCAATTCTTGTTTCACCCTCTTGTATCCATTTAATTCTTCATCATGCTCATCCCTTGGCCACCATTCCTGAACGTACTTTATACCTACCTTGTAGTTTGAATCTTTTTCACATTGCTCTCTGCAGGCACTTTCCTTGGCAACTTTACAGGTAACAGAGAGCTCACCTTCCTCCTCACATTTCATACTGCTACCCTCCTGTATGGGATTGCGAGATAAAGCATCAGCTTTGACATTTAACTCACCTTTCACATGCCTCACTTCAATGTCTAAACCCTGCATAGAGGAAATCCACCTGACAATCCTCCCTGAAATTCCATCCAAACCCCTCCTGTTGAAGATGCCCACCAATGGCTTGTGATTCGTCACCACAACAAATGTCCTTCCCCAAACAAATTGGCGGAACTTCTCTATCTCCCACACAAGCCAGGTCTACCCTCTGGACAACTGAGTAGCACCTCTCAGCTTCCTTCAGGACGTGCAATGCAAAGGCTACTTTGTGTAGTATGTCCCCTCTACATCAAAACACACCCAAGGCCACTCTCACTTGCATCAGTTTATGGTCGTACCTCCCAATCATCCTTAAATCCTTTTAAAATGGGAGCATTCACTAAGCAATCCCTTATATCTTCAAACTCTCCTTCACACCTTTCTTAAAAAGGGTTCTCATTGTATTTGTCCTCTTGGCAAAACATTTTATGAACTTCCCATAAAATTCAACCAGCCCCAGATATGAGACTAGCTCCTTGTTATCCTTCGGGGCCTTCACCTTTTTGATTGCTTCTAGAGTTGCATATTTAGGTTTCACACCTTACGTAGACAACTCATGTCCCAAATACTGAACTTTCTCCAGTCTGAATTTACATTTGTCAACAGATACAGCAGACGCTCATCATGCTCCACCACATTCTTACCCCACACCAATATGTCTTCCTGATAACAACACGTGCTTGCAAGCCCTTTGAGCAGCCTGTTCATGGCCCTTTGAAATACACTGGACGCAAACACCAATCCAAACGGCATCCTTTTACATCGGTACAAGCCAATGGTGTTATAAATGCAGTTAGGCCCATGGAATCACGATGCAGCTTAACCTGATGGTAAGCTGCCTTCAGGTCAAGTGTTGAAAAAATTGCAGCTCCTCCAACGTTCACCAACAAGTCATCAATTTTAGGAAGTGGAAGTCTATGTCCATCACATTTCTATTAAGTCCTCTGAGATCATTTCAGCCGCATCCGCTTCCTCTATTATTCCTTCATTTATCATACGCTTTAGTTCATTTCCCACATCCACCTGCAAAGCAAGCTGTATGGTTTGATCTTTCGATCTTACAGGCACAGCCCCTGGCTTTAGTCTAACTAGGTGGAAAAACCCTGTTAGACATCCCATTTGTTCACAAAAACCTCTGGAAACAACTTAAAATACTCCAGTCTCCCTTACTTGAACAGACTCCACCCTTCCCGAGGCTTTGTGTATAACTACCACCTTTGAGGGATGATCAGGGTCATGTCAAAATCCAAGATCAGCTTGGGCATCCCAGCATAGTAAATTTCCACCCTTCGAAAACATCCTCACCATGTCTTGGGCACTACTCCTGCCATATCTGAAGTGTGCCCAAAGCTCTCCCACAATATTGATGGCAACATCCCATACACATGCACACATACACTTGCTTCCTGCAAATCACAAGAATTAAATTTCTCTCTCCACATCTCCATGTTCACCAGGGTATAATCTGCTCCACTATCTATCAATAACTTCACAGGCACTGTTATTTCTACATGCAGCTTTACCCGTTTGGGCATAGCATCAGCAGCATTTACCACACAGTTCTCCTCCACATTACTCCCATCATCCTTCTAAAATGTCATGCTATGCTGGACCATTTTAACACTTCCAGGCTTCTTCCAGTGCTTGCAACAGCAAGATATATGGCCCTTTCTTCCACAGTCCCTGCATACGACATGATGCGCAAAACACTGTTCATCGCTAGCAAGATGCTCAGGGTTTCTGCATCTGTAGCATCTCTTGACAAATGTCTTCCCATCCATCTTCTTGAAGTCCACCTTCTTTTTATTCATCAGTTTTGTTGCTTCCTTATGTCCCTGCTGCTTACGTGCTTTGACTTGATCAACAGCGTTTGCACTACGGGGAACAGCTTTGGCAAGTTCTGTATCCAAACCCTTGGTGCACTTTTTTGTCTGTTCCACCATTTTCGCAAATTTCGATGGCTCTTTCGTGGGAAAAACCCACATCACTGGCTCTCTCTGGCCACAGAGCTTCCCTAGTTTTGTGATCAGCACATCTTATCATTAACTGATCCCTGATGTTTGTCCCTGCCTTGGCTATAGTCACAATTAAGGGCCAAACCATGAAGAATGGTAACAAATTCCTCAAATGATTCTCAGATTTTTTTGTTTCTGATGCAAAGTGGTATCTGGCTAAGAATGTATTTTCCTTGACAATGAAATGCTTGTCCAGCTTCAACAGGCTCTGCTCAAAAGTAGACAAACCCTTTGCTTCCTGGGACTGCAAGTCAGGTAACTTCTTGAATATTGTTTGGCCTTCTTGGCCCAGGCAATGATAAAGAAGGGAGTCTTTTTGGTCTGCCGCAAAGTTACTGCGATAGACTCCATGCAGGTATCTCATGAAGCGCTCTTTCCAGTCTGCCCACTTGACAGTAGGTTCACCTGGATGGGCTAAGAACAACGCAGGCCCTGGGATATTCATTCCACAAAACTGATTTCTTATATGCACCAAGAATATCCCCCAATGCAATAAACTCTGCTTGCACACCCTTCAACGCAAATCGTGCCTGCATACCCTCAAATTGCCAGGTCCTGACAAGTCTGTTGTACTTTTAAAGTATGGTCCAGCACTTCTGATGTGTGTATCCACGTTCTGCAAGTTGGTCTTCATATAGAACTGCTGCTCCTTTTAGTTGTCTTCGCCTGACGCCAAAATCGCAGACGTGAGGTCTCGCAAGACTTTGCTTGCCTCTGGGACGGCCGCAAATCGCTTAACGGGGGCCGTAATAGAGTTGTCTTTTCTGTGGCCTGCGCATAACACAAACGTTCCAAATTCACTAACCTGCTGATCGTGGCAGTGCTCCACTTCTGGAGGCAAGCGCTTTTGCCTTGCTTTTGTACCTCAAATCATAGCTCGATGGCAGAGGGACTCAATACCAGGCTGGGGCTGCGGTTCATCACACTCGAACCTTGTCGCCAGTATTGTGTTCCACAGATCACTCATACACTGGAAAATCTTCACAACGTTTTTTAAATTTTTTTATTTCATAGAGTTGCAGGGCATAACAGTTCTTCTCTTCAAAACCTAACATTCCTCACCAGAACTGCGTGATGCAACATGGCTAAAGTTCTATCCTGGAATGCTCATGCATCCTCATTCATTATACGACTAACAGTGCAATAACATTGCTAAACTCTATACATTCCCAAAATAACTACGTACATACCCACTCCCAATATATAACTGATGGTCCTTTCTTTTGATATCCCAATCGAATACATAAAACTTTTAAAGACATGAAGCATTCTTAAATACATAAAACAATGTTCCCATCGGGTGGAAACCCAAATAGGTGATCTCACCAGGTCACATCTTTTTCAGACCCATCGATGACCATCTATTTTTACATTTTTTTCCTACCATTGCTAAAATGAATCACATTGCGTTTCTTGTGGTTTATGAGTAATTCATTTTCCTTGGCATAGAGACTCAAAGCTGCGAGTAGGCGCTGCAAACCAACTGTTGTCATATCAAGAAGAGTAACATCTTCGGCATATGCCAAACAATTGATACATTGATCTTTAATTTTCAGGCTAATTTATGGGACATCCTGCAAACCTTCTTTTAAATCTGATAAATAAAGATTAAGAAAGCAAGGAGTCAAAATACAACCTTGGTGTAATCCTCTTGTAGTGGATATAGAATCTGACAAATTTCCCTTAGCAACATGCTATCCTGCTATGTTTGTGAATGTATTCCAGTATAGAAAGTAGAGAGGGGGGTATTTATAAGCTTTGGCCATAATAATTTGCGATTTACCATGCCAAATAGCCACAATACTGAGGGGCATGGAATTTCTTTACTCAACCAGATCATATCTCTCAAGATTGTGAGAATCAAACAATTTAGAGTAGTTGCTATCCCCCTTCTGAAGTCTGTCTGGAACTTCAATATAATGCTGCTTGTCCTTGCCCACGCTTCTAATTTTTCTAGAACCAAAGCGGCAACGATTTTACTGTCAGAGTCCAGCAGTGCAATCGGTCTGTAATTCAATGGATATTCACAAATACTTGTTTTGTAGATGGTATAATGATTGATTCCTTCTAGGTCTCAGGCAAGGTACAGTGTTTCAAAATATCAATAAAGAGCCAGTAGAGTTAAACGTCCCACAACTCTTTGTTTAACTTTAGTATTGTGTTTGTTAAACCATTGGGCCCTGCAGTCCTATAGGAGGAGGCCTTTACAATGAGTCATTCCACATAATCTTTATTGAAATCTAATTCCCAAGCCACTGATTCCAAAAAGTATTTATGGATATTTGTTACCCCATTCATTTGGGACCAATGTAAGTGCCAATCTGCTTTGCTTACCGCATTTCCCTGCAATTCATTTTAATCATTACTTAAGCTGTTGATTAGTGACCAGACATTTTCTGTGTTTTTTTTATATAAAATGTTCAACATATTCTCCCCATTTGGGTACTCACTCATATAATTATGAGAGTGCTTCTAATTTGTATATGTTCCTAGTATTACTATAGTCCTCACCTTTTCAGCAACTTAAAGACAGTTGGCGGAGTTGCTGACGATTAATTATTTTCCTTGCCCAGACCATTTTTATTAAACGTATATCTATGTTTATCTTTTATTGCTTGATAACATTTAGGTGTTTATATCTGCCACAAGAAGAACTTAAATCCCTGACAAGAACAAGCTGTTTTCAGCTTCCCCAATGAGGCATACTTAGCAAACGTTTTAATTTTCTCGAGTAAGGAAGAGCCGTCATTTAAACATTACTGTACACAATTCCCTGCACAAGTCGCAGACAGATTCCTATAGGTGTCAGATATATTTCTATTTGCGTCCACATTGAATGACGCAAGTAACATTTTATGGTCAATTAGACTGGTATTCTCAATTTGCAAGGAGGAGCATGTATCTAACATGGGTTTAGAAAGAACAATATACTCAATAATTGATGAGTTATTTGCCACTTCTTACCTTGACACTTATTCTGACTGTTGCCTCTTTCTCCCTTATCGAGGCAGTATGAATTTATATCACTAGCAAGGATCACGAAGGATTCATTGTCAATCAAAGAATTACCCAACATATCCGATACAGTGTTAAGATAGGCATCCACTTCTGTCACTACCGGATTTCAGTATAAATTTAATAGAAGGACACGTTGGAATTTGCCCATGTAGCCAATCTCAGTGGAAACCTCCTAGATACCAGAATGGTCATTTGAGACTGGGTATATCGATTTTATTGTTGAATTTCTAATAGCAATTACTAGGCCCCTTGAAAGCCTCCCACCATTAAGATTGGTGGCCGCTTGTATTATTGTGAATCCATCATGCCATATTTTAGTTGAGAGCCTCATTTCCTGGAAGAAGATTATGTCAATGTTATCATAATTATGATTCTGGTCATCATTTTGAATAAAACTATTGAAACCTCTGGAAATCCAGACCAGAAGTTTCAACTTGTCAAAGACTATTATGACCCCCTTACTATTTGACGATTCACACTTCAACATATCTAATAACCATATCCAGTTCCCTTTGCTGTTTGTATGAGTTATTTTACCAAGGCACTCCCTATTTGTAGGCGGCTGGTCTGGACCATCATTTTGCACACTATCACTTAATCTTGTTTCCTGGGCACTACTCATGTTGGAACTCAGGGAAGGTCATCACCCCTTTGTAAGAGAAATGTAATTTATTTTCTTTCCTGGTATACTAAACAACCATATTTTAGTAATTCACAATTTTTTTCCAATATGGTTTTTATCACAAAGGATGATCTCCAATGTACGTTTATAATGAAAATGTCGACTGCAAAAATGTCGACTGCAAAATGTCGGTAAAAAAATGTCAAATGTTTTTTATTTTCTTTTTTAATGGGGGGTTCCCCCCCCAAACCCCTGTTTATTTTTTATAGCTAAACCCAAAAAAACATAAAAATAAAAAAAACACATTCGATTTTTTTTTCGACAATTTTGTTTTCGACATTTTTGTTTTTGACTTTTTGCAGTCGACATTATAATTACACACCGGTCAGTATGGCCTTCAAACGGAAAGCCAATGTGGTCTATGTCTGCAGTAGAGATACGTTCTAGAGCAGACATTTCATGTAACAGCCTTAACACATTTACTCGATTTAATACAATGTCCATGCCCAGATTAGGACGAAGTTCGAAATACAGCTGTTTGTCCTCCTCAGTATTTTGGTGTTGGAATTCGCTTTCCTGTACCTATCCTTTAGATGGGCTCCTATTTCTATTAGATACCCAGGTATTTTTCCTTTCGTTGGTTAAACTGCCATCCTTTATCCCAAACAGCCTAGACATACATTCTTTGTCCACTGTATCCCAATCCAGCGGATTTGAGCAGGTCGCAGTAGTACTATTTGAGCAACTAGTTATCGGCATGTCGATTGATTGCACCTATCCATTCATTTTATCTGTGTGATTCACAGTCATCGGATTTATTTGACTAGGATGATTTGGGATATTAAAGATGGAAGCTCAATGTTCCTTCATAGCTGCCTGTACAGAACTCTCTCCCTTATCTATTTGATCAAATGTGGAATGGGCATTAACTACCCTATCCTCAGTGATTACTATAGTATCAGTATTGTGCAGCATATTCTGATTCCTACATTGCCCATTTGGATTTGAAATTTCATTTGTTTGGTTTCCATCTGCGTCAGTACTTGGAGGAGCAGTTTGAATAGCTTTACTATGATTTTCTAAATACCCTTTTCTGCGCAGACCATGTGGTAAATTGATTCAATTGTAATTATCTCAGGGTTTACCAAAGGCATACACACTGATTCATAGCAACTTACATCCCTTCTTTGTTGCAAACCTTCACTTTATGTTGCGACCTCTACGGTGTTAACATATGGTGCAGTTGGTATAGCTAAGTGCAAGTTTGTCTCTTACAATTTCCTCTATTTCAGAGGATATAACTGGAAACAGAACTTCTCTCGAAACACACTTAACAGTGTGGGTAACTGAACTTCTGCCAGTTCGATTATTAGACTCCTCAGTAATATTAGCCGTGACTAATTGTAATGATGGAATTTGTTCTACTGAGACTCCCTTTGCTTTATTTGGTGTTTGTTCGGTTCTATCTGTAATGACTTCTACATCATCAGGAATTTGACATTTTGACAAAGTTTTCTGAAGACATGTCTAGATTGGTTTCTCCTCCCATTCTTTGATTTTTTTGTGGCCTTTTTCGACAGTTTACCCAATATCTAGGATTCTTCCCTTTGTTATTTCACCGTATATACATCACCGGTGTTCAAAGATTTTATAACATCAAGACCATTTCCTTCTGTTCCTACTTGCTTATCATGTTTAGTAAGAGGGATAGATGTTTGTGGGAGTGCCCAATTGCTAAGGAGGTCAATGTTTACATTTAGTTCACACAATATGGGCTTTCACCTCATCTCTAATATTGTTAAAGCTCAACTCAGACAATGAGAATGGAATTCAAGGCTGAAATTGAGGGTAGCGAAAGTTTAATGTGTTCATAAGCTTCTCTTAAAGTGTGGTGCATTAAATTAGGCACCTCAGAATCTGTTTCAGTCATTATGTTACTACTGGTAATCAGTTCAAGTAGTTTGGCGGGTGAGCCAGGGGCAACTTCTCAATTAATCGAAGAAAGATTTTCTTCAATAACATGTTCAATTGCCTCGCCCCAAGTCCAGGACTTATAGAGTTTTGTATTGTTATGTTCTGCTTCAGGACCTTGGCATCCAATAAGTCCCACCCCCTCTACAATACTAACATCTGTCAGGTTCCCGGACCTTTCATTAGACATGCTTCTAAAAAAAACAAATCTAGACCCCACCATTCCAACTAATTATCGCCCCATAACCACGGTCCCATTTTTACTCAAAATCATCGACAAACTAGCCTACAACCAAATTCAAACCCATTTAGAATCCAATCAGCTCCTCGGCACCAGACAATCAGGTTTCAGGCCTAACCACAGCACTGAAACAGCTCTCTTGGACCTCAAAATCCAGATGGATGCCATCAGAGATTCAGGGAAACTTTGCATTCTTCTGCTGTTGGACCTCTCAGCCGCGTTCGACCTGGTGGACCACGACAAACTCTGCAACTCACTTACCCGCGAGTTTAACTTCTCCAGGGCAGCCACTGCTTGGGTGAAATCCTTCTTAACCGACCGCACCTCCAGAGTGTCCATAGGCAAAGAAGCAGCCAACCCCATCCCAGTCCCCATAGGAGTACCCCAAGGCTCTTGCCTTTCTCCCACGCTGTACAATGCATATACCAAGCTCCTGTTCTCAGCACTTGACGAAATGGGTGTCATATACACAAACTTTGCGGATGACACCCAGATCCTTATACCACTGACAGGCAACTATGACCAGGACACACTAGCAATCAATAAAATCTACGTCATCATACAAAACTGGATGGCATTAAACAGCCTATGTCTTAACGATGAGAAGACAGAAGTCCTCATCGTAGGATCTCCAGCCAAAATAGCAACCCTTCAGCCAGAATATTCAATCATCAATACCGACGGTACCAATATTCCAGTGTTAAAGCAAGTAAAAACACTGGGCGTGTACATCGATGCCAGCCTGACCATGACTAAACAGATCAATGTACTTTCCTCCTCCACGGCCTACACCTCTAAATTAATTGCACTCAGCAGACAATTTCTGACCCCAGCAAATTGCCTCACCCTAGCCAGAGCACTGGTCCTATCGAAATTGGATTACTGTAATGTATTACTACTGGGCACCTCTAACACCAACCTAGCCAAAATGCAACTTTTGCAAAATAAAGTCCTGAGGGCCGCTCTAGGCATAAAAAAATCAGACCACATATCCAAGATTAGGAAAAATGCCCACTGGCTCCCCATCAAAGCCCGAATTATCTTCAAAACATTATGCATCACCCACAAATGCCTTACCAAAAAAGGACCTATCTACCTCAATAACACTCTGCATCCCAGATCCGACATGAGACTACTTAGATCCAATGACAAACTCCTCCTGGACCCCCCCCCCCCGATTCAAAAACACAAGAGCAGGGGGCAGCAGCTTCACCACTTTAGCCCCTAAACACTGGAACACCCTACCCATCCACATTAAAAAAGCATCCTCCTTCACGATCTTTAAGAAACAGTTAAAAACCTGGTTATTCAACCAATATTAGCACCCAAAGATAGGACCCCGTCCATCTTATACTGCTGTGAATACTTAGGCTATTGTATAATGTTGTGAATATTCTGTAATTTATATCATGTAATGGAACGAATGTAATGTTTTGAATTTTACTAATTGCTAAGCTGTCTTTTAACCACGCCGTGACACCTGAGGGTCTGGGCGTGTAACAAATAAAAAAAAAAAAAAAAATAAAATAAAAAATGCATTTAGTGGACGAGAACGTCTTAATTCCATACTTTTTCAATTCTACAGGAAGTAGCCCTTTATTTTCTGACCCTTTACTAGGGTAACATTCTGCAACTGAAGTTGTTTTAGTGCAGTAGCAGCATTCTTGCTACTTCCACTGGATTTTTGTTTCTGTCGTTGCCCCTTTTGCAAACCTAGATTTGTACAAATAGTGTGAACCAACATGTCCTCTACACTCTCTTGTGGTTGCAGGGGGTTCAAAGAGAGAGACGCTTGTATATGTGAGACCACATCCTTCTCTATACAGGACCTCAAAGACTTCTGCTTATCATGTAGAGTATGCAAGTCTATGGCTAGGGCTTTATTGACAATCAATAGGTGTTTATTTCTCGTCAAGGCAGGAGACATGTTGCCTGTTTTGTGGGAATTTATGTGAGATTTATATGGGGTTAGTTAAGTCTTAAACACTTCTGAAAATAGTCCTCACTGTATTTCAGGTGTATCCTGCCTCACAGTCTAGACAAGGAAGGCCGACTAGGGGACCTTCAGGTGTCCATTCCAAACACACACATTTCTCTACCAAATGTAACCCAGTAACAAATTTGCACGTGCACTCAGAGAGTTCAAAGACCCAAGGTCCGAAGTCACTCTCTCAAGAAACCATTGACAAAGCAATAGGCAGAAGAAAATAGCCCAGTGAGCAAATTTGCTGTGACTCAGTTACACTCTTAATCTGAACTCCAAGACCACAGCAGCAAATGCGCTTACCTCCAGAATGGTTCGAACACTGAACATGCAACCATGTTGACAGGCAGTGAACAAGTGTTACGATTGTTACAAAAAGAGCTCAAAGACCATACGGTCCGCAGTCACTCTTTTGATTTCTCAAATTTGGCGTGAATTTAACCTATTATAAAGTACCCCAGAGTTGTACCCACGTTCACTGACTAGTTTAAACAATGAATGTTATTCAGTCAACATATGAGTGTAATTATTTCTCTGTGGCAAAATACCAAAGGGGCTCCCGAACAATAGAGTCCGGCAATCTACAGTGTCCACAAAGTGAAGCAGTTTTTTCACAAGGAACGCTTTTCGAGATTGAATAGTGTATACTCTATTAATGCGGAAGTACTCTCAGCCGATTACTTGTAACGCCATGGTCACAGGAGAAGCACCCACAGGTGTTCACACAAGAAAGGTTTAATGTTTCTCACCGGTTCGAATCGGGGTTCCAGAGGGCAATGGGCCAGCAACTGGCCACCAAACACACTTTGTCACAACATTTGCTCCTGCGCTTCCTGTTGGCTGGGGATTAAGTAGTGTGACTCCGCCTCCTGTGGACTTGTTAAAGGGCCAACAGCTACAGCAGCAGCAATGGTGATAAGGGGCTTTCTAAGTCAGTGGAGGAGCACAAGAAAAACACCTCCATATACCTCCAGACACCGAACACACTTTGTCCCACAATTCGCAACCTCCATCTTTATAGGTCACAAACCTATGACAAAAAAGAAACGTAAGAAGAACCTTGTGTAACGGAGGACTCCACATTGGGAAAGGCCTTCCGCACCATCAAGTCCATTCAAACATTAACCCAGTGGTCCGTCAACACAGATGACCATCGATACAGTCACTTGAGAGTTCTGTCTGGAAGCTATCACAGAAAGCAGTGTAACAACCCCGCCCCTTTCATAACACCTCCTTGCATCCCTTCACAATGTCCACTCTGAGCATTATAGTTTGCAAGTCCTTGGCGTGTAAAAGTTCAAGCAAGCAGTTTGGAATCTCGGTCTACCATTGCAGAGAAGCACAAGATAAACATGAACAAGAATTACCAAGAGCAAACCGTCAGTCACTTAGAGAGGCAGTCGAATCAAGTAGCTCGAAAGAGAAACTGTTAGCGCTTGAGAAAGCAAAAAAAAACATTGACATCGAATTAATTGAACTTATTTACGTAACCGAGTCATAAAGGTATAAGAAAATAATCTAGTCTCACACTTATATGATGTGAACGAGGTGGTAAAATGAAGCAATGTACTTTCTTGAAAAAACATATTCATTAGCATTTCGGGTGGGTCACTGGATTTTATTCTCCCAAGGTTTTATTTTGCACACGATTTTAAGTACATTGATCAATAGGGAAAAGTGAATATTTTCCTGGTTGATTTGCATCATTGTCTATGGAGAAGGATTGCCAAAACAGTCCGAGCATTCGTGCTTGGAGAGGTGGGTGCTAGACAGAGGCATAGACAGGGTAGGGCCTGAGCGGGCAAGGCGACACTCAAAATCTCTAAATACCCACTCAACAGCACTATGTGGGCATTTACAGATGTTAATGCCACTGCGGTGGGCCCAACTACATTAGCTTCAGGCCCCACTTGTTAGACAATCCCGGCTACTCCACTGACACTAGAGCAAGGACATGCCTACATGATATGGCCTAAGATTCTAAGGAGCTGCATGACACGGGCCAAGACATGTGGTGAAGATGGCAGGTGGAATGATGGGAGGTAATACTGCTTAGTAGGCAGTGAGCTTAATCAGTACCATAGTTAGCGAAATTACAGACATATACTAACAAGCATTGACAAAGACTGTCGTTCTGTCTTTGGTAGTTGTTCATAGCATTGTACATTTATAAGCATGAATTTGTGTCGTCACCCTAAAGATCGGGCCCAGCTGAAAGAACAATGAAACCGAAGGGTCGTTCATCATGTGACTATCATTACATGATCTGTAGCCTCTGAGACAGGAAGCCTGCAGCTTACGCAGCCTACTATTGAGGCCGATTACATTCTTTTGATCCCTGCACCATCTGGCATGGCATGTAAAATAATGTTAAAACAAATGCTCAAGACTCAGTTTGCCAGGGTATCAAACGAAGTAAACAAAAAAAAAAAACACCCTAGCAATCTTACTGCATGGCCAAAAAGTGAGACCTAGCAAACTGAAATAGAAGGCATGCATACATAATATGAGACAATGTGTAGGAGGCCAGGATGGCTTGATAACAACCGTTTGCAGCATTTTAAGAAAATGTTGCTGTACCAGCCCCAGCACCAGTTTACCAGCCATGCCCAATTAAAGACTGGTCAAGAGCCATGTAAAGTTGCAGGTTTAGGAGGTGGTTGTTGCATCATGACAAAGGAACATTCTTCCAGATTACTTCACATTGCATGCTGTCAATGTCCAGCCCCCTGCCAAAATCTCCATACAGCCTTTATTTATTTCCTCGCCTTCTTTTGTACCATTTCCTCCCTCTCCGACAGGCACTACAATCCCCAGAGAGACAGATGGAAAGAGAAACAGAGAAAGGAAGGCAGAGCGAGAGAAAGAAACTAAGAGGGACATTTGGAGGGTGAAAGATCGATGAAGCGATGCAAAGGGAGGTTAAGACAGATCATTTGTGATTTACTGTGAGCAGAGACGTTTTTTATGGGAGGGCAAAAGGGGCACTTGCCCAGGGCTCCCACCCTGGAGGGGGCCCCACAAGGCTGCCTGATCTAAAGTAAGATTCCATTGTTCACCAGACTTAAAGAACACACGCCAAGAGATTGTATGGCATGCTGCTCTGGCGCTAAACCTGTCTGTTTTGACAAATATATTCTGCCTTGATAAATTAATCATGTAATGCTTTCTGTGTTCACTGTGGAATACATAGTTTGTGTGTTCCATACGGCACAACTTCTGTAACATTCTTTCCTTCCTCTGGGAATTATGTTGAACATGTGCAATAGCTAAAGTTGAAATCCATATTGATAAATTGAGTGCCTCAATGTTTCAGAAGTTAGCTCAGCGTGTTAAGCACTCATCACAGAGATATGTGTTCATATGAAAGATTACAAGAGCACATTCCAGCAAGGCTGGCTGAACCTTTCCTATGTCTGAAGTTTACAAACATAGTTGCATATGTACTTGGTTTTGCAGCATAAGAGATGCTATTATCAGCAATGTTCCTGCACCAGATAGGGGTTGCTATAAAAACTAACATGTCATTCATATGGTGCAGGTCTAGAAATTGGTTTGTTCAGATGGAGCGTTCTAAAACCTAGGTAATCCCCTCCAAAGATGAGCGTAAACTATTAGTCCAAGAGGTGAATAAGTATCCAAATTCAAGACTGTGGAACCAAAGTGTTCATGCTTGTATCCTGCCTTTGCCAGCAGATGATACAGTGATCCTGGTCAAATCATATAACATCTCTTGCATTACTGTGCTGTCTTCTGTGAGGTTTGCCCCCTTGCATGCTGGCGGCATCGTTTAGCTCATTACTTGATATTTCTTCTTATCTAGGTCATTTGAGTGGAAGGGGTGGTAGACAGGAGAGAGCGGACCAGATGTTGTAGGCCTTGGGCAAGCATATTTTAAGGTCTGCTCGTTTGACACAAAAATGTTTTGCTTTTTGTATAAAAGTCAAAGGTTTTTCTGCACATTTATGAATGACAATTTCACAAGTCATTGTTTTGGAAGTATTTAAAACTTAAAAGTACAAAATACATATCTAGATTAAGGGCCTCATCACGAGTTTGGCGGTAACCCTTAAATGCGACGGTAGCGCTATTACCGCCGCATTTAAGGGTTCGCCAGATTATGACCTTGGCGGATTTCCCCCCAGCTCTGAGCTCTGAGGAAATCCGCCGGCGGTAATAGCGCACATTTTCCCCATTGGATCCAATGGGGAATGAGGAATTCCCGAATGGGCTCAATGGGGAATGGGCACTAACCGTTCCGCCAAACCCGTGATCCGGCGCTAATAGCGCCAGGTGGTGTTGGCGGTAGGGCTAATAGCGCCGGCGTTACCGCCCAACTCGTGATGAGGCCCTAAATCTGTTAAATCACATCAATTGGCATGCTGGTACTTACATTCTTCCCTTGATGATGGAGAGAATGAAGCATAACACCCTTCTGTAATATTTTGGTTTTAAAAATTGTCAGGTTTGGAAACGTGATTTGTGTACTTTGCAAGTCAGTTTTATAAAATGAGATTGTTTTAGTACATGGTAAGAGCTGGAAAGGAAAGTGTTCAAATGCAGAAGTTGCATAGTTGGCACAAATCCCAGCTACAACCCTTAAGCAAGGTGTGATCCTGGGCATCTCATTTAATGTTTTATTGCCTAACCTCTTAGAATTGCCAGTCCCTAAACTTTTCCAAATTTTCAGCCCTTGAGAATGATTTCCTTCTCAGGGTATGATCTTCATAAAAGCCTCACTCATGGTTTCACTGGCTATAGGGTTGCTTCGACTATAACAGTGAGCATTGATACACAGCGCACCACAGGCACTTGTTCCCTTGATCTCCAATGGCAACACTATTTGAAAACCATGCCCCACTTCTAATCTCTGTCTGGATAGAGACACCTTCCTGGTAGCTTCTAATCTGCATTCACTATGCATGCTATGCCTTCCTTACAATTGGTCTACTCTATCCATGCTTGAGAACTTTTGCATTCTCGGAGGCAGATAATGTGAGTTCTCTGCCTATTCTGGGTTACATGTACCTTTTGCATACGGTACCGCATGAATAGTACAGGCTGCATACCTTTCCAGATGCTACTGATAAAAGCATCCTGTTTCTATACTAAAAGAGAAGTAACCTCTTCGTAGATTGCTAATGTTGGTCTTCAAATGATACTTGTTTATCATTCTAATTAGAGCAAGAATGAAGAAGGTAAGGGGACGTACAGGGAGTAAACATGCTTATTTTAAATGCTGCGAGGCAGCATATCAACCTATAGGTTATGATCACGGTGGGGGGGCAGGATGCCACCAGATATTCTTGATCACTTTATTCCTTTGGTTTGGTGGAGGGGGCCCCGAAGATATCCATGCCCAGGGCCCCAAAAATGGTTAAGATGATCCTGACTGTGAGACTGAGTGAATGAAAGTTTAAGACTAAGACGCTGAATGAGATTAGTATGGAGACTTGTTCTCCTGCACGCCTCTTTATTCCGCACTCTTCTGTATTCCATGCACTGCCCACACTCTTCTGCGATCCTCTACCTCCTGCACTTTCTCTCTTTTCCCCTTCTATTGTCTTTGTACATTTGTACTCCGCACCCCACTGCGCCCTGTCACATCTCCCCCCATACACCCCTTTTAGTATACAACCGTCTCCATTGCCAGGTACTTTCTCGCGCGTACCCAGCTCTACTTAGCATTTCCATGTCCCAGCCCTCTGTCTTGTGCACCCTATTCTCACCTCTTCCTCGCGGTGCCCCGCTCCTCTTCCCAGTGTCTGTCTCACTTCCCCTTTCTCACCTCCTGTCCCTGTCTCTCTCTCATGTATTTTCTCCCAGCAGCCTCCCCCCACCCATGTTCCCCGTCCTCCATCGCGCTCTGCACACTTGTTTCTCCCCTGCTGCAGTCTTCTCTCTTTTGCACCTTCCCTTCTCCCCTGCACCATTCTATGACTGTGCTCTCTTGCCCACTGCACCACACCCTCCTTCCCCACTAATACACCATTCTCTCTTCTACACCGTCCACCCAGCTTGGCTCTTCACATGTTCTCCTCTTCCTGGCAACTTTCTCTCTATATCCCCTTCTTCCCAGTGGCTCTACTCTTTCTCGTGTGCACTCTTATGCTTGTGCCTTTTTCTTCTCTGTGCCTTCTTATGGGCACCTGTCTCCATTTTATCTTGTCCCCTTGCACATCTAACTCACACAGCTGAGCTACTGTCCTCTCCACTCTCCTCCCTTGGCATCCTGCAGCCTTTCCTGCAACGCGTTGGCTTTGCAATCGCTCCTTTCAAATAAAACAAGTTGAGGGTAGATAGAGGCAGTCGTTTGGATGTTTGTTTGTTTGTTTTATTATTTATAATGCACATCATACCCGGGGGAAACAGGGCGCAACAGTTATAAGTATATGCAAAGCTTAGTAACAACAGAGAAGTATACAATTTACATACAAGTCATTAATTACAGGAAGGTAAATATGGATTGTACCTATTTACAAGCATAAGATACAAATACCAATATGTACAAATATATGTATGTGTGTACAAATATATTTATACAAATGATACAAACATCTTACAGAAGCAATCTATACAAGGTTTAAAGTGTTTATACATATAACCGGGTGGACAAGATACATATAAGTGTAGGGCAGTAGTAGTTACCACAAGGGTAGCAGGTCGAGGAAGAATACATTCCATACAGGAATAGGTACCGCAGAAGTGAGTCTTGGCTGCTTGTTAAGCGGGAGTTATCATTTACTGGTCATTAGATTTCAGCCACATAATGATGTTAGATCTGAAGTTTTGGTAAGATTGGTCTATTCTCAGTGTGGGAGGCAAGGATTTCCACAGTTTGGCTGCTTTCACAGGGAAGCTGTTGCCTCTGGATGTGGAGCGTTTGAAACTAGGTATGGATAGGCAATCTCTATTAGCTGATCTAGGTGGTCTCAGGGAGGTCTGTTTATGGAATCTCTCGGCCAGGTAGATGGGGGCAGCATTGTTGAGAGATTTGTGGGTGAGAGACAGGGTTTTTAGAAGGATTTTGTCATTGGTTGGGAGCCAGTTGTTCTGTCGGCTGCACTCGGAGATGTGGTCTCTTCTGGAAATGCCTAATGCCGCTCCAAGGGCATTGTTTTGTAATATTTGGATTCTTCTGATGGTAGCTTTGTTCGATCCTAGATAGAGGGCATTGCAGTAGTCCAGGCGAGACAGGTTGAGGGCTCTGGCCAGGATGGTGCAGCTATTGTCAGAGAGAAATGGCTTGCCCGTACGAATAAGTTGGCATGTGTAAACCGTGGAGGATGCTAAAGAATTTACCTGTTTGGCGAATGAGAGGTTTGAGTCAAGATGAAAGCCTAGTGTTTTTTACCTTGTGTTCTACTTTAATGCTATTGCCATCAATTATGAATGAGGAATAGTCAGATCCTAATTTGTTTAGATTAGAGGGGGTACCCAAGATGATGAGTTCAGGCATAGACCATGCATGGCCATCCATGCCTGGATGATGATGTACACTCTATTCACCAAGGCCAAATCCTTTTCATAATCCCCTGAAAGCGGGAGGAGGATCTGGGTATCATCTGCATAGTTGGTGTAGGTGATACTGAGATGATTCAGATCATCGAAAAGGGGCTTAGTAAAAATGTTGTAGAGTGTGGGTGAAACGCAAGACCCCTGTGGCACACCACAGGTGATGGGTATATGGTCGGCAGCTGCTAGAGTTGAGAAGACCCTCATTGTTCTACCATTTAAGAATCCAGATGACAGCGTCGTCAGAGAAGTGTGCTGCTGTGTTAATGTGGTTGCAAAGAATATTGTGGTCAACCAAGTCAAACGCAGCTGAGAGATCTAGGAGGAGGAGTAGGGCAGATTTGCCATTATCTCTAAGCTCATTGACTTGGGTTTTGAGATAGATGAGGGCTGTCACCGTTCTCTGTTGGAGGCGGAAGCCTGATTGTCTGGCTCCTAGTAGGTGGTGTAATTCCAAATTGTTTGGGGATTTGTATATAAACTACCTTCTCCAAACATTTTTGAATGAAGGGCACTGTAGTAATTGGCCTATAATTGGTAGGTGTAGATGGGTAGAGAGTAGGTTTTTTTAGGAGTGGGAGTACCCAGGATTGTTTAAGGTTGGTAGGGATGATACCAGTAGAGAATGATGTGTTGATAAGTTTTGTTATGAAGGGTGATAGGTCTCGAGCTGCATCCTTGATGAGCTGCGCGGGGCAGAGATCGCTCTGAGAGTTGGAGGGTTTAAGGGACAGAATAATTCTTTCGGCGGTGTGTGGCACAGTGTGTCAGGTGGAGTCAGGAGGCGGACCGCTGTGTTTCTTCTCTGCGGATCAGTGAACTTGGAACTTTGAACTTTGAACTTTCTCTTCAAAACCAACGCGCAGGCGTGGAGCGCGGCGCAGTGTGTGGCACAGTGTGTCGGGAGTCGGAGCCGGAGCAGTGAGAGGAACCCAGAAGCGGACCTGTGAAGCGGCTGGTAGGAACGTCTGAGAAAAGTACTTCTGGTACTCTACCCTTCCTTTCTTCCCTCCTTACCCCCCCCTCCACCTCTCCCCCCTCCCCCCTCTTTCTTTTTCCTTGTCCCTAGATTTCCCTCCCCCCTCAGGGTTCCTCCCGGTTCCTTTCTTTGTCCCTAGTCCCCCCCCTTTTTCCCCTCTTCCCCTCTCCCCCTCTCCCCCTCCCCTCCCCCCCCGTGCCTCTTCCTGATCCTACCTGGGAGTCGGTGAATCGGTGAATCGACGAACTCTTTTCTCCGCCGCCGACTAGCCTGGTGGTCTCTGATACCCGGAGCTACATCGACGGACAGTAGTGTGCAACGCCGGTGGCCTGAGCATCTTAGGCTCCATGACGTCTGCTACGGCTACAAACGAAGCGGAGTCGGGTCGATGGATGCGCAGTAATAAACTGCAACCCGAACTCGCAACGGATCTCAGAACCACGCCTGACAAAGTCACGGCCATAGTTACAACGATTACCCCTGCAACGCAGGCACCACCCAGCAGGCTTACCGCGTCAGCGAATGATCATGAGCCGAGCAGCGGAAGACCTAGGCGGGGGTCGGCTGGGCAGGGGAGATCTACAATTGAAGAGGCCGACCCTCCTATAAGGGTGCTCCCAGGTGAGCTGGGGGTTGAGGGGGAAAAACCCACAAACAATGGTGACCAGCAAATCGAGAGGGCGGGTACGCCGCAATTCACTACAAGCTCTTGTCAGGGCATGATATCGACACTAACACCAGAAGAGTCAATTAGTAGGATGGCCAGTATGGGGTCATCAAAAGACGAGGCAGCTTCTCGTGACGCAGAAAATAATGATGACTCGGTGTTTGAAACACAAGACTGCCTAAACTCCTCAGGTCAGACCTCGTCGTCTGGAATTAGAACAACCAGCAAAACGAGTAGAAGACCTAGAAGAGCAAAGAGCCAGGAAACCAACGGCGACATAGGCGGAAAAACTACTGAAGTGTCTTCAAAGAACTACGAAACCATATCATCATTGGACGTCGACTCTGAATCAGAGAGGGAAGAAGAAAAGAGTCGAAGGAATAATCACGAGGTCCCAATAAGACCAAGACTCTATAAAAAACCAACGAAAAGCAGACCAAAAGAGAAAGTCCCGGAAGAGAAGGTCTGTGTAAAAAAAGGGCGGAAAACGGCCCTAAAAGCAACAGTAGGAGCCAAGGAGATGACAAGACCACCAATACTCCCCTCGCTGAAGGATTATTTCCTAAAACACAGTAAGAGAAAACTCCACTCGGATCAAGAGTTGTCTGACGCGGAATTACTAGAGGCAGCACAAGAACCTCCGCCAGTGAACAAATTTCGGAAAACAGATCTAACTGAAAGTAATCTAGCCCCCATGATCAAATGGCATGCGCGCAAACCTAGCAGAGAAGGTGGGATCCCAGTTGGAGTAAGGGCGGAGGCCGGCCAGCAAAACGACCCGCCTAAATCGCCGCCACGATTGGGAAATCCGCGCTTGGAGCATTCAAGGAGCTCAGTGGAAGAAGCGATATTGGACGAACTAAACACACTGTGCAATCTGGTGGGCGAACCAGTGCAAACAACAAGAGCCGAAGAGCTTATTTCTGTACAGGCGAAAAATGTAAATGACCTCCGACCAACAGACTCCGCGAAAGAATCAGTAGCAGCCCCACAGATCCAAATGCCTTCACAGAGTGCGTGAATGGAGTTGAGTGATAGACCCCCAAGTGCAACGAGACACACTCAAGTAGAAGACCGTAACGCCTGGTCTCGCCCACACTCACAGCGCAACTACGAGAGAATTGGGGCGGACAAATCAGCTGACAACCGGGAGTCTTCATCAGTATTGGAAAAAAACTACATAGAAAGAAGACAGCAGCTACAAGCCGAAAGAGGCCTACATACGCCGATGAGACTAAGAGGGCAAAGTGACATGTCGGGGTTGTCCGACAAAGAAATACCATCTGCCAAAAAAAAGACGGACCTTCTGACAATTATGTCGGCACTCACAATAGCCCTCAATCCATTCAGCAAACTTTATGAATCGATTCATGAAGCACTAAAGGATAACACAACAATGATTACTTCTCTAAAGGAGAAATTGACATTTATAGAAGGCTATGTAACGGCCGTAGAGCATAATTCAAAAAACATGCAACTAAGTTTCGAAGAAAAAATAAAGAGTCTAGGAAAGGAGCTGACCAACATTACCCCCAGAGCTCCACATACTGCAGCGCTAATTACTAACAGTACTCAAACGGAAGAAATACCAACAAAAAAGAAAGATATAGCTCCAATCTTCGCAAAAGGCACAGTGAAGTTACGAGAGGCGCCCTCTGTGACAAGACAAGCAACAACAAAACATATTGAAGTGAAAGGCCAGACAGAAGGACCACTCCTGTGCATCTCCAGAGAGAGATCGCTAGTACATACACCCTGCCTACTGGCCAGTCCGCAAACTAAGAGTGCAAAGTCACAACACCGGAGCCCTGTTATAATAAGAAAAAAACAGGGCTATAACAAATCAGACATGGAGACCACCCTAAAGACCAACAATGACCAGATAGTACTGTTAAATGGGCCCGGTGACGTAAGCCCCGAGCAGGACTCTCCAAATGATTGCCAGCTGGTGGAACATGCCAACGCTATGTCATCTCCCACAGAATCACCGCGAGATGTAGACGCAAGGAGTCCACCCAGAGATGAGCATAAACTGGCAAGACAACGGAGTTCGCCGAAAGAAGGAAACTTGGGTTCTTGGAGGACTAGTCGCCGAGAAAGGCAGAGGTCGAGCTCACCCAGCCTGGGATTAGAAGCGATAAAAAATCTAAAAAACAAAGAATTGAACCACCTCGAGAGCAGAGAAACCAGAAAATCGGTTTGGAAGTCCCGAACACAAGAACAACGGTACCATCGAAGACCCTCGCACGCAGATCGTAGTAGACGGAGAGAAACTAATGTAAAAAAAGATCTAGATCTCTCTGATGTCGCTCTATTTAAACTAGAGCAAATTTCGGCAAGAGACAGTTACATGGTCCTAAACAGAAGAGCGGTCCTAAAAGTAATATCCAAAATAGACAAACTTCGACACCTGTCAACAAGCGATTTGGTACTAATAGAACCGTACCACAGAGGCCATAAAGCGAAAGCCTACCTGCACGTAAGAGCCAATGCTCTTAACGAAGAACCCCTAGAAATATCCAAAGACCTTCAGCGTATGGGCTTAAAACTGGAAAAACTACAGACAAGGAGAAAGGAGTTGGGAAAGGACGGAAGGACAGAAGAAAGTCCTGCGTTAAGCGAGAAGGCGGAGCGAACAGTCGCACTGGTCCCAGAAGAAAAGAGCCAAAGAGACGGCGTAGCAGACCGCCAAAAAGAAGTATGGAAAAACCAAGACCTTGATCCTACTAAAAGGTTTGGATCTAGTAATAGAGCACAAAATGGTCGGGGACGACGAGAGGGTAGTCTAAGGCCTGATCAGCAAGGCCGTGCCCAGATAGTGCGGTCCAAGCAAACCACCGCAGCAACAAATGCATCTAAACCGTGGCAATGGATTGCTGATACCTTCGGCAGGAAGAAAAAGGATTAGCAGTTAATCCATGATGCCGTCCCTTCAAGTAAGCCGTCTAACAACAAGGCCCAACAATGGGAAGAAACGGTGCTGCAGATGGCTTCATGTAATACAATAGGGTACCATCATTTAACTCAATCAAGCGGTACAAACTGGAATAAAGTTGATCTAATATGCTTCCAAGAAACTTGGCTAACAGACAAACCGTCGTTAGAAGGATTCATAATCGAGGTATCTACAGCCCATAAATCTATGGTGGGTAGACCATCAGGTGGACTGCTAACTGCTGTACGCCTGGGCTCAGGAATAACTATGGGAAAAAAAATCAGAGAGGAGTATGGCATGCTAGCCATAATGGCCAGCTGGCACCATCAAGGCGAGGGCGAGAAGGGGAGGCTCTCCTCTGACCTTGCCATACTAAATCTTTATTGGAACCCTGAAAAATCTGCTATAAAAGACTTCTGCAATCAAGTGGCGGACACCATCGACGACATAAGAATCAGTTACGATATCCCCAATCTTATCATCTGTGGGGATCTAAACGCCAAATGCGGTTCAGGTCATCTGGACGAGAGGGTGTGCCCAGCCCTTAGAAAATCTGATGAGAGAGGTACTGCATGGATGGCCCTGATGAGGTCCAGACAGTTATGCAACGTGGCCACACTCCAAGAAGGAGGAACGTCATTCCCGACCTGGGAAAGAGGATCATCTATGGCTGTTCTAGATTACATCTTTATCTCAGAGGGCCTAATTCTATACTTCAAAGAATTCCGAGTTAAAAGAACAACTGAAAGTGATCATAATCAACTGCTCCTGTCCTGGAATGGTGAAGTAAAAGACCGCGTAATCTATCCTTTCGAAATTGACACGAACAAGCAGCAAAACCGAATCCGGTTGACTTCGAATAACATAACTGAAGTAAAAGAAAGATTACGGAAAAAGCAACGACTTAACAACAAGGGAGTAGAAGTTCAACGTCCAGAATATGTATCATTATTGATACCACACAAAGTGAACTTTGGTGGGAAAGCCCGACAGCAACCTCCGCACGCCCATACTTATAACGCTGTGATTGTAAGGAAACGCAAAGAACTCAGAAGATTAAAAAGAGTAGCGCTAAAAAATCTAAATGAAGAATGTTGGGAAGCCTACAAAAGGGAAAAAATAACATACAAAGCATGGTTGACACAAGAACGTCACAATTTATATCAGAAAGATGCAGAGGCAATGCTGAAAATTGGGATCTCCAAAAGCAGTCGTGATTTCTGGTCTATACTAAAAACGGTTAATGGCCAGAAGCCACCTCAGATTACAAGTAACGTTACTGAACAACAATGGAGCACTCACTTCACCGAGTTATTTGCCTTGCCATCAACTGGAACTATGAAGAGTATAACTCCATGTCAACAAGAAGACCGGACTGAGCCTTGGGTGAACATGGCTGTCCGGGAAGACATTGTGAGCACGATCTCACGTTTGAAGAACTCGAGGGCCCCAGGCCCGGATGGTCTTACCAACCTGGACCTGAAGCAGCATCCCCAAGCTTGGGCGAGCCTGATTTGTGAACTGTTTGAGCAATGTTGCAAACAAAAACAAATTCCAAAGACCTGGACAGAGGCGGTCATAGTGCCGATCTACAAAAAGGGGACCAGATCGGACCCAAACAACTACAGACCGATTGCTCTACTTGATATCATTGGGAAAATATTCGCCACACTGACATTGAACCATTTCAAAGATTGGGCCAAACAAGCGCCACTTCTCGATATTTTCCAGACCGGATTCCAAAAAGGAGCGGGAACAGCGATTAACATTCTAATCTTGAATACCATCAAAATGAGAGTTAAAGGAGGAGCACCGGGAGTTCACATGGCTATGATTGACCTATCCCAGGCGTTTGACACCGTGGATCGAACCAAATTATGGGCAAAGTTAGAAAACTGGAAGTGCCCGGAATCAATCTTGGACCCGATCAAAGCCCTCCACTCTAAAACAACGCTAAGAGTGAGGTTGTGCCAGCAGGGAAGCCTGTCGGACCCAATCCGTACTGAAAGAGGGGTTAAGCAAGGATGCCCACTAGCCCCAGCGCTCTTCATCGCCTTTATTGGTGATTTTCAAGAGACTGAAGACTTGGTGCGTGCGTTTCCGCCGAAGCTGGGCGAGGTGAAAATGTCTCGACTGTGGTATGCAGACGATCTGATCTTGATGGATCAAACGGCCATCGGACTGCAAAGACAGATTGATAATGTGTCAATGTACATGGAGGCTAACAACCTAAAGATCAACTCGCAGAAAACAAAAATCATCTCTTTTCACAAAACGTCGAAAGATCAGAAAAAAACATACACATGGTATCTGAATAAAACTAAAATTGAGTCCGTGAATGAATTTAAATATCTAGGCGTTATGATAGACAATTCGTTGAAAGACAATTCCCTTTTGAACTCATTATGGGAAAAAATGCGCAACCTTACATCACAGACCCGAGCCGTGGATAATAAATTCGGCAAATTTTCATGGACACCAGCTATTCAGTTTTACAAGTCGAAGGTCATACCAGCTATAACTTATGGAATGGCGGCAAACTTGTCCCTACCAGCGGAAATTTGGCTTAAGCTGGAGGGGCACTTATGGAAGTCGGTCTTAGTACTCCCCAAATCTGCACCATGCCAGCCATTCGCCGTGAACTTGGATTGCCATCGTTAACAGCAGTGATAACCCAGAGTGCGGTTCAATTGTACAGAAAAATCCTAGCGCCCGACTCACTACCAATTTTCCAGCTCATGAAAAGCGAAATCACAAAAGGCGCCTGTAAACCGCTCGTGACCTGGGTTAACAAAATACACGGAAAACTGGAAGAGGTGGCCTGCTCAGACGAAACCCTCCTCAATAACCCGGGGAGGGTAAAGAGGAAACTGGAGGATCAAGACTGGATTAACACGATTGAAAGAAGCCTCCAATACAAATCCCTGAAACACCTACCTCCCGCCCACAATCGGCTGAGGGAGCCATTAAAATACTGTGAAAAATTTCCGGAAAAGAATCTAAGGAGGATATTTATGAGAGCCCGATTGAACTTATTAAATACAAGGGAAATCCTAACGACTCGAAAGAACACCGTAGACAACAGTTGTCGCTTATGTGGAGACATCACCCAAAAGGAAACGATTTACCACCTCCTAATGTCATGTACAGCTTTAACAATAGAAAGATTAACATTTCTGGCACCACTTGCATCAAATGAAATCAGTCTTGACGATGAAACCCGCTGGAACAGGCTAATCGCGGGCGACTCGCCAAGATGGGCGAGGATGACCGCCAAATTCCTGGACGTTGCCCTAAAAAGGGCGAATACCCCGGCCGAAGGTGAGCAATTACTCGGCGCGGAGCAGTAGTCGGGGTCGGGCGGTCATTAATCCAAAGCCGACTAACTCAAGTGGTGTCCTAGGTGTTCTAGGTGTCCTAGGTGTTCTAGATGTCCTAAGGAGAATGACTGTTTTGTAAAAACCTAAGGGTTAACACAAAAAAAAAAAATAATAATAATAATAATAATTCTTTCCACTTCAGGTGTAGTAACTTTGGTGAAGTTGAATCGGGTGGATTCATCAGCATTGGTGTTCCCAATTATTTTGGATGGAGGAGGGTCATTTAGAGAAGCTCTTTTACAGGAAATGTTGTTTTGCAAGGTGGATATTTTATTGGCTAGAGCGTGTTGTATAACTGAGCACCATTTTTTTATCTTTAGTACAAGTGTCAGGTAGTGCTATAGGGGTCTGTATTTCTTTAAGAATGGTGAATAGTTCCTTCATATTGGATTTGGCTCGGGATATGCGCGTGTTGAAGGATATTTGTTTAGCTAGACATATTTCTTTTTTATAGAGGGAAAACAGTTTAGTAAGTTTAAGTTTGTTGGCTACTGATGGAAGTTTTTTCCAGGCAGCCTCACAGTTTCTTTTTTGTTGCCTTAGGTTTTTTAGGAAGGGTGTAAACCATTTATTCAATTGAGTTTTCGGCTTGCTTGGTCTACGTTTAAGGCAGGCGATTTGGTCCAAAGAGGTGGTCATGATTTTGTTGTATTCTTCCCCCAGGCTCTCAGGATCAGTAGTGTCTGGGAGCAGATTGAGGGTGGGAAGTAAGGCCGGGAAAAGCCTGTCCACGGTAATATTCTTTTTGTTTCTAGTTAGTGTGGGTGGAGCCCTGAGGGCGGGTGGGGGTGGGGGTCTGTTAGTGGAAAGCATAAATGACACAAGGTGGTGGTCAGTCCAAGCTAATGGTGAGGTGGAGAGGATGTTGGTCTGACAGTTATGGTCTGCCACCCAATCAAGTTTTCTACCTTTGTTGTGGGTGGCTATTTTACTTCTTTGGGTGAATCCAAGTATTGAGAGGATGTTAGCTGTAGTTAGGGCAGGATGGTCTGATGGGTCATTAAAGCCCATATTAAAGTTTCCAAGTAGAAGTACTTGTGTTGAGTTTTTGAGATTACTAGACAGGATAGTGTTAATAACATCCTCAAATGTTCCGGACAGGCCTGGAGGGCGATATATCAAGTGGATATTAAGGGTTTGGGCATTGGTAAGTGGTACTTTAACTGATAGTAGTTCACATGAGTGGACGTCGATCGGGGTGGCTAATCTCACAGAGAGGCTACATTTGTAAATAATAGCGATGCCTCCTCCTCTGGATTTTAGTCTGTCTTGTCTCAAAATAGAGCATCCGTCAGGGACTGCTAGCATAAGCATAGGACCTGCAGTGGGGTGTAGCCATGTCTCAGTGGTGGCGATGAAATCTAGGTCATCTCTCTGGATCAGGTCGGCAATTTCCGTAGCATGTGCTACTAGGGATCTGGAGTTTATTAGAGCTCCTTTGATCTGAGGGCTCATCGCGATTGTTGTTGACGGTTGGGGGGCTTGTGCAGGTTTGGGTTTGCCGTACTTGGCTGTGCTGTTTATAGACCTAGGGCCGCCGTTGTGAGATGGGTTCGTACTTGTAGCCATTCGGCTAAGCAAAGTTTTAGGAGTACTTATTCCTGTAATGGTAGGGAGAGAGCTGACAGGAGGCTCGTATAATTTGTCAAACCTAGCTCTAATGTGTGTGTTCCTAGCCGTAGTTGGGCATGGATTGCTTGGTATAGGATTTTTGGAGTCTTTCAAATCTATGAATAGTTTAGTAGTAGTATTGATTGAAATAGTGGAGGACGTCAATGTGAGTGGAATCCCAGGGGTTGGTGTATGGAGTACCATGATGCAGAGCGTAAAGCTTTGTATAAGGATTGTGATGTAGACAGTCTTGCTGGTAGCTGTGGGGAGCATACCAGTATATGGTGGAGATAAACTTTCTATGGAATATATAACTGAGGTAGGTGGTGAACTGGGAGAGGTAATATGTTACAGGCAGAGGAACACTCTGAAAGGTGAGGTCAATACGCCACTTAGGGCTAAGTACAACAATCAAATAGTGGGCAGCATATGGGCTAAATGCAACAATCAATAGTGATCCTCATAGGGCAAATGCAGCAATCAAATAGTAGGCAGCATAAGGGCTAAATTCAACAATTAATAAGGAGCCTCGTAGGGAAAATGCAACAATCAATAGGGAGCCACCTAGGGCTAAATGCAGCAATCAAATAGTAAGCAGCATATGGGCTAAATGCAACAATCAATAGGGAGCCACCTAGGGTTAAATGCAACAATCAAATAGCAGGCAGCATATGGGCTAAATGCAACAATCAATGAGGAGCCACCTAGGGCTAAATGCAGCAATCAAAAAGTAGGCAGCATATGGGCTAAATGCAACAATCAATAGGGAGCCACCTAGGGCTAAATGCAACAATCAAATAGTAGGCAGCATAAGGGCTAAATTCAACAATTAATAAGGAGCCTCCTAGGGCAAATGCAACAATCAATAGGGAGCCACCTAGGGCTAAATGCAGCAATCAAATAGTAGGCAGCATATGGGCTAAATGCAACAATCAATAGGGAGCCACCTAGGGTTAAATGCAACAATCAAATAGCAGGCAGCATATGGGCTAAATCCAACAATCAATAGGGAGCCTCCTACGGCAAATGCAGCAATCAAATAGTAGGCAGCATAAGGGCTAAATGCAACAATTAATAAGGAGCCTCTTAGGGCAAATGCAGGAATCCATAGGGAGCCACCTAGGGCTAAATGCAACAATCACATAGTAGGCAGCATATGGGCTAAATGCAACAATCAATAGGGAGCCTCCTAGGGCAAATGCAGCAATCAAATAGTAGGCAGCATAAGGGCTAAATGCAACAATTAATAAGGAGCCTCCTAGGGCAAATGCAGCAATCAATAGGGAGCCACCTAGGGCTAAATGCAACAATCAAATAGTAGGCAGCATATGGGCTAAATGCAATAATCAAATAGTAGGTAGCAGTGTGTCTGATTGGTTACAAAAGCAGAGGTTCAAGTAAAACTGGATGATAATTAGGCTTACGTGAAGGAGCCAATACAAGCAAGTGTGTCCAGGGCATAAAGAGGGGACAATATGGCCAATATCCAATGTCAATGTACAGAGAATAGAGGTGGGGCATGTGGAGACGAGAGCTGGGAACCGTGGATTAGGCAATCAGTTGTGCACAGAGGAATACATGTGAGAAGCACAAGATTAGCACATACCTATAGACAATGAGCATATGATAAATACACAGGGCATACGTGCGTGCATACAATATACATTCATCGATGCTCAGTGATATTCATAGATGTGGAAGCACAGATGGGTAGTGCACTGCCATCATCGTCACTCCCCGTTCGCCCACTGCGGGTGGTACTAACTTTAGGGATTCGGTTGGGAGAGAAAGGGTTTTGAATGATTTCCTGAAGGCTGGGTTGCCTGAGGAGCCATGTACTGCGTGCTTATGGGTAGCCTAAAACAGATGAATTCAGGAAAGAAAGAGAAGAGTTTTGGGCTCTAGTGCCCCTTGTGGAAGTAAGAGGTGGCGCAGTCGGAGACATGTGGTACCATCATTGGGCAGGGAGTGCTGGAGTTTGATATCAAGTCAGACACCCCAACACTTTACAAACAAAGTTTTTGTGCCGCTATGCTCTATGGCTTTGATGCACTTTGTAGTCGTGATTTGTCCTGGTTAAAGACCATTGAAGGGACATTTTGGAGGAGTCTCTTGGGATTGGGGCTGTGTGTTCCCATAGAACTGCTAAGATTTCTCTTCCAACTCAAGTTATCAAAAGACGATGCCATGTGTACTTAACATGGGGATTAAAGCCTGAATGTCCCCTCTTGTCATTACTGGGTAGAGAGCAAAGCATTGGGGTTTTCAGATAATTTTGAGACACTGGCTCTCCAAACGTTCAGTATACTGGAATGGAATCCGGATTGCAATGGTCATTTTCTTGCCTGCACTTGCGCAATCTCAATGTCACTTGGCCTAGTAAGATCGGTGTCTCTGTCTTCCCTCTGTTCCCCTCCTTTGTTTCGTCGCGCCTTGAAACACTTGTGTATAGGCGCGCTATAAATGCCATATCATATCATATCATGACCTCCACAAAAGCTTCATACTGAAACTGGAAAGGTGGGATTGGTTAAACAAATGCACCCGCCTATTGCATGTTTTCAAAGATCCCCAGAATGATTTGTCATCATGTGCATGTCCAGGGCTGCATAGGTTTGTCTTATTGATGAGATAGTGATTGCTGCACCTGGATGGCCATCATTTTAAACCATAACATTTTTGTGTGAACTTCCCCACAGATAAGTCAATGCATGTACTGACCCCTGCACCCTTTGCCCTGTAAACCCAGGCTCTAGCCAATCAGCTAGTGGGTCTCTGGAGCCAGCCGTGATGAAATTAAAGGAATACTTATAAACACAATTCCATGTGCAGTAATCACTAAACTTGGTATTTCCGCAGCACTCTCCCATTCACAAACCAGCGGAGGCCAATCTTGCTTAGCTTCACGGGTGGCAGGCAAATGATTAGTGGCATTCAAGGTGCAAAGATGAAACACTGATTGTATTCGGCTGTACAGACTGGAATCCCGTAAAGCTATGTAGGATCGGCCTCGATTGGTTTGCCGATGGGATACGTTGACATGAGACATGCACCGGGGCGGGGCGTGGGGGCGAAAGCTTCTAATGATGTCAGCTTGAGGGGTGGGTCTTATGATTTACTGCCATGGGGGCATTTGAACTTAGGTTGATGGATCAACGGATAAGATTTGTACAAGATGGAGGTTTATAACGTGTGAGTTTCGCATGTGTAAATGTGACCAAATCTAGGGTAAGATGCATTGGAATTGTTTTTAGGATCGATCGCTATATGCTAAAAAATACATGCCCTATCTATTGGGACAATAACATTCCTGAGTGAACTCCCTTTTTTTTATAACACATTTTATTACATTTTTAATACTACAATAATATGACATACATTACACAAACATATACATTTGCATACATATGGTGGAGCAGTATGATCAGATACTCTATATATATATATATTAGGCACTTCCTCGCTTATCCTATTCGGGTTATGACAGGGTGTGGTATGGTTCCTTGAGGTAGTGGCAGGGTTATGCATCATGGTCTGTTGGTTCAGTCTATACATTCATTACATGGTTTGTTCCCACTTTCCCCATATTTTGTCTTCCTTGCCCGGGCCTCTTGCCTGATAGACTCGGCACTCTGTTAGAATGCTAGCGTCTGCATCCGATATCCATTGGTCATAGTGGGGAGTGATCTCTGAACCCCACAATTGCGCAATGTTCCTTTTGGCAATCCCTGTGGACGTTGAGAGTAGAAGTTTTTCAAAGCGAGTAATTTCTCCTTCCTCTTCAATACCTAGGAGAAGGAGTTTGGGTTCGTTTGGGATTGGTCGGCTCATGACCCTCGAGAGCCTTTCACTACATTTTCACCAAAAGTGTTGTATTCGTGTGCATTGCCATAGGATGTGGTAAAAGGTTCCTTCCTCCTGCTTACATCGTAGGCATTTGGGATCGGTTGTTTTACCCCAGTTGTATAGTGCTACTCGGGGGTAATATATTCTATGGAGTATTTTCAGCTGTATAAGCCGGATTCTAGCAGATATCGCTGTGTCTCTGGGATACATCAGGGTCGAGATCCATTCCTGAGGTAGTATCGGGCCCACATCCCTTTCTCATTTCATCTTTAGGCTAGACATTTATTTCGTGGAAAAAGAGGAGATTGCGTTGTACATAGTGGCTGTAACCTTACTTTTCACGCTATCTATGACAATGTTCCTTTCTATGGGCGTGCATCCCGGCATGTCCCCCAATTGGGCCCTATGTTTGGTGAGTGCGTGATGTAATTGGCCATAGTGGTAATTTTCGCTTGCAGGAAGACCGTATGTGGCCGAGATCTGATTGTTTGCGAATATTTGCTGAATGGTCCGTATACCGGCTGTTTCCCAGTTTGGCCATTTAGGGAGTCTACTGAGGTCCATGAGGTGGGCATTATTCCAGAGGGGCTGGACTGGGATGATTTTATTGTCCCACTTGATATGCCTGTGTGTTTCTCTCCAGATTTGAGCTGTATACGCTATTATTGTGTATTCGGGGGGGGGTGACTCTTCATGTTATAGAGGCTTTCAATCAGAGACCTGCCGTGTCTTGCTGCTATTTCGGCCTGTGTGTGTGGAAGTTCAGGGTTACCATGTAGTATGTTGTTTACCGTCACCATTTGAGTCGCCCAGTAGTAGGTTTGGATATTCGGGAGTCCTATTCCCCCTCCCACACTGAGCGTTGGAGGGTCTTGAGGGCTATCCTTGGGTGTTTCCCTCCCCATAGTAGTTTACGTGTTGTTCTGTCTATTTTGCGTAACTCCGCTGTGGGGATGTGGAGGGGGCATTTTGTAGGATGTACAAGAAACAAGGTAGTGCAAGCATTTTGAAGAGCTCTGCTCTGCCTAGTAATGTTAATGGCAGTGCTTCCCAGTGGGCCTCATCTTGTGCAGATTTTTTTACTAATGGATGTAGGTTTTGGGTCACGTAGCTGTCCAGCATGTTTGCGATCAGGATGCCTAGATATCGAAACTGGTTGAGTTCAATTTCATATGGGGAGCCCTGTGGTGGTATGCAATCTATTCCTTTAACTGGAAAGAGCACTGATTTGGACCAATTCACCCTGAGGCCACTGAATGCCCTGTAGTTTATCAGTATTTGAGTAACTATAGGGCAGGAGATTGCTGGGTCACCTAGATATACCAGGAGATCATCTGCGTAGAGGGATACCTTATCTTCCCATACTGAGTTCCAACGGAAGCCAGTCCATGTCGTTGTGTTTCGCAGGATAACAGCTAGTGGTTCAATGATCAATGCGAACAGCATTGCCGATAGAGGGCACCCCTGCCTGGTACCCTTCACTAGTTGAATGTTACGAGAGGACCATCCGTTCACCCTCACCTCTGCTATCGGGGTATTGTATAGGAGCTGGACCCATTTTATGAATAGTTCACCAAATTTAATTTTTCTCATAATTGTCCACAAAGCCTCCCAATGGACTGAGTAAAAGGCTTTTTCAAAGTTTATGGCCAGCAACGCCAATGATTGTTGTATGGCGGGCGCTCTTTCTAGCGCTAAATGCAGCCTGTGGATATTCATCCTCGTGGATCTCTGAGGCATAAAGCCGCATTGGTCCGGATGGATCAGTGCTGTGATAACCGTTTGGAGTCTGTTAGCTAGTATTTTGGCTAGGATTTTGGCTTTGCTGTTAATTAGGGATATGGGCCTATAGGAGCTACATTAATCTGGGGGTTTGCCTGTTTTTGGGATCACTATTATTGTGGCCTTACGTAGGTCCAGTGAGATGCATACCCATTTCTAGGGAGTGTTCGAACATGTTAAGCAGGTGGGTAGATATATCTAGATGCTTTATTTGTTTCCACATGTCAAGTGGGAAACCATGAGGGCCTGGGGTCTTTCCTGTTTGAAGTTGGGTAATCGCTGCAGATATTTCGTCCTCTTATTTTATTATCTAACATAGTGGCTTGTTCTGTGGTGAGTGTTGGACGATCGGTTCCACCTAGTATGGTACTGGCTGCTGTGCCAGTACCATACTAGATGTTTAGCTCTTTGTAGAAGTTAACAAAACATTCTGCTATCTCTTCATCAGAGGAGGCTATTTCTGCATTCATATTTTGAATGCTTTTCACTTGCAATTTGCCAGCTTTTTCCCCAATTTCATATAGGCGTGCCTTCATGGCACCATGTGCTTTTTTGGCGTAGGTATTAGAGCTCTGTTTGTTTCGGGAGTGTCGCTAGTAATGTGTTCTGATTCTTTTATCATAATTTCTTTCTCAGCTTCTACAACCTGCTCATGCTGGGCCTTTTTTTTAGCTGTTGTCCATGAGAGGATTTCGCCCCGTAGGACTGGCTTGTAAGCCTCCCATAGTATACCAGGGTCATCGACCGAGCTTGTATTAAATTCGAAATAATTGGAGGTGGCTGTTTCTATCGTCTCCTGTAGGTCCGGGAACCCCAGGTAGTAGGAGTTAAACCGTCAAGTGGAAGGAGGATGTGGTCTCTCTGTTTCAAGCTCAAGTAACAATGGGGAGTGATCAGAAATTCCCTGCAGAAGTAGGGACGCGCTACGTGCTTTATGAATATTCTGGCTTGGTAGGAAGATGTAGTCTATTTTAGACATCGAGGCATGCACTCCTGAATGGAAGGACTATTTGCGCGGGTCACTGTACAGATCCCGCCACATATCTCGCAACCCCAATGCAGACGCAAAGGTGGCCAATTTGGTGGTGGTGGCGGGGTTTCTCGCTCTCATGTGTGTGCGGTCTAGGGTATTATTCATTACTTCATTGAAGTCCCTGCCTATCTCCCATCTGTTAGCCGTATTTGCGGCAAGGATGCGGGTAATATCGGCTAGCAGAGCATTTAGGAGAGACGGTGGGGAGTATACCGCCATAATCGCCAAGGTTTGGTTCCACAGCGTTGCATGTATTTGTACATATCGTCCACCTCTGTCCTGCGTTATGTGTGAGATCTCCAGTGGAAGTCTTTTGTGAATTAATATTAATACCCCTCTTTCCCCCATGGAGAAGCCCACATGTATCGCTGTGCAGTAATTGGATCTTCTGAAGAGGTTACATATCGTTCCTGCAAGATGTGTTTCGGTTAGGAGGACTATGTCCGGTGAATGCTGGTTTATATATTGCAACACTAGTCTTCTTTTAATGCTGGGCCCTAGCCCATTCACATTCCATGTCATGAGCGTTAGGTGTTTATTGGTTGAACCAGCATCAGGTGCCATCAGGTGTCTGGATGTTAGATTTACAGATGTGCCTCGTAGGGCGTGAATGTTTCATGGTTATTAGGCTGTAATATATTTTAGATTTCATCTTGTTTGTCGTACTCGCAGTGCCATTGTATGCTGAGCATTGAATAAAAATGTTTCCCCAACTGCCCTCTCCCTATACTCCAACCCCAACTGAAGTATCTTTCGTCCCATCATGAACTCGTAAACAGTTAAACTTCAAATTGCACATGCTCTCTCCGTGCTAACCAGACTTTACAGTTTGCGCATAAATCCAGAGCTAGGCAGTTTAGCACCCTCGTTTGATGCTATGAGTTTGTTTCCTTGTCGGGGGGCGGCTGCTAGGTTGCCCGCCAGCCATAACATGCTTTGTGATTCATGTTTCGGTTTGGAGCAAGGGCTCCATTGTGTTTTGCGTGCAGTGGTTACGTTAGTTTAAGTGTTGTTGTTCCTTATTATTCGTTTCCTTGTTGCAACATTCTTTCTTGTTGCTGTTGTTGGAGCCCTAAGTCTGGTGGTCGCTCAGTGTGTGGTCTGTTGCGTTCCCCTCTCTTTTTTCCCCCAGTGCTCCAATCGCCTTCTATATGTCTTTCGGCCCAGTTCCACGCTTCTTTAGGGTCTGTGAAATGCACCGTCGTGCCATTGTGGAATATTTTGAGTTGGGCAAGGAAGATTAGACCGTATTTAGCTCCCATTGATTGCAGGCGTTTTTTGAGTGGATCAAAGGATTGGCGCGCTTTCTGCACCTCCCTGGTGAAGTCAGGGAAGAAGGCAATTTTAGATCCGTTGTACGTGACAGCCCCTTTCGATCTTGCCAGTTGTAGCACGGCGTCTCTATCCCTGTAGTTTAGGAATCTTGCGATGACTGTGCGCAGTGGTGAACCTGGTGCTACTTTACCATTTTGGATGCGGTGAGTTCGCTCGATGGAAAAGAAACTGGAAAAGGATTCCGCATTATATGTGTTTGTGAGCCATTCTTCAAGAAATAGTTCCATGCTTCCCCCTCTGCCTTCTAAGGGAGGCCAAGTATGCAGATGTTATTGCGTCTGGATCTGCCCTCACTGTCATCCACTCTTGTTTCCAGGATTTTAATGCGCTCTAGCATGCCAGACATGTAACGATTGACCCCCCGTAGGTTGTCTTCAGTCTCCGAGATACGTGCTTCAGCCTCCCCAGTGCGTGAGGTTAGCTTTTGTAGGTCGTGTCTCAATAGAGACACATCAGCGCAAATACTGTCCATCTTTTTCTCCATTGATGTTCTGGAGCTGGCAATGGCACTCATCACGTCCCTGAGGGAGATATCATCCTCCATGCACTCTGGTTCTGTTGATGTCGACTGCTCCGGGGAGCGAGCCATTGGCGTGGTTGTGTATTGCTCTATCCTGCTTTGTGTGGAGGTTTTCCTGGGTTTGTCTTTCCCCATTTTGTCTATTCGTTATAATGGCGTTGGAGATTAGTTCACTTCATGGAGGGGGTGGGGGTGACAGAATGGATTAGCAAGTGTTTTCCGGAAGGTTGTGAGTGATTTTCACCGGATCTTGGTGCGCTGTGGAAGGTAGTCCTGTGAAGCTGTGTGAGATGAGCCTCCGTTACTCTGCTTCCGCCTTATGGCAGGAGTGACCACTAGCTGTAGGGCTCTGTGTGGTGTTGCGTCTGTTTTGACTTGCACCTGTGTGTGCTTCGTCTGCTGTGGTCGCCTTGCTTTGTTCACAGGTGCGGTGCAGTTCCTTCTTTTGCTGTGGGGCGCGTGTGTTGGTTGGTTGCTTGCGGCAGCAGGTTTTAGTGGGGCACCTGACTCACGAGTGGAGCCGTGGTAGTGTGCCTTTAATGGACGTGGAGTTCCTTCACATACGCCACTTCAGGGGGGTGGCAGCTTCGCTTGCTGTTTTGCGCTTTCACTGTGGGTTACATCAGTCCATTTAGGGCAACTTCATGCGCTTTTGTGTGTAGTCTCTTTTTCTGGCGTACTTTGCTTGCTTTGGGCTGCTAATGTGGCTTGTCTGGCATTTCTGTGGGCATCATTAATTGGCCCTTCTGGTACGTGTGCACATAATATTGCAGCTCATATGATGTGTTGGGCTGTTGAAGATGCTTCGGGTGGTCTCACCCTCCTCTTAGTGTCCAGTGCCACCAGCACAGGAGCTTGGGGGGGGGGACTTACCCCCTGCCTCCCACTGTCAGTGGCGTGCGTTCCTTGTTTGTATCCTGTGTTAGTGACACAGTGCCCACATTTGGACGTGGGTGTGTTTGGTGGAATCACAGAGTCTTTATTATTATGTAGGTGCAGCAGGGGAGAAGGCAGGGTCTCACGTCCTTTGCCGCCACCTCCCTTCTCCCCGTTTCCCCTTCTCCTCACCGTTTTGCTTCTATCCGTCGCGTGAAGGCAAATAAGTGTGTTGCCACTGGGTTGGGGAAGGTTCAGCAAGCGCTCTACGCAGTGCGGAGCGCCCACGATCTTGTTGTGGGTCCTGGTGGCTCTTTTCGGGCCCTTCTCAGCTTTTTATTATTTACCACGGAGGAGGGTTGAGGCAGTTCTCTTCCTTCTGGAGGCGTAGTGGAGGCAGCGCAGATGGGAGATATTTGTGCTCTTTAGGTTTAGCCCTGTCTCTTCAGCGCCAGCTGTCCGAGTTCTTCCGCTCCACGTTGTTGCTTGGGAGTGGAGGGGGAGCTATCACCCTCGGCCGTCCGCATGAGCGGGAGCACCGCCGCAGCGTCGCTCAGCTAGGCTGGTTCGTATGATGGCTGGCTCCGAATGACCATGCGGCCTCTCTGCTGTCACCCGATTGAAGGCTGCACACGATCTGCCATTCGCCGACCCGACGATGGTGCAGTACTCCCCTTCAGGCTCGCTCCCTCCTAGATGTGCCACACTCTCTGTCTATTCCTTGTCTTCGGCGGCCATTTTGAGAGCCATACGCGGGTCGCTGTCTCTGTCTCTCGAACGCCGTATTTACAGAACCCCACACCGATTTCGGTCCGTTGTAGCACAAACTGATGCAGTAGAATTTCATGCACCGCTGAAGCATTTTAGATCTTCTCACAATTGTTATTTAAGAAGGATGCGTGCGGGATTTGGCTGGCGGCACGGGAGCGATGAAAAATCACATCTTCATCGTAACAACAACCTCTTTCTTGAGGAACTCCCTTTTAATAGTCAATTAGAGTTGGATGGCTTTTGATCTACAAGTAAATATCTCCATGTCAAAAGATAGACAGTAAAGGGTCAACCTGCTTCATAGATTGATACGTCTATTTTAAAATGAAAAATGTGATACATTTTGAAAGTAAACCATGTCTGGTGAAATGGTTGACATGTTTAAATATGGGAGGTTTCAATCTCTATATCCCCCTTCCCTGCCCCCGTCTATGCATTTTACCGAAAAACCTTTGATAAAATGAAATTGCTGAAAAAGCACTTATTGTCAATTCTTCCCTTTCATTCAGATTATCTTGTTTTTATAATGGGGGATTTCATACCCATACCCCCCTTTCATGCCTGTTCACCCCCATCTGCAGTCCTCCTTTCACACCTCTTTCCGCCAGATACACAGGCTACTTTCAGAATTCTATATTTTCACCCAACTATCTTTCTTACATGTCAGTCTTAAAATGTTTATATTTTGGGTCAATTTATCTTTGGCATGCCTACTTTATACCATGTTGGGCTGTGAAAGCCACCCCTATGAAAGTGGCATATAATGTGCCCAAAAAGTTGTGGGTGAACAGGGCAGGACGTAGAGCTAACTTTTTGTACTGCACTGCATTAGCTATCCCTGCAATAACACTTCACGGTACTCTATGTTGCTTACACATTAAGCTTGCCACTACTTGTGCCTTTTCATTTTTTCCAAGTTTTTGCCCAACACCCACTGGTAAAACCTTAGATCAGCCAGAGGGGAAATGGTGGTGATCCCTTGAGTTCGTAGATCAAGAGAGTGTGGTTGGACACCCTTAGTCCTGGTAGCCAAGCTGTAGAATTCACTACCCCGGAAATCTTGGGGCCTTATCACCACCTAAAATCCTGATGAGTTGTTTAAACCTTGCTCTTCCCCTAGTACTAGGTGCACTACGAAACCACTATGCAATAAGGGTGTTACAAGAAACCAGTGCTTAAGTGGAATGAGAAATTTAGGAGGGTGGGTTCTAACAAGGAGCATGGCCATAGTTGTGGGTGTGACCTAAATAGTGGTGGGTGTGCATTCCCACAAAATGCCAAATAAACACAAATCAACTGGTGGTTTTAAATGTCAGAAAAGTGTTTTACTATCTAACTTAGTCCATTGTAGCTTATCCTGCTTTTTAGAGTAGTTGGAATACATTGGGCCTCGTCAGGGGTTGGGAGGAGTGGCAAAAATGTGGCGGTAATGCTATTACTGCAGCATTACCGCTCCGCCCAATCCCGAGTTTGGGCTGAAAAGAGCTTTGAGCTGGAGGTAAATCTTGCCACTTTCTGCCCACTGTACCATGGCACTATTAACACTGTTGGTAATAATGCTGATACTGCCCCATAGAGTCCTATGGGGCAAAATGGGGACTTACAGCCTTACCACAACTTGTGATCCGGCGCTAAAGTGCTGGACCGAGTTGTGGTAACGCTATTTGCATAGGCGGTATCCCAGCAAATTTAACGCTGGGATACCACCAAGCTTCTGTTGAGGCCCATTGTTAGCAAGATAAACCATGCAGATGTTCCTAGAGTACAAATCTTCACAGGTTCTTCAGAGTTAATGCAGAAGTTCTACACCAGGCTGCAAGCGACTTCAGAGTCGATAGATGACTTTGCCACTGCGCTTAAAGAGCTAGAGAGCAAGTGTGATTTGGGGAATATGGGCAACCAGCTCATCAGAGATCAACTCATAGTGCATCGTGGAGACACGAAATCCCATGAAGCCCTATGGATGAGCAGGGACCGCCCCCAGAGCAAGCGATCACCATCGCTAAATCAGTGGAACAATCCCTTTGCTCCATAAAAGAAGTAAACAAAGTAAATGTCAAAGACGTGTGCACAGTAAGAAGACCGGAGAGGCAAGAACGTGAAAGAGCTTCTGCTGAGCAAAAATCATGAGAAGCACCTACACATAGATGTCCTCTAGACAGGAGATGGACCAAACAAAATCAAGAATATTTTGAATGTGGAAATCACAACCACATAGCCAAGGAAAGATCATGCCCAGCCAAAGAAAACGAGTGTGCGCACAATGTCACAAAATAGGCCATTTCGCCGCCATGTGCAATTTTAGTAGAAGATCCACAGTTGTGCAGTGTGCAATACATTTCAGATGATGTAGAACTCTGTGAGCAGTTCGAACAGTTAGTTCTCAGCATCAAAGGCAAAGGGAACGCAAGCAAGAACCCTTTCTGCGAAATAAAGATCGGCAAGACAAGCATGAATTTACTGGCATAGTCTGGTTCAGACTTCATGATTTTGCCTAAAGAAACATACATTAGACTTTTCCTCCAGCTCAAGGGTTGTCTTCACACACCAAACATTAACCCAGGAGCCTATAGAGGCCCCAAAATCGACCTCATTGGTTATACAAGAAGAACAGTATCTATCAAGGAGCGCATGTCTATCATCAGTGTACGGCCTTGAAAAGGGCCCAGCTGTCTTAGAATGGGATGAGCAGAGACTTCCTGAGATCAAGTTGGACCTGTGCTCCCCAGAACAAGTGTGGACCCTCCAACAACAGTTAGTACCAGACTTATTAAACTCTCAGAGAGATATATTTCGTAAAGAACTAGTGATGCTCAGATACTACATACACAAAATCATATTGCGCACAAACGCTGCACATGTGAAAGATAAGGTTAGGCCAGTGCCCCTAACTGCGCGCAAAGAACTCAAGTCATTACCTGACAAAATTCTTGAGCAAGGCATCATCGAATCAGTGGAGGCCACACAATCGTACGCATGAAAAAGCAAGTCCGTCTGAAAATCCGTATGTGCGTGGACCTTTGCAGTGTCAATATGAACATTGTTTCGGACACCTAACCCTACCCAAATATCACTGAACTACTAATATTAGTTCAAGATATGAAGTTGTTCACAAAACGTGATCTGGAGTGCTTATCATGAGATTTATCTTTGTCCAGAGTCCAAGCATCTCACAGCATTCGAAACCCCAGCGGGCACTTTTCTACATACCCGAATGCCGTTAGGTCTCTTCATAATGGCTACAGTCTTCTAAAGCCTTGTCACCAACTTGCTCAAATACATTCCTCATGTTACATTCTTTCAGGAGATCCTGTGTAAGGCAGTGACGAAGAATCTCACTCATCCACCCTTGCCCAAGTCTTAGGCACACTTGAAAACAGTGGACTCACTCTGTTGAAAGGGAAATGCATGTTCCAGAAGTCTGAGTTTCAATACCTGGGATACACCATTTCCTCTGCAGGAATCCATCCCACGGTATCATTGGTTGAAGCCATCATCAAGGCTGCCAGACCAACCACAAAGTAGCAACTTCGATCTTTAATGGGTTTGTCGGAGTACTATGTGAAATTCGCTGAAGCATTCTCCACTAAAAGTGAACCACTGAGACTCATATTGGAGAAAAACACAGCTTACAAGTGGTCACCAGCATGCCAAAATGTGTTCGACATGATGAAATAAAGTATCCTCAGTGCTCCTACTTTAAGCCCAAGCACACAATAGTCACGACTGGCGCCAGTACGTATGGCCATGATGTAAAAAGAGAGAAATGGACATTCAACAGTAGCTTTCGCTTCTTGAGTTCTCATTGACTCTGAGCATAACTACTACGTCATCGAGAAGGAGATGCTTGCATGTGCTGGTGCAACTTAACATTTCAGAAATTACATATGGGGAAAGACATTCACACTCTGCACAGATCACAGGCCGCTCATTCACATATTTACACCAGGCGGAACAGATAAAGTAACATCAAGACTGGCCAGGCTCGCAGCAAAGCTCCAAGAATTAACGTTTGCCATTGAATATGTCCCAGGAAGGCAAAACTCACAGGCAGACTACCTGTCCAGACTTCCGTTGCACCACAATCCGGGTGATGAATGGGATGCAAGCGACTGTGCCATAGCATCCATCCCAGATGTGGAAGAACATACTGCTTATGGCATATGAGCAAGCAAATGGCTCCAACACACTAAGGCAGACAACACTCTTCAGAAAATAGCAGAATTCACCAAAATAGGGTGGCCTTGGGAAAAGACTATGCCACTTCAACTTTGGCTTTATAGCAAAATACAGACCGATATCACAGTGGAAGAAGGACTCATTGGCAGAGCTTGCAAGCTGACACCATTGGCATCACTCATGAACACTTAAATATCCCTAGCTCATGAAGGTCACTTAGGTTCACATTGTCAAGGCGAAGGTTAAGAGAGTATTACTGGTGGCCAGGCATTGACAGTGAAATGGAAAGGCACAATATTTCATGTGCAGCATGCAAGGAAGGTTGCAAGTGGTTCATTGCCCAAACCCCACCGATGACATCTGTAAAATGGAGCCGACATCCGTACCAGAAAATACCAATAGACTTCATTGTGCCAATGGACCATATACCCACTGAACAAAAATGTGCACTGGTGTTTGTGGGCTACACCTCCAAAAGGGTGGAGGCTGAATATATGAAAGAAATAACCACTGAATCAACCATACAAATGTTCACAGCAGTTTCCAGGAGAGAAGGATGTCCCGGAGAAATAGTTTCGAGCAATGGTGTTCAACTTTTCTCGGACGAAAGGATAAAGTTCCTGAAACACAACAACATAAAGCACATTCATGTGGCACTTTATCAACCAAGAGTAAACGGACAGGTAGAACGAGCAAATTGCTTTATCAAATAAACAGTTCAGCATGCCCAGGCATGTGATGCTGACTGCCATGAAGCTATCCAGAAAACCATATTGGCTCAAAGAGTGACAATGAATTCTGCCACAGGAGGTACCCCATTCCAATTGATGTGAGGATGAAAGGCAAACACAGAATTGAATCCAGCATGGACACACCTCACAAGCAATGATCAGTCAATAGACATACCACGGATCATGTGAGCCTAGATGAACGCTCAAAACTGCACAAAAGAGAAACTTTCAACATACAAAATCGGACATACATCAGAGAGATCAGTGTAGTAGATAGAGTGTAAATATGAATGTCCCAAAAGGACAAGAACACCTCTTCTAAATACAGTCTACCAGTGACAGCCACAGATGACACAAGGGCACTGTAACAATCGAAGGTGGCACAAGGTGGAACTTGGCCAAGTACTGACCTACCAGAGAAAGAAAGTAGTTGAAGCAAGTGACAAGTGTTCACAAGCAAGGATCTATAATTACTCTCCAAATGGAGTGAGCAAACATTTCTTATGAGGACATCTGTATGTTGTCAGTTGTACTGCACTTCTCCAATCTCAACGTGATTTCTTATGACGACATCTGTATGTTATCAGTGGTACTGCACCTCTCCAATAAAATAACTTGTAAGAAATCACATTGAGATCAAAACTACAATATAGTACAACTATGACCAAACACTGCAATTATACATACAGCCAACAGATGTCACACCTAACTTGCGCTGTTGCTCCTTTCTCCCCTTTTACTGTCCCCCCTGCACCTTTGGGGTGTCCCTCCTTTCCCTTGCGATGTCCCACCTCCCTTGCTTTTGCTGTCCTTCCTTTACACCACTTGCACTGTTGCTCCTTCCTCTTTGTGCTGTCACTCCTTCCCTTTGTGCTGTTGCTCCTTCCCCCTTGCGCTGTCGCTCCTCCCTCCTTGTGCTATTGCTCCTTTCCCCCAAGTGCTGTCCCTCCTCCCCCTTGCACTGTCCCCCATCCTTCTTTGTGCTTTCCCTCTTCCCCCTTGCACTGACCCTTCTCCCCCTTGCACTGTCCCTCCTTCCCCCTTGTACTGTTCCTCCTGTCCCCTTGCACTGTGCCTCCTCCCCCTTGCTCTGTCCCTCCTCCCTTTGCACTTTCCTTCCGTCCCTTGCGCTGTCACTCATTGCCTCTTGCTCTGTCGCTCCACCCACCTTTGTGCTGTTGATCAGCCCGCCTTGTACTGTTGTTTCACCCCACCTTTTGCCCTGTCACTCCTTCCCCCCATTTGCACTGCTAGTCCTTCCTTCAAATTTTGTACAATGCTTCTGTGTACTATTGCTGGCCTATCTTTCATCTATTGTATTTTTGTATTCTTTGTCGTGTTGCCATTTATTATCTGCCCAACAGTGTTTCTCCCACCCCCGGTGTTCCCCTTCATTCCATCCCATGCTGTTGTTTCCTCCCTGTGCTCTCACTCTCAATTCCTTCCCTCCATGCTGAATGTAAAATGCAATAAACTACAAACGACAAAACTATTGGCTTCGGTAATGTTTGATTTTGAAAACATGTTTCTTAAAGTTCCTATGTAAAGTTTTCAGGAAATGAGCCTCAAAGTTTGCATTAGGTGGCTTCCATTTTGTACAATGAAACAGCCTCCTGATTTTCTGTTAACTCTGCTCTCGCAGCACTGGGAACCTTTGCTTATTGCTGCTGAAGAGCAAAGAAGGCTGTAAGGCTACATAATATTGCAGCAGCTGCGGTAATCCTATTTTAATGAACTTTATTCATATAGAATTGAGGCGCCTGTCCGAGTGTTCATAATTACCATGACTTTCATTTTAAGTTTCCAGCACAGGAAACTTAAAACAAAAGTCATAGCAATTATGAATACTCCACCGGCTGCCGCAATAGTCATAATTGCTGTGCCTTTAGTTTTAAGTTTCCTGAGCTCCCCCGTTTCAGGGGAGAACAGAAAACTTAAAAGGAAAGGCACAGCCATATGAATGCTACGCCAATTACAGCGGGCAGTGTAGTATTTACCAATCCAAGGAAATGTTCTCCATCTTTAAAGACCTCATCACACCTTCCGCTAGCCCCGATGAAATCACTAAAGATGAAGCATGGTGCGCCAGTGTACAGGCAGCACTGCTCAATAAAATTTAATTACTGCAGGAAAAAATACAAGCTCAATTCAAAGCCCTACCTAAGATTGACCACCCTCCTCTGCCTAGCCTCCCTTCCCAATCTCCCCCAAACCTTTTCTTTTCTTTCCGGGACGTCTCTGAAACAGAAGTCTGTGAACTCCTCCAGAAGCTTAGACCTTCTACATGCAAAGGAGACATTTGTCCTCCCAAAATAATCAAAGAATGTGCTGACTCCCTGGCTCCTCTCATTAAGGCATTCATTAATGCCTCATTCAAAACCTGTACTGTCCCCTCCAGCCTCAAAGAAGCCTGGGTTCACCCTCTCCTAAAAATAAGTCCCTAGATCCCTCCATTCCCAACAATTACCACCCCATTACCACTGTCCCATTCCTCCTCAAAATCCTTGACAAAGCAGCCCACAACCAGATTCAACTATTTTTAGAAACCAACACCATCCTTGGCAAACGACAATCAGGGTTCCGTAAAGGCCACAGCACTGAAACTGCCCTCTTGGATTTAAAAAATCAAATAACCTCAATCATGGACAAAGGCAAACCTGCCCTCCTCTTACTCTTGGATCTCTCAGCCGCCTTTGATCTTGTGGATCACAAGACTTTCACTTCCCACCTCACGCATGCAGCACACTTCACCAGCAAGGCCTCCTCGTGGACCACATCTTTCCTTGAAGGAAGAGCCATGAAGCTCCCCTCAGACCAGGAAAACGCTGCTCCCTCCACCATCCAATGCGGAGTGCCCCAAGGCTCCTGCAGAGCTCCCGCTCTATACAACCTGTTTACTAAACCTCTCTTCGACAGACTAGACTCCCACAGCATAGCTTATACCAACTATGCAGATGATACACTGGTCCTTCTACCACTCACAGGCATTTATGAGCAGGACGTTGCAACCCTACTCATGATCTACACGACCATCCAAGCCTGGATGGCAGAGAATGGGCTGTGTCTCAACGGCGATAAAACCGAGATCATCATTTTAGGCCCAAAGAAACACCAGCCAAACTCAGCCAATAATACTGCAACTTTACCTTCGACAGCTCCACCATCCCAGTCTCATCAGCAGTCAAGACACTAGGGATCTTTCTAGATTCCACATTGTCCATGATGCACTAGGTCAGTGCCATTGTCTCTGCATCTGCCCACACTACCAAGCTTATAAATGCAGTCAAGCCGTTCCTATCTGACCAGAACTGCCTATCAATTGCAGGAGCAACCATTTGGTCTAAAATTGATTACCGTAATGCTCTCGTAGCTGGCACATCTGCCAAAAATCTAAAGAGTCTCCAAATAGTCCAAAATAATGCTCTCAGAGCAGCTCTTAGGATCCCAAAAAGAGACCATATCACACAGGCCAGGTGAGCTGCTCACTGGCTCCCCGTAAAGGAAAGAATCACCCCTTCAAGACTCCCACTCTAACTCACAAGTGCTTAAGCCTCTTTGCCTCGCCGTACCTATAAGAGACCTTATCCAGAGACACATCATCACGTCCCAGAAGATCTTGGCACGCCAACAAACTACGCATCCCACATATCAATAGAGCCAAAGCAGGCGGGATTGGCTTCCCACACTTAGCACCCAAACTTTGGAACACCTTACCCAACTCACTCAGAGCAGAGAGCTCCCTCACACCCTTCCGGAAAAAGCTCAAAACAACACTCTTTAACTAATACACCCTCAGTAACTAAGTGACTTTCATGTTTATGTAAGATGTCTGTAAAAGCACCACATGGTCCCCGGGCTGCTGCATGCTTTAAAAAGGTTAATAAATATAATTGCTAATACTTTCATTCTAGGTTTCCGGGGGAGCCCGGGAAAAGTCAAATGAAAATACTGGCAATTATGAATAGTCTGGCACCCGCCACATTTGTTTATTCATGAACTCAGAGAACCCGAGTTCATAAATATAGGATTGGGGCAGCTGGAGTAAATAGAAATTAAGGGTGGGGGCAGCACTCAGCAGGAGCACAGGGACAGGCCTCCAGCAGCAGCCTGCCAGCATTCTCTGCTCTCCAGCAGCAATAAGCAAACGCTCCCACTAGGGGGCTTTTGCTTGATTAGTGCCAAGACAGCAGAGTTAACATGAACATAGGAGGCTTGTTCATTTCACAAAATGGATGCCTCCTAGTCATTACAAATCCTGACTTTGAGGCTCATTTCCCGAACATTTTATATAGGAACGTTTTGTAAAAATGTTTTTTATATATATTTTTCATTATGACCAATCTTTTTAAACCATAACATTTTTGAGTGAACTATCCCTTTAAGTATGCGGCTAGAGAGGACTGGTCTTTGGTTCAGTTTTAACTATATCATATCCAAGAGTTCATTCTGATGGTTATGGTTCTCTCCTTTAAAAAACCAACTCACCTTAACAAATGTTTTCCGTTACACTGAGGGTGACACAGGGAATTATCCCAAACAGTATATAGCTCTGTTTTAAGGTGCCATTGTCAAGGTGCCATTATCAGTGAGCAATGAAACCCCATGCTATTGAACCTGACACAAATAAACATGTCTTGCTCTCCATAGTAGGGTGGTCTTGTAAACATTGTGAAATTGACGTGATGTAATTGTCGTGATGTCACTGCACAGAGCCGACTGGTGTCCTCTTCTGTTGCAGTTATTCCCAGGTGATTGCCGACTGGCCCGTGGCCGTGCTCGGGATATGTTCATTGCTGGTCCTGGTGTGCACCCTGGCTGGCCTGCTGGTTGGACACCTTCCAGATTTCTCTGAGCCTCTAATGGTAAGTGACGTCTGACGTGCACATGAGTTCTCAAAGCTGTTCTTGTGTAATAACACTGAGATGTATGCTAACTGTGTGTTGGTGTACATTGGCATGCCACTGGACACACCCACTCATGCAAATCTAGTAGCTAATGTGTATCTAATGCATGCATTCCCGCATACATTGCAGGCATACAATGTACATGTATGACCAAGCGAACCTCTAACCCATGTGTAATTTACACCTGCGTAACTTTTCCAAGTGTTATCCAAACCGTCAGTCTGGAAAAAGCTTTCTGAATTGGTCTGTATATGCTGTACAAAAAATATATATATTTGGAGTAATTACACTACCTCCTCCGCCATTATGTAAAGTCAGCACTACCTTTATAATGCCACGCCTTCAGTATCGCTCCTGATTACCCTCACATCCTCCTACTTGTGTCTGGTCCATTAGACCATTATTATGGACCCACATCAAGAGAAGCACAGGGCAGAGTGAAAGGTGCAATTGGTTCACAGCCTGCCTCTACATGCATATCAATGTGTCAGGCTCCATACTGTCAACTGTGCAGCGAATGCCAACGCCAGTGCTCCTTAATCACTCCATTATCAACATGGGGACAGTAATTGCACCTACAGTGACGGGAATTGGAAAGTCCATCACTGAAAGGTCGTTTTACTGTTTCCATAATGGAAATGGGAATTAGAAATAGTTATGTGGAGGCACAGAAATGTTTCTAGGGATCTTAAAAGAATCTTAGGGTCACTTCCCTTTCCCCTGTGCCTGGCTTCCAACTCGGGAGAACAGATGCAGGTGGAAAAGCTGTAAGAATGCCACTCTGCCATTGTGGCTATCGTTACGAGTTTGGCAGAATGACCTGTCCTAACTGTGTCAAAACCGAATACTGGGCGTCATTACAAGTTGGGCGTACCAGGTAAAAGTGCCAGTAATAACGCTTACCAGACCGGCCAGCTACAACTTTGCTGGTAGGCTTAAGGATTTATCTCTAGCTAAGAGCTGGAGGTAATTCTGACCCCTTCCGGCAAACACCTGCCTTTATTACCGGCACAGCCGGTAATAATGGCAAAATACCCCCATGGAGTACTATGGGACTCCATGGAATGGGGATTTACTGTGTATTCCGGTACTTGTAATCTGCCGGTAATACCGCATGATCAAGTAGAAAGAGCTTTTCTGTATATTGGCCCACATGTGTCTTTACCTTTTATATGACTATACCATTCTTGGGGTTCTTTGGTTCACAATAGATTGAAATGAAAACTGACAATGTTGAACCTTTGCATTGACTGTGATCAAGTAAAAAAGTCCATCAATACTGCATTGCCAGTGAAAAATCAGAGTCAAAACAACTCATTTGAACAAACCTCTTTGCGGGTTTCATATAAAAATAACCAAAATAGTTATTAACATTAAGGGACACTGAAAATGTAAAAATCACACTGTGCCCTATAACCTATGAATTCAATAGCCAGGTGGAAGCGTTCATTTGGGTTTTACATTTCTCATGAGTCAGATTTGGTTACAAGCTCTTAAGAGTGAAAGTAACTTGCATTTCTGCTGCCTCCATGCTGCTCCACCATACAAATGCCCCAGTATATGCACCGCATGCATTTTGATGCCGGCGCAAATGCTGGGGATCCCTATGGAGCCCGCTGGCTTTATGAGCCAGCATAAATCAGGCAGACTCCATATGGATACGTTGTAAACGCTGCCTGCCATTAAACTCTGCCGCCCATGCTTGCCCGGCAGGCAGAATTTACAATTAGAATTAAATGCTGCCTACCATGTTTGCATGGTAGGCAGTGTTTAATTATATTTGTAAATGTTGCATGCATGGTAGGCAGGGTTTACTCATTTGCATGGTGGAGTACAAATGTGCAGGGCAAAAGGCGGTATACACACTTGCACGAAAATCTGGCAGAGGGAACGTGTCTATGACTGAATACAAAAGTACCAGGTTCCGCCGTCAAATTACGACATTAAGCAAAGTTAGATCCTGCCTGCTTTACCACCACCATACAACACATAATGAAGCCCTACGTGTCCTAGTGACAGAGACACACATACATATATGGGTATTCATATTTACTAAGTACGCTTGTGGCCTAGATGCTAACTGATCAAAACAGTAATAAGAAGGCAATCTTGCTTTGAGACATTTGATAAAGTCGATACAGAGAGTGATGTGTCCAGGCGTTACCATTAACATATGTGTTTGATTGACAGAGGGGTTTTGAGCCCAGAGACACTGACATTGGAAGGAAACAAGTTGTCTGGAAAAGTGTGCAGAGTCACACAGGCTTTAAGAAGACATTGTCCCTCTACCCTTATGCAGAGAAGAACAGGTACAATAACATTTATATTTCTTAGGATGTGCGTGATGTGGTTTATTGAAACATATTTGAATAAGAGCACCATCTTTGTTTTTTTCAGTATGAAACTCAAGTATAATTGTTTGGAGTGGCTAGTGGCTATTTTTTACGTGTTCTCTTCTGTAGCTCTCGCAACACCAGCTTGGTTATCTTCAGCTATAATTCTCAACTGAAATGCAGCTTCAAAATAGTTAAGGCCAGTTTTTAAATCTGCAGTTAGGAAAAGAAGCTTTTATTTTGCTTCTGAATAAGAACACATTCACAAACGTTGGGATGGAAGCACGTGCAATGCTGGCTTGTCAGCTACCAAACACACAGCAAACTGCATTAGCTCACTTTGTGCTATGCTGTGCCCTTGGGGGAGAGGGGAAAAACATATGCAAATCAATCGAGCTCACACCGAAAGAGCACACTGGCTAGACATGTTAGGTTACGTTGCCTGTCAAATGAATGGTCACTCTAATGGTGATCTGTCTACCGAGGTAATACACTTTGAAGAGGTATGATCTGTAAAATATAATGGCCAGAACTATCAAAAACAATTCATCCGAGACCTCTCGCAGGGCGCAGATAAAGTTGGCAGCCTAAATAGCACACTCCCGGCTCCTGGCTGTTCTAAGGAGCTCCATTCCTGTTCTGATGTCTACAGGCGAGCCATTTTTGGTGGTGGAGTGCTTCTGAAGAACGTGGGCACCGCCTGCATGTGCCCCTTCCCCAGCTATATGCTTTCCCTCAGTCACAACAAGGTCAGAGGTGGGGCTCATGAGACGACGCAGGCTGTCCAGCCGAGGGCCCCTGAAATAGGTGATCGTACACGGTGGTTGGAAGGTCCGAGCACTGCTGAGTGCAGCGACCTGTGACCACAAGGCTGGTGTGAGGCTGCGCTGCGCCCCCGATGGAGACTTGCTAACTGGTGAGCAGAGCTGTGTGCTTGCATGTATCTCGCACATCACAGGAGAGGCCCTGCTTCAGGTGGAAATGCAAATTCTACAATGGTGAGGGCTTGGGAGATCCGGGATGCCAAGGCGCCGGGCGCTTGTGAGAGGGCGGCAGGTGCGTGGATGCTTGCCTCAAAGACTGGTTTATGCCTATGGAGAGCCTGGAGCAAGGCTTGCCCAGTGCCTGGGAAGACGTGGGCTGCCAGACCAAGACACTCATGATTGCGGCCACATTTTGGTGGTTGACTCGCCCCGGCTGGTGACACGCTTGTGACGTCCCAGTAGTGTGCAGCGCATGCACGAGCCTCGTTCCCGGCCGCGCATGCGCAGGTAAATAAACGGCGCCCGTGCGGCAGTTCCCGCCGGGACGCGGACGAAGCAGCAACGCGTCCCGCGTCGTCCTTGACTGTGTGCCGTGTGTGCGTGCGTGCATGCAGGAGTGAGTGCGGGCCCCTCACCCGACCATCTGGGGTGAGGACACAACAACTGGCGACGAGGAGGAGCGCCACGACTACGCTCGCCCCGACGTATAACGAACGTCGGATCAGTGGTGCTGCGTATCATGGCTTGACACGGACCCGGCGCGAACGCTACGATTAAGGTATCGCAGCAGTAGCGGCCTGCACAGGTGCTCGTGCGCTGCTGCGCTTCCGCAACGTGGTAATTTTTGGAACCCTGGTCGTTCCCACCCACCTGGGGGCGACCCTTTACTTCTGACACAGAAAGGAGTGGTCAAGACACGTCGTTGGTGATCTACATATCAGGTTTGCGGCCTCTGTGACACCAAGAGGTGCCTGTGCGACCTGCAACAATGGCAGAAAGTGATGGGGAAGCTGAGACTGCATGTGGCACAATGGGGCCACAACAAGGATCTCTGAACCGATGCAGGAGTTTGACATATCGGGACCCCCATCCAAATTGGGGCCAAGATGGTTGCTCTGGATTAAAAAACTTGAAATGTACTTCACAGCGACCGGCATCACCGATGATGCCGCGAAAAGGGCGACGTTGCAGTACTCTGCAGGGCTGGACGTCATCCGCATTTTTGAGGCATGCAATCTGCAGGTGGTCACATATGCTACGGTCAAGACTGCTTTGGAAAACCACTTCATACCTCAGTCGAATATGGACTATGAGAGATTCCTGTTCTGTGGTGAGAAGCAGAAAGATGAAGAACCTCTTGATCAGTTTTGTGCCAGGCTGAGAATGATGGCCACTGCATGCCGCGGGGACAATGAGAGTCTATGATACGGAACCAGGTAATACAGGGTTGTAGCTCGAGTAAGCTAAGGAGACAAGTATTGCGAGAACCTGGATGGACACTAACACAAATATTGGACAGTGGCAGGACGTTTGAACTGGCGGAATCGAGAGGCGCAAAGATGGACGCAGCCAGGCGCCCAGGTATGGCAGACGAGGCGCATGCCATTAGCAGACGTGGGGACACAAAAGAAAAGTGGGGCCAGAAAAAACTAGAAACTCGCAATCCTCCAGGATCGGAGTCAATATGTCAATACTGCGGTTATGACCTGCCACATTCAGAGGAATGCCCGGCCAAATCAAGATCGTGTGGCCGGTGCGGTGGACCAGGGCACTATGCCCGTATGTGCCGTGCCCCAGCCCCGGTATCTGTACAGAGAGGCCCAGCAAGAAGTCGCGGTGGCGGATCCGGAAGACTACGGAGCATTGCTGCTCTCGAACAGGAAATACAAAGGCTGCAGCTAGCTGAGGAAGAGGAGGAGGAGGATGAAGAAGTGTTCTTCATATATAACCTAGCGCCGGGAACCAGGAAGAAGAGGCAACCCAAATGCATGGTGGACATACAAGGTGTGCCGACACAGGTGTTAATTGACACTGGGGCCTCCGTATGTGTATTGGCCGAAGAACAATACCAAAAACTTCCGGGACCCCCCGCGTTAGACAGCTCCGCAGCTAAAATATTCACGTTTGGAGGTGACACCCCGTTACCCATCAAGGGTGTGTTCGTCACGCCGGTCACCAAGGGTGACAAAGCAATCAAAGCATGTTTTTTTGTCACGGACGTGAGTCTTCATTCATTACTCAGCTGTGCAGCATCGGAGGCTCTTGGTTTGATGCATTTCGCACTGGAAGTGCATCAAATAGACGTTGAGTGCCTGCTGGACAAATATGCAGGCATTTTTGAAGGAGTCGGGGAAAATGAAGGCGCCCCCGATAAGGCTGCATATCGACGACACCATCAGACCGACCGCTCTGAAACACAGACAAATTCCGTTCCATCTCAGGGAAAAAGTAGAAGAAGAGCTGCGGTCGCTGGTTAACATGGATATCATTGAGAGGGTGGAAGGGCCCACACCATGGGTTTCGCTGATAGTAGTCGCCCCCAAACCTAAGCAGCCGGGAGCAGTAAGGATCGGCGTAGACATGCGCCTCGCCAATGCGGCGATTAAGAGGGAGAGACATCTAACGCCAACCCTCGACGACATCGTAGGTGAACTTCAAGGGGCACGGGTGTTCTCCAAGCTGGATCTACGAGCGGGATATCACCAACTGGAGCTCCACCCCGACTCAAGATTCATCACAACTTTCACAACACACGAGGGCCTATACCAATTTAAACGTTTGAGTTTTGGAATATCATCTGCGGCTGGAGTATTCCAGAACACAATTAGGGGAGCATTGGCGGGGCTGACAGGTGTCCTAAACATAAGTGATGACATTTTGGTATTTACAACCTCAGAAGCGGAGCACCTAAAACGTCTAGAATGCACTCTAAAGAGATTGAAAGACCTGGGGCTCACGTTACACCGCCAAAAGTGCGAGTTCTTCAAGGACCGGATAGGGTTTTTCGGCTTCATCTTCCAGGCCGCAGGAATATCACCAGACCCGGAAAAAGTCAGAGATATTCGAGAAGCAGCGGCGCCACAATCCCCTACGGAAGTAAGGAGCTTCTTAGGGATGGTAACGTACTGCGGGCACTTAATAAAGGGACTGGCGTCGATGGCGGAACCTCTCAGGGCACTAACAAGAAATGATGCAGTGTGGAAATGGGAGTCACGAGAACAAGAGGCATTCCAGGCCCTAAAGAATGCCTTGTCGGATGGAGACACCATGGCATACTTCAACCCAGCGGTGGAGTCAGAGGTAGTGGTGGATGCGAGCCCAGTCGGTGTGGGAGCAGTGCTGTTACAACCCGATGAGCGTGGAGATATGAGACCGATTGCCTACGCAAGCAAAGCACTATCCAGCACAAAGATGAGATACTCCCAGAAAGAAAGGGAAGCCCTGGCCATCCTATGGGGCTGTCGCCACTTTCGCCTGTACATATTGGGCAAACCGGTAGTGGTGGTCACAGACCACAAGCCGCTGCTGCCTATACTAGCGGGTGCATCATCAAAACCCCCATCTCGCATTGAGAGGTGGATACTGGCCTTAATGGAGTACGGAGTGAAGCTGGTATACAGACCCGGGACTAACAACCCCGCAGACTATTTGTCAAGGCATCCAAACAAAGAAAGTGCAGAAGGGGACTGCAGTGAAATGGACTGCAACAGTCTACTCTGCCAGATAGTGGAAGGTGCGCTCCCCAGGGCACTGTCGAGACTGGCGATCGCCACAGAGTCATCTAAAGATGAGGTCTTCGACATCAGCAAGGCTGCGGTGAGAAGTGGAGACTGGAGGGAAGTCCTGCGCAATAACTCGCGGCGCCAGGAGCAGGCCCAGAAAGACCTACAGGCACTCTGGAGGGTGAGAGATGAGTTATCGATCTCTGATGATGGGCTGTTACTCAGGGGCCGACAGATCGTCATCCCGCGAGAGCTCAGGCTGCGGATACTGGAGTTGGCGCACATTGGACACCAGGGCGTCGTGAAGACAAAGGCAAGATTAAGGCCAAAAGTATGGTTTCCAGGCTTGGAAGAAAGGGTGGAGGGCTTTGTAAAGAGATGTCTGGTCTGCCAAGCTGCCACGCCAGGGGACAAAGCACCACCAATCAGCTTGATGGAACGCAGCACAAAGCCGTGGAGTACGGTACACATGGACTTTGGCGCGACGGGCCGGGGGATGTATTTTCTGGTAGCAGTGGATCAATGGTCTAGGTACCCGGAGGTGGAGGTGGTCGAGTCGACGGCTACCGAGTACACCACGGCGGCGTTGGACAGAATGTTCGCAACGCATGGGTTTCCCGACACCGTGTGCTCAGACAACGGACCACCGTTTACAGACCGCCAATTTGCCCAGTACCTGAGTGAGAGGGGGATAAAACATCGGAGAGTGTCCCCGTTATGGCCGCGCGCAAATGGTGAGGCCGAAAGAATGATACGTACGCTCAATAAGGTGTTGCGAATCTCAGCCAGCAATGGGGAACCTCTCAAAAAGAGAATTGTGGAATTCCTTCGAGTGCACCGCACGACCCCTCACCAGTCCACCGGGGTTGCCCCAGCCGAAGCACTCTTCGGGCGCTGCCCGAGAGGGATGATACCGGAAATGGATGACCGGAGACCCGGAGTCATAGACGACGAAAGGGTCCGAGAGGAACGGGGGGAACGCAACGAGAAGGAGAGCGAACGAGAGGGCTGCAAGAAAAGGAGGTACAAGTCGGAGACTCCGTCCTCGTCAAGAATCGGCACCCGGAAGGGAAACTGTCCTTGCCATTTGAACCACGTCCCTGGAAGGTGACCCAGGTGAAAGGCACTATGGTGACTGCGGCCAGTGAACGCGCCACCGTCACCCGCAATCGATCGTTCTTCAAGAAAGTGGACGTCGTGCCTGAAGCTCGGACATCAGGGGAGTCCTCAATGCGGGGATCAAGCCCGGAGGTCCAGGAAGGCGAGCCGTCGAGAGATCCGGACCCGACCCGTGGCGCTGACTGTCTCGTGCCCACGGTCGTGCCAAGATATCCAGTTCGAGGGGGAAGGAGACTTCCGGCTCATCTCAAAGATTACGTGATGGACTCGGGTGACTGACCTAGGTAGTCCTGAAGCTTACACTTTATGTGGGCGATGTTTGTGTTACAGTTACGGTGATCACGTGAGTACAATTTGTTCGTACTACACTGCTGTTTGTTGTTATAGAAAAAAGAAGGGATGTGACGTCCCAGTAGTGTGCAGCGCATGCGCGAGCCTCGTTCCCGGCCGCGCATGCGCAGGTAAATAAACGGCACCCGTGCGGCAGTTCCCGCCGGGACGCGGACGAAGCAACAACGCGTCCCGCGTCGTCCTTGACTGTGTGCCGTGTGTGCGTGCGTGCATGCAGGAGTGAGTGCGGGCCCCTCACCCGACCATCTGGGGTGAGGACACAACAACGCTGAGGTGCGCTGGTATTGTCGGAAGGGCAGAAGGGCTGTGGGGCACAGGTTTGCAAGGAGGTGCAGAAGGCTGGGACGAGAACCGAGGACGGGCTTGCAGTTTCCCGGTTAGTTGCTGATTCCCTGGTGTTCTGTTGTGGTGGGTATTGAATGAGACAGCCTGTTGGGAAAAGCTTAGCGTAGGGGAGGAAGGGCTCGCCCCTACCTGGATGCGCCAGGGGGAGCTGAGCATCGCTATACTGCTGAGAGCAACCGGAATCCTCCTGCCTCCTGAGGATCATGGGTGGTGGCCCGGAATAAACAACGTGACACAGGTGCAGGCCCGACAAATGAGCGGAGGCTGGAGTGGGTGGGGGGGAGTTGGGAGCTCTCCATACGGACATTCACAGTGCCCTATGGGAAATTAAGAGCAGTGGTGCACATGTCTGCGTTCAGGGAGATAGTGGAAAAATTGGCAGATATGGTGGAAGCCCAGAACATAATCGGCTCATGACGCAGGTCCTGGAAATAAAGATGGCGACAAGGTTGAACGAATTTGAACACAGGTAGAGTGAGGTGCGAAGAAAGCAGGATCATATGAAGAATAGAGAACAGAGGAATAACATAGGCTTGTGTGGCTTCCCACAGACAGATGGAGACACACCCTTCGATCTCGAGAGACGGGTAAAGGATTTGATCAAACGCCTGTTAAGTCCAGAAGATTCCAGGACTGTGATGTTCGACAGGATTCATAGAGATGCAGGTTCTGGGTGAAGGCCCAGATCGGTCGTGGCCAAATGCCATTAGTTCCCGAATAAAAAAGACATTCTCAGGAAGGCCCGGAACATGGGATCGTTTGAGTGGGAAGGTGCCTTGATCAAGGTGTCTCAAGATTTGTTGGCACATACCCTGGATCAAAGGCGACAATGTAAGCCATTAACATCTTGGCTACAAACAGAGGGGATTAGTTATAGCTGGAGATACCCCTTTGCCCTGTCCTATGGGATTAGTGGTAACATTGCTAAATTAAGGAATGGAATATGGCTGAACAACTTCATGAACTACAACGTGCCAAGAATCATTCTAGGCAGGACGGGCAATTAAAGATGAGGGAAAGATTCAAGAATGCCTTTGCGCAGCATGGTGTGAGGAAAAGAGTAACTGGAGTTCAGTAGCTACGGAATTCTGAAAGATGAATGCCTCTCCCCCTAAGAATGCATCATAGATTTTTCTCTCACAGTAGGAAATGTTGGTTACACTCGGCATATTGTTTATGGTTTTGGCTGTCTGACGTCGGGGAGGAGGGACTGCTGTCAGTCAGGGAGGCGAAGGAGTGAAAAGGGCATGTTGGGTAGGTGCGTGAGGAGGGTGGTGATCTGCATTTCTAAAGGCCCAGGGTTATCTGGATGTCTCGGTGGGTTAAGTTACAGTTTAGGTTCATCATTGCGCCTAGAAACACTTGTGTACAGGCACGTTATCAATGACATATATCATATCATGTGGTTTATAAGTTTGTTTTGGTTCTTGTACTTGGGGTATGAAGGGGAGTTGGAGTAGTGATGGGACTTGGCAAAGAGGTTGTTCTTTCTAGGTAAAAGAATGGAAAATGATTCTTGGGAATGCTGTGTGGCGGTGAGGTTGGTACGAATTGATAAATTGATCAAGCGAAATGGGTGACATCACTGTTGGAACGCTGAATGCGAAGGGGATCAATTCTCCCCATAAGTGCTCTCTACTACTGAGGGATTTTAGGTGGCTCCACCTCAGGGGTTTGTTTCTTCAGGAGACACATTTTAGGAGTGGAGGTGAGTTCCGCCTGCAGGGCAAGGCGATTGGACAGTATATTTTGGGGTGTCAGAAGGGGAGAGGAAATGAAGTGGAGTGGTCATTATCCTGGCAAAATCCCTTTTACTGAAAGAAGCTCCGGTGAATAGGGCGTTCGATGGGAGCCTGCTCATGGTTACAGGGTTTCTTGGAGAGGCTAGGATTTAGTTCGTCCTTTTGACGCCCCCTGTGTGGGTCATTTGCCTTTTATTAGAAAGGCTTTCGCTGCTATGGAACAATCGACAGGGGGACTGACGATAGTGGGTGGCAGGGGCGTTGCTGGGGGGGGCTAACGGGGCTATAGCCCCTGATCTTTTGGTTGTAGCCCCGGATAGAATCTCAGGAGCTACAGCCAAAAGACTAGCTAGCCCCCAGTCCCAACAGTTCCGACATCAGCTTAGCCCAGGGTCTTTTCCAGACCTAGCAACTCCCCTGGCGGGTGGAGATTTCACTATAATCCGAAACCCAAGCTGGATTGGAAATCAGGACAGGCAAGTGCTCAAAGGGAGCTTTACAGGGAGAATGGGGAGTTCATGATCCTTTTTGGGGATCACTTTTGGTTAGACGTATGGAGATCTCACAATAGCCTGCAAGGGGGGTACACCTTCTTCTTGAAATTATAGCATGGTGTGTTCATGACATTGCTGTAATGACACTTACCTTGGGGCCTGTAAGCAAGGGGCCCTCAGGTGGCATTGGAATGATTCGCTCCTTCGAGACATCTTTAGGGAATTCATTTATGGAGATGGAAATTGGTTTATTTTTTAGACTAATGACACAGGAGAGATCTCGCAGAGGCATACTTGGGAGGCAGCAACAGCCACTTTCAGGGATCTCCTTATTGCTGAAGGGGCCTGGAAAAAGCGAGAAAGAGGCTTGGTGGAGAGGAGGTTAATGAAAGACATTGTCCAACTGAGGGCCAGTCTTAAGGTTGAACAGGAAGTGATAGAGGCAGTGTTGCTCTCTATTAGGGAGAACAGACAGGAGTTGCATTGCTTGCTTCTGGGGGAGGCCAGCAGAACTATGAATTTCATTAAAAAAAGTCCAATGAGAAAGGGGATAGGGTGGGGTCCATTCTGACCCATAGGCTTTAAGCTGCAAGGAATAAGAGAAGGGTAGAGCTGATAAGGGATGAGGCAGGAAACAAGGTTCAGAATCATGAGGGGCTTCTTCAGCGGTTTGCATAATTTTATGAAAACCCTTTACAGTAGTGAAGAGACTGCCTCAGAATCTGAGGTCAAGAGATACTTGAGTGATATCCTCCTTCCTTTTCTGTTGACTGAGTATATGGAGACCACAGAGGAAGATCACCTTAGCCAAGGTGAAGAGGACAATTTAAAATTTGAAGACGGGAAAGGCCCTAGGAGAAGATGGCTTCACATAAGCCTTTTATAAACTCTTTACGGTCCTCTTGCCGCCCTTACTTTGTCAAGCTATTCAATAGTATTAAAACTGGTGGTGATGTACCCCCACCTTCCTTGAGGACTTGAAAACAGTAATCACAAAAGAGGCTAAGGATTTGACCCAATGCTCATCTTATAGACCAATATCCCTCTTAAATATAGATGCCAAGATCTTCACATGGGCCCTGGAATTGAGGCTTGAGATGGTTCTCCCGAAATTAGTTCACCTGGACCAGGCTGGCTTTGTATGAAAAGGGCAAGGGGCGGATAATCATAGAAAGACGCTGGATCTCCTCGCTTCCCTGGAGGCTCGGAGTGGAAGGGCACTGATACTCCCGCTAGATGCTGAAAAGGCATTTCACTGGGTCAGCTGGTCTTTTATGAGAGTGATACTGAGGAAGGTGGGCATGGGGGAATGTGGATCAGTTGGATTGGGGCTCTATATTCGGGACCGTCCACCAAAGTGCATCTTAATAGGATGGAGTCATGTTCCTTCTTCTTGTATAGAGGTACTAGACAAGGTTGCCCACTTTCCTCCTTGCTCTACGCACTAGTGATGGAACCACAGGCATCCACAGTATGAGAGGACCAGAATATTCAAGGGATCTCGATTCAGGGACAGACTTACAAATTGGCCTTGTTGTGTGTGCCCAGGCCGAGGGAGTCCATTCTGTACCACCTTTCAGGATTTAAGATAAATATTACCAAGTTGGTTCTCTTCCTGACAGGACCGGGAGAGGGCGCCACATTGGAATATCTTCAGACCCTACTGTTTATTATTAATGAAGATGGTTTCAGATACCTAGGAGTGCAGATACCCAGATATTTGAATGAGTTGTTTGATGTGAATTATCTAGCCCTCTAGGCCAGACTTAGACAGGAGCTGGAAAGGTGGGGTAAGATGCAACTATCTTGGATGGCTAGGCTCAACTGTATTAAGATAATGCTTTTCGCCCAAGTTATTCCTGTTTCAAATGGTGCCCAGAGTGGTGCTGTATATCTTTTTCCAAATGATTAAGCAGGCGTTTTTGCGCTGCCTCTGGAAGGGGGCCCATTCTAGGATTGCTTACAATACGCTTATCCCGTGAAAGAGGGGAGAGGTGGGGCTCCCCGACTTGTGAAAGGTAGCCCAGCTTACAGGGGTGCCCCTAAAATACAGGTACCCCTAATCCTGCTCACACCAGAGTAAATCTACCTCTCTATGGAATTAAGGCCAAGAGTCTATCTTGCAAGGATAACAAACTTTAATCTGTACAAAGATGAGGATGGGGGGCAGAGGACTCTGCTCCCCCACCCCCCGACCAGCATTCTGTCTTCTGTGGCTGGCTCCTGCAGACTAATGCCAAGCAGGCACCTTTATATACTGTTCAACTTGGTCACTGGATACTGGCATAGCTCTTCCAAAACTGCTCTTCTTGCCTTACAAGGGATTCTGCAGTCACCCTTCTTGCATGGCCAGGTTACAACCTACTTAACATATTGCTGCCTCTGCAGGAATACATTGTAGCTCTTATTTAGCATCATTTTCTGTATTATAAACAGTTATATATAAACACACCTTCCCGCCATACTCTCAACACTTCACTCAATATTCTTATATTTTATCTGGTCCAGTAATTCTGCTTAAAACCAAATTTTCACATAATGTTGCATTCTTTGCATGAGCATGTACACTCCCCTATTCTTAGTCTGCATGGGCATTTGATGGACAGGACAAAGCTGCTCAGTTACCTCGTGCTCTCTGCCAGCCTTAGCCGACAACAGGCAATGTCTGTACGCAATTTTTAGCACAGGCTACATTCACCATGCTTTGAGAAAAGCTAACTACAATTTAAGAGTTTTACAAATATATTCAGCTAAATAATTATGTGTACCTTATATTTAAGTACTAACTATCTTCATTTAGTGACCCTCTTCCCCCCTGGACTCTTGTAGTGCTTAGAAAACCGTTAACAGAAATCTTGCCTAATTCTAAAGTGCTTGGGAAGCTTGGGAATGAAGAAAAGCACTAGCTCCTTCTCAACATTCCCCCTTTCGTTACTTCTACAGTAATTAACTCATCCCCACCCGACATATCTACAAACCCAGAAATATTAGTTTGAGTTTCGCTGTTTATTGTATGGTAAGGGGTTTTGGATCCCCCAATTGATACCATCATCTTTGCACTATTAGGGATTATATGAACACAACATCAGAGACCCAATTGGCATGTGCAGAAAGAACCAAGAAGGACACGATCACAGGAACCAGTAGTTTTACTACTGCCCCAAGCCATGACGGGACCTTCTCAAAGGCAAGCGATAGCCACTACGCGTTCTGTACTCCACCTGCTTTCTTCATTTGAACACCTAAATTGTGCACCGCCTTGATGACGTGGGATAGTGACTTATTCTCAGCATCCTCCAGGGGTATAAAATTACAGCAGCTGCTTGTACCTCAGGAGCCAAAAAAGATGAAAAAGAAAGTTTCTGCTGAGCTAAAAAGTCAATACTTGTCAGGTATTCCTCCGAGCAGTGTGGAACAGTCTCTTGAGACTGTTTGATCTCTTCTTTCTTCCCCGCCATTGAAATCGTCCTTTTTCTGGCAGCATATCAAATTCTTGTGTGATCTGCAAGCTTCTTTCTGCTTCTTTAGGTGCTAGAGTGGCTGTTGGCACCTCGACAGTCATTTCTTCTCTCTTCAGGTGTTCTTCCAGGATTACTAGTAGCACTGGGTGCAGGGTAGCCAGTGAACACTTGCCCTTCCAAGATATTAGGAGGTACAGGTAGGCTTATCAGCCACAAACCCAGTAGTAATCCGTCACCGCTGCTGAACCTTTCGTCATACCAGGGATCACAAGCGGGTGGTTGCACTGTGTGTTTGTGCCACAAGGAACTGTTCCTTCATTGGCTCTATGTACTCGCACTGTTTTCTTCATTGTTGCAATCTGTGTCAGCCTTGTGATGGGTTGGGACCATATTTGTGCACACGTAGTCTCTACTTGGGATATTGCTTCTCCACTGTACTCGATCAGTCCCTCTGCCGGGCACGTCACTGTGGTGCCCTGACATTTGTTGCTATTTGAGTAACCTCCCAAGGAAAAATATGGTCCTTGTAGACACTGGCGGTATTTCGTGTTGCCATTACATAACACTGGGTATAGATCAATGCTCCTCAACTGCACGCTGTGTGCCTGGAATGTATCTGTATCCCCTATAGTGCAAGATGTACCAAGCATTGTACCTCTGTAATTGGGACTGGATGTGGAACTAAAACCTTCAGAGCCCCTGATGTGTGCGGGATAAGTGCACACACGTAACAGCTTTCATTGATTTTCTTCCTGCAATGTGCATATCAGAGTACCAGCTATTCAATGTTTCTAAATGCTGGATGTCAGAAATAGTGTCAAAGCCCAACCCCTTATATAAATCATATGTCATTCATACTTCCTGTATCATTCGTCTAAGAAAACTGGTAGGGGTGGCCAGCAAAAAGTGAGCCATTTTGTATTTCCTTTTTTATAGACATTAATTTTAGCATGTTTTTCCCAACTGTCCAATACCCCCTTTATATAGCCACCCCATATAACAGACATGCCTTCATTCACCCCAACAACCACGACCAGTGTCATACAAAACAACATAGTCCTTTATAGAATACATAGTTCCTTTAACAAATTACTTTTGTCTTAATCTAATCTATAGATAACAGAGAGGGCGGTCAGCCATCTTTGCTTATTCCTGGAGAGGAGAAAAAAAAGGTTATCAAGGAAGAGAGAGAAAGAGAGAGAAAGAAAGAGGAAGAGAGAGAGAGGGAGAGAAAAGGGGAGAGAGAGAGAGAGAGAGAGAGCGAAAGAAAGAAAAGGAGAAAGAAGAAGAGGGAGGAGAGGGAAGAGAGAAGGGGAAGCAAGGGAGACCCTTTTTCCACCAGGGGTGACCAGGTTCTGGACCTTCGAAAATTGAGAAATCAAAAAAATTGAAAAAGATAAAAAAGAAAAAACAATAAAAAAATGAAAAAAGAAAGAAAAAATAAAATCAGTCGTGTGCCACTGCACACCACCCTGGCATGGATCATCAAAAATTTCTCTTCTTTGGCTATGCCCTTACTAAACTTTGCCTTGTCACAGGTGCTCTTCGGACATCCGAGAGATGCACCCAATATCTAACTCCTTCATATGGACGGCGAGAGGAGTACAGAACACCACCTCATATGGACCTTTAAACCTGGGACTGATCAGTTCCCCCGATAATAATGGTCCATTTGTAATATGGGCAGTGCTGTGTATGGAACTATGGTCTTGCTTTCTACAGGGGTGGTCACTATTTCTCCCCCCCACCCCCTTTACCGTGCCCCACTACAGCCCTTGTGTGCCTCTGTCCCATCCCCATGTAATTTATTTATGACCTATCAACATATAATATGTCTCCTTCCGTCAATGCATGAGCCGTTCATCAGAGTGGGAAAATAAATAAAACTCCTGTGTATTATCCGAAGTTGGTAAAACACGGGCCGTGCAAATAGCTGAAGTCCTCAAATTGTCTAGTCACTTTGTCAGTCCATTCAAATGTACTTTTAAGTCCTCTGTCCTTCCCTGAGACTTTGTAACAGTGCCCTTGTGTAGACTGCGTAGTCTAGGATCCATGCCCTACAATAATTACATAAGCCCAAAAAACTGCTACATTTCCTTCACAGTACTGGGCCTAGGGGCGGTGCATACTGCCGCCGCCCTATCTGATAATATTTCTACCTGTTTACAAAAAATGAGTTGTCCCAAGTATAGTCCCTCCTGTTGGCAGTATTGTAGCTTCTTTTTATCTGCCTTGTACCCTTTGTGAGCCAGCAATTACAATAATGTAACAGAATCCTTCCCTCCAACCTTTCAGAACTAAGGTCATCACTTGGTTACTCAACAAATAACCAACCATGTATGTATGCATACCTAATGTACAAATGTATCCTTCACTATGTCTGCCTATTATTATCTATGCACTAACTGCTTTCGTGTCAACTATACATATGCTTCACTACTGTACAATTATACCCTACCTTTGCCTGTAACTTGATGTTTAAGCGCCCATATACCTCGGGGTCATCCACATACTGGACTTCAATGTAATCTGTACTGGGGTCACATCTCTCAGTAACCCAACATCATGTGGATCAACAGTCCATAATTAATGCTGGCACATATTGCATGTCCTCCTAAAAAATAAAAATGGCTCACCACTGCCATCAGGGGGCACTGTAACTTCCTATACTGCACCATGATATCACAGGGGATGCAGACTTCCAAAATAATCTCCTCATTATGTTCACTGTCCTCAAATAAATCCTCATTAGTCATTTTTTTAAATTACACTGTCGGATCTACACATAGTACCGTACCCCACTCACACCCGCCCTGGTCTGTTCCAATCAGGACTACTCTTTTATCTGACACTACCAGTCCTTGTGAATATAATGACAATATTGTCCCTGCCACCATCTCGGGTGGCACCATGGGTTGGAAAGTAAAATCTGCACGCTCTTGTCAACATGTTGTCGCAATTGGAGGCACTGCTTTTACTAATACCTTTAAAACGATAGAAAAATATATCTTGGACCACAGGAACCTGTACTACTGTCTTCCTCGCCATTGCATTGATTATTACTATTGCTTGAGCTACACACATCCACACGGAGTGGACCACACTACCCCTTGATCTGTGAATGATATAGTTCTATTTAGTGTACTGAGCAGATCCCTACCCAACAAGTTCAGAGGGAAACTCTGTGAAATAACAAGGGGGCTCATACTACCTCTCCTCCCACTTTTATATCCAGATCCTCAGTGTATGGAACTGTAGAAATAGGCCCAGAGAATCCCTGCATGTAAAGAGATTTACCTGATAATGGAAAGTTCCCCTCCATGATGCATGATTTGGTTGCACCTGAATTTACCATAAATATAAATGGCCTGTTTCCTATTTCCACCTCCATCAAGGGCTCATCTTCAGGGTGTGTGCGGTTATTAATAGGATTGCACATGCGAGTGCTTTCTGTGGGCTGTCCTAATCAGAATATCTATTTGTCCCGGGGAATGAAAATGTTCTGCCCCATCATTGCAACTTCTTGGAATGGGGCACCTGTTCCCCCTGCCATCCTGTTAAACTGTGTTCCCTCACTCTGCTGTAGTTGTTGCCTATGTTGCCCTTACCTGTCTGCCCCATAAGGGGACTGATTTTGACCCCCTCGCCAAATTCCTGTTGTCTCCTTCCTTGAGGCCCTTGGAATCCCTGCTCTGGAGGTGATGGCCCATAATTAAATCTCATCCCAGGCCTGTTCCTGCATTCCCTTGCGAAATGCCCCCATTTCTCGCAATACCAGCACTGTGATGTTCCCAATCCTCCTCCCCGATGCCCTATCCTCCCAAAGCCTCCTGCTCTTGCTCCTCGAAATCCTCCTCTTCCCCATGGTGCTCCTTCATACTGCCACTGTGGGGTGGGGTACTGTCCCCCCACCCCATTGTCCCTGTCCTCCTTCACCCCATAGTGCCGCAATTGTGGCATTCACAATTTGTTGAGTGTCTCCTGTTCTTTCCCCCTGAGCCAGTGTCTTCACTGGTGCTTGAACGACAACCTTATTTAGTTTCTTTTCCACTTGTTTTGCCTCATCAGTTTGCCACTTCTGGACTCTCCCTGTCCCGCTCCTTGATTCTCTTACAATTGTGGACTAATATACTTTGTATCTCTGCCCACCCTTTGGCTTCAATTCCCACAATTGTATCTAGTGCCTTCTGGACCTCTTTTGGTAGTCCTCTCTTTACAATAAAATAGAATAATGGTACTGTCTCAACTCTCCACATGTCCTGTAACTTAAGAATAAACCTAACTGGGTCCTCATCATCACCGATTGTGCACTGCATTAAACAATGTAAGTCGGGTATCTGGGTACATCCTTCGTAGGGCAGCCCATACCCTTGCCCTTACCTCATCAAAGGCTGCTCCATCATGTTCATTATCTGCAAGACTTACCCTACCCCTTGCCCATATGTCCCCAGCCTGGTCCCCAGCTATGGTGACCAGTAGACTCTTAAAATCTCCTAGTGCTAAGGCCACCCCTGCTGTTTGTTATTCAAATTCATAGATCCATTTACTAGCTCCGGCTATAAGCTGGGGGAGAGCTTTAATCAAATTATTTTTGTCCATTTGAGGCCATGGCTCTTACTGCATTATCCCAACTCCTTTATGTATTAGAGCCATATGCATATCTATTTTGTCTTCTACCTCTTTAGTATTCTTCTGATCTTAAACTACCATGATTAAATCTGGTCTGTTTCTTGGTCTGTCCCTCCTCACTGCCTCTTGTGGCAGGGACAGGTTTCTCACCACCTCCTCTCCTTGATCTCCTTCTTGCCCTGCCTCTTCATTATTTCTACCACCTTGATCTTCATCTCCATTTTCCCTTGCTTGTTCTACTTCTTGTCCCAGGACCGTCCATACCCTCTGCCCATCATCTTTTTCAACACAAACATTACTTATTGCCCCAGGGTTGAATCTAAACAAAAAATCTCCTGACTTCCAATCCCCTATTTTCTGCACCGGTACCCTTATTTCTGGTGATACTTCTTCAGGTTCTTGTAACCTGAAAAACCTTTCCCGCAATGCTCTTAACTCATTGTCTATGTCTACTTGTGGACCCTCTGGGTACACCAATGCTAGTGGCATATTAGCGCTTGTGGATGGGTTATATGGAGGTGCAAAAGCTCTTGGGTCCCCCCCTAGTTGCTAATCCTGTTGACACTCTCTCTACCACTGGAGGCTTATAGACTGGGTTTGTATACCCTACTGCAGGGTTAGGCGTTACTGGGTATATGCCCTTACATTGGATATCTTTTTCACCTTCCTGATCTTCCATATCCTCAACTAATTGCCAGAGACCTAGAATCTCTTTTCTTTTTTGGGACTTGTTCCCTTCATTTGCTGCTACAAAGATGGACATTTTTTCTAGCATGTTTCTGTTATGGGAGCCCTGCTCTTGCCAAGAGCTGGATGTCCCCCTTCCTTTGTTTCTACTCTCCATTGTTTATTTATTCTGTCTGTTATGCTTGAACTAAAATGGCGCTGGTGGGCAGTGCATTCTGGGAGCGCTCGGAGCCAAGATGGATATTTACTTCATGCCGCAGTGAAAAGCTGCACACATTTTGCTGAGTATTAGATTCACGGTGCTGAGGAAAACATGCTTTCCAAACCTGGTACGCAGTCAAGGACATTTCTGCTGGGAAAGCTAACTTTGTTATGGTTTGTTACTGTTCTCCGTGGAGCGTGTTTTTAGAGGAGGGAGACACTCTGCTCCTTGAGGATGGCTGTCGATTGACCCAGCTGGCAACCGACGGCTGCTCATCAACTGCGCAAGTGCCATTTCCAGAAGGTTCGAGAACTGCCACACCTTTTCGGAGTGTGTATATATGCGGAAACCCAGAGGTGGTCAGGTGAGACTTCAGCCGGAGGAGGACGCTTACGTCCAGCACTCCTGTGAGCTGTGGTGCTCTCGGCCTGGCTGTTCCCGGGGTCTTCCAGCCGCTTCTGGGCGAGATGAGGAATCCAGTCACGCTCACGGTGATGTATTTCCTTTTGAACTCTTTGCTTCTTCTGTGATTTATGTCCATATTATTTCTGTGAGTTATTTCTATGTTATTATTGGTTGCTTCTAAACTTTGAATAAATAGCCGTATATGTGCTGATTATCTTCTAAGAATGTGTGGTTGCGAGTTATTGCGTTTTTCTGCATTCAAAGTATTGGCTCCATAATTGCATTGGTGATTTATGTTTTCCCGTGTACTCTGGGGAGAGCAATACATTTTTGGCATCACGAACAGGATACTTGTGATGAGTTGTTCCGAGTATTCAAGAATCTGTTTGTACGTAGATAGGATTCGGATTATATTGCAAGTGAAAGTAAGTGGGTAGTGAAGTTTTTGAGTAGTGAAGTTTCTTTTCCTTTGCTGGTGTGTGTGTGCCTGTGGGAGTGATTGCAGTGTGGAGAGAAAAATATATAGATATAAAGAGGTTTTGTTTGTTTGCGATAATGAGTAGTTTGTTCAGGAAGAAGAGCGTTACCGCTGGCGTTGACTGTTCTGATGTTGTTATTCCAGGCTGGACTAAGAGTCCATATGATAAGTTGGCCCAGGCGTGGGCATGTGGTGCAGGTCTAAGTGGAACATGGGATCAAGGATTGGGAGATGCCAATCCGTCTGATGTAATGGCATGCTTGCAACAAGTTCCAGTAGAACGTGGCAGAGAATGTGCGGCATTAGGTAGGCGAGGTTGGGTTCTTTTGCATGCTTATAGGAAAATACATCAAATGAAGGTGGAAATGAAAAATGAGGTTTTGCGATTAGAGAGAGAGCTGGCTGCAGAAAGGCAGACTGCGTTAATGCAGCAGATTCAAATGAAACTGATTAAAGATAAGGCTGACATATATCAGGCTGTGGCCGAGAGGGCAGCAGTCAGAGTAGCCCAGTATAGGTATAGGAAAAGACAGGGAGGGGTCAACAAAAGAAAGGTGGCAGCTGTAATCGCTACCGCTGGTGTGGACTGGGATTCGGACAAGTGGGATGGTGATATTTTTGATTCGACCAGTCTAGAAAGTAGTTCCACAAATGAGTCTGACCCCAAAATGGAAGTGAAACAGAAAACAGTGGCGGCTAAGCCCGTTAGAAGACGGCAAGCCGGACCCCACCCACAGAATCCTGCTGGCGGAATGGTGGATTTAACCGCGCTGGAGGATTACACACAGCAGGAGGTTGGGGAAATTATTACCCATTTTAGGCAAAAATCAGGGGAAGCTTTATTGACATGGATGGTGAGATTACTAGATGGGGTGCTGCAGGGTTGTTGGTAGATTCTACGGATTCATCGCGTTTTTTACCCCTGTCAATTGACACCAATGTACAGGAGGTCTTAAGGGCAGGACCCCTGACGCAAATGGTCAAGATACACAGGTGTCTTTGTTGCACCTGGTAGCCCAAGCATGTAACCGTAAATACCCCATTACCACAGATTGGCCTAGCGAAGAAACGAAGTGGTATACGTTGAGAGAAGCAATTCAAAAAGTCAGAGAGCATGCTATGAAATAGGCGATTCAGATAGATGCCCCTGATCACATGGGAGCCGTGCCGCTCTCAGTTTCAACTCGAAACATGGTGATTAGAACCGCGCCACCCGCATACAAAAGTGTCATTATGACTTTGCTCGTAGGTATGACGGGCAAAGCTACTGATGAGGTAGCGGATGCCATTCGGCAACTTGCAGATTTAGGGGAGTGGGATAAGAGCGATAACAAGCAATGGGAGAGAGAGGGGCGTAGTGAGAGAAGAACTGAAGGCAGGCGGCAAGATAGCAGAGACTCCTGAGTGTCCCGAAAAGACATGTTTTTGGCTTTGTTAAAAGATGGTGTGCCACACGAAGAAATTGATGGCATTGAAACCAGAGTAATGTATGAATTATACAAAAAACGAGGACTTGCAGCCAAAGAGCACTATAAACAGGTTATGAAACAAGTAGTCACCACGCCACACGGGGACACCTCACCTTCTGCTCCCCTGCGGAAGAACAAGACGAAGGGTCTATGGGGACACCTTCCCCGTACCAGCCAACATACGCTGATTTGAGAAAGGTGGTGAGTGCAGTGTTAGAGGCAGAGTCGAGTCACACTCATTCGAAGTTTGATTAGGGCTTCGGCCAAGTTCCGGCAGCGTCTGCCCGCATAAAAGTTGATAGGTGGCCTCATGTTGATGTTAAGATTTTTTGGGGGTCAGGAAATACGCAAGGGGTGCGAGCATTGATAGACACTGGAGCGGAGGGCTCTTTGATTCATGGCAATCCAACACGATTTAAAGGCAAACAGTTTACTATTACAGGTCTAGGGGGAAAGGAGACCCCCGCAGTACAAACAAAAGTGGAGATGAAAATAGGCAATTTGAATAGACAGAAATACCAAGTGGTGATTGTCCCGATACCTGAATATATAATTGGCTTTGACATTTAGGAAGGGTTAACCTTGGGACTTGGCAGTAAAGCGTACCAGTTTGGGGTGATTGCATTGATCTGTACACCCATTACCGTAGGCAAATTGAAAATGCCCCCAGTGCAAGTGCCTGTGGCAACTAAGCGGGTAGCAATGAAACAATACCGCATTCCTGGGGGGCACAAGGAAATTTCAGACACCATCAAAGTGTACGTGGAGGCGGGTGTATTACGCCCTATTACCACCGCATGGAACAATCCTCTCTGGCCTATTAAAAAGGGAGATGGGTCGTGGAGGATCTCGGTGGATTACAGGGAGTTGAATGAACACACTCCTCCCTTAGTGCCCGCAGTCCCAGATGCCATTACTTACTTTGATTGAGAATGTCCAAAAGTTTGAGGGGACTTGGTATGCATGATCAATTTAGCCAATGCATTTTTCTCTGTGCCAATTGCTGAAGAGTGTCAAGAGCAGTTTGCATTTTCATGGAGTGGACGTCAGTACACTTTCACGAGGCTACCTATGGGGTCACCGGCTGGTGGCAGAGCACTTAGACAAGATACCGTGTAAACCTGACATACAAATCTCTCATTACATTGATGATATTTTGATTCAGGGCAAGGATGAGCACAGTGGACAAAGCCAGTTAGATGTCATTATGGAAGGATTGAAGAAGGAAGGGTGGGAGATTAACCCGAGTAAAATTCAAGGTCCAGCTGACACAGTGATATTCCTAGGGATTCAGTGGCATTATGGGCATCGAGAAATGGTGCCAAAAGCCTGACAGAAAATACTTGAATTCACCACTCCAATGAACAAAAAGCAAGCTCAGCAGTTTAAAGGCTGTTTGGGTTTTGGAGACAGCACATTCCCCATTTAGGGCAGATATTGGCCCCCCTCTACAAGGTGACACGAAAGAAATATGAGTTTCAGTGGGGGGAGGAGCAGCAGAAAGCCTTTGAGCTGGCGAAAGACACCGTGCAGCAGGTGCTTGATTTATGGCCATTGAAGGAAGGCGAAGTTGAATTAAATGTGTCTGTACAAGACAATTATGCTAACTGGAGTGTGTGGCAGAAAAAAGACAGGAAACGTGTGCCATTGGGGTTTTGTTGTCGTAAATTGCCCGATGCTGGTAACTCATACACTCCGTTTGAGAAGCAATTGCTGGCGTGTTATTGGGCACTTGTTGATACCGAGCAAATGACGGTGGGCCATGATGTATTAATGAGACCAGAAATACCAATCATGCAATGGGTACTGAGCTCTCCTAAAACGCATAGAATAAGACATGCTCAAGAAGCCAGCATAATTAAATGGAAATGGTATATTCAATACAGACCCAAGTCAGGGAAGGGTGGAGTTGCAAAATTACATGAGCAAGTAGCCAACATACCGCCCTCAGATTACATACCACCGGAAGTGCCTGAAAAACGTGAGTCTCCCGTGAAATGGTGAGTACCTTACAGCGATTTGACCGTGGAGCAAACAGAGCATGCTTGGTTCACGGATGGTTCAGCTCGATATGTGGGAACTGAGCGGTAGTGGAAAGTAGTGTCGTACAATCCCAAGACAAAAAAGATGTTGACAACGACAGGGAAAGGGAAGAGCAGTCAGTTTGCAGAGCTTTACGCAGTTTACCATGCATTGAAACAAGAGACCCCTGGTCAATGTTATGTGTACACAGATTCATGGTCAGTGGCGAATGGATTGGCAGTATGGTTGCCAACTTGGCAAAAGAATGGGTGGAAGATTCATTCAAAAGAGTTGTGGGGAAAAGAAGTGTGGCAAGATATTGCAGAAATGTTATCACAAAGTGAAGTCACAGTATATCATGTGGACGCGCATTGTGCCACAGACTCATTAGAAGGTTGGTTTAATTCTGTTGCAGATGAACACACCACGATTTCATCTGTGGATGCAGAGGCTCAGGAAGACGATTCGGAGGGTTTGGCCAAATGGGCTCATCAGAAATGTGGGCACCTCGGAGAAAAGGCTACTATCAGGTGGTCACAAGCTCGAGGAATCAGTCTTCCTTTAGAAGTAGTGAAAATGATCATTTTGCAATGTCCAGTGTGCCAACACCAACTGCATAGACCTACCCCTCAGATTGTTCGAGGTACATTGCGAAGAGGAAAATTACCAGGTCAAATTTGGCAGATTGATTATATCGGTCCCATGCCAATCAGTAGAGGTTGTCAGTATGCATGCACTATTGTGGATACATACTCAGGATATTTTATGGTTTTGCCGTGCAAACGTGCAACACAACTGAACACCATCAGGTTGTTAGATCAGATCATACTACATTATGGAGTGCCTTTGCAGATTCAAAGTGACAATGGATCACATTTCAAAGGCAAATTAATCCAGGAGTATTGTCAGGAAAAGAGCATTGAGTGGTTGTATCACGTACCGTATTACCCAGCTGCTTCAGGGTTAATTGAACAAATGAATGGGTTATTGAAAGAACAGTTGCGCAAATCTGGAGACGCCAGTTTGGCAGGCTGGCGTGATCGTGTGTTTGATGCGGTGCAAGTATTAAACAATAGACCTGTGTATGAGCATGAAACTCCTTTGATGCGATTAATGACTCCTACTTTACAGGTTCAACCCAATTCAGTCAGAGAAATACTATTGTATTGGGATATTACTCCAGGTTCTTTAGCTCCCTATCGAGCAACTCCAGAGTCAGCAGGGGTAGACTTGCATTCCCATGAAGAAATCAGATTAGACCCGAGAGGGATGGTTGTAATTGAAACAGGGATTGGAGTACAAATTCCCCCAGAGCATATGGGATGGATTGGCCGTAGATCTGGCCGAGCATTGAAGGGAGTTCAAGTGTTGGGAGGGGTAATTGATGCTGATTACCAAGGCGAGATTAAAGTCATCCTAATGAATAGTGGGGACCAATTGTTATCGATCCACAAGGGTGGTCGAGTGGCCCAATTGATCATTATTCCTGTTAAGTTGTCCATGATTAAGGGGGGCGCTGTTGCGCACGTTGGAAATGGCCGCCTGATCTAAGAGCTCCCGCTCCACCGAGAAATCCTGAGCTAGTTTATCCGTCCAGCGATGCCTGTTTCGGCTCGGACGATCTGGGGGGCTGGCCCGGCCGCCCGTGGGTGACCAGACGAAATCCTGAGGCTCGGGGTCCAGGGACGCCAGAGATACGGCACGATTCAGATTGACCGTACACAGAGGGACAGGAATCCAGAGGCGTGCTCCAGAGCAGTCTACTACAGAGCCGCAGCGCGGCTGAAACGGCTGGGCCCAAAAGGAGAGGAGCTTGGTCCCGGCTCTGCCCTGACACTCTTCCGGTGACACGTTACGGCATCTGGGCTGCCGCGGCGTGGACGACTCTCCGGCCCGTACCTGCCCAAGGCCCGACCCAGCCCCGGTAGTGGTTGCCGCAGTTGCTAAGCCCCAGAGAACTCCTTACGAACAGTGCGGTGCAGGGCGAGGCATCCGGTGCAAATCGCAGTACGCGGCCTGAGGAACTCTGCGGTAGTAATACCCACGCGGACGACCGGTAAGGAGACGAGGCTGGGCAGAGAGGGAGCCCCCGCGGGATGCCACATGGTCGGCCAGGGTAGCAGCTAAATCGGACCCGCAATCACCCTTGTTGAGGTGGGAGGCTCCAGTGCCCGAGTGGGCGGGAGACCAGACAGGGTGTAGGCCCGGGTTCTGGCGGTGGCCCGGGACCCCTACTGGAAGCTGTAGAACATTTGGGATACAGTATACTGCACCACCTGGAACGCCATTCATCATGGGGGAACCACAGAGGCGGCAATGGGCTCCAAGACTCTGGGGAAGCTGAGGAAGGGTCCCATGGACGCCTACACGGGGGGTCAGGCCGCGGCGGCCGACGCCCACGCGGCCGACACCGAGAACCCCGCTGCTGAATCCAGTGAGAATTTGGACAACCTAACAGCTATAGTCCAAAATGGGTTTCGCTCAATAAACACAAAATTGGATGATATAGTCTCTACCATCGGCTCCTTAAAGGCTAGAGTGGAGAAGGGAAGCCTACGCATAACGGAAACTGAAACCCGCATCAGCACTAATGAAGACACTATCTCGCACCACAGCCGTGATATCATCCAAATTAAGGAAAGCATGACGAAGCTACAGAGCAAGTGCGAGGACCTAGAATCACGCTCCAGGTGCAATAACATTCGTGTCGTGGGCGTAGCGGAATCATTTGGAAAGGGCCAAATGGAGACACATCTTGAGACACTGCTTAAAACACTATTCGGACCGGAGACTTTCACTGAACAATTTCTGGTGGAACGAGCACATCGTACGCTGGCCCCTGCACCTAAACCAGGCGCTGCACCACGCACCATAATTGCTCGGCTCCTCAACTATAGAGACAGGGACACAATCCTACGAAAAGCGAGAGAGGCGGGCACCCTTCACTATGAGGAAAGTCGCATACATTTTTATCCTGATTTCTCCTCTGGGGTCCAACCGAGCAGAAGGTCCTATGAGCCAGTTAAGAAGCTCCTAAGAGAGCGCCAGATTCCATATGCTTTAATGTTCCCGGCAAAAATGAGGCTTCAACATGCGGGCAGGGCCCATTTCTTCGAGTCCCCAGCGGAGGCCATGCATTATATTGAAACTTCCATACCCCTTCCTCCCAGAGGGGGCAGACCAGCACAAAACAGGCCCAGACCCGTGGAATGAGAAACACTTGTGTGTCGACCCTGCTTGGGCCCGGGGCCCATATGAGTAACTGATTAAGGTACACCAGGCACTTTGGTTGGTGGAGTTGTTGGACCTGATCGGCAGCCATGTGAAGGTACATGGCCACCCGTGGAATGTTCCAAAAGTTGGATGGGCTACATCGTCAAGTTGGGGGTGATGATGAGGGGGGGTGGGTGGGACAGGGTGAAGGGGAAGTTACGTTCAGTTGTTGGATGGATTTATGGTGGCATTTTGTTGAGGATTTTGGCTACCTTCCGGAGCTACCTCTAAAGGGAGGGTGGAATGGGACGGCCTGTTGGTTGAAAAGTAAAGTTTTGGTCACGTTTGGGCTGGCACTGACTGTATGGCACGAATACTGTGAACTCGTCAGATTTGAAAATGGCTAATGTTCCATCGCGGGTCCCCGGTGGTGGGCTACAGGTTAAACTACTGACGTGGAATGTGAGGGGGTTGAATAATCCAGTTAAGGTTAGGAAGATCTCCAACTACGTCTCCAGGCATAATCCACAAATACTGATGTTGCAGGAGGCCCATGCAGTGGGGACGGGTAATTCTCACATCCTGCCCGGGTGGGGTCCCCTGAGGTTCCACACGGACTACTCGACTCGGTCCAGAGGGGTTCTCACCCTTATTCACCCAGGCCTTGGGTTCCGGGTTGGAGGTCACAAGGTCGATCCCCAGGGAAGATTTGTCATGGTCTGGGGGGAGGTGGCTAACCAACAGCTTCTCCTGGTCAATACATACGGCCCCAACATTGATGACCCGGCCTTCTACCTGGATATATATCAGATGGTTATATCACTGGATGTTTCGGGTGTCTTGTGGTGGGGGACTTCAACTTGGCCATTGATCCAGTTCTTGATAGATCCTCTACGGTGATGAGACCCCCAAGCAGGACAGCACTGAATCTTAGACATGTCATTGCACAGCTCTCACTGGTTGATGCGTGGAGGGAGGTCCATCCGGGCAGTAGAAGATACACGTTTTATTCCTCGGTACATGGTTCCGAGTCCAGGATTGATTACTGGTTGGTCTCCATGCCCATGACGCCCTCGGTTGAGCGATGTGAAATCCTGCCCTGCACCCACTCAGATCACTCCCCAGTATGGTTGGAACTACTATTCTGGAACACCCCAAGTCCCTTCAGGAGGTGGAGGATGTCTGGTGGAATGTTATGTGACCCCGGGGTAGTGGAGTCACTCCATGTTGAAATTTTGGAGTTTCTGTCCAATAATATCGGATCGGTCGACAGACTCAACAGTGTGGGAATCATTCAAGGTCTGGTGAGGGGTCTGTTGATGTCTAGAACTACGGGTATGTTAAAGGCTGTGAGGACCGAACTGTCGTCTGTTGAAGGAAAGTTAGATGCACTTGAGAAAACATATTCAAATACGCAAGACAAGACAGTACTAGCTGATATACACACACATCTCCAGGAATTTGACAAGCTTGCACTGAGGGAGGTCCGATATGTGGCAGCCCCGATTCGGGCGCGCAGGTACGGGGAGGGCAACAAGGCTGGCAGGGCGCTCTCCAACCTAATTAAACACGATAAACAACCCACACAGATCACAAGCATACGCACGCAACAGGGGAGGGTTCTCCTTGTGGATAAGGACATTAACAGAGAATTTATGGAATTCTATAAGAGGCTATACTCTAACCAAGATAAGAAAACATCAGCAGAAATCAAGACCTACCTTGAAGCCCTCTCCCTCCCTAGGCTCCCTGATGAGGTGCGACTGACGATGGATCAGCCGGTAACGACGGAAGAGATTGGGGAAGCAATCAAGGATCTGTCAACAGGCAGGGCACCGGGGTCGGACGGGTTGCGCGCTGAATTTTACAAGGAGTTCCGTGAGGAACTTGTGCCGATACTATTACAAGTGTGGGAGGAGGCACTCGAATCCGGCAGATTGCCCTCAACTATGAGAGAGGCCATAATAGTGGTACTCCACAAGCCCAGGCGACCACCACAGGACGTTTCGTCCTACAGGCCCTTGTCACTCATCAACACGGATGCTAAAATCTTTGCAAAGGTCCTGGTGAATCGCCTTCTGCCAGCAGTCCCAACCCTAGTCCATCCCGATCAGAATGGGTTTGTCCCTACTCGATCTACAGCCCTAAACCTCAGACGACTCTTTGGTATTATGGCACAGATCGACCCCGCGAGGAGCGCAGTGGCCATATCCCTTGACGCTGAAAAAGCGTTTGACTCGGTATCGTGGGTCTATCTCCTTTCGGTGCTTGAGGCGTTTGGGGTGGGTCCCACCTTTATACGATACGTAAAACTCCTATATGCGGAACCTGGTGCCCGTGTCCTGACCAATAAAGCCATTTCCGAGATGTTCCTCCTGGAGAGGGGGACCAGACAGGGGTGCCCTTTTTCGCCCCTACTATTCGCACTGACCATTGAACCTATGGCGGCCGCTGTCCGTCTTAGACACTCAGACAAAGGGATCACAATGAAGGGTTCCACCCAACTAATTTCGCTTTACGCGGATGACACATTGCTATATATCAGGGAGCCTGAGGTAAATATAGCACCCATCATGACAGAGATCCAGGGGTTTGCAGATTATTCCGGGTATACTATAAATATGTCCAAATCGGAAATATTCCCTCTAACACCTGCCACCCGATGCCCTACAGACACAGGGGGACTCAAGTGGTCCGCAGACCACATTAGATACCTGGGAATACTGGTCTCCAGGGACAAGCTCACACTCTATGCAGATAACCATGAGGGCTCCCTACAGGCATTAGGCTCCAAGCTTCAGATTTGGGGGCGGCTCCCAATTTCCTTAGCCGGCCATGTTGCCATTCTTAAAATGGTGGTCCTCCCTAAACTTTTATACTTATTTGCCAATATTCCTATATGGCCGGCAGGGCCTTCTTCTCCAAGCTCAGATCCAGGGTGGTAACATTTCTCTGGAACGGGAAGACAGCTAGGATTAGCTGGGAGAAAATGACAGAGCCCTATTCCTCTGGAGGGATAGCGGCCCCCGATTTCGAGCTTTATTATTACGTCTCCCAAGCCCAATTTGTGAAATATTGGTATAATGCCGAGAACAGTACACCCCATGCATGGATAGAGGAACATACCACACATCCCACGAATATACAATCAGTTATTTTCGATCCAAAGTATAAAGACACATGTGCATATAATCCGGTTAGCTGTACAGTCAGGGCATGGATGGCTATATTCAAGAGGCTGGGAGTGGAGGCCCCCTACAATCCAGAGGTACCGCTTTGGGACTTCCCGGGTATACCCCCCACGCATGATGCTAACATACAGGAGTCCTGGGACCCTAACGGGGAAATGAAGCTGGGTGACATGTTTGTTAATGGTGTTTTTGTGGACCGGGGTCTCTTGCTGAGGGCACTGGGGGGTGGACCCCTGAAGACGTTGCAATATTACCGTATGAGGTCTGCATTCCAGAAGAGGTGGCCTCTCTTCCCGGATGAACCCCCACCCCATCCATGTGTGCAGTTAGTAACATCTAAAAATGGCCTGGGGATTTCTAGGTTATACACAGCTGTTCAAGCTCATACCCCCACATTAAATCAGATAAAGGAGCAGTGGGAAGCAGATTTACAGGGCACCATTGAAGAAAAGAAATGGGCCAGCTATTGTGCGTTATCCAAGAAGGTCTCGCTTAATGCTGGCCTAAGGGTGATCCAATTTAAAATCCTGAACAGGCTACATTATACACCGGCCAAAATCACAAGGTTTGCACCGGACGCCTCTGACGCCTGTCCTAAATGTAATGCTCCTCAGGCTGGATCCTTTCACATGTACTGGGACTACCCGGCACTGAGGGGATTCTGGAGGGCGGTGGCTGAGCTGCTGGAAGAAATCACTGAGGTGCCCCCCGATTTGACTCCTCAGAAGTACTTGTTTGGGGACATTGGCAAGCAATCAGAGAAAATTAGAAGATTATTTAACATTTCATGCGCTATTGCCAAAAAATGTATTTTACAGAAATGGAAAAGTTCTCTCCCGCCCACCCTGAACCAATTCCTACAAGAATTGACACATGTCAACGAGTCAGAGGAACAGTTTGTTTTAACCCGACCCTTGGCATGCAGACCCAAGGACATTTGGGGCCCGTTCAGATTCTACCTATGTAATATGATTACTGATGCTGACTTGTCGTCATAATATTGCTATGTGAAATGTAACGGATATTTTACTCCTGATGTAACAGTTAAACAGATCTGCTGTGGTGTAACAGCATATACGTGACCACTAATAAAAAAGAGTTTAAAAAAAAAAAAGTAGTCCATGATTAAGAAGGGGGAGCCTCCTAGAGTGTTAACTACCCGTGGGGATCGCGGTTTTGGCTCTTCAGACAGTATGGTACCGGGTGCAAAGGTGTGGGTGGAAAAGCCAAGTGGCCCACCAGTGCCCGCAGATGTCATTGCATCAGGCAAAGATCAAGTAGTTTTAGTCATGGAGCCAGGTAGAAAGAAATGGCAATATGTGCTCGCAGACAAATGTTACCTGAGAGAGTGATGTACAACACTGATATCTCTTTTCTGGGTTTTCCTTGTAGATCCTGTGTCTGGCTGGTTTAATTGTGGTACTAAATGGGCTCCAATTGGGAGAGTTAAACAGCCTGCTGCTACCAACGAAAAATGTCACATCTGTGCCAGTGATCAAGGGGATACTAATAGTGATGAATAATGTTGACCCAATGCAGCCTCATGCCGATGTCGAAAAGCCAGCCAGACCGAAGACATGGATTTGTGAAATGCGGCAAACACGTCAGGAGCAAGTGAAAACAACCTTGATGCCAGTCATGCGAGAAGCATTTTCAGGACGGTGAAAACATTCTCCTATGATCACCCAGACGGAGAATATGTGGATATATCTGGCACAGCAGGTGCTCAACAAATCGCACTTCTGTTTTACTGATGTGCCCAATGCTGAAGCTTTACTGACTACGTGCTTAGTAGCAGTGCTGACGCCTGTTCCAGTTTTAAAGCATATCTTCGGCGTCACACACAATGATTCTTTGGTTCAAGATTCGTATATTAGGCAATCTTTTTCCGTTTATGAGTACTGTAGGTTTTGCCAAGAAACCGATCGGAAATGGAGAAATTTGACACGTGTTATTACTTATATTATAACCCAAGGTGATGTATGTTATGTTATGACCTGCAATGCACAAGAAATTGGAAAATGCCAACAGATCGATTTAACCAAACAACACAATCATACAAGGTTTGAGCAGCGACTGTGTTCGCGAGTGCCACGCACATGCACCAGTGTAAATAATACTATGTCTTGTAATCATACAGTGATAGCTGCCAGCCATTTGAATCATGTGAAACTTCCAACAGGATGGCTCTTTTCATGTGGCAACACCACATACACTTATATTCCAGCTAATATTTCCGGAGGTCCATGTGCTTTAACTCGATTAGGACTAATGATGTTTCCTTTACACCCAGCGATAACTCGAGGTAAACGGTCAACTTTTGAATCTGTGGGCCTATCTCCTGATTGTGATTCACATGTACACTTGTTATCAGAAGCTGAGGTTCTAGCATTAACCCTTTCATTAGTGGGAGTTTGGGGTTTAGCTGCTGGGGGTTACAAATCTTTGATGAAATTGGCATGTTTAGTAGTCAAAAGCCTTAATCATACTTCTCAGGCATTAGAAGAATTACTCCTTGATAGTCAAGTTATTAGAAAAGCAACTTTGCAGAACAGAGCTGCTGTTGATTATCTATTGCTAAAGTATAATTTAGGGTGTAACGCATTTGAAGGTATGTGTTGTTTTAATCTAAGTGACCATTCACGATCCATTGAAAGTCATATTCGAGGTTTGACGGATCTCATTTCTCAAGTGTCTCAAGATCGTACTGGGAATTGGTGGGATTGGTTATTTTCATGGATATCTGATATTGGGGGTACACTACGGTACGCTTTTGCTTGCATTTTCATTATATTAGCTATCATAATAGTTTGTTGTTGTTGTATTCAATGTATTCCCAATTTAGTTTTAATGTTTTGTAGGTTTCAGAGACTGGCTCCTTTGCCACCGGGCTATGGAAGGTAAATATCCAAGGGTGGAATTGTTATGCTTGAATTAAAATGGCGCTGGTGCGCAGTGCATTCTGGGAGCGCTTGGAGCCATGATGGATATTTACTTCATGCCGCAGTGAAAAGCTGCACACATTTTGCTGAGTGTTAGATTCACGGTGCTGAGGAAAACATGCTTTCCAAACCTGGTATGCGGTCAAGGACATTTCTGCTGGGAAAGCTAACTTTGTTATGGTTTGCTACTGTTCTCCGTGGAGCGTGTTTTTAGAGGAAGGAGGCACTCTGCTCCTTGAGGGTGGCTGTCGATTGACCCAGCTGGCAACCGACGGCTGCTCATCAACTGCTCAAGTGCCATTTCCAGAAGGTTCGAGAACTGCCACCCCTTTTTGGAGTGTGTATATATGCGGAAACCCGGAGGTGGTCAGGTGACAGTTCAGCCGGAGGAGGACGCTTCTGTCTGGCACTCCTGTGAGCTGTGGTGCTCTCGGCCTGGCTGTTCCCGGGGTCTTCCAGCCGCTTCTGGGCGAGATGAGGAATCCAGTTACGCTCACGGTGATGTATTTCCTTTTGAACTCTTTGCTTCTTCTGTGATTTATGTCTGTATTATTTCTGTGAGTTATTTCTATGTTATTATTGGTTGCTTCTGAATTTTGAATAAATAGCCGTATAAGTGCTGATTATCTTCTGAGAGTGTGTGGTTGCGAGTTATTGCGTCTTTCTGCGTTCAAAGTATTGGTTCTATAATTGCATTGGTGATTTATGTTTTTCGTGCACTCTGGGGAGAGCAATACACTGTCACAATACAGTGGCAGAACCCTATGCGTGTGTTTTATTGAAGTTTCATCCTCCATAATGTTGCGCTTGTCCCTAATGCTTCACTTAAACCCTATTGCTATGCATGCTTCAGCTTTTTACACAAAGATACAGATCAGCCCACTTTTCCCCTGACCCTTTTCCACTTTTTTACACTTTGATTTCACACTCTTTCCACTTTGATTTCACACATACACACACACACACCGCGACTTATCCACCTTCCTTCATTTTTTACCACAAAGGACAGCAAGAGAAAATATAAAAAATAATTGACTAAAATCCAGGCCCATTCCTTACCGAACCACTACTGTTTTAGCTTATATCCTTTGTAATACCACCTTCCCAGCATTTTTTAATGTACTGAGGTTAGCATTGCTTCTATCGTCATAGAAGAATGATTCGTGGTGCTACCTTCTCAACCTATTATGGCTGAGGATCCCTTACTCCCAGTCCTAATTGGCTGAGGGTCCCTTCTTCCATTATAAAAAGTAGAAAAACAAAAATATGTGACAATTTCAATACATAACCCACATCCTATTCAATCTACTCCTTAACACATCACCTGAAATACTATCCAATCTATTCCTTATCACCAAAAGTCCTATTCCATAGGACATTGCAGTTGGACGTGCGGGTGTCACTATGTCCGTATCAATCAAATGTTCATCGCTATTCCGAAAAGACTGTTCACAGTCTAGCATGATACTGTTTGTCGCAGTGAGAGACTGTCGAAAAAACGCTGCAGGGAATTCACCGCAAAGCCTGACTACGCGAGGTTGCAATTTCCTGCAACAAGAACGCAGATACCTGCAGTGTTCAAAAAGTAAGCGATATAAGGTCTGTAGTAACAACAGTTGTGTAAGTGACGCTGCAATTAAATATCCTGCCCCTGCCCTGTCCACCTAAATGATAAACTAGAAGTATCACTGGGGTCAGAAGAGAAAAAGATCCCAAAGATCACTTAGGGCCTGGTATTAATAAAGAGAAGACCAAGGTCGGATGCAGCCTATCTCCACCATTGGGGCCGAAACGCACTGCGTTGACATAATGTGCTGCAATTTCATCCATTGCTAATTTTCTTCCCTTAGAGGTGATAGGTAGTAAGCACTCTAGAAATAATCAAATGTATGTGTGTCCTCAGTAGTTTGATGCAAAATATTTTGGAAAGTAGCTTCTTTGGAAATCAAATGAGGTGGTGTGCTTTTTGTGTACCACCTGCACTTGTGATACTAACTTAGTTTTTGTTTAGAAATGTGCTAAGTATTATTGTACTATATGTGATACATGTTTTTATGTATTTTTATATAAATAGAAAAAACAATGTTTTTGTGAAAAACAGGATGAGTTAAGAATAAAAAAATATGTTTTTCCTGTTTCCAAAATCGTTTTTAGTTAAGGTCTGGTCGATGAGAAGTTGATATGTATGTAAACTTCAGGGTGAACATTAGGTTGTGATAATTGAAATATCATTACACATGCAGGAGCAGGAGGTAGTCCATGTTTCCTTCTTGTTGTATAAATAGTTAATAACATACAGTCTAAAAAGGGAAAATGAAGAACAGGAAGTCATGCGGGAAAAGATATTAACAGAGGCAAACTTGGAAATAACTAACTTTCTCCCTTTGGACTGTGATCCAATCTACCTTGTCAATGAGAACAGTAAAAACAGCACGTTCCCAAAAAAAATAAGGATGGTTTAATCAGCGATTCAGGGAGATAAAAAATGCATTATGTACTAAGTTAAGATCAAGCAGCAAAGAGTCTAGGATTAAAGGCAGGAAGTAAAGAGAATATACAAGGGCCCAGCAAATTGGTAAAAAGGAAATAGCCTTGCACCTACAAGAGGATTTGACACAGGCTGCAAATGATGTCAAGTCCTATATTTACTGGCAGTCATGACCTGAGCCATGTTTCTGCAAATTATGTCAACTCCCATATTTACTGGCAGTCATGACCTGAGCCACGTTTCTGCAAATGATGTCAACTCCCATATTTACTAACAATCATCACCTGAGCCACGTTTGGGGGGGGGTAGTTTTTTAAATTGTTATTCAATGGAAAGGGCGTACCATTGAGTCTTAGGACTGATTGCAGGGGCCTCCCCTTTTATTTAAAATTTAGGGATCAAACATAGAGCCCCCCCTAATACTGTCCTTCTTAATCTTATTAAATATAACTTTTACTTAAGCACCAGCCTAATACTAAATGTACTTACTGCTATTGTGAGAACCAATCATACCACTCCAATTGTGCAGTAATTATTCTGGTTATACCAAGGGTGATACAGCGACCTGGAATTAAGGGTGCTGGTAGCAACGTAACGGCACACATTCCGGACTGCCACACTATAAGTCTGCGGGCGGGGGCCGTTGCGCCTGGCAGGTCTGACCTGCTGGGTGCAAGGGCACCCGCCCGCAGAGTTTTCACGGAAGCACTGGCACCGTAAGCAACAGCGCCAGTGCTTCCATCACCCCACTCCCATGGAGTCCTACGGGACTGCATGATAATGGGGATTAACATTTGCCAGCGCCTGACCTTCTGATCTGCCGGGACTTGTAATGTCAGGAAGTCATACTAAGATGTGATTGAAGGCACTCCTGAGTGAGCACCACCCCACAGAACAGGCTGCTTAGTTTCATTTGTTCTCAGTAGAGGGTCTCTCGCATTTTTGGCAAATATTGGTGAAATGAACAGTCAGTGAACAATGCCTGGTAGAAGTGGGGATGACTAATAGAAATATAACGGTGACACATAGGGGGTGCTTAGCGCATGCATGCTGATGAAAGTGGGTGGCTTACTAGTAACAGACGGATGAAGCAGAGGTGGGACAGCATGCATGCTAGTTAAATAGATTGGCAGTCTCACAAAATACCAACACAAGAAGTAAAGTTTCAAGCTTGTATTTATTTTATTTTTTTATACTTTGTTTAACCCTAGGGTTTTTAAAAGATTACAAGCTTGTATCTATAAACTTAAAGTGTTCAATGATAGTGAGGACTCAGACTCTGATGTATTCCCTTCCTGGATTGACACAATGGGCCTCATCACGAGTTGGGCGGTAACGCCGGCGCTAATAGTGCTGGCGCTATCTGCCCTACCGCCAAATCCACCGGCGCTATTAGCACTGGATCATGGGTTTGGCAGATTTGGAATTCCCCATTCTCCATTGAGCCCATTCGGGAATGCCCCATTCCCCATTGGGCTCAATGGGGAAATTTTGCGCTCATACTGCCGGCAGATTTCCCGCAGGCGGTTTGAGCGAGAATTTTCAGCTAATTTCCCCCCAGCTCAGAGCTGGGGAGAAATCCCCCAAGGCCATGATCTGGCGGTAATAGCGCTACCGCCGCATTTAAGGGTTACCGCCAGACTCGTGATGAGGCCCAATGACTGAGGTACACCTAAGCCTTTCGAGTTTTGGGATGGAATAGGACTTGGCTTATTGAGTCTCTAAATTGGAGCTTTAACTGACTGTGTTTTAGGACCGCTTCTGATTCCAGTTTGTAGCCTGCTTTAGTATGTATCCACATGGTTTTACACACATGTTCATACACATGTGGAGCTTTCCCGGTTCAAGTAGAAAGTGTATGTCAACCTTATTCTGCTAGGATTTTGATATACTTTAGAAATATTCTCTCCTGTTTTCTGTATGTAGGATGGTTCACCTTGACTTTACAAAGAGTCTCATATGCTTAGGAACTTTCTCTCCCAGTTCCTGCATGTAGCGTTGCTCAGCTTCGCTTGTCAAATACTCTCATGTGTTTTAAGGCCTGTTGCCCCTAATTCCTTGGTCTCACAGAGACTCTCACACACCTTAGGGGTTTCCTATCCTAGTTACTGTATGTAGTGTTTTAACTTGGCTTCACAAAGATTCTCACAATCTTTTTTTTTTCTTCACTAGTTCCTCTGTACAGAATGCCTTCATTTGACTCCACAACAACTCTGATATGTTTTAGGAACTTTATCTTCTATCTCCTATGTCCAATGTTTCTCAACAGGGCTTCTTAAAGATGTTCATTGGCTAAAGGACATTTCTCTCCTTGTTGCTGTATGCAACATGTATCCCATTGGCTGTAAATGACTCTCATATGCTTTAAGAACTTTCTTGCGTGGTGCTGTATGCAACATGTATCCCAATGACTGTAAACGACTCTCTCATGCTTTATTGCCTTTTTCTCCTTGTTGCCGTATGCACCATTTATCCCATTCGCTGTAAATGACTCTCAAATGCTTTAGGAACTTTCTCTCCTGGTGCTGTATGCAACATGTATCCCATTGGCTGTAAATGACTCATGTGCTTTAGGAACTTTCTCTCTTTGTCACTGTATGCAACATGTATCCCATTGGCTGCACATGACATCCTTGTGCTTTAGGGCCTTTCTCTCCTTGTTTCCGTATGCAACATGTATCCCATTGGCTGTAAATGACTCTCGTGCGTTAGGGCCTTTCTCTCCTTGTTGTCGTGTGCAACATGTATCCCATTCCCTGTTAATGACTTTCACGCTTTAGGGCATTTCTCTCTGTGTTGCCGTATGCAACATTTATGCCATTGGCTGTAAATGGCTATCATATGCTTTAGGGCCTTTCTCTCTGTGTTGCCGTATGCAACATGTATCCCATTGGCTGTAAATGACTCCCATGCTTTAGGGCCTTTCTCTCCTTTTTGCTGAATACAACTTGTATCCTATTGGATGTAAATGACTCTCTTTCTTTAGGGCCTTTCTCTCCTTGTTGCCATATGCAAAATGTATCCCATTGGCTATAAAAGACTCCATATGCCTTAGGAACTTTCTCTCCTTGTTGCCGTATGCAACATGAATCCCATTGGCAGTAAATGACACATGTGCGTTAGGGCCTTTCTCTTCTTGTTGCTGTATGCAACATGTATCCCATTGGCTGTAAATGACTTATGTACTTTCAGGCCTTTGTCTCACCATTCCAGTTTGCTGTGTTTCTCAGCTTCCAACTCACCAGTATGCATTGCAAACTTTGTCTCAGTTGCCGGTCTGCTCTTCTACTGACCAGGAACTTCAAGAATGCTGAGTACAAGTCCCGGCATGCACTTTTGCTTGTCTTACTCTTCAAAGTACGCGATTAGCAACTGTCTCTCGTGGACCCCTTCTTCAGCACGTCTCCAATTCGTAATGCCTCATGGTCCTTGATGCTCCTTTCCCACTCCTGGCCACTTTATCCTACCATTGTTATGAGTTTGAGATAGGTTATTTGCTGGCTGCTCCTTCCTTGCTTTGATGGTGTATGGCACAAGTCTGTCACCCTCACACCTTTTAGTTGCTGTCTACGTCTTTCCGTTTCCTCCTCCCTCCGGATCTGTAGCCCCAAACAGGCCAAGCCTCTTATCAGTTGTTCTCTCTGTCCTGCTCACTCCACACTGGGTTTCCATGGTATACCGTTTCCGGGTGACTCTGTGTCTGCCTTGAATTTGGCGTGTCTCCCCCACATCGCCCTTTCCAGGCTTCTCCATAGCCGACTCTCATCTATGGTACAATGTTTGCAAGTGGCACCTCAAAATGCTGCCTTCCTTCGCTGCCTCACTCTTTCCCGAATTATCTGCAGCTGGTCCTCGTTCTGAGTGCATGCCAGCTCCACAACTTGTCCTCACTGCTCACTGTCAGTTGAGTTTGTGACGTTGCTTCCTTGTCCCGGCCCAGGCACTTACACGCTAGCACTTCAGGTGTTTTGGTCTGCAGGTCAGTCAGGTGTTCACCTCCACTTATCATTACCCTTTTGTAGTTCGTGGACCTCCCGGATAGGTCTCGTGAACAGTCTTAACTTCTGTGTTGGCAGTCTGTCAGAAATTACGCTGTAGTTGAGGTTATTGCATGTCTATGTTATTATTAAAGAGTAGTAATACAAGTAAGCAAATAGTAACCTTGGCGATTACACCAAACACAAGCAAAAATCTGGTGTAAAAAACAGAAAAGTGAAAGAATTAAAATAATTAAATGAAGTGTGTTATAACCAAATCAGAATGTAAACTCGCAAAACTATTTCTAAATAGGGTATGTGAGTAAAAAGGGGAATGATGTCTTCACCATATAAGTTCGAATTTTGTTTGCTGCTGCCCAAGAACAGACATTAACATTTACAAATAAGCCCATTCATTTGTGGTGGCATAACTAATGGGTGTTAGCCACACCTATTGGTTCACATTATCAAAGACATTGGCCCTCATTACAAGTTAGCTGGTCCGGAATCAACGGTGCTGGTAGACCCGTACCAGCACAGTTTTCCATACCGGCTCATTCTGACCCGCGATGGTGGAAACACCATCACGGCAAAGCATCCCCCACAGTGGCAACACACCCGGTAGCTCGGTGCACGTAAACAGCGGTGATGACTCGGCACCCCCAATCACCAGCAATGCGCAATACCGGGCACATTACGAGTAGCACGGACACGGAAACACTGCCAGGATCAATGCGGACATGGCGTTAAACAGTGGCAGGTGAGCTGCAACAAGCCCCAGGTGTGCACAATCAGGCCAGCTGCACATCATAGGCCACTGGGAGCCTACAAAAGGGCAACACCCAAGCCACCTTCCAAAACAACCATGCTGTCAGCCGCCCTAGAAGCAATTGGGATAGGGAACCTGCAAGCAGCAGTGGCAATTGAAGCAGCACTGAGGCAGACGAGGAGGCGGCGTAGGCGCAGGAGGCAAATCAGGAACCCAGTGGCCATCTGTATTGCTCTCCCCAAAGTGCACGGAACAAACATAAATCACCAATGCAATTACAGAGCAAATACTTTGAACGTAGACAGACGCAATAACTCACAGCCACGCACTCTTAGAAGATAATCAGCTCTTATACGGCTATTTATTCAAAGCTTAGAAGTACATAGAAATAACTCACAAAAATAATATGGACATAAATCACAGAAGAAGTAAAGAATTCAAAAGGAAATACATCACTGTGAGCGTAACAGGTTTCCTCATCTCGCCCAGAAGCGGCTGGAAGACCCCGGGAATAGCCAGGCCGAGAGCACCACAGCTCACAGGAGGGCCGGACCTAAGCGTCCTTCTCCAGCTGAAGTCTCACCTGACCACCTCCGGGCTTCCGCATATATACACACTCCACAAAGGGAGTCAATTCTCGAACCTTCTGGAAATTGCACTTGCGCAGTTGAGGAACAGCCATCGGTTGCCAGCTGGGTCAAACGAGAGCTCCCCCCAAGAAGCGCAGTGCCTCCCTTCTCTAAAAACACGCTCCACGGAGAACAGTAGCAAACCATAACAAAGTTAGCTTTCCCAGCAGAAATGTCCTTGACCGCATACCAGGTTTGGAAAGCATGTTTTTCTCAGCACCGTGAATCTAACACTCAGCAAAATGTGTGCAGCTTTTCACTGCGGCAAGAAGTAAATATCCATCATAGCTCCGAGCGCTCCCAGAATACATTGCGCACCATTACCATTTTAGATCAAGCATAACACCATCCCAAACATCAATGTGCAGCAGGGATCACCCCACAGGCAGCCAGCAATACCCTGCATCAGGGCCTCATCCTGAAACCTGACCCCAAGTCAAATACATACATTATACCAGCTTGACAGGGCCTCAATCATATCAATCGTCACCCTCAATGAAGAAGACATCAGCAGCCAAATCGCCATCCAGACTGCAATTCCCCCCCTGCTGAAGGTAGTCTCCGTACTTCATTTCCTCGCCACCGGAACCTATCAGCACACTGCTGGGGAGCTGCACGGTCTGTCACAGCCCTGTTTTCCCAGGATCCTGCTCCGGGTACTGGATGCGCTGCTGTGCCATTCGTCAGAGCACATTGGCTTACCTGCCCAGGTCAATGCCACCAAAGTGGCCTTCGATGCCGTTGCCGGCATGCCAAATTGCATAGGCACATTAGATTGCATGCACGTGGAGTTGACTGTCAGACATGCAATTGAGGCGGTGTATCGCAATCGGAAGCAATTCCACTCACTCAACATCCAGATGGTCTGCAATTCCCAACAACTCATCACGCATTGCTGTGCATGTTTCCCGGGGTCCACACACAACTCAATGGTATTGCGGAATTCAACACTGCCACAGTACATGGAACATTATGCGGGACAAAGCACATGGCTTTGGGGTGAGTACAACTGCCAATGCATGACCCCTGTGTATTTGGGGGGAGGGAATAGTCAAGGCCCACAGTGTCCCAGGGTGTTGGGTGAGTACAACTGACAATGCATGACCCCTGTGTATTTGGGGGAGGGGGGAGTAGACAAGTACCAGATTCCATACAGGTTGCTGCGGCAACTGGAAAATTGCACCATGCCTTGTGACGCCAAAACATGCCCTGCCTATCTTCATGTATACCCTAGCCATGGGGTGGCACAAAATGCATTGGCAACATGAGGATGTGAGTACCTCCCCCTGCCCGATGTAAATTTGCTACTCCCCTGCACAGAATGGGTGCATCTCGTGCTGAGCGCAGTGGTCACATCGTTGCTGTGTTCTGTCTGCACCTGATGCAGATCTGCCCATCACCTTACGATGCATGAATCACCCAGCACATCTGAACACATGTACATTGTAATGATTGGAGCATGTTCTTGCCTAACATCACTCCACGAATGTAAGCATCACAGAACTCATCATGGAAATGTGATCCAAGTGTGCACAATAGATGAGTCAAACATCTGAATACCAGAAAGGGCATCTGTGGACTGTATCTGATACAGACAGTAATACCACAAACAGTAATATGTGCCCTTAGGATCACTCCCATGCAGGTGATACCGGATAAGCGCTCACGCCATGGCTGGTGACGCCCATACGATGGCCACGGAACAGGCCTACAACCGAGCACACATACGGACACATGGCATGATAGAACAGACCTTTGGACTGCTGAAGGCCAGGTTCTTGTGCTTGAGCAGATCAGATGGCGAATTGCAGTACAGCCAGGTGAAGGCAGGGAAAATAGTGCTTGCATGTGCTATGCTGCACCATCTGTGCATACGCAGGAACATTCCACTGCCACCGGACATCGAGCCAGCAGATGAGGATGATGATGATGATGATGGGATGGGTGCACTACCAGGCAGGGGTGCCATTGATGGACAACATGCAGATGGAGAACTGATACAGAATTTTTTCTGATATACCTCATACGCACATTCAGCACTTCATGTCGTAGAACTAGAGTAAATGATTTCTACACACACAAAATAAGATTGTCCACTCGTCATTTGCATTTGCACACCAGCGTATTGTGAAATTAACAGGAGTAACTGGTTTAGAATTGAAATTAAGACCACACGTGCCCCCCCACCTCCCCAACGTACCCACCCACCGACCAGGTCCCAACTAACAAACCCCACTAAGGATCCCCCCACCTCCCCAACGTACCCACCTACCGACCAGGCCCCAACTAACAAACCCCACTAAGGACCACCCCACCTTCCCAACATAGCCACCCACCGACCAGGCACCAATTAACAAATCCCACTAAGGACCACTCCCACTTCCCCAACGTACCCACCCACCAACCCGGATCCCATCACGACTTCGGCCTGTTTTTTGCCACGCTTGGGTCCATGGTCGTCCTTCCCAGTCGCTCCAGCCAGCCGTGATGACCTCCTCCGGGGGCTGCTGGCCACAGAGCTCGTGGGAGTGCTGCTGGCGGATGGCAAAGTGGGGTTTGGTGGTGGCACACATCCCATGAAGGCCTGCTGGGCAACCAACATCGTCTTTGCAATGTTTGATATTATGTTGTTGCCCTCCCTGACCCTTTGTGACAACACCATGTTTGTGGTTGCGAAACGCCCTATTGCACGTGAAAGGCTGCGCATGCAGGTGGCACTGCTTTAACGCTGCAGACGGGCCTCCTCCCGTTGGAGCCTTGCCTCCTGAAGCTGTTGCTCCACATGTTGCGTCAGAGTGTCCTGGCGCTGTTTGATGCGCTGTAGACAGGCAGTGAGTTCCTGGAGAGAAGGTGTGGGGGAGCGCATCGGACTGTGCAATGCCACAGGGCTGAATGTGTCCTGCTGCTCAGGTGTAGTGTTGACCCCTCATTACCATTCCGGAGGGCGTTAGCGGCCTGATGAATGTGCACACTTTCGACGCTCTCAGAATCATTGTCGCTTGTTGGGGCACAGGCACTTGTAGGTGCACTGGAAGTGGCTTCATGGGGATTTGATGGTGGTGCATGCAGGTCTGCAGGTGCACCGTGGATTGTGGTGTCCGTCGTGTCGTGCAACAGCACCGTAGCAGATGCATGGCTGCCGGAAGTGCTGGCGGTGTCTTGCTGGCATTGCCTCATCCGACGGCCTTGTGCAGTCCCCCTTGACGTTGTCTGTTCTGCATTGTCACTGTCAGTTGATGTACCGGTGGGGGATTGTAGGGCATGCCGTTAGTGGTGTGACAGGATGTGTATGGGGCAGTCACATGCAACACACTCCTCATGCTTCATCCACTTGCAAGTGCACTCATTGATGGGTGCTGCACTCAGGTGTGTGAATCAGGGCTTGCACTCAGTTGCACGCCGTCTGGCTGTCCGGGTGGTGTTGTCACATGGGGGTGCTGGGTGTGGTGGGGTTGATGGGGGATGTGTTGTGTGCCTCTGTGGCCCTGGCTGGGGTGGGGGGCTGTGCTGGGTGTGGTGGGTTTGTTGGGAGATGTGTTGTGTGCCTCTGTGGCCCTGGCTGGTGGGTCTGGGGGGTGCTGGGTGTGGTGGGGTTGATGGGCGATGTGTTGTGTGCCTCTGTGGCCCTGGCTGGGGGGGGTTGGGTGTGGTGGGGTTGATGGGGGATGTGTTGTGTGCCTCTGTGGCCCTGGCTGGGGGAGGAGGAGGTGCTGGGTGTGGTGGGGTTGATGGGGGATTTGTTGTGTGCCTCTATGGCCCTGGCTAGGGCGGAAGCGGGGGCGGTGCTGGCCTTCCTTCATTCGCACTCATGGCTTTGCACTCTGTGTACTTACCAGCCCTGGCAGGTGTGTGCGCTCCGGTCTCAGCATCAACGCCACCCTCAATCCCTTCCAGGTGCAGGATGCTGCTGCGCCTCTCCTCCCATGTTTGCAGCTTCAGTGGGGAATGCGGTCCCCCTCCTGTGGCACTGCTCTGCTGTCTGTGTGCTGCCCGCAGATTCCTGACCTGCAGCCGCAGGTCATCCCAGCGCTTGTAGCAGTCCTTCACTGTCCGCACTATCACACCCACAGCTGTGCACTTCTGGGCAGCCTCAGACTATATCTCCTTTCTACTCTGCTGCGTGGTGCACCTCTGGTCTGCACTGAATAGTACTGCTGCATTCTCCACAATGTGCTCCACGAGCACCGCCAGTTCTGCCTCGCTGAAGCGAGGTTTCCGCTGCCGGATTGCTGGGACCCTTGATGTCATCTCCAATAATCATTTTCACCAGTCACAGGAGTTCTAGGCCTTGTGGTTCACGAGGATTGCAGTGGATTGTGCTTTTTGTAATGGCTGCCGCTCTCTTTACGGTTTTCGCGATCACGGTATTACCGGCAACGGTATTTCCGCATCCGCTGATACCAGCATGGCCGGTGCGGATACGTATGTACCGCTGACATGTGACCTGGTGCATTCGTCTCCGTGGATGTTACCGTTATGGCGGTGAGACCGGTTCTGCACTGTTCTGGGGCACACGCCTGCCAACCCGTAATTATACCTTACTTCTGCATACTTGCGGTCGCGGAAACGGTGTCACCGCCATCACGGAAAAAACAGATTCCGGACCAGCTAACTTGTAATGAGGGCCATTGTGAGTGTGTACGTCTAGTGTGCTGTGTTAGTGCATTTGCTTATCTAAATTGAAAACTAATGTCGAACTCATGCCTTGTCGCATGGCTTCAAGAGTTCTCTTATAGAGCAAAATGAAAAACAACCCACCCTTGTGATTGAAATATTGTGTGCAATTCAGCCTAAGATAGGCTGTAGTGGGTGGTTAGTATGAAATTAAAGTATGCAAAGTCACTGTGAATATGATATCGTCTAATATCCTTTCCAGCACCTATGGAACCATACAAAGCCATACAAAGAATCACTTAAATGCTGTTTGGGAATTTGCTGACTCTATTCAAGTGTTTCTTTTTCTGATGAGAACATTTTGCAATACACAAACAAGTGCTGATTTGCATGCCAATTTCCATCAGAATGTGTGTATAGTCATGACTCAACTATGTGCCTTTTCTTAAATAATATGTATTTATTGACGAGTGAATACTTAAGCAATTGCGTGCTTGAAGATTGCACAATTCATGTGCTTTTTGTTTTACAAGTTTCTTTGAGGTACACAACTCTTTTACATCCCGACTTATTGTGAAATTGGATTCTTTCCATTGCAGCTATGATGACATGGGTCTTAGCAGCAGAACCGAACAACCCACCAACAGCAAAAGAGATGCTCGCCCACGCAGAATGGTTGAACAGGATTACGAAAAAGATGGTTTCTTCTGTGGTCCACCAGGTGAATGGCAGCTAGTTTTATGGATTACTGATGCTACTATACTTGAGAACAACATGTGTATGTATATTGGTCTTTTTTATTGGCCGATTAAGCAAGCTCACCAACACATGTGGCCACTATTGTGTCCCCAATTTATCCCTGATGTACGCTGGGCACAGCCTTACTAGACACGTTCTATCGTCTCACTACTAGGTGGCTCCTTATCACTAAGCGAGGGTTGGCGCATCTTCAGACTCTGTCCGCAACATAAACGGACACACTATGAGAAGGAGGGTATGACATAAAAGTTCTTTCAAGCCCAAAGCTGTGCCTGCACCCATCCGACAACACACCATTGGTGGACTAGAGGTTGAGCGCTCCCCTGATGGACCCTCTATCAACTTGTAACTAGGGTTCAACCCTGGTGAACCCTGCGGTCAAGTGGGTGAACTCCCCAATAAACTATGTACCTGATTGTGATCCACTCGTCAACATTATTATGTCACTTCATATAATAGACAGTACTAAGAATACAGGATTTTGATTTTAGTTATGTAATTTTTTTGGTTGGTTCACTTAAGTGGTCCTTCCCATAAAAAGTCATATAGAACTGTATTTCATCTTTTTTTTTACATCTAATTTATTTCCACAGTCTTATTTTATGGTGGATTCAAGTAAATGTTAACAGGATCGAAACAACGGCTCAATTTCAGTGATTTTTTTCATTAAACAGCACCTGTAACACTGAGTTTTTTTTTACCTTACTAAGTTTTTTAACTTACAGTAAAATATAGGGGCGATGTGGCTGTCTTATGTGCTGTGTAACAAAGAAGTATTTTAAAGCACACAGATGTGTAGATGCCCGCCATTCCTGTCACTCTGATAGGTTTATATATAGGCCACACATCTGGGAAACCCTCAATAGACTGGGGCCGGGCGCTGTCCTCTTGATTCCTCTGTGAAAGCATTGACACAAATTTAATTTGAGTTTTTGGTGTCCCACATCATTTTTTGGCAATTTTTTGTTTTATTCTAAGGGTCTGATGACAAGGTTGGTTTTAGTGCTAAAATATCTTATATTTTAGAATACTGGATGATACCACTTCCTCAAATCAAATGCTTCCAGCAGCAACCTAGACCCACCCCGAAATCCTCTGTCATAGGGAAAGTATGCAATGGTGAAAAAAAGAAACCTAATAAAAGATTGAGCCTCATTATAACTTTGCCTGTGTGGAAATAACGTAGCGTTATTACTGTATACCGGCGTGTTTCCGCATCAGTAAAGTACAAGTTTTCCAGTCGGGTGGAGGAATTACCGCCAGCCAAGAGCTGGAGGTAATTCTGCCATTCTAGCGACAAAAATAGCCGGTGTTACCGTCACCTCTATCACTGGTGCCGGTAATACTTTATGATTTTCATTCACCACAGCCCGATTCTTATCGACTCTCCCCTCGACTCATCGGCTGTGATGAACCGCTTGGCTTTCTTCTTTACTGGAGTCAAGGCCGGTACCAGGGCCGGGCTGTGATGAATGAAAGTCATAAAGTGGCAAAGTGAGAAAGTTCAAAGAACTGTAAAAGTATAAAGGGGAAACCAGCTGCAGAGGCAGACCGGCACCACGTGGGTGCTGCTCCAAGAAACTTTGGTTGATCCCCATCTGAGTAAAACTACAGAAACCAGAAGGCCGTAAGAGAGTCCCCAAGTTAGGTCAATGTGGTCATACAGGAGGTCAAGCAAAATCCCTGTACAGTCGAGACCCTTTGACCTACGAACTTGAGAAAGCAAGGGAAGTGAATCCTGAAAACAATTATCAATGTGAAGTAGGCAGGAGTGAACCCGACCAAGTGATGCTGACAAGAAGGGGGCAAGTCTAAATTCCAGAGAAACACTATGTTGACAAAGGTGAACCCGGCCGAGGGATGTCCACTATGAACTGTTCAAAATAGACATTGGGCCTCATGTCCGCAGAAGCCCACCAGCGGACCCGGGGGCCGCACGGAGCTGCAGGAGCAGCTCCACTCACATCTGCCTGGACTGCAGGTAAGCCCTAGGGGCTATAGCATTCTCATGCTCTTTCTCTGACTTCATCCGCGCATCGAGCGCATACGGAGTATATGCCCATAATTGCCGGGTTGAGTAGCGCGTTAGCTACATGAGCCAACATATTTTTAAATATGATGCCACAGTGGGAAATGCCTCCATCCCTGCCCGACCGCCATTGAAAACCACAAGGGTTCCTCCAGCTCCAAGATGGCCGCTGCCATCATCTCCTTGTAAACTCAGGCTGCACCGATTGCCAGCAGCCCGCCCCACCAGCTGATTGGGCTCTCCATTCCTAAAGAAGCGGATCCTGATTCGCCGGAAGGCAAAGCCGGCCCACAACGAAGGCACGGAACAAAGGCACAGCGCCTGTCCATGCCTGTCCCTTGCCAGACCTGCCACCTGCCAGGTACGCTGCCCCACTGCATATAGACCCATATCCTAAAGACTACATGGTTACATGGATTCAGGAATATGTTTCCTCGCCCAGGACCCCTGCACTGACAAATCTATCATACGCTTTCTGTTCACCCCACGTATACTACTGACTTCCCTCCACAGAGCCACCTGTGTTCCATTACAAGGTAACCCTCTGCCAACTAGAATGTAACTCAGGGGTGTTGCTAGGTCTGGAAAAGACCTGGGGCTACGCTGATGTCGAAACTGTTGGGACTGGGGGCTAGCTAGCCTTTTGGCTGTAGCTCCTGAGATTCTATCCGGGGCTACAACCAAAAGACCAGGGCCTATAGCCCCCTTAGCCCCCCCCCCCCCTAGCAACGCCTCTGATGTAACTCAACCTTTGCGCTCTCTGTAATCGAAAGTTGGCCACTTGGAAACTTTCAGCTACAATTGTTTTTTTGCACATTTTGGTAGCCTGTAGCTAAAATCGAATTTGACTACCTGTACCTTCTAGCTTTAATCTGCACATGTTGTGAGCCGTTCTGCTAAACTGAAGTTGCCTATTTGTGAACCCTCAGCTACAATTGTTTTCTGCATATCTTGGGTGCCTTCTGCCCATTTTGCACTTGCCAATTCACAAACCTCTCTGTAACAAACTGACCTTTGAACAGTTGAACCCTAGTCATTATTGTATTTGTTTATCGGTGAGCGTCTCGTTACTGTAAATTGTGCCCACGGCTGAGTCTATAGCTTAAGTTGACTTACATGGGGCCTCATTTACATGGTAGGCGGTAACCATGGCGCTGTTAGCGCCATGGTTGCTGCCGGTACCGTACCGAGTCCGCCATGGTGAATGGCGGAATTACCGCCACATTCCAAGGTGAGTGGGGGCGGTAATTCCCCATTCACCATGGCACTTCCCCATTCCCATTTGAGCCCCCATAGGGCTCAATGGGAATGGGGAAGGCGGCAATTACGGTACCGCAAATTGCGGTACCGTAATTGCCTCCAAGGTCCCTTTGCGGGCCCGTTCCTTAATGGCTGGTAAAACCAACCGTTGAGGTCGGGTCCCGCAAAGGGACCTCGTAGGAAGGCGGTAGGGGATTACCGGCACTGGTGCCCTTACCGGTGCCGGTAATCCCCTACCGAGTTCCGTGTAATAGTCTAGACTGTCTGGCCTATCCTGAGCTCTACCACTTAGATTTTGCTGTATTAACCATGCTCACCTGGCTCTTACTCACTATGTTCCCCTTCTGTATCATGTTAGATACCATTCCCTGCAGTGATAATAGCTACATTGCCTTCACTAATGGCCTCGCCAAACTTGGATGCCCTAGACATTACCCTACCCCTGCCCTACACCCTTTCTACCTACCACTCGACCATTCCCACATTTCCATCATCATAATCTCAGCACCACTGACATCAGCCGCCCAATTGTCACTACTCCTGACAGAACTTTGAAGCATCCCAAGCCTAGTGTCCCATGCGTGACTGGGAGCACTACTCCAAGTAGCCAGCCCAACGGTATTAAAGTTAGACCTAATCACTCAACAATCAGGCAGTCAACCGGTAACGTACCTACCATCAATCCTAACTTCATAACCCGCAATAGTAGACTAGGTATGAGACTTCCCACCACCAATAGTAAGCACCTCTCTAAAACCCACAAGAAGTCCAATCTCAAGGATTCAACTTCAACCAAACTTAAAGTACAACCCTTAAAAGGAGCTCTACTTAATGTCAGATCCCTTGTTGCCCACTCCACAGAAATTGCAGACACCATCCTAACCAACGATCTCGACTTCCTGGCCATAACTGAAACCTGGCTACATGAAGCTGCAGGGCCGCACTTAACATTAGCCATTCCCGACAAATACTCCATCCTTAGAGCCGACAGACCCGATACGCGCGGAGGAGGACTAGCCTTTATTTTGAAATCCTCACTAGACATTAGAACAGTCACCTCCCCTACACTAAAATCGTGTGAGCACCTCACAATCAAGCTACAAACTTCTCCCAAAAGTACGATTACCATTCACCTAATATACAGACCCCCAAGCCCGCCGGGTCCCTTTGAAGAAGATATAACCTCCCTTATAGCTGAGAACGCTAAGCCTTCCGCTCAAACTATCATCCTTGGAGATTTTAATCTTGGATACAATGATCCCAAGGACTCCCCTGCATCCTCACTAGTCTATGCCCTAGCAGAACATGTCTTCACACAACTTAGCTCTCAACCCACTCATCAGAAGGGGGGAACTATCGACTGGGTAGCGGCCCACAATTGTAACATTATCTGCAATACCCCTCAACCTCTCGCATGGACTGACCACTACCTTGTGCCCTTTGAGATTAATACTCCTATCCAACCTCTAATAAAATGCCCCGCGGCACCCGCATGCGCGACCAGGAACAAGCGTAACATCACTGCTGAGGCACTACTACCTTTGGTCCTGCCCACCCTCAACGCACTCCTTGCTACTGCCAACATTAATCTACTTGTCAATAGCTACAACAACACTATGGCCAATGCCATTGATACCATCGCCCCATTAAAACTTCTCAAAGAAAAACCCAGAGCTTATTTGAACTCCTCGTAAACCCCCGAACTTAAAACACTTAGAAAAAAGAAAGCTAAGCTTCAAACAGTATGGAAAACCACACAATCTGCTGAAAATAAAACAAATCTAATGAATATCTCCTCACTCTACAAAAGAGAGATTATTCGAACTAAGAAAGAAACTTACAATGTCAGGATCAACCAGGCAGGCTCCTGCACCAAAGAGATTTTCACTATACTTAAGGAATTAGAAAACCCTAACTCTGCTATTGATACTTGCACCAAAGATAAAACTTGGTGTACTAGTATCCAAAATGCCCTTGCCAACAAAATTGTTGGGCTCCAAACAAAAATAGAAGATAAACGCAACCAACTTACCAGTAGCATGCCCACTAACCCTAGTACACTAGCCTCTACCGACTCTAACCCAGGCTTCACATTAAAAAAGGTAACAATTTTGGAAGTAGAAAACATTATAGCATCATTAAAACCTAACTGCAAAGGGGCAGCTGCCCTGCCCAGATCATAAAAGACGCAGCCAGAGAACTATCCCCTTTTATCACAAAACTTATAAACTTATCTTTCTCCACCAACCTTGTCCCTAGCAACTTGAAACAATCCTGGGTCCTCCCCCTTTTAAAAAAACAAACCCTAGACCCTGCTATACCTACTAATTACAGACCCATAACTACGGTCCCATTTCTGTTAAAAATCCTAGACAGAGTTGCCTACCTGCAAATTCAGGAGTATCTTGAGATGAACCAATTGTTAGGAATTCGTAAATCTGGCTTTAGACCTCAACATGGAACAGAAACTGCCCTTGTTGACCTCAAAAGCCAAATCGATGAAATCAAAGATAAAGGTAACGCCGCCATCCTACTCCTCCTAGACCTCTCAGCAGCTTTCGACTTGGTCGACCATAAAATCCTTTGTAACCACCTCTCTTCTGCAGCTCACTTCTCCTCCTCTGCTGTCAAGTGGATACAATCCTGCCTGGCGAATAGAACAATGAGGGTCTTTTCCCCAGTAGTCGCGGCAGACCCTATCCCTATCACATGTGGGGTCCCACAAGGCTCCTGCGTTTCACCAACTTTGTACAACATATTTACAAAGCCACTCTTCGACAAACTGGACCACCTGGGTGTCACCTACACCAATTATGCAGATGACACCCAGATACTCCTTACCCTTTCAGGTAACTACAACAATGACCTTACCCGGATCAACAACATTTTCTCCATCGTCCAGGCGGCACCCGCATGTCCGACCAGGAACATGCGTAACATCACGGCTGAGGCACTACTACCTTTGGTCCTGCCCACCCTCAACGCACTCCTTGCTACTGCCAACATTAATCTACTTGTCAATAGCTACAACGACACTATGGCCAATGCCATTGATACCATCGCCCCATTAAAACTTCTCAAAGAAAAACCCAGAGCTTATTTGAACTCCTCGTAAACCCCCGAACTTAAAACACTTAGAAAAAAGAAAGCTAAGCTTCAAACAGTATGGAAAACCACACAATCTGCTGAAAATAAAACAAATCTAATGAATATCTCCTCACTCTACAAAAGAGAGATTATTCGAACTAAGAAAGAAACTTACAATGTCAGGATCAACCAGGCAGGCTCCTGCACCAAAGAGATTTTCACTATACTTAAGGAATTAGAAAACCCTAACTCTGCTATTGATACTTGCACCAAAGATAAAACTTGGTGTACTAGTATCCAAAATGCCCTTGCCAACAAAATTGGCAAGGATGGCGTCCCAAAGCTTTAATGATGAAAAGACTGAGCTTCTCCGTGTCGGCACACCCAACAATCTGCTGAATCTTAGCCGCAACTACAATAGCTTTATCATCGATGGTAATATCATCCCTGTTGTCAAAAATGTGAAAACGCTTGGTTTCTACCTTGATGCCAACACCAACCTCTCCAAACAAGTGAACATGACCGCCTCTTCCAGGGCCTACACAGGTAAGCTGATCAGGGCATGCAGACCGTTCCTCTCCACAAATAGCAGCCTTACATTGGCCAGGGCTCTTATACAATCTAAGTTGGACTACTGCAACAGTCTTTACCTAGGCGCAAATAAATCCATTATCAAAAAGCTTCAGGTGCTTCAAAATAATGCTCTACGAGCAGCCCTCAACATTTAAACATTTCAAGACGCGAGCATATCACCACTACCAGACTATCATGCAAATGGCTTACTTTTCAACAAAGAATTGACTTAAAGACTATGGGCCTCATTACGACCCTTGCGGAAATGGAAAAATGATGGCGGAAATGCAATACCGCCATCGAACACCGCTCGTTGCGATCATGACCCGTCACCGTAAAGTACGATGCCATTAGCGACACCGCAGTGAACGGCAACGCTAACTGCACCAAGTACGCGCACGCGCGCCTTGCAAAACCGGAATCACCGCCATGGCGCAACGGTACGCGAATTCTGACCCTAGCGGACATGTACTGAACGCCATCAAGCACGTCGTAAAGTACCATTCCGCCATGGCGAGAAATACGGCAACGTGAACCAACCGTAAATGGCCCACTGAGTGCCTGTACTCCACTCCCTGGCCACATTGCACAACTCCTGGCAGGCGCAATGTACTCACACTATGCAACCAGTGAAATCTACAATTCACCCATGCATGCCAACGTAGAAAAGCATGCAGGGGCTCAAAGCGCCCCGTGAGTGGGCATCCATGTACGGCATGTCACCATAGCCGTACTGACGCAGCACAGGCATGTGAAGGTACAATACATCAAAATGAAAATCAAGAACACATGACACAAAACAACAGTAGTCCCCCATCGCTTGCCACCAGCGCAAGGCAACATCCAAAACAGCATCCTGAGGGGGATTGCACCAGCCCTGTACTCATGCCAGTAAACAAACCAACCATCAGCAGAAGCATGTACCACACAAGTTGGCAGAGTGACTGAGCAGCCAGGCTCATCCCAAGAGGGGCCGATGGGAGCTGCAGGGCACAGATGGCATCAATACAGAAGCTATTCCAATGGACATGACCCCAGTCCCCCTCCAACAAACGCACGCAAACACAGTCACCTGTGACCAGCCACATTCTGAACATCCCATCATTCCACCAATCGACCTGGCTGACAGGCACCAGTCGGCCAAAAGCCAATCCCCCGCCCCTGAACAGCACATCATGTAAACAGTCACAATGGCAGCCCCTATCCGTGACCATACTGTGCTACGTAGGCAAACGCGGCCAGTACTGTACCACACAACTCAACTCAGAAGGCGGAACACAATGCAGATCATCTCGCAATACATACCGCCACAAAGCGAAAATCGCCACATCACCTGCAAAGAACAACGCAACACGACAATTATCGGAATACAATTTAAATGCACATCCAAATGACAAAGGCCCCACAGCAATTTGCAAAATAACACCAAAACAACCATCATCACCGAGGGCTGCATCTGCAATAATTGACCAGCTTCCACTTGTGTGACGCCCTGTACCATCATGGCACACAGGGCCTACATCAACGTTCCAAAAGGCAACATGGAAGCGGCAAGAACCGCAGGTCCGTCCCATGAGGCAGGCACTAGTCGAGCTGAAAGGCCGAAATGTTGCACCTAGCCACCAGTACAGCGTAAGGGCATGTGGCCCATTGGCGATCGTCCCATAAAATCGAAATGGTGCTCCACTGATTCACCCGAAGCTGCAGGAGTCGAGAGTAAAAACCATCTGGAGGAGTGGCGTAGAGATGGCATCTGCAATAGGGCAGGAGATACCTGTCACCCAAAAGAAACACAAATTAACCGATTGCATTACGGGACTCATGAGGCATTACAATCTTCATTCAACACACCAAATCCACACCCATATGCATGCTAGCCCACTCCAAAGGAATATACACACCCCTAAATCATTATCGAATCATAACGAAATCAATCGAGCTAAATACACCATTGGCAACGTCGGTTACTGTGCATGCGTCCGTCAAGATAGAACCCATGACATGGGATTAGTAACGTGCCTAGACACAAGTGTATGAAGGCGCGTCGAGACAGGGAGGATCCGACAAGGGCAGATAGACGTATGTCCCACTATGGCAGCCTTGCATCACATAGCGCAGGGGAAGGGGAGTGATTCAAAAAACCCATGTACATGGCAGACCCTAAACGGAATCATCAGTCCATGCATCCATTCATCATTCCCTCATCCCGCAATGAAAACGCATGAATATTCACTCACATTATATGTGAAACTTTCATCGCGTCTGTGCGTAATGCAGTCCGCAAAAACCACTGTGCCCCTGGCCGGATCTGTAGTGTTGTGAAGCAAGATGGATTTGGGAACGTCCTGCCTTATCGTCCACTACGCTATTGCGCATCCCATTCAATTCATATCATTCATTGCCTGCTCGTCATGGGCCATGTCCCAAGGACATTCTACAATAGAACGTTACATTTCCAGCCAGACCTGTGGGCGTATCCTCGCCGCTACTTCAAAACCAAAAATGCTGGCCTTCGAATTCCTCACTTGCAACATTACGTCGAAAAGGCTTCTGTGAACGCTTGCATTCACAATTACATCAATGTAGTGCGGCTGTGTGTCATGATGCTAACTGGCTGCAATCACAAATGGGACGCCACGCCCGTCGGTGAAGTACGTTACTGTGCTGCATGAGGGTCGGCCATCGATCGAGCCCTACATACCACTGACTCTTCACAGGTATGTAAGCGGCTGCAATCATAGCATGTGTAACAATGGGAGCATACCATGAAAATCAGTCAAAGTACATCACACTGCCATCGGGATTTGATACATGATTCCAATCCCAAGATGCCATGCGGCCAAATGCAGCCTTACGTGCGGGACGTGCTCGGCCAGAAGGGATAGCATCTGCCACAGAATCATTCAATCAGCACAGGTGGAGGCAATACAGGCCGACAGCACATATATAGCAGACCCAAACCCCTCCCACAACCACTCCCACTCCAAAATGCTACCGGCAGGACTAGCGATGTTGGGCCTGGGGGACCAGATAGCACTGCAAGTGCTACAACTACAAGAAGACGACGAACAACAACAGGTACAACAACCGGGCGCACAGGGGAGACGGAGGAGAAGGAGGAGGAGGAGGGCAAGGCAGGGTCAGCAAGGCCCACAAGCACTGCCACTACCACCACGCAGGCGGCCCGCAATCCCACGCCTCCGAGCCGATCCGTTCAACCTCACTGCTGAGCAGATCCACACCCTCTACCGTTTGGACCGGGACACCATAATCGCCATTGTGGACATGACACATGCTGACCTCGTGAGCATGATAGATAGCCCAACCGCCATCCCACCCCTACTGAAGGTGGTGTCTGCACTCCACTTCCTGGCCACAGGCACCTACCAGCACACAGTGGGACAGTTGCATGGCATTTCACAGCCACTGTTCTCACGAACACTCTTCCAAGTGCACGATGCCCTCCTGAAGCACGCCGACGACCACATCACACTACCACGCACGTACCAGGAGATTACCAACGCAAAAGTGGGATTCCATGCACTTGGCGGCATCCCGGGTTGCATTGGTGCCATCGACTGCACCCATGTTGAATTGGTTGTCCCACATGCCATGGAGGTCCAGTACCGCAACCGGAAACAATTTCATTCAATCAATGTGCAAATGGTGTGTGACTCCAACAAGATATTTACGCATTGTTGTGCCAGATTTCCAGGATCTACACATGATTCTATGGTCCTGAGGAACACAAGAATACCACGCTACATGGAGCGACACGCAGGGCACAGATCCTGGCTACTCGGTGAGTCTCATTCCATGCATGACATCGTGGCCCATTTGATGCGTCAATGACCTTGCAGGAGGGGGGGGGGCTACTTAGCACTATCATTCCACTGACACCCTTTATTCGTCTCATACAGGTGATGCCGGGTATCCACTGAAGAGATGGCTCCTTACACCAATCCGGAACCCACAGAACGAGCATGAGGAGGACTACAACCATGCCCACTCACGTACCCGTGTGGTCATTGAACAGGCATTCGGCCTACTGAAGGCTCGTTTCCGCAGCCTCAGCAGGTCTGGCGGGGCACTCATGTACAGCCATGAGAAGGTTTCTAAGATGGTCATGGCATGTGTCATGCTGCACAACATGTGCATACGTAGGAATGTGCCCATGCCCCCTGACGCTGTACTGCATGCACCTGAAGATGATGATGATGATGAGGGTGGGGATGTGGAGGCACCTCAAGGAGTCCATGAGGCACAGGATGCACGTGCAATCCGACAGAGCATCATAGATGCATGCTTCTAGCAACCACGCATGGTGCCTATTACACGGAAAGGGGACCTGTGGCACTGTGTGTGTGTGGTACAGGCACATTGTGGACTGTACGCCTATGAAGGCCTCGTACGCAAATATCAATGTCCACACATTTCATTGGATGATTATGAGATGCTGTATTGTTAATGTGATTTGATTTATACACCCTATGGACCCGCCACCCAGTGAAGCCCAACACACCCCCTCCACCCTACTACCTCCCCCCCCAACACCAGTGTCCAAATATGCATGCTGTCCGTGGTTGGACGCTATTGCAAGCCCCCTCTACGGGTATCAGGGGCACCCCTGCCCGTGGAGCGCAGGTTCCTGCCAGATCTGCGTTGGGGGCTGCCCTGGACGGAACTTGCCACGGATGATGTCTCTGCCTGCTCGCGTCCATGCATGTCTCTGAGGGTTTGTGAGAGCTCCGAGAGCACACGGCGCACAGCAGCAAGTTCAGCACAAACGTCTTTGGACGTCGCATGCAGTTCCCCCCTCAGGCTCTCGGTGCTTTTCTCCATTTGTGCTCTCAGGCTCTCGGTGCTTTTCTCCATTTGTGCTCTCAGGCTCTCGGTGCTTTTCTCCATTTGTGCTCTCAGGCTCTCGGTGCTTCTCTCCATTTCTCCCCTGAGGCTCTCACTACTTTTCTCTATTTGTGCCCTGAGTGTCTCGGTGGATGTTTCCATGGCTGCCCTGGAACCCCCGCATTCATTTGCATGGTCCTTGAGTAGCGTGGACACTTCCTGCTGTTGCTCGATCAGCAGGTCGAGGGACTGTTGCCTCTGCTGGGCCATGGACATTTGCGGTGGTGTGACAGGGGGGCTGCTCAACACATGTTGCCTTGGCACAGGACTTGTGGGGGTTGGCCAGTCGTCGTCTTCAGGGTGCCCCTGCGTGGTTTCGTCATGGTGTAGGGGATGGAACATGCAGGGGGATTGGGAAAGGTCATGGATGGTACCTACGTCGCCAGCACTGTTTTCCGTGTCGGAGCATGCTGGCATGACAGCTGTGTCACCTATGGTGCTGCTAGCACCAGAGGCAGTGCCATCAGATACGTTCTTTGGGGGGACCTGTGGTGCTGGGGTTGTGGACTTGCTGGCTGCTGGGGTGCCTGTTGCAGTCCCCTCCAGTGTGCTGCCACTTGATTCCTGCTGCTGCCGTGTCTTGATCCTTGCACCTGAGGTGGAGGCTCTTGGGACGTTGGTCCTGGCCCTCTTTGCAGGCGTGCTGGTAGGGGTGTCCTGCAGCTCGTCGTTGGTATCGGACCCTGTGGTGGAGTAAAGAGGGGCGAGCGTTAGTTATGGGTCTGTCGGATTTGGAATGGCAACGTATCAAATGCATTGGGGTGGTACATGAGGCTGATTTGGGACTGGGCCTTGGAGGTTGTCTCATTTTCGTGTGGATTGAGGATGCATTCATTTGGCTGCCTGCAGTTAGGGGGTGCATGCTGCACATGTAGGGGTTGTTTATGGCATCTTGATTGATTTGTTTGTTCATTCTGACTTTTAGAGGGCGCTGTCAGGGCAAAGTATGTATTGCACTATGGGGTCACATGGTACTGCACATGTTCGTGGTTTGTGGATTTCGCATTGTTTCTCTTGGCCAACCTACCTGATTCTCCGGATGTCGGCACTCCTTTCTCCATCCCTCCGACTCCCTCTATGCTCTCCATTCCTATGGTGGAGGCGCAGATATCCTCCCAGGGGGTCAACTTGATGGGCGACTCTGAACCCCCCCCGGTAGCTGTGGCGATGTTCCTGTTCGCAGAAAGTATGCTGCGTACGCGGATCCGCAGGTCGTCCCACCGCTTGCGACATTGCTGTGGCGTGCGGGGTGTTGTCCCCACCGCACTTACGCGCTGTGCCACCAGGGCCCATATGGCCTTCTTGTTGGCAAGGGCCGTCCTGGTCATTTGACTGGAGAAGACGACGGCGGCATTTTCCTGGAGGGTCTCGGTGAGCACGGTCAGTTCCTCTCGGGAGAAGTGTACCTGCCGCTTGCGGTCACACGCTTTCTTGGCTACCTTTCCCATATTTATTTTTTTAACTGGGGTTGCTAACGGGTTGGGATGTGTGTCAGGCTCGGATTTTTAATGGTTGTGTTGGGATTCGGTTTTTATAGTTGTGCGGTGTGCTGTTTCCCGTTCCGGCCACATGCTTTTACTTCCGTTTCCGTATATTTACGGTGGCCGTAATTTGCGGTGCCCGCTCGTTACGGTGACCGCTCATTACGGTGACCGCTAAGATGGGTGGCGGTATTGCACCTGGTGCAGCGTACGGCGGCGGTAAGGGCCGTTTTGGGGTCATTTCCGCCATCGCAGCCTTTCGGATTCCGCCATGGCGTAATGCTCGTGCCCGATGGGTCGTGATTAGCCGCACTTTGCTCCTTCGTGCAATGGCGGAAACGCTATTTACGCTGTTGCGGTCCGGTCAGTCAATTTCCGCCAGGGTCGTAATGAGGGCCTATCTGTCTTACATATAAAGCTTTAAACCACCTTGCTCCGCCTTATCTTACTAACAGATTCACTCTGAAATCCACATCGAGAACCACTAGATCCACCAACACACTATGCCTATCAGTACCTAGATTCTCCCTAAAAAGAGCAGGAGGCGCCAGCTTCACGGTCCTTGCCTCCCAACTCTGGAATACCCTAACTCTTAACATTAAATCTATCGGTTCGTTTCTACCCTTTAGAAAACGAGTTATCAGCTGGTTATTGGACAAATACTTGTGTCACAGACCATTCTTAAACAACACCCATCTCTTGTACATTGTATATTATAAACCTGTAAACTGCTAACTGTATATATTTTGTAAACTGTTCGTAGTTGCACTTTGTATCTGCCTATAATGTACATGTAACCGTATTCATATGCGCCCATATACCCCTGGGTCCAGAGTGCCATACAAATAAATAAATAAACAAACAAACAAACCACGGTAGCAGGAGTGTCCCTCGCTCGCGCTTATTTGGTTCGAAACGCTCCATGTACCGTTCACATCTGTTGCAGCAAACTTGGGCTATTGTCCTCGGTCTTATGATTTCCTCTGCAGAGGTTTTGCGGGTCTGTGTCAGAAAGGGCAGGTTGTGTATTTCCTCATCAGCTTCTCGACATTCGCTGCCTTTCTCCTCCTCTTTAACTGCCGGACCTGGATAGTTGTCTCGTTGTGCGGTCTGCCTTGCTCTTACTGTGCTCTCTTGCTCCACCTTTTATCCCTGCAGGGAAAGGAAAGGGCGGTGAGGTGTGTGTGATTCAGGTTAATTGCCTGTCTTTGCTTGACAGTGGGGTTGGGACATGTCATGTAACCAGGTTGCATATTAGCCCGTTGTCTTCCGTGTTGGGAAAAAAGGAGAGATAAAGTTTCTGCGGGGTAGGACGGGGAAGAGGTGTTATAGGGAATTATAACCCTCGAGTTAGAGGGTTTTTTGGTGAGCTTGAAAAAGTGGGTTTTGGAAGGGTTGCAAGGTAAACAGGAATAGCTGGGATCGTGAAATGGACAGAGGGGATTGTGGGAAGTGTAGTGTTTATCAAGATAGACTGAGTGTTTGGGAATTAATTATCAGAGGGACATGGAGAAGAATGATTGGGAGTAGTCGGGTAAAAAACAGGATGACAGGGATTCTGAGAGAGATGGTTACTGAATGTGACGGGGTGTGAGATCCTAGGGGATTGGTTATTTACGGAGGGGATGGTAGATTTGGATAAGCTAGATTCAACAGGAGGAAAGTGGGTAAATGTATTATAACCTACAAAGGCCTCAGGTATATCGACCTCCTCTCCTTCTTCCCCAGTACAATACTGCATCTCACTTGGGGTAATTCACCAAGCATAATCCCAAGCTCCCCAACCCGGGTGATCCTCCCTCGCTCATCCACTGCCAGGGTTGGGATCAGAGAGCGTCAGCCCTTTACTGGCCACCTGAATAAGGGATTCTCGAGGTCTACTTGGGAGAATACATGAGGTGTCTCACAGACCTCACTACAAGAAGCAGTTGGCTACAACATTAGTTTAATGTCTTTAGCAGTAAAGCTGTGGAGGTCCAGCGGTGTTGAGTAGGGAAAGCGATAAATTGCATATTACCAGCTATGAGCTGGTAGCGAGTCTTGCTCCTGGCATTGCTGTTGAAGTCTATCCCGTCTTTAAGTAGACTTATCTGACAAAGTAAAATTCAGAAAGGCTTTAAAAGGACTGCCTCTTTACTATTTATTGCTGAACTCTGTTCTTAGCTCTGTGAAGAGCAGCTGTGAAAGAAGCCCCTGAATTAAACCCTTAATTTTACGGCCATGCCCAGTGCTCTTCACATGCCCTGTGGACATTTAGGTGACATATTTGACGTAATATAAACACTCAAACCCAACCTTGGCAGTTGGCCCTTTAGGTAAGTGGGAATGATTTTGTCAACTCTGAGGAGAGCTACAAGATTTGCTAAACAGGATTCATTCTGGAGCCACTGAAAGGATCCCACAAACATTATCAACACATTAAGATCTCAGTAAGAGCAGGCGATAACATAATGTGATATTAAAGAAAGCAGATGAGCAATACAGGCCCAACTTATCCAAACCAAACAGGAAGTACATGAGCGCGCAAGAGGTTACCATAGTGCAGTGTCACCATATAGCCATTTTGAGGGTCTGTAGTGTCACAAAAATGCTTGCTTCCAAGTTGCCGCTGTAGCAAAATCCAAGTTTCTTTTGGATAATTAATAGCTGTGTATGCATGCTCACTCGTGTTGTTGCAAACCTGGTAATTAATACAGTCAGGAAATTCCACCTAATTTTCCTTTAGGTAAGCTTAAGAAGTAGCCATCACTGTACCTGCTGTTCATAGTTTTTGATGTGAAATAGTCACTTTCCAGTGCCAAGTAAACCCTCAAAAATTGACTGGCCCACATATAGAGAAGGTGTTTGGTGCCTGCATGACTAGATGGTGTTGGCGGGTGGAGCACAGTATGGTCAATTACAATAAGTAGTGTTGGATCTGAGAATAAGATATTTCCTTCTGAGCAAGAGTGGCCTATGACACCTGACAATGGCCTACAGCCGCAGCCAACAGCATGCATAGAAGATCAGGAGTGGCATGTGGCAGTGAGCCCACAGCTTGAAGTGACAAAGATGATCCTACAGAAGGGAAAGACGGAGTATCAAGAGAACTGTGAGCAATTCCTGGCGGACCTGCAAACGGAGGATGAACAAATTGTGCAATATATGAATGCGGAGAACGAGTAAGACAATGGGTATCAGCGCCCAACAGAGATGGCCTGGTGGCCCACAGCCAAAGAGGACTGGCAGGGGCACGTGGACAATTGTGTGTCTTTTTGGAAGAAGAAACAGAAACAGGAGCTAAAGAATGGGATGTCCAAACAGATGGACATGAAAGTCACATGGGTGACGACTGGCTGCCATTTGTCCTCAATGGCCTACGAATGAGAGAGGGGTCAGTGACCAGGTCTTCACCGTACGAGGTGCTGTTTGTGAGAAATATGCCAAGCACTGGCAAGTTGTTGCTGCCACTGACTGCGGGTTCGCCTAAGGACTGGGAGGTACTAGAGGATGACTATTGTGAGACAGGCATGGTATCAAGAGAAATGGGTGCTGTTGGTTACCAAGTATCCCTGCTCCAGTCTATTTGTCCATGTTAGTAATATTTTTCTTCCAAAAACTAGGCACTGTCAGCATCAGGTGGGGGGGGGGGGGTAGACCGTAACACCTGCCGGTCTGAAAATGTGTACAAGAAATGAAATGGTGACCCCTCACACTTGTGCGCTCAATGCCTGTGATCAGTCATTCAAAACATCATTCTGTTCCTTTTTAGTTTTACTAGAAGTGCTTATGTAATCAAGTAACTTTCTATGAGAAGGTAACATCATTATTATCAGAACGTGTACTTTTGCAATTATAATCAGCCATTGCATGCAATGCAGTAAAAAACAGCCGACAATAACCTCTTGGTGCACATGCCTCTTCTTTAGACAAACAATGGCTTCCTCTAGGCTAGTTACACAATATCTGGCTCTAGTCAGGTTAATTCCTGACCTTCAGTTATGGTATCTTTTGTTTGCTTACAGTTCCATCATAACATACAGTTACAATGTTTACATTCAATGATTAGACATTTAGATTATAGAACAATCCATCAGTTTTTGGTCTGTAAGGTTGAGATAGGGAAGGAAAATGGTCCAGCATGAGAGAAAAGAACATTGTTTCATACGAGGTGTGGTTAGAATTAAGTAATTCATATTGCACACCACTATGCTTAGTAGTAAAAGTTATTTCACTGTGTCACAGGCTGTTGTGCTTCACATGCGTGGTTACACCCCACAGATAGGTTGTCTCTGGTACAGGTGTGTGTGTCTACAGAAGTGAGGGCCTCCATTGCGAGTGTGCAGGTGGATGGTGTGGATTAAATAATAGTTGACACAGAGTGCCTGAGGGAGGTGGTGGAGTTAGGGGGATTCGTGGTTTGAGCAATCGTAATTTTGGTAGATGTTGTGTTAGGTGGTTTAGGTGACTAATTAGTAGCTACAGTGTAGAGGTGGATGTAGAAAAGTGTTAACCTTAGATTGAATGTTTCGTCCTGTCAATAAGCGTTCCAATGCTAGAGGAGTAGGCTTCCAATGCTATTGCTTGTCTAACTTTTCGAAGGATGGCATGAGGGCCGGGAGTAGGCTTCCATTGCTATAGCCTCTCTAATTTTTCAGTTGCTGGATTATGTCATTTATTTACATCCGACAGGCAATAACAATGGAAGCCTGCGCCCGGGTTCTAATGCCATCCTTTGTAATATTAGACAGGCAATAGCAATGGAAGCCTACTCCTAGGTCCTAATGCCCTCCTATGAAAAGAATTAAACAGGCAATAGCATTGGAAGCCTACACCCGGGCGCTAATCCCACTATGGCATCATGGATCATACTTCAAATGGATAGACCTCTCAAAGATGACAGCGGCAGAATGACTAAGCGGAACACTGCCACCTTCTAGGAGAGGATGCATGCTGTATTCACAGCTGTTTTTGAGATAAGACTTTGCCCCTCTCCGTTTTCACTTGTTGCTCACTCTATAATCCCAATCCTGGTCTATTGACCAGGTATTGATTAGGGTCACGTACGCCCTTTGGCCTTGAAATTGACCCTTGACATTTGTCTTCCATAGAAACCTGAAACACAGACTTACCTTAATCCGGGAGGCATACTGTTACCCACCTGTTGAACAAACAGGAGTACCTTGCTTAGAGCTACCCAGAGGACTCCTTAGGAGATACCATGAATGAATTGTGTTAGTGTATATAGGTAATTATGGTCACTTTTGGCCACCGATCCCCCACCTTCCTGTACCCTCCATTTTCTACTGGTCTATCGACCCCCTGGCCCGGACCTGCTTTGTTGCGACGCGGTTATCCAGCTAGTGGCAGATCTCAGGCTCCGGTTTGGTGTTCTCTTTGTGTTAGGAGACTTCAATCTTCATCCTAACAGTTCGGCGGATGTACAGACAGCTTGCTTAATTTCTGACTTTTGGCTGATTTGGGCCTTGCTCAGCTTGTGGCAGGTCCTACTCATCGCCTCGGGAATAATCTCAATCTTATTTTTGCTTCAGCCTCTATGGCTATGGTATTTGCCCTTATTCCTGTATTGTGGTTTGACCACATGATTCTCCCGTTTAGTGTTGATGTTCCTTTGGCTTTTTTCCCATTAGCGCTGCCACACCCTCCTAATAGGTCTTGGGGTAGGGTTAAACATGCTGATATTGCCCTGGCTATACATTCTCATCAGCAAGGGGGTGGACCTTGCTGTTTTGAAACTTACCTCAGCGTTTCTGGTTGTTGCTGACAACCTTGCACCTATTAAACTTTACAAGTCCTGCTCCCGCCCTTCTGAACCTTGGTTTACACCTAATTTAACTGCTCTGCGTTTAAATCGCTGACAGGCGGTACGCAAATGGCGAGTGTCCTACTGTTCGCAATCCCGTATTGCCTTGCGCCCCGCTACAGCTACCTATCTGATTGCAGTTTTGGAAGCAAAATGTGTTTTTTTTGCTAATAAGGTCAGTGCTGCCATAAACTCTCCTAAGGAATTGTTTAAGGTAATCTTTATCTTCACCGGTTATTACACAGGGTGTGGCACCTCTGAAAGTCTCTGTGATTAACTCTCTATTTTCTTTGATGATAGGATTTCCATCATACGCCAAAAAATTCTGGCCTCTGCCACGCCTAGCTCTTCCTCGATGATTCCTAGCCCAGGTGACATTTCTACTCGGAGTTGGTCCTGTTTTCCGGTTTTCGCTGATTCTTCAGTGTTATCTGCTGTGCACAGCTTGAAATCCATTACTCCGGCAGACCCGATCCCTTTGGGTATTCTGAAGCAGATCGGTCCTGATATTGTACATCTACTCATTGCCACGGTCAATGATTCTTTCTGTTCTGATACTATTCCTAGCTCTCTTAGGCACGCTCTTATCCTGCCTCTTCTTAAAAAACCTAATCTTGATCTATTGGTTCTGAGCAACTATCATCCGATTTCTCTCCTTTCCTTGCCGATGAAACTTTTAAAATCTCTGGTCACTTCTCTTCTTGGTTCTTTTCTTGAAGAGTCGGACTGTCTGGACCCCCTTCTTTGTGGTTTTTGTCCCGGTCGTGGCACCAAATCCTTGCTGGTGGTGGTGGCTGACGATCTAGCTCAGATCAAGGACCAGGGCGGCACTACCGCCCTGGTCCTGCTGGACCTATCCGCTGCCTTCCACATGGTCAACCACAGTATTCCTTTGGAACAACTGGCCATGGCGTGGTGTCAGGCTTAGTCCTGGACTGGTTTGCATCTTTTCTATCTGATCACTCCCAGTCCCTTTCTCTTCCTCCTTTCATCCAATCTGCCAAGCCTCTTCAGTGCGGAGTCCCTCAGGGCTATGCTCTTTCACCTCTTTTTTTAAATCTTTACATTCAACCTCTTGTTAAGTTGATTCACTGTTTTGGGTTTCAGCGTTTCTCTTATAAAGTATAATATTGGGAGATTTCAACCTTGGCCTTAACGACCCAGCAGACACTAACGCCACTGACCTAGCCAGTACGCTCTCAGATCTAGGTTACACCCACCGCATTCATGAACCGACTCACATCAAAGGTAGAACCTAAGATTGGCTTGCAGACCTTAACTGTAGTACTAACCTGATAACCATCACTCCATGTATCTGGTCAGATCATCACAAAATAACCTTCGCCATTAACGCTACTCCATACAGTCCCACTGTGAACACTGCACCAGGGACCCTCACTCGCAATAAGAAAAACATCACAACAGATAAATTGCTCCCTCTCATTCCCCCCCTTCTTAACAATACATTACACTCTGCGGACCCTACAGTCCTAGTGGACTCATATAATCATGCCATCCTAAAAGCATTAAATATCATTACCCTGCTAAAATTGCGTAAATCTAAACCACGATCCCATCTCAATTCCTGGTACACACCTCATTTGAGAGAACTGCGCAAAACTAAAATAAATGCAGAAGCACGTTGGAAAAACTGCCAAACGCTTAATAACAAAACTACGTTGACCGTAGCCTCTTCCAATTATAAAGAAGCTATCATTCAAGCTAAACAAAATAACTACAATGAACACATCACGCAAGCAGAATCTAACTCAAAAGAATTGTTCAAGATTCTTAAAGAACTTAAATCACCCATTGCCCCCACCGACAATTGTACCACAGATGCCACATGGTGTACTAACATCCAGAAGGCTCTACTAGACAAAATATTGATGCTCCAAAACAAAATCAACCTAAAAAAAGAATACCTTCTGACTGACCCGGATCATAATATATCTACCCCCAACAATACCCCTCCTGAGCCATCAATCAAACCATTCAGCTTCTCACCGTTAGACACCTGGGAAGTGGTAAACATCATTAGGAAGCTAAAACCGTCCAAATGTCAAGGTGACGCATGCCCCTCTCCAGTCATTAAAGCGGCTGCGCATGACCTTGCACCTTTCATTACCAACCTTATTAATGCCTCCTTTAAAACAGGTACTGTGCCTGACAATTTAAAAGATGCTTGGGTCGTTCCACTGATCAAAAAACCCTCACTCGACCCCAGCAACCCTTCTAATTACAGACCTATCACGACAGTGCCCTTCTTACTAAAAATATTGGACCGCTCCGCCTATTTATAAATTCAAGCATATCTGGAAACTAACAATCTCTTGGGCCTTAGGCAATCTGGCATCCGCCCCAGACATGGCACTGGAACTGCCTTGATTGACCTTGTAATCCAAATACAAGATATAAAAGACAAGGGCAAACTAGCATTCCTACTACTGCTCGACCTATCGGCTGCCTTCGATCTTGTCAACCATCAAATACTGTGCCAACACCTGAAAACAGCTGCTCATTTCGCAGATTCTGCCACCTCTTGGATTAGGTCTTTACTTGCTAACAGAACCATGAGAGTTTCCTCACCTTCAGCCTCTGCTGAACCTTCTCCAGTACTCTGGGGGGTCCCACAAGGATCATGCGTCTCCCCTACGCTCTATAATGTCTTTACTAAGCCTTTATTCAATATTCTTGATTACATGGGTGTCACGTATACTAATTATGCCGACGACACCCAGTTACTTATCCCCATCACAGGAGACCACACTGCAGACACAAAAGCCCTTAATGGAATCTACTCAGTAATCCAAGCCTGGATGGGGCACCATGAACTCTGTTTAAACGATGAGAAAACCGAGATACTAATACTCAGTTCCCACTCCAGACTGAACAAACCTTGCCCTTTATTCAAATCCTTCATTATTGATGGCAACACCATCACAGCCTCTAACAATACTAAAACTCTTGGGGCCTCATTACAACTCAGGCGGTAAGGGGTTTACGGCGCCGTAAACAGCGCCGACCCTTACCGCCTGAATACGAGGTCCCTTAGCGCCATGGAGATCTTAACGGCTGCTTTTTGCAGCCGTTAAGATCCATGGCGCTAAGGGACCATGGAGTTAATTACGCCACCGTAATTTACAGTGGCGTAATTAACGCCTTCCCCACTCCCATTATGCCCTATGGGGCAAAAATGGGAATGGGGAAGGGTAAATGGGGATTGGGGACTTACCGCCCCGCCAAGGTCGGAATGGGGCGGTAAGTCCGCCAACCACCATGGCGTAAACGTAGTTTACGCCATGGTGGTAAAGTCACGGCCCAGGCGGTAACTTACCGCCTGGGTCGTAATGAGGCCCTTGGTATTTACCTAGATGCTACATTATCCTTTACCAGACAAACTAATGCCGTGGTAGCAGTGTCTGCCTATACCTGCAAATTAATCACTGTATGTAGGCCATTCATTACGACACCCAAATGTATCACCTTGGCCAGAAAGTTAGTTATGTCAAAAATCGATTATTGTAACTCTCTCTTTCTAGGGACTAGCCTCAGAAATATCAACAAATTACAAGTGACACAAAATAACGCTATCAGGGCTGCTCTCAACATCCCGAAGAAAATACATATATCTTACACAAGACGTAACCTTAATTGGCTGTCTGTTAAGCACAGAATGGCCCTCAAAACACTTTCTTTAACACACAAAGCCAGAGCCAATCTCGCCCCTGCATACCTCTCCAACAGAGATCTATCACACACCTCAACAAGGCCTCTAAAATCTGCCCAAGTCCATACTATGTCTATCCCTAGATTCAAGCTACAGAAATCAGGGGGATTCAGCTTTCCGGTCCAGCTATGGAACACGCTTCTGCCGTCCATTAGGTCTGAACCCTCCTTCCCGATCTTCAGGCGAATATCTAAAATCTGGCTGCTTGAACATGATCTTGACAGTCAGCTTTCTCATGTTTTTCACTAGTATGGCTGCGGCTGCGGCTACGCCCTCTTGTTATTTGTTGCACTCAATACTGTGTCCTGCCTATTCATGTTGCAACCTATTTAATTTGTAACTGAACTGTATTATCAAGTGTAACTGTACTGCCTTAAGAGCTTTAAAAGCTGTAAGATATGCGCCCAGCTGCCCCAGGACTGGGAGCGCTTTACAAATAAATAAAATACAAAAAATACAAAAATTATGCATATGACATGCAGATTCCAGTAAGATTAGACCTCTCTTGCTGCCTCTACTGACCGTTTTCACTCTTGTCTCCTAGCCATTCATAGTTGGATGGGCCAGAATTGGCTCTGCCTCAATGGTGAGAAGACGGGGGTGCTAATAGTGGGTTTCCCCCTGGCTACTGCAGCCTGGTCTTCGACTTACTGGCCCTCTGAACTTGGTCCCCTGCCCACCCCTTCTTTGGTGGTGAAGAACCAGGGATTAGTGCCATCTGTCAATCGTGCACTTTAAACTTTGTGTTGTTCATCAGGTGCTTCTTTACCTTCCTGTTATTCTGCGACCTATGGTGGTGTCTTCTCTAATGGCGGGATCAATCGATTATTGCAACGTTCTGTACCTTGCGCAGCCAGCCTATCTGATTCGGTGGCTGCAGGTGTTGAAAAATTCAGTAGCTCGCCTGGCTGTTGAAGCGCCGCAGACCAGCTCGGTCCGATTATGCCGATCTTGGCCAAATTGCACTGGCTTCCAGTGGCTAAACTAATTGAGTTTAAGGCTTTATGTTTGGTCCACCGTGCCTTTCATGGCCACAGTCCTGGCTTTCTGCAGGCGAAATTCCATACTTATCTGCCGTGCAGGAATCTCCGCTCAGTGACATCCCTGAGAGTGATAGTGCGTCAGGCCAGGCTATCCCAGGTACGGGGCCGCTCCTTTTTCAGGTCGGCAGCTACTTTGTGGAACTCTGTTCCTCTGCGGCTACAGGCATTGGGGGTCCATCTCTCCTTTCGTAGGGCTTTGAAGGCACTTCTTTTTCAGGTCTTATTAAACTGCTTAGCGACATGATGCCCTTGTCGGTGTAGGTGCGCTTTATAAATGCTGTTGACATTACATTACATTACAATCATTTGCACTACTCCAATGTGATCATTCAAACTGGCCTCTTTATTTTCTCAAAGGAATACACTCAATAGTATCCCACATGGGGCACGAGCGGCACTGCGCTTAGCTCTAGCACTGGAACGAATATTGACAGGATGAAAAATTCAATCTAAGGTAAACACTGTTCTGCATCCATCTCCACACTTCAGCTACTAATTAGTCACCTAAACCATGTAACACAGCAACATCCACAATCACAATTGCTCAAACCACCAACACCCCCCCCCGCCTCTCCCTCCCCCCAACTCCACCACCTCCCTCAGGCATTCTGTGTCCACCATTACTTAATCCACACCATCCACCTGCACACTCGCAATGGCGGCCCTCACTACTGTAGACACACAAATAGTTACCAGAAACAACCTTCCCCTCTTCACTATCTATGGGGTGTAACCACGCATGTGAAGCACAACAGCCTGTCACACTGTGAAATAACTTTTACTGCTAAGCATAGTGGTTTGAATTATGAATTACTTAATTCTAACCATACCCTTAAATGAAACCATGCTCTTTTCTCTCATGCTGAACTATTTTCCTTCCCTCTCTCATCCTTACAGACCGAAAACTCACGGATTGTAAGCAAACAAAAGATACCATAACTGAATATCAGGATTTAACCTGGCTAGAGCCAGATATTGTGTAACTAGCCTAGAGGAAGCTATTGTTTGGTGATAGAAGAGGCACGTGCACCAAGAGGTTATTGTTGGCTGTTTCTTACTGCATTGCATGCAATGGCTGATTGTGATTGCACAAGTACACATCTGATAATTATGATGCAACCGTCTCATAGAAAGTTGCTTGATTAAATTAGCAGAACAGAATCATTTTTTGAATGACTGATCACAGGCATTGAGGGCACAAGTCTGAGGGATCCCCCTTTCATTTGTTATGGTATCAAGAGAGACACAGACGCAAATGTTATATTTTCAAAACCTTTATTTGCTATAATGCTGGGTTTGGTGTAATCCCTAACTGGCCCTAACTCTAAAGGGATGATTCCCTCCACTAATGTGTCTAAGGTCTGTCAATGTATGAAAGTCCAAAAACCAAAATCCATCTGTGTCTAAACCTATGCTTGCCCTCGCTCTCTGATAAAATGTGGTAGGGAGTCTCTTTAAAGAAAAAATAGTGATTCAAAAAGAAATATATACCAGGACTGGTTTCAAGTGGTCTTCTCACCAGGTGTGGCTTGGTAAGTATCATCCAAGTTCAGCACAATCAAAAAGAGGTTGTTCATGAGCTCTTCTCCACAAAGTTCTTACACTCTGTTCCAACTACTCCCAATGTCTTAGTTCCTGGGGATTCCCTTCCCCAAGTTTCAATCCTTCCAAGCTTCAAATAAAGCATAAATATAACACAGTTTCTTCCAGGCTTCTCAGGGTTCCCTTCCCCAAGCTTCAATCCTCCTTGTTTCACCAAATAAGGGTTCACCTTTGTTAGGCCTCTTGGGGTTCCCTTCCCTTAGCTAAGGCCCCTTCAGTTCCAAACAGGGGTTCACTTTTGTTAGGCCTCTTAGGGTTCCCTTCCCCAAGCTTCAGATGCAAACACAAGTTCAGTGCCAAACAAAAAGTTCAACTTGTCAAGATGTACCCTTCTTTTATTTCCAGTTCCTTTCACACACAATCTTCTCATGGGGTAATATCCGAGACTTTCGAAAACGCTTGGCTCTTTACTCCTCCCAAGCATAACCACAGTGATCTTTGGCCCCTAACTTATTTCCTGTACTTGCGTTTCTTCTATCCTTTCCTCTTTCAGGTGCTTCCTGCACCCCTTTGTTATCTTGCACTTTATTGTGCACAATTGCACCTTCTTTGTCTTTCTCTTCTCTCGCCTTATCATGCCCCTGGCACTTTCATTTGAGTTTACTTTGTCTCCACTGTGCCTCTTGCACATTTACTTCTTTGCTTTTGTGCCACTTTGCACCTGTTATTTTCCTTTCTGTGCCTCATGCACACTTGTATCGCTCGCCGGTGGTCAATTGCACCTTTCCTTCACTTTGTTTTGCTCTCCAGTGCACAATTGCACCTTTCCGTCACTTCCGGGTCACTTGCACTCTTCACATTTACTTTCCAGTCCTTCATTTCCTTTCCGCTGTCTCAGCGCCTTTCCACTCGCTTTCCATTCAATTCACTTCTTTCTTGCTTTCCGCTTTGCGGCGCTTTTCAAACTGTCTTTCTCCCTTCCCGCTTCAGCCAGCTGCACGCTCCTGAGTTTCTCTTGCTTTCAGGTCTGAAACTCACCGGGTAGCATTGTGCTGGTGAGCAGTCCTCTCCTGACATTTGGGATCGAGGTCAGCGTCTCACCACCTGCCCCTCATACTCCCTTGGGACATGCACACGTCGCAAGGGAACAAGCACTTCTCCACACGCCGCCAGCAGGACACGGGCTGCTTCAATCCGGCTCCCTGGAGACACGGCTCCCCAGCCACGCGGCAGTCCGTCACAAGCACTGGGCCACCGTCTCCTGCGGATCCTCCAGGCCTCTCTCCCTTCCGCTCCCTGCTCCTTGGCTTGTCTGCTTCTTTCAGGATACACAGCTCACTCTGCTTTACTTTCAAAATCTGGCTTGGGACTGAGAAGGGATCCCCTGCTGAACTCAGCCACGCAGCCTCCCTTCTGCTCTCCCAACCGCTTCACACTGCACTGGTGAATGCCCCACCTTTTATACACCCGAGGTCTGTTAAGGGGACTCAGAGTCCTTGGCCTTGCTGGCCTGACCTTCATTGGGCCAATTAACCCTTGCTGGCCTGACCTTCATTGGGCCAATTAATGGGACATGCCTGACCCTTAGGACCCCTTCTCTCATGGTCAATCCTGAAGGTGTGTTTAATAGAGTGCATTAAGGACTGCTGTCAAATGCCTGACATCACCTGACTCTATTGATGGGACAGCCTAATGGTGTAGTGTAGTAGGCGTCTCCCTGCATAGTTTTGCTCCTATGGGTAATTCATATAACTCCCGGTCGCCTCTTCCTCGTCCCAGTACATGTTGGAAATGCGGAGGTGGGAACAAGACTGAAAATACCCCATAAAGGCTGAGAGAGAGTAAGATGTTGTATAACTGGGTATGAGGGACTACTGTGTCTCTGTACCAGTAGATGTTACATGTGGGAAAATAAGGGAAGATGTTTTACCACAGCCTAAAGAGGCTGTGGGCAGGGTAAGGGTAGATTGGCCATCAGTAAGAAGGGGGAGATATGGCGTCTCACCGTGGATACCTCACTGCCAATCCCCAAAAACCTCAACCCAGGTGATCCTGCCTCGCTTGTCCACCCCCAGGTTCTAGATCCAACATCGATGGCCATCTCCTGGTGACGTGAGCAGAGGATTCAGAGGGAGAAGGAGTGAGAATACCCTCAGGTATCTCACACTATATGCTGGAAATTCAGACACAACTTGATTGACAGTGCACACAAACATAACAGAAACATGAAAGGGAGGAGAGAGGAGATGAGATGGGGAGTCCATAGGTCTGGAGAAGGGACAAAGAAAAGGATGTCTGTGAAGACCTCTCTAGAAGTTGCACTGACATAGGTGTCTGCAATGGGTAGACCACGGGTTGGCCCTTAGTATGTCTTTTTTGACTTTTTTTCTTCCAGCCTTTGTAAGAGAGGGAGGGTAGGTGATAGTGATAGTGTAGCAGTTGGAGAAGATAGAAGACATGGTGAGAGCCATAAGGATGGCTGAGGAAAGTTGAAGAGGAGGAGAGGCTGCACTACATGCTCTGGCTCAGGGCTCAGCTCATAGACGGTCAAGTGGTATAAAAGAGGGCACAAGATGTGATGCAGTGTGGGGTGAGGATGTTACGACGTCAGTTTCTAGGTATGACAGTCACAAAAAAACAGTGCAAATTACAATGCAATCAGGAGTGCAGGATGTTAAAGCACAGCACCAGGATTCGAAAGTCAGAAAACAGGCCAAACTGCAATCAAAAAAACACAGAAATGCAGTAAGAGAATGCACTAAGAGAAGTAGAGTAGGTGAGGCAAGAGAGGTGTAAGGAAGGCATGGTATCAACAGTAAGACAGACAAGTGACCACAGTTCAAGGGTGTTTATTGAACTTCAACATGGGTGTGATGAACGACTATCTAAGCCTAAATCTACAGATGGGAGCAAGTTAGGACCATCAAATAATAATAATGCAGTCCTAGTGGAGTTTCGTCAAAATAAAAGGGCATATACTAAAAAACCTATTGCCAATCCTTATCGCTAAATATAAATAGTGTGGGGTAGTGTTCATGAAAAAGAAAAGTGTTCACAAAATGATATGTCAGGATGTTCGGGCCGTTAGCCTCCCTTCCTGGCGTTTTAAGCACGGGATAAGGCATTTCACTCTGGATTCTTCGGCATGAGGATACAGGTCCATTGCCAGCATCAGGGCCTTCTGTTCCCAAGTCTATTTATTTCTCAAAAGTCTTTAGATTCAGAGGGCCTGATGTACAAAACAAAAACACAAAGTTCCTTTCCTATCATAAGTATTCAATTTGTCTGATTCACCCTGGATCCCCCTCAGCCAGGCTCAGATCCCTTTTATATCACGGTCATTATTGTGGATACCCTTTTTCTGGGCTCAGATCCCCCTTTCCACAATGTTCAGTGAATATTCTTTCTTGGGTGACTCACGGACCAATTTCATTTTGCATTACAGTATCAAAGACTTTCAAATGTGCCCAGGGTTTGGCTTTCCCTGTTGCAGGACCACTTTGATCTAAAAATTCCCTTCTCACAGTTGCCAACCAGTTGGATACCTAACAGAGACCTTCGAATGAGCACCCACGTGGCGCTGTACCACTTTGTCTACGGTATCTTTCTTGGCCTCCAAAGTTCAGCCACTCCTCTGGTTTTCAATTATATTTGCGTCGCTCATCACATACATTTCACATACTATTCTCTTTAGATTTCTTCATACAATGTTGCTGCTTGCAACTGTGGTTCTAACACAGGCTGGTCTGGTATCAGGCTCTCCGACACACCGGCTATGCTGTCTTTACTGGTGCTGCTTTGTTGTAGGAGCTAAAGACAGTACCACAGTGGCACACTCTGCTCCCCGCCTTGGTTATCGACGCGGGAGAGCCCCGGGTACCTACAACACACAACGCAGAATTCTTCAGCTTTAGTCTTAGGTTTCTTATTTTCCAAGGTTCACAAAAGTAACAGTCTGAAAAGGTAAAGGGCAGTTCCCTCCATGCAACCCTCTCTGGTCTCGCTTATTTCTCCTTGTATTAAACTGCCATCTTGGAATTGCTGCTTCCTTGTATGCTTTGCCTTGCTCAGATTGTGTTTCCGTGCTCCGCCTTTTATCCGTGTAGGGAAGTGTGATGGAAGTCTGGTGTGTGTAATGATCAGTAATTGCCTGACCATTGTATTGGGACACGTCAGGTATACAGCTCAGGTGTTAGTCCGTTTTCGCTCACAGTGAATTGTCTGTGAGAAAGTGTTTGTGTTGGGAAAGGTGAGGGTTGAGTTCCTAGGTATCCTACCTCATAGGATGGGGAAAAGGTGTTACAGGAAAGGCGTTAATGCATCTCTCCATCTGGTGTCCCACTTCCACTCCCCGAAGACCACTCATACAGGTGATCCTCCGCACTGGTCCACCCCCACGAACTGTATCCAAAAGCGATGGCCGTGTCTTGGCCACCTGAATGACAGATCCCCAGGGACTAGCAGGTGGGACACCTTCTGGTTTCTTACAGAGGGTAGAGTGAGAAAGGCACAGGAAGTGTTCAAGGTGTGAGTGGATGAGGCAATATAAATAGATCAGCCATCACTCACAGTGGTAGAGCAAAGCGTAGGGCTGCTGGGGCCCAAGTTCATGGAAGATCAGGATGTTCACAAGTGTCTGCCGCATAGTTTGTGGTGAGGTTGATAGGTTGGGAGGCCCTCTTAGCTTTCCCTGGCACAGACAGGGCCTTAGGTTGCGGGCCCTCGGTGGGGCGGGGGCGCGGTTAAAGCCTACTAGTGCCCTGATTGGCCAGAAGAAGGCTACCCTGCCCAATCGGGATGCAGGAAGCAGCTCACTGTACTTCATGGCTGCCTGGCTGATGTGGGTAGGAGGCGGCAGCCATGTTGTAAGGGCCTTGAGGTGCCTGTAATCTCACTGTGTAGAATGCGTTTTTCACCTTACAAGAGCAAGGCTGCTCTACACAGACCAGCACGACAAACCAGAGTGTGTCCAGGCAGCGGATGTAGTCTGCCAATGTTTACACACGCCCAACTGGATTTTTAAAAATACAAAATATTTTCAATTTTTTCAAGGAAGATGCTTCATTAATAGCGTACTGCTTGATGGTAGTGGCTGAGATGATCCTACCGTCACTGAAAATGCCTTGTTGATGATGTGGATGCCTCACAGCATCATGCAGAGGGAGAAGGCAGGCCGTGTCTGTTCCACCGTGAGTGTCGATGGTGGGAAGAAAGGAGCTTCAATGCAGTCCAAGGGGCCTAGATCGCGGGCCTTCGGTGGGGGGCCGGCTAAAGCCTACCGGTGCCCTGATTGGCCAGAAGAAGGCTACCTTGCCCAATCGGGATGCAGGATCTGGCTCACTGTACTTCAGGGCTGACTGGCTGATATGGGTATGAGGTAGCAGCCATGTTGTAAGGGCCTCAAGGTGCCTGTGATCTCACTGTGCAGAATGCATGAAGCAAGGCTGCTCTACACAGACCAGCACGAAAAACCAGAGTGTGTCTAGGCAGCTGATGTAGTCTGCCAATGATTACACCATCAACAGGATTTGGTGGCATGAGAGGAAAAGGCAAAGTCTGCACCAAGGAGGATGCAGCGGAAAGAACTGTGAGTTTGTGCAGCATCCTGGAGCAGAGCACAGCTCCAGCAGAAAGTGTCTGCTGGAGCCTGCACAGAAAAAGTGCAACACCCACTAGCCCACACAGGATTTTGTACAATAAATAATGGCCTCCACACAGGCCAGGTTACTATAGACTGACTAAACCACCAGGGACTTTATATATTGGGAAAAGGTCTGCGAAAGGCCAGCATAGCTGGGGACAGCAGTCACCTGCAAATTGCTCAGCCCTTCCTGCTGTGAACATGGCAATTTGGGTGGCACAAAAAAGGGAGCAGGTCTTTAAACCTATTTTGAAGCCTCCCCTGTTACAACCCACAAAGCAAGGAAAATCATTGGCAGGGAGAGCTGGACAATCCTTGGTGGGGTGGATTATTTAAAAGATAGCCTGGGAGACGTTTAGTGTGGGTTGTATTTGGGATAAAACAGGAGGTGGAGGATGTTGTCCAAGAGACCAGAGGAGGAAAGTGTGGAAGAAGTATGGAGGTTATTGGCAGAGGAGTTTGTGGAGTGTTTGTGTGTGGGTGTGAGGAGTGAGTAGTAGAGGTAGAGTAGGAGTAGAGAGGAGGTCTAGTGGTTGTAAGTGGAGGTAGTGGGAGTAGTAGCGTGAGTGAGAAGCAGTAGGAGTCTGAGGTAGTGGAGGTAGTAGAGTGTGGTTGGGAGAGTAGAGAGAGAGAAGAAGTAGTGGTAGAAGAGAAGTAGTAGTAGCAGGGGAGAGGTAGTAGTGGTAGTAGTGGTATAGAGGAGTAGTAGTAGGAACAGGAAAAGTCGTAAGAGCAGAGAGGTGGTATTAGTAGCAGAGGTAGTGATGCCAAGGAAGTGGAGTTGTAGTAAGGAGGGAGGAGATGTAACATCAGAGGGAGTATTAGGGCAGTAGTTTGAGGTAGTAGTAGCAGGTGGAGGAACAAAGAAAGGATGAAGTGAAAATTAATAGAATGAGTTAACATCAAAGGGTGGCAGTAGGAAAGCGGAGTGTATGATCAGAGGATTGGAAGTGTGGTGGTGAGCAAAACATCTTGGGATCCAGTGTAAGGGGAAAGGGTCAGGTGAGACTGTATGTGTGTGATGAGTCGGTGGAATTTTGTGGAAGGATGCAACTATCCCTAACTCCCTTAGGCCAGTAAATGGGCCTAGGAGAGGGAAAGATTGAAGGCCCTTGGGTTGTCAGATAGCCATCGCCTCGGGAGAACTGCCTCCAGTCTAGGGTAGATAACAGATGGAGGGATAGGTGTCACAATTCGCTAGCATTAATCCCGATTATGGGTGCCCGGGCTAGGGAGGCAAAAAAACGTCAGGAGCTAGAGAGAGAAGGACAGCCCTAACACAACAATTATTAAATCCCCGGTTGGCCCAGCAACCCTGAGGTTGCATCAAGACAGTCTGTCTGTTATAAAAATAAACAACCTTGGAATGAAGGAAGGCCCCAAGAGTGGTTATTTGTGGTCAGATCGTCACAACATTGTGACTTTTAATTTACGTTGTATGTTTGCTATTCCTATTATTTAGCTAATGCATGTTGTATAAAATATTTTTCTCTACTCACACGTGGGGAAGTCACTATATCTGTGACTTGCCAACTGTTCTAATAAAACGATAATAGCGCTTGAAGAAACATAAACTGGGCATTTGTATCAACGTCCGGCATATCTATGCATGAACCAACCAAGATCATTGGGCCTCATTACGACCCTGGCGTTAACCATGGCGCTATTAGCGCCACGGTTGACGCCGGTAAATTACCAACTCCGCCATGGTGAATGGCGGAATTACCGCCCATTCCAAGGTTGGCGGGGCGGTAATTCCCCATTCCCCAGATCCCCTCGGATATTTCTTCCTGTTGGTGTTCCCACTCGTAGCTGATAATTGCTTGTCGGCTGAGGGCATCTGCCGTGACATTCAGCTGACCTTCAGCAGGCACGGGATGTGTGCTGCTACCAGCCAGATACTGTGGTGGATGGCCCATTCCCAGATCTGAATGGCAAGATTCACAAGAGGAGGAGACCTAGTACCCCCCTGCTTGTTGATATAGAAAATGGACACTGCATTGTCCGTGCGTACACGGATCACCTTGTTGACAATGCCTGGGTTGAACGCTTTCAGCGCCAGGAATATCGCCAGGAGCTCCAGATAATTTATATGAAGCTGTCTGTCCTGTGGCGACCAAAGATCTGAAACCTGAAGATGATCCAGCGTTGCACCCCAACCCAGAAGGGAGGAATCTGTTGTGACAGTCAATAGTGGGCAAGGGTTCTGGAAGGGAGCGCCCACCGACAGATTGCTGAGAGATGACCCCATAAGAGGTCCGCCCTCATGAAAGGTGGAACCAGTATCATTTTGGAATCTGGATCCACTGCTTGAAGCCATGAGCTCCGAAGAGCCATCTGCGTCCGCCTCATCTTGAGACGAGCAAGAAGAAGAGCCAGCACGCACAAAGCCATGAGGCCCAGAAGCCTCTGGAACCACCAGGCCGACATGCTCTCCAACTGCATAAACACCTGGCACGTGGCGAACAGATCTGCCATTCTTTCCCCACTCAGGTACACTCTGCAATCGATCGTGTTCCAACGAAAACCCAGGAAAATCAAGCCCTGAGAGACCGTCATGGAGGATTTCCGTCAGTTCACCGACAGCCCAATGTGGAACAGGAGCTGGAGGAGAGACTGAAGGTTGCTCGAGGCTTTCAGTGGACAAAGACTGCGCAGCAGCCAATCGTCCAAATACAGATACACATAGATACCCTGTAGCCGTAGATAATCTGCGATGACCGACATCATCTTCTTAAAGACACGCAGTGCTGCGCTGAGACCAAACAGGAGCACACAAAACTGGAAATGCTCCTCCCCCATGGAGAACCATAGGTATTTCCGATGCGGGCTCCAAATGAGGATATGCATATAAGCATCCTGAAGGTCCACCACGCTGAGCCCGTCGCCCTTCCGTAGAGAGGACTTTATCTGACCGGGGGTGATCATCTTGAATTTCTCTTGGGGAAGAGAAAAGTCAAACTGGGAAAGGTCTAGGATGGTGCGCAGGCCAGCCTGGTTGGGTTTGGACACTGTGAACAGACGGGAGTAGAAGTCCTCCCCTCGCTCCCCTAGGGGAACAGGTTCCACCGCCTTGAGATTCAGAAGCTTCTGGACTTCGGCTCTGAGGGAGGGCGTCCCTGACTGCTGGAAGGGAAGATTGATGGGTGGGTTAGGGGGAAGGAGCAAGCGGAAGCCTGCCCGAGCTACTGACAAGACCCGCCGATCCTCGGTGATGGTCTGCCACGCCTCCCATTGAGACGCAATGCGCCCTCCCACCGGGGTCTCATGCGAGCGCCGAAAACCCTCATTTAGTGGGCTTCTCAGAGACGAGACACCCAGATCCTGAGGAGGAGGCCGAGCACCGAGAGTAAAACCAGCCTCGCTGCTGCTGCCGACGAGAGTTTCCAGATGGAGGATCGACTCTCTGTGTCTTTTGATCCAGAAACCCTCGAAATACAGATGAAGACTGAGGCTGCAAAGGCATTCTCTGAGCCCTAAAAGGTGGTTTTACCAGAACAGACAAAGAATTGGCCGTCTGAGTGCTGTCCTTAGTTTTAGTCAGCTCTACGTCCATTGACGAATGGAACAATTCTTTGCCATCAAAAGGCAGGTCCAGAACTTTATCCTGAACCTCCTTGGAAAACTTTGTGGCATGAAGCCAAGCCTGACGAGAGGTGTCCACGCCAAGCATAAGGCCCCGAGCCGAGGTGTCGACATGATGCGCCGCAGCCTCAAGCATATCCTGCGCCAGGACTGTGGCATCCGACAAGCTAGCCTTAAAATCGCCCAGCTTGTCCGCAGGAATGAACTCCTCAAATTCTGACAGACCTTTCCACATTTTCATATTTGCCCCTGCTAAAATGAGCTCTGCGTTCACCTGGCGGAATTGCAGGGCCGAATTAGCAAAGATCTTCCTCCCCAAAGAGTTAAGCAGCTTGTTCTCTTTGGCCAGAACCTGAGCTGCCACTGCAGATGACGCTGAAGCCGGTCTGGATTGAAGCGTGGCAGCCGCCACCACTGTGGAGGAAGGAAGCGAGCAAGACACTAAGGCTACCTCCTCCAAAGTATGAAGCCTATAACGAGTGTCAATCTTTTTTTTAACGTGCAGTCCACAGTGTGGCTTATCCCAGACTTTGAGGACCTCGGCCCAAACGTCCTTCTGGAAGAACAAGCCGATGCGCTCCTGAAGGGACAAGGTGAAGGCCCTGAAAGCACCCCTTCTTGCGGAGGGGCTGCCTCAGGTACTGGAACATCCAGAAGAGTCATCATGTCCAGTACCCGGTCATGGAACGCCCTAACAGAGCGGGGCTGGTCATCTCCATCCTGATCCCCTTGCGTGTCATCCAATGCGTCCGCATCGACCTGCGTCACGTCTGGCTCCGCCGAAGACTTGTCTATTGGAGACAAGGGCGGTGGAGGTGGAAGGGCTTGAGGAGGGCCAACTGGTAGAGGTTGGACAGCTGCCGGAACAACCGGTGCTGCGACGTGAACCGGAGGTACAGAATTCGGCCCAGGAGAGCAGATTTCCTTAAAAAGACCTCTGAAACGTTCCTTCATGGGGTCGGAGTATTTGCTTCTGAAATTTTTCCGAAGATGGCATCCTCCGGCGAAGGCTTAGACACTGTTGAGGGCGGAGGCCTCTCATGAGAGGAATAGCTCCAGGGCCGCAAGGGAGAAGGCTGCCAAGAGGGGCCGCAGGGAGCGAGACCGAGTGCTGTAATGGCATCCGAGCATTCCAGTCATAAACTGGACGAAACGGTACACAAGGAAAACGCTGTTCACCCGAAACAATGCTCCCAGCACCCAATGCTGACGGCGTAGGTGTAAGGGAAGAGTCCAAAATGGCTGTCACAGTTCGTGCAGGAACGGACGCCATTTTGTCAACACCTGAGGAGAACTGCGTCACATGTGTGAGTGAGGCAGGGGTCTCCACAGACAGGTCAGGGGTCTTGACTTTAGTCTTGGCACAAGGAACCTCGGCAGAGCCGGTACTGTGTGGCCTAGGATGTTTCTGAGACATAGTAATAGCCAAATTAGCCTCTGAAAGAGGAACCTCGGCCATGCCGGTAACAGAGGAATTATGGTCAGCGACCTCAATCTGTGCCCCCTCAATTTAACCGGTATCCCCACTAGAGCGGGACCGATGAGGAACCCATCTCACCGACAAGACCTTAACAGGCCTCTCAGTTCTGTCGGTCACCTTAGCCTCTCATAGAGGGACCTCGGACCCGAGTCCGGTAACAGCTCCCTCACGAGGGGTCTCGAACCTTGGTTCGGTAAAGAAAACCTCAATAGAGGCCTCAGGGCACGCACCGATGTCTGTATGGGAGGCTCCAGACAAGGAGACCTTCGAAGCAAGCTCCGGTACCCACCGCCTCAGTAGAACTGGGCCGTTGAATAGCCCCCACAGGAGGGGCCTTGGACTGCAATCCGGTATGAGCAGGCCCCTTACGGAGGCCCTCGGAGAAAACTCTGGTACTTTTCTTAGGCCTGGAAGGCACCTGAAGGGAAACCCCAGTAACAGAGCTTTTAAAGCTCCTCCCGGACCGGGAAAACCCTGGGAAGGAGCCCCCCGGTCGGGGTATCCTAAAAACAAAAGAACTTACCGGGCGTCTATTCTTCTCATCGATGAAACTCTGAAAATGCGGAGGAGGAACGCGCTGAAACACCTCCTCCCACTGCTCCAGACGACGTTGAAGTGCCCGGACCGAAAGGGAATCGCAGTAGAAGCACGAGTCCCACCGGTAGTTCGGAGCAAACACTAGACAAAGAGGATGGGGATCCGCCCTAGCAAAGCGTTGTTCGCAGGAAGAACAATTAGGAAAATCTAACCGAAATGGCATAGACGGACTACCAAGTGACCGCTAAGCCGGAGCGGGAGAGAAGGACACTGGAAGGAAAAAATCTTCCGAAGATGCAAGTGCGTCCAGTCCCGATCGTTCGGAGAAAAGGACTGATGGGCGATGCGCTGGGTGGAGCTAAGGAGGGCGGGGTACGGCCGCGTGCGGTACCCCGTGTAAAAAGAGAGGAAGGACACATTTTTGAAAAATGTGATGCTTTTTACAAAGTGCTCCGGTCCCGGGTCCCGTGTCACAGGACGGAGGAATGCCCCATAAGTATGGAGGAAAGGGGACAGGACATAGGAGTAACTTATTTCATTTTGAAGTTTTATTTAGGACCAAATTGCAGGTATCCACTTCAAGGCGCACTCCATATACAGAAAGGGAAGGTACGGGAGAAAAACATACTAGAAAACAAGAAAGAAACATAAGGTAAACCATGCTTGGTTACATGAAGGGGAGCACCTGAACCATACAAGCAACATGTGAAGGGTAGGCAGACAGAACCCTGGAGACTTTGAGTTAACAATCAGAGTGCCACGTAATATAGTATGGTCCTACTTGACCACAGGACCAAGCACAGTAAAACTCTCTTACTCACTGACAGTGGAAAACAAACGTGGCATTAAACACACATTTTATAGACTAGGCAGAGGCATAATGGAAAACCATAGCCGCAGGTCAAACCTCTACCATTACTGGGATTTGAGTTTCTTTTTGAATAACCTTAATAAGGGTTCCTGGCAGATGGCTAATGGGAGGGTATGCCAGTTCTTTGCTCTAAATGCTGCCAGGGACTGTCCCCCAAAGTTTATTTTTTTGCATTGTGGGCACAGCAACCATTGTCTGGTGGAGGATCTTAGATTTCTCTTTGGATTGTGTTTGGTGATGCATGTGTTACGTTATGGCATTCCTGTAGCTGAGATGATCTGGTCTGAAATGCCTAACGACCTCTGGGAGCTGCATTGCTGGAATGGGAGCCATTTCAGAGCTTATAATACTTGACAAGATGGGGTCATAATGTTTCAGGGACTAAAGGTGCAAATCATTCTGTCTGCCTTATTTTGCAGCAGTTGCAATTGGTGGATCAATCCTTTGTTCAGACAAATATAAGTGGTATTGCAATAGTCCAGTCTTGACAAGATCATGGTCTAGCCATCTTTATATAGCAGTGCTGGGTCAGGGAAAAGTTCTCCAGCAAGTGAATAATGATTCCACCGGCATAGATTGGTCACTGAACCAAAAAGTAAGAACCCAGTTCCGACAATGCCCTTCAGAGAACCTAAATAGCCCATGTAAACACCTAGATTCTACTGGTGTCAATTTAATAAGAGCAGGATATTGTGAGGGGTCAAAAATAAGAGTCAGACACAAGGGAATCATATTCCCATTAAAGATATTTATTGAAACAAAATGGTTTGGGAAACTCCCTAACTGGCCTTATTCTAAGAGGAATTTCCATACCTAAAAATCACACTAAGGATCAATCTATGTCAGGAAGTCCATAACTGAAAAGCTGTCCCTGTGTCCAAAACCTCCCATACTGGCCCTCACACTAAAGCATTACAAAGGGTGCAAGGAAACGGCTTTTTCTTGGTGTTGGAAAAAAGTGTTCAAAACCAAAAATGTAATAATGACTCCAACAGAAATGTTCTCCAAGGAAAAGACCCTTGGATCCAAAGGGGTGGTTCCCTTCCCCTGGTTTCTTGAACAGAATGGCAAAGGTTTCACAAGTGTACGCAGATGACCTTGATCAGGGTTCCCTTCCTCAGGTCCCTGGGAGATAGTAAATTAAACCTTTTCGGCCCTCGGCTTACTCCCTGAATCAATTAGGCTCTAACCACGACTCCATTTACTGTTGCAGAATTATGGTTTTTAAAGGGAGTACTAGTAAAAAAAGAATGCTATTATCCTCCACTTCTTCATCATTTAAATCATCTTCTTCCCAATCCTGTTTTACCATGTAGACAATCTCCATTGGCTCTTCTTTCTTATTTGAACGACAGTGCCAGGCCAGATGTCTTAACTGTCCACATGAAAAGCATACTAGAGAAGTGGGTTTTGGGATTTGCCACTCTTCAGTTCTTAACTCTCCCTTTTCTTTGATTACCATTGGGTTCCTCTCTCCCTTGAGTAGATCTCTTTCCATGGGTTTGTAAGGACTGTCTTGGTTTCTATCTTAACCTGAAAAAGAGGGGAAACGGGAAAATCACCTGGTATCTGTCCTTTTTAGGTTCTTCAGCTCTTTGTACACCTTTTAAATACCGATTGGCCTCTGAAAGGTTTTGAGCTGTTTCTGTGGCAAATGCTAAACTGGGCTTGTTTCATTGGAGAATTGCCTTTTGTAACTAGGTGGGTAAGGAATTGATAAACTGTTCTATGTCGAGGGTTTCCAATACCTCTGTTAGGGACTTTTCCCTAGCCATAGAGACAAAGGGCCTCATCAGAACCTTGGCGGTATACTGGAGGTAAATTCGCTGGGATACCGCAAATACAAATAGCCTTACCACAACTCAATCTGGCCACTATTAATGCCGGATCCCGAGTTGCGGTAAGGCTGTAAGTCACCATTTTTTTTAAAGAGTTCATAGTACGCTATGGGGCATGCTGACTGCTATTACAGCGGCATGATTTGCGCCACGGTAATAGCACCGCAAATGGCCAGAAATTTGCCAGATTTACCTCCAGCACAAAGCTGGAGGTAAAGCTGGGCTACTTTCCGCCTAACTCATAGTTGGGCGGAGGGGTAATGCAGTGGTAATTGCGTTACAGCCGCATTTTTGCCACTCCACCCAGCTTATGATGAGGCCGAAAGTGTTTTGCACTCTGGCCCCTAGTTCCACAGGTGTTTCATTGGGTTGTAATTTAATGCTTCAGAGTATTGGTTTATAAAAATTGTCCATTTGGCCCACCTTCTTTAATAGTCCCTGTTTGATATCATCAAAAGTTGTTGTTCCTAGAGGATTTAACCACTAATATGAGTTCTGAATTTCTCCTCTCAGTGAGGTGGCTAGGTAACAGGTTTTTAATTCATCCTCCCATTGAAAATGTTGGGTCAAATGTTCGAAATGTAGGTAAATGTTCCCCAGGTCTTCCCCTTCTCTATGTGGTTGTAAGACTCTGTGTGGTAATATGGCTCTCTGAGAAGATGCAGCAATTCTATCCAGCCCAGCTTGAAATCTGGCCACTGCCTGGATCTGATGAGCAGTCAATTGGGCTAAACGATCTTCCAGTGCTGCCATCTTAATACTCTTTCCGGGATCTTTTTCTCAATTAAACTAGTGTTCTGCTCAAACTGGAATGTATCAGATTTCCTATCTTGCTGGTTGAGGAAGGAAAATACATGCTCTTCCTCGGGACACGGGTCTACCTCTATTGAACTTGTCGCTGGAGAAGAAACAGTCTCACATAGCCTCACAGGACTTGGGCAGGTCTCCTAAAACTGGGTTTGATACCTGTAAAGGTGGTTGGAGACAGATCTATCTCCGCCTTTACTATCAAGTTCGATTTACAGTGGGGTCTTAAGTCATAATCCGATACCATGAAGGTCTGTAACAAGGGCTGACCATGAAAAATATGTTTTTGATGATGTACAGGAAACCTTGCCAAGAACTTTTGCTTGAGGCTTAAAATAGTATCATAGGGGATTAATGTCCAGTATAAAACTTCCTTCCTGTAAATGCTGGATGATAAACTACATTAGAGTGTAAAGACTTTGTTAGTGGGTTCCCAATTTGTGTCAATAGGTTCAACATCCCACCCTGGTATCATATGTGAGGGGTCAGAAATGAAAGTCGGACACAAGGGATTCATTTTCACAGGTAAATACATTTATTGAAAAAAAACGAGTTGGCACCTGCCTAACTGGCCCTATTCTAAGAGGACTTCCCTACCTGAAAATCAAAACTATGGATCAGTCTATGTCAGGAAGTCCTTAACTGAAAAGACGACCATGTGTACAAATGTCCTATCTTGGCCCTCACACTAAAACAAAACAACAAAGGGTGCAAGGAAATGTCTTTTTCCTGGTGTTGGCAACAAGTGTTCAAAGCCAAAAATGTAATAATGACTCCAACAGAAATGTTCTCCAAGGTAAATACCCTTGTATCCAAAGGGGTGGCTCCCTTCCCCTGGTTTCTTTAATGGGATTGCAAAAGTTCCTCTTTAATTAACAATTCCTTTGTTTCTCCACTGGACTCACAAAGTTGTTTTTTAAATCAAAACTCAGAAAGTTATTGTTTAAATGACAAGTTTTTCAATAGTCTTTCTGTAAGGTTTCCTTTAACTTCTACAGATTGCTTGGTGTACTCCCCTGCTAGGAATCTTCCTTCAATCTTTTCCACCTGGTATACTTGCCTGCCAAGGTTTCTTTTATAGTTCCTTTAATTAATCTCAATTACCTGGTATACTTGCCTGCCAGGATTTCTTATACAGTTCCTTCCAGATCCCCTGGTATACTTTCTTGCCAGGAATATTTACTTAACTTCAATTTCCTGGTGTACTGGCTTCTCAGGACTTCTCTTAACTGATTCACAGATCTTAGGTTATACAGAAATGGCCTATACCGTGAGGTACTTGGTATATTTGCATATGGTAGCACGTGTTCAAACATCTCCCCCACATTAGCACATCATGCCCCTGTATTGGGTTGGGGGTTCTCTTGGCACTGTGTCTTGTCTGCATACAAACATTCTTCTTATTGGGTGCTGTGACAATACTTTATCCTGACGGCATTAAAATATTCTTCTCATGTTCTTTTCATCATATTCTTTGTCTTGACTGCATACACATATTCTTCTTATGTTCTTTTCATTATTAACAGTCTCATATTGATCAAATTAGGGCTGAAGCACTTATCAGAATGCACAGGGGCCCAAGCTGCTTTGATAGACTCACCGGTTTGTCCTGGTGTCTCTAACTCTGCCTGCGCTTTTGTGGGACAGCTGCTTCATTAGCTTTCCCCCCTGGAGTCAGTGCCGCTCTGTGGTCACACGCTGACTTCCTCTCTCGCCCTGGGCGAATAAACACTGCTTCCATGAGCGGCCTGATACCCAGGAGCTTCTCCGCAGCTCCTCGCATCTCCACGGTTTTTCCTGCTCGTCTGCCGCATCCACACGCTGACTTCCTCTCTCGCCCTGGGCGAATAAACACTGCTTCCATGAGCGGCCTGATACCCAGGAGCTTCTCCGCAGCTCCTCGTATCTCCACGGCTTTTCCTGCTCGTCTGCCGCATCCCTTTTCTGTCCAGGTAAGCTTTTCTGTTATCTCGCGTTCCTGAGCCTCCACACAGAGTTTACCGTCCTCTCCTTCACTGCTGCTCAATTTCTTAGTACAGACACAATCTTTAAATGTCCCGCGCAATGTAGGCTTTGAAAAACAACTAGCCTGCCCGTTGCACTTTGAGGACTTGTCACTCTGCATAAACCCATCCTCCTCCTCGTCTCAGTACATGAGTGATTATGGGAGTTGGAGTTCATGAATGTCATTGGACTTCTACTTCCTAAATGTTTTTTATCAAAATGTTTACAATAAGGCACATTATAAACAGAAGGTGGTATGTGGGAGTCGTGGGTCTTTGTGCTGAAGGTGGGGGCCTAGCTTGAATATTGTGAGAAGAAGGTTTCTTTATTTCCTCTAAAGGAGGGAAGTGTTAAATGACAATGGGTCTCATTCCAAATCTGGCGGTAACCCTACCGGTGCTACCGGCGGGTTGCTGCCGGACTCGGAAAAATTTACAGGCGCCTGACTTCCCGGTGCCATTGGGAGATTCCAAGTCCGGGGGCCCAGGAAGTCAGGCGACAGCAAATTGTTAATCACCATTCCCATGGAATCCTATGGGACTCTATGGGAATGGGGACACGGAAGCATTGGCACTATTTGCAACGGTGCTGGTGCTTCTGTGAACAGTGTGCCTACTGTGGCCACAGCGCCCGGCAGGTTCAGACCTGTCAGGCACAGCAGCCACGGCAGGCAGACTCAGTTTGCCGATCCGGAAACCAGGGTGCCGGTGAGCTTACCGGTACCCTTGTTTCCGGACCGGCAAACTCCTAATGAGGCCCTATATGCCATTAATGTGTTGGATGTCAATAGGTCCTCCTAAGGGAAAAGGATGAAATACTGTGCTTCATCCAATGAAATAATAACATCTCCCCAGCAGTCATCTCCTCCTATGTGAACCTCCTGCATAAAGCCACCCCCAGGGGCAGGATCAGGTAGAGGCTGGCCACATGGGGGGAGATCCCCACCGGGGAATCCGTGATGACTCCACTGGATTCATTACAGTAGCCACAAAAGAGATGTATGCTTCTGGCACACCAACAAGTCAACAGGACAGACAACTGAGACATATCTATGATCTATAAAGTGGAAGGCAAATATGATATAATATAACAGCAAGATAAATCCTGAACACAGCATAGTCCATTTCTAGAAGGGTGAGAAAGAAAGTTTCAGTAACTGGGCACAAATTGGTCAGGGGCAGAAAGCTAATATACATTCTTCATGCAGTGCTATAGCATGTGCTACAATTTTTTAATTGTTATAATTGTATTATTATTTTATTGTTTAAAGCGCAGACCTAGATTGAGAGGAGCAGAGCGTTCTACAGAGTGTCAGAAGCCAGCATTTGGGCTGGCATTTTTTAACAGTAGCTCAGTACTGTGAGTTGAGATCTGTGCATGGGTATGTGCGTATATTGGTATTAGTTCTTTGTCAGGTGTTGTTGAAAAAGCCATATTTTGAGAGAATTGAGAAATTGGAGAATTATGAAGGCATTTCCAGTCAACAACAGGATTGAGTTCCGGACGGTGGATGCGTGACTGATTTATTGTTTGCGGGTCCTGTCTTTGTGGAAGAGCTGTAATTCAAGCAGGTTGGTCGATTTGCTGCATGAGGAGCATGTGCCACCAGATATGTGGCACTTAGCCGCCAGTTACAGTGGTGTGCTTCTTGTGATTGCTTTGTAGATGATACATGCAGTCTTGAACAGTATTATGACCTGGAGGGGAAGTCAATGTAGTTTTTTCGTAGGACTGGGGTGATTCGGTCACATTCCCATGCACTCATAATATGACATGCTGCAGCGTGGTGGACTGCTTTCAGGAGACCCAAGTGGGCAGCTGAGAGCCCCATCAGGAGGGCATTTCCACCATCAAAGTGTGAGATTACAAAGGCCTGCACGATTGTCCGAAGTCCTACGGCCGGATGAAGGCTTTGATTTTGCAAAGGGTGGAGATTTGGAGCCAGGCTGTTTGGACCTTCACTGTGTTTCTGGAAGGACAAGCTGCTGTCAATGGTGAAGTGTAAGGATTTTTCTGAGTCTGAGAGTTGTGGATCAAATCCTTCTAAGCGCTTATCATTAAGCCATTGCTGAACAAGTTGTTGTTTAGCGTGCGGACCGATGAGGACAAATTCAGTCTTGGATGGGTTTAATTTGAGGTATGCAAAACAAGAGGTGTTGGCTACAAGGTTTGTAATTCATCCTAACCTCTGGCATTGCTCTGGACAACCCTCCAAACCATCGTTCTTCAGCCTGCCAAGCCATTACAAAAGAAGAAACATCATATGCAAATCAGGCTCGGTCTCAACACAATAAGGCCAAACCATGTCTGGGGATGCTTGCGGTCTCATGCAGAAGCGATATGGCCTAGCAGTGCTGGCTGACCCTTCTAAATGTGTGCTTTTACTTACTTAAGCCTATGATGTAGCCCAGTCAAGAATAGACTCCAAGAAAGATTAATGGAGTTTGAAAACAAAATGGTAAGAAAGGCTGCTATGGATCTGTTGACACATTCTAGGATAGGTTGGATGCTTTGCATTCATGACAGATACGGGACTAGTGTAATATTCTGATAATATATTGTCTTAGAGTGCAGCCACCACAGAGCTCAGTGTTCTCTGTGTGGTTCTGTATGTGTTACATGACTCTTACCACCTAAAGCTTGACACGCTTGTTGTATGTCATGTTTCTATGTTTTTGTACTGCTCTGAATCACCACTGTAGTAGTTTGAAAGCGCCAAATCCTTGTCCAAGGTATATGGCATCCCCACCCATGGTAACCAGACCTTAGTCTTCTTAGAAGAATAATATGGGCTTGGGTGAAGTAAGTGGGAGGGAAAATGGGGAACGAGTTTGCATATGTACGTAAGGATTGGGGCAGGGCTAAATGATAATGCTTTTTTGGATACATGTTCATCCATCATATATGGACTGTCTTCTAGAGAGAGGTGACATTTAAGCGTGTGTGTGGAGCTAATGTATGCTCTAGGACTCCAAGATAGTTTTGGGGTATTATAAGATAGATTGAGTAGTGATAGGTGTGTGAGGGATGTGAGATCATGCTTGAGCAATCCTGGTAGATATGTAGGCTTAAACTACATGCTGTGTCTATTTATGGTACTACAGATAAATTCTCGCATGGTGCTGTCAAGCCAGTTTAGAAGGGAGCCTAAGAGTTGGAAATGTGTGATGTGAATGTTCGCTGTAACAAAAGGCATGGGAGTGGGAAGGACAGAAGTGATAAAGTAAACCTGAATGTCTGGCCCTAGATGTAAAGTAAATAATGTTTGCCATGTGTATAGCATGCCATGTCACATTAAGGCCACCTCACAGCACAGAGTAGTGGGCAGGGGGATCTTTCAGGCTGCAAGCCTACAATGTCTGCACAGCTGTGCCGAAAGATCAGCAGTGAGGAACCCCTCCTCCCTAAATGGCCAGTTCTAGAGTAGATATATGTTGGTGACCCTGAAGACACTTCTAGGTTACGGTGACTCTCAGTATGCAGGCTACGAGCTGAGGACACATCCCTGAGGCTGCTGTCTGATTGGGCATTGAGACATGCCAGCAAACCTTTGAGGATTCCTGGGTTGTTGTGGAGATTGGGCCCCTCTTAGGCATTTGCTCGGCTCCTCTGAAAAGAAAACATATAAGCCACTGCTTTTGTCAGGTTCAAAGGGAGGGCTCACCCGAGGCTTCTTTTGCGAGGATTTGCTTGACGATGATCCTTGACAAGACCTCTGTTTGGATCTTGTATCATGCAGGTAGGGGCGTGACTCTCCGGATACCACCCTGCATGAAAAGTATCTACCAAGGCCGGGTGACCTCCAGAGTGGAAAGCCGATATAACAGGGAAAAATCAACCTCCCCAAGAGGGGTGGAACAAAAAACCCTGTTTGATGTAATCTCTAGCCAGGAGCAGGAGCACTGTACTTCACAGTAGTCGATGGAATGGCAGAAACAGAATTCTCGAATAGGACTTCAGAGAGGAGTACACAGGAACTTCCAAAAATGAATAATGGACGATATCCAAGGAAACAACAAAGGAATGACACAAATAGACAGGCAGGAGGAAACCAGAGTTCCAAAACAGAAAGGAAAAATTAAGGCGGGAAGGAATAGCACAAGTAAAAATAACGGAAGCCAGGAAGAACAGGAGGAACAAGGGCCAAGAAATAAGGAATAAATTCACAGAGCGCTGATCCGGGTAACTAGGTTACTGAGCGTTGAGACACGTGTTGCAATGCCTGTCTGCAATGTTTATGCCATGATGCCGGAAGCAGGAGCAGCGTTCAGGTGCTGCTAAGAAAAAACTAGAGTGCACCGAACGCTTCTTCATGGGCCTGGGTGGCGCCTTGTTGGAAGAAAAAATGGCGCTGGTCGGACATGGCGTCATTCTCCATGACGACCACAATGACCACGGCCTAAAGCACATGACAGCCTTCTGACATCTTTATTGACATTCAATTGACTAGTTAGGTTATCAGTTTTGTTTCAGTATAGCTTTGGAAAAACAGCTTAGTTAGGTTGACAACCTGGGACAATCCTCAGTCCCAGAATAGAGCGACCAGGCTTGAAACACAAGCAATTTTTTTCCCAAAAACAGAATAAGATGCATGGGAAATGGTAACTGGGGGAACTTATGCATCTGGAAATACTTTAAAAACAAACTGGAGGGATGAATTTAAACATGTCACAACAAAAATTAACTTGCTGCAAAGCTGACTCTCAGACCTTTGTCAGCAACAGGCTAAATGGCCATTTGGGCATTAGTTAAGCTGGGTAATCTTCAAACAAAATCCTTTTGAAACCCTAGGAGGATTACAGTAGCACCTGTGGAAACATTAATTTCCATCAACCCCTACACAAACCCAGACTAAACATTGTGCGACAGCAAGGAGAAGTGTATTTTAGTTCATACATTACACATATTTACAAATAGTTTATTCCTTTAGGGGATTCGAGAGAGCCATGGGGAGCATACAAGAATATACAGAGAGTGAGGAAAGAGAGAGGGGGGAGGTGAAGAAACATGTAGGGAGAAAGGGAGGTGAGATAGAGGTACATAAAAAAGAAACAGAAAGGAATGGAGGAGGATGATCAAATAGGAGAAAGTGAACAGGGGGAAGTACAAGCAGGCAGAGGGGAAGAAAGAGTAAAGGAGGCAGAGGAAAAGATGAGAAGGGAGAACAGAGGTAAGTACTGGCAGGAAGTGAAAGAGAGTAGACCCCAGCAAGACCTGAGTTAGTTAAGTGCTCCTATGCAAATGGGGAAGTGCAACATAAAAGACCAGAGAAAAGCTGGAGATCAGAAATTAGTGAAATACATCTCTAGCCCATCCTCAAGCTGAGTATCAGTAATTACAAGATCAACCAGGAAGGGAAATTACCCTTGGGTCTCCCACTTTGAGCAGTGACTGACCCTCAACACACTTTGGATGAACTAAGATACTGAGATGGTGTTACTTGATAGGCAGGTCCAGGAAGACCAACACAAGTCTCTAAGGTTCCCTGCACCGGCCAAGGCAAATGCAGAGCCAAGAAAAAAAGGGTCCAGGGCACTATAAATTCCAAGATGCTGTTTTGCTTGACTAGAAGGCGATTTTGAGCTAGGAAAGAGAAGGAAGGAATCAGGACCGTGGTCCTAAAGACAATAAAGAATCTGATAGAAACCCAGAAGGTTTCTGGTATGTATTTTAACCCTAGCACTGTTGGTTTAGACAACCCTAATCTCTTTTAAAAGCAAAATACAAGTAACTAGATCATTTCAGATGTGTTTTAGGTCACCTGTTGTTCCCACTACACTGTCATCTAATAAGGCTCCAGGACTACCTTCAAATGTTCTGGTACTCAGCACCTCTCCTCACCCAATGGGAGGATCAATCGTCACGGTTTCACGGGTAATCACTTTTTAAGTCAGAGCAGCATTCTCTTGGCACAGAGAGCATGCTTCTTTTGCTAAAGTTTATTCTGTTCCATGCAACTCTTGGACTTGTTTGATCATTCTCTCTTCTTGAGCAGCAAATTGTTGATGCACAACTTGTCAAGTGCATGTCTTACCTGGTTGCCTCTTCTGGGCTTGCTCTACTTAGTTAGGAATGGTTATCCATTTCATAACACCACTGTTCACACAGTTCAGAAAATGCTGAAGGTCAGGGAGTGCCCAAAACGGGATGCTAACAATCCCTGGAGGAAAACCCTGAAGGAGAAAAGAAATCCTCTATACACATATGTTGCTCTTGCAGTGTCTGGAAAGCTGCAAACCTGAAGACTGGCAAGGATGAGATGGTTATAGTAGAATACCAAGCAGAAAGCAAGGAGGTAACTGGAGGGCTGCAGGCAGGCGGCCTGACACAGGAGTAAGATGGCTGGAAGGCACAGACAGGAGAGCGCTGACATCGATCCAAATAAAGGGGGTAATAAAGGTGGTACGAATGAAGAAAAGGGAATAATCATAAGAGATACACATTAACAAGAACCCCTACAGAGTTCCAGGAGCTTTGCCACACATCAGGCATACTTCTGTATTCTCCTTTGTTTTGCATGTACACAATATAATCCTGGCCTCCATCATTAAACAATTAACGGGCCCAGTGCTAAACACGCTCTTCTGCATCATTAAAGCCTCTGTCACAGAAGGATAATTCCCAGACACCTTCAAGACTGGTCTCATACGACCTCTTTGGCCAACTACTGGTCCATTACGAACCTCACGTTTATTGGCAAAATCTTGTAGAAAGTAGTTGCTAGACAGAATCGAACAACTGTACCCTCTAAATGGCTATCAGTCAGGGTTCCACCTTAACTGTAGCATTGAGACATCACCATCCAGATGGTGCATGATGACATACAAATCATGCATAAGGGCAACTCATGCCTTCTCGTCCTTCTTGACCTCTCAGCTGAATTCAACAACGTCGACCACTGCATCCTTCTCTACCTCCTTGCCGACAGGATGGGATAGTTTGGCACTGCCCTGAATTTGTTTACCTCTTACCTCTCAGGCAGACACCACGCCATCCAGATTAACTTGTTGCATTCTAACTGACTCCAAGTTTCCTGCGGGGTCCCACAAGGCTCCATCCTCTCACACATTCTTTTTAACCTTTTTTTGGAGCCTCTGGGCACTCTCCTCAGAGATCCCAATGTAGCCATACAACAATATGAGGACTTGTACTTTAGAATAAATAGCACACAGGATATCCTACGTCTCTGCGATTACCTATCCATCATCCAGTACTGGATGTCGACTGCCTACCTCAAACTAAACCCATCCAAGACAATTCATCCTCATCGGTCTGCACGCTAAAAAACAACTTGTCCAACAAGCAGCCTGTCCTTCCAGACACACATAGCCAAGAAGGACCAAACAACCTGGCTCTGAATCTCTACCCTTTGAAAAATCAAACCCTTCAACTCGCCTCAGGATTTCTAGACCGTAGTGCAGGCCATTGTGCACAAGTGCAGCCTGACAGGGCTCTCAGCTGCTCACTTGGCTGCCTTGGACTTGTACTTTAGAATAAATAGCACACAGGATATCCTACGTCTCTGCGATTACCTATCCATCATCCAGTACTGGATGTCGACTGCCTACCTCAAACTAAACCCATCCAAGACAATTCATCCTCATCGGTCTGCACGCTAAAAAACAACTTGTCCAACAATCAGCCTGTCCTTCCAGACACACATAGCCAAGAAGGACCAAACAACCTGGCTCTGAATCTCTACCCTTTGAAAAATCAAACCCTTCAACCCGCCTCAGGATTTCTAGACCGTAGTGCAGGCCATTGTGCACAAGTGCAGCCTGACAGGGCTCTCAGCTGCTCACTTGGCTGCCTTAAAAGTACATGACGCTGCAGCATATCTCATTACGGGTGCTTGAAAATTTGACTGGATCACCGCCATCCTATGCAAACTACATTGGCTCCCTCACCAGGCCAGGATACAGTTAAAGACTGCATGCATCATCTACAAAGCAGTCACGAATAGCACACCAGCATACCTGGCGGCTAAGTTCCACATATCTGGTGGCAAACTCTTCTCGTACAGTAAATTGACCAATCGGCTTGAATCGAAACTCGTTCACAAAGAGAGTACCCGCAAACAGTCCTCTTGTCACGCACCCACCCTCTGGAACCATATTCCAGTGTTGGCTCAGAATCCCCTCACAATTCTCCATTTTCCCACACCTCTGAACACATGGCTTTTTCAACAACACCTGACAAAGGATTAATTCCAATGGACGCACATACTGACGCACAGACCTCAACTCACAGTACTGCGCTACTGTTTAAAGATAGCAGCCCACATGCTAGCTATTCACTGTAACAAATCCTGAAGTGTTATCACTACTTTAGATGGGGATCCCCTCCCCATGAGGCCAGGGAGGTGAGGCCACTGCCCATAGTCCCCATGGGGGTGGTGCTCAGTGGGATGATCTCATAGGGCGGGAAAACCCTGTTAGGAGTGGTGAGCAATTTGGGAGTACACAATATACCTTTTCTCCTTCCACCTTCCCTCAAACCCCATCCTTCTCCACATTACCTGATACATCTTCATGCATTGTTGTAAAATATCCCAGGTAATAACTACTAGGACGAGGAAGAGGCCACGAGTAATGATGATTACCAGCACAAACGATACCCGCTCTAGCCTTTGCAGCAACCCGATTGGCCAACTGTCATTCAAAGGCAGAGAGGAAAGCGAAGGATGGAATATTCGTTCTTAGTCCGACGTGGCCCATGAGAGACTGAAGGTACACAGAGATCAGCCAAAGGGAAAAGCAGACTGTGTCCAAGAGGGAGCAGCATTCACCGAGGGGTTTCAATACGGAAAGCAGACCGTAGCGAAGGGAAACTGCTTACCGGTGACCGTGAACAGCAGAAGCACACAAAGGCTAGTGAGGACTTTGCAGAGCCTGGAGAGCCGCCAAAGCTCTTGGGAGACACGCAAACAACCAGAGTGGGACAGCCCCAGCCCTACAGGTAACAGGGAGACCCAAAGGAGGCAATCACAGGAAGGGGGTCTGGGAACCACAGTGGAAGCATAAATAGTGAACAGTGACAAATACAAACGTTGTATATTCAAGCAGCACGCAAAGACCTTGGCAGGGGAGTTAACCAAGGCTGTGGCCCATGAATAAAAGGAACTATGAGAACGAGCAAGTGAATAGGGTCTGGCTCTGAAAACGTGTCCAGGCCAAACATCCTTGTCACAGGGCCTGAGTCAAGGCCTACCGCATAAAGAGAAGGCTGATCACTACAGACAAAGAGACCATTGAATTGACTATAAAAAGACTTTGGGAAAAGGGAATAAAACCCTTGAGTCTGGGGGAACTTTTTGTTTGCATTTGTACATCCTTATTGAAACATTTATTTTGTCTTACAAGGAAACTCTAGAAAGACACTGGGGAAAGGGAAGCAACCCCTTAAGTCTTGTGGAACTTTTGTTTACTCTCTACACCTTTTTGGAACTTATGTGTTTGGCCTACGTGGTCAGGCTGCATGTCGGCAGTCAAGAGACATTTCCCTTTTTCACCTTATGCTAAGTTTAGAGTGTGAGGGACTGGTTAGACTTTGGACACAAGACGGCGAACTTTACTTTGAACATTCTGACAAAGACAGTTTCATTATCTAGTTTTGTTGAGGCAGCGAAACCCCTCTTAGAGGTAGGGCTATTTAGGATTTCCTACAACCCATCCCTTATGTTTGTGGTTAATAAAAGTCTTTGCCAATCAACATGCCACCCTTGTGTCCACCCCTTACTCCTAGACTCTCACACCACACTCTGTACAGTGCTCTGCTGCTCCCGAGCTAGATCCATGCTCTAAACAATAAAAATAAAAAAATTAAGGGGGATTGCTTCTTCTACTTGTGCCTCGAAAGTGCTTGGCAGCAATACTGGGACATGTCGAGAACCATTGATAGTATGAGGGAAGCCATGTTGGAGTGGTTGCAGCTATCTGGACTAGCAGTCAACAGGATGCCAAATCCCTCTTGCTGAAATGCCGCTGCATAAGAGCTTGGCACTTCATACCCCCTGCAGTTACCAGCAGCACCATTTGCCAGCACTCTGTGATGAGTCCACAAGATATGCCAAAGGCCACCTCTGCAGGAAACTCCAGGCATTCATGACAATACGTGCAAAGCTCACCTGGGATAGAAGAGGTCTCAAGTTGGAGCATAACATGATAATTTGGTGAGCTTACTATGGTGTTAACATGTGGTGACCCGGAGAGGAAGAAATCCAATTTTACACCCAGTGGCTTAGCTTGCATCTGGCAATAGATAAGTCAATATGCCAATCTGACATATTTATAATAAGGCCTAGAAGGCCCAAGACAAGGGCAGCAGATTATGTGGTGGCAGAAAAGTTTAGTGTTGTATTGTAATGTCAGAGACTTCTTTATTCATTGACAAACTAGGATAACCTGCCAGCTAAAAAGAAATATTCACTAAGATAGTATGTTCTTGGTGGATGAAGCGGACTGTCTTTTGCTTTTTTTGAACTCATACCTTCCCAAAAACTGCCTCTACAATAGCACTCAGAGATCATGTTGTCTTCGCAAAGAAGAATCATTGTCTTCAACAAGAAAAAGATTAATTTCATATGTATTTTTGATGTTCTAAAAACATATTTGGTGACCTTCATGTTTGATCTCATCATGTAGTAGCTGCATGCTTGTGGCAATGAAAGACTAAAGGCAGTTTAGTGTATAATTCCCTTTTGGATTGTGCATTTATACCTTTAAACCAATAGCAGAGTTTATAGAGTTCTCAAAAGGCCCCTTGTTAGGTCCAGACTTTTATGGTACTCCTGGCTTTAAAGCGGCTTAAATTAAGGTAACATCACTGTGCACGCTTCACCGAGACAAAAGCGCTCTGATGCTGAAAAAAATCGAGTTCTTTGGATTTGTGTTCTGAGAGGGTGGCATATCCACTGACCCGTAAAAGGTGAGAGGCATCAAGGAAGCCAGCGCCCCGATAAATGTGTCGGAGGTGCGCAGCTTTCTGGGCATGGCAACCTATTGTGGCTGGTTTATACGAAACCTGGCAACCCTTGCCGAACCACTCTGAAGCCTAACGAAAAAGGAGTGCGCATGGAGATGGACAGCGCTTGAACAGAGCGCGTTCGACGAGATCAAGGGAGCCCTGACAGCAGAACACACAATTGCGTTCTTCAATCCGGAAAAGGATTCAGAAACAATAGTCAACGCCAGCCCATTCGGTTTGGGGGGCGTCCTTATGCAGCCTGGTGAAAACGGTGTGGACCGCCCAGTGGCGTTTGCCAGCCGAGGACTCTCGGCAACCGAGCAGAGATATTCCCATATTGAACGGGAAGCCTTGGCGGTACTCTGGGGGTACAGACATTACCATCTTTACATCTATGGCAAACCGGTGAAAGTCACCACGGACGACAAACCCTTGATCCCGATCATGACCAGATCCTCGGCCAAGCCGCCAGCGAGAATCGAGAAGTGGCTTCTTGCCCTCCAGGAATACGATGTGGAACCCGCGTTCTGCCCCGGTGGCCACCCCTGCTGCAGACTATCTGTCACATCACCCCAGTCCAAAGACAGAGAGCATGGAAGAGGTGGAGACGGTGGAATACATAAACAACATTGCCGAGGCGATGGCACCAACCCTCATGTCAATCGATGACATTCGAAAGGCATCAGCCGATGACGAGTGTTTCAGAATTCTCTAGACGGCTGGAACGAGAGGGGAATGGCGAAGAGTCCTTGAGAAGTTTGAGGCACGGACCGCAGAGGCGAGAACAGCGTTCAAGCGGTTGTGGAGAGTGAGAGGGGAACTCCCATTCCTGGACGATGGTTTGGTACTAAGGGGCACGAAATTGGTCATCCCTGCCAGCCTGCAGCACAAGGCGTTAGAGCTGCCACACAGAGGCCACCAGGGTGTTGTCAAGACCAAGGCCTGGCTCCGCATGAAAGTGTGGTTTCCGGGGCTAGAAGAGCGAATGGAGGAGTTTGTCCACAACTGTGTGTGGGTCAGGCATCGCTGCCACACAGACAAGAAGCCTGGATTGAGTGCATGGACAGGAGCTGTGTGCCATGGGGCACGATACACATGGGTCGACCTGTCGAGACAGCCATTTGTGGTCCTTGTCGGTCAGTGGTCAAGGTACGCGAAGGTCAGGTTTCTGGACTCTGCAGCCCTAGAAGAAATAATCCCACCGCTGGAGAGGATCTTTGCCACGCACGGACTCCCAATGGAAATATACTCCAAAAACGGACCTCCCTTTCAGGGGAGAGGGTTTGCAGAATACTTGTGTGACCACAGAGTTGCTCACTGCAAATTCACGCCACTGTGGCCGAGAGCAAACGGAGCACGTCAAAAGAGTCATGAGGACATTGAACAAAGCTTTCCAGATAGCTCATGGGGAGGGTGAGTACGAGAAGCGTGCCCTGTATAAGTTTCTGGCAGAATATCGCACAACTCCTCACTGCTCTACAGGGGTGGCCCCTGCTGAAGCATTATTTCAACGGTGCCTGCACGGTTTTCTCCCAGACCACCTACCATGCTCTCCAGGGGTCATTGATGATGACGCCGTAGCGGAAGGAAGGAGAAGGGCAAATGAAAGGGTGAACGACCGCAGGAATCTGAAAAGCGACAGTTTTGAGATAGGCGATCGGGTGCTGGTGAGAACAAGAAATGCGCAGGGTAAATGGTCTGTGCCTCACGAGCCCACTCCCCTCAAGGTGGTGGACACTAACAGATCAATGAGAACCGCGTCGGGCGGAAATACGACAGTGACTAGGAACTTGTGTTTCTTCTGGAAGCTGGGGCAGTCCCCAGAGTCGAGCCCTGAGCGAGGATGGGGGACCGGCTCCACGCAGGTGTGGCGAAGTATAGATTGTGCAAGAGAAGAGATGAGCCAGGAGGGCCAGACATCTAGCGACGGGGGAGACAACCCTACTGACCAAGGAGGAGGTCTGACCTTGGCGGACGATGGCTCAGGGGGTGAAAGGAGGTATCCTGCAAGAGAACGTCGCAGGCGGCCTACCTACCTGCAGGACTTTGAAGTGGACTATCCCTGAGGACGGAGGGCACCCGCTGGTGCAAAGCTTCAAGTGGTATCGTTGAACTGTGATGTTTACGTTTTAAGTTTGATATGTTTAATCTGATAAAGTAAGAGTGTCTATGTTCTGGGACATGTGACTATATTCTGTTTATGGTTGGTTTGAAAAATATATGAAAAGGGAGGAGTGTTAAGTCCCCTTTAAGAGACTGCGGAAGCAGTAATCTGTGACGCCAATAAAGGCAGGTCCCGGTGAGCATCAGACTGGTGTCCGTGTCTCTTTGGCAGATCCGTGGGCCTGATCTGTACCAGGCCCACCCCTACACAACATACATGGAAGCACTTTTTTCCTTACCTTCTATTTGTGGAGTTTGCAAGGAAACCACATGGAGCGCTAGTTGATTAATGTGTATGTGACTAACCACACTTCAAATGCACTCTGGGTTGTTGGGCATTGTCTAGGCGATTGGTCTTTCGTGAGAGACGCTAATAGGCCACAACAAATTAGCGCTTCAGAATCACCAATGACGGTGCAAACAACCTCCTTCATCTCCATTGCATGCACCCTCATATAATGAATATTCCTAGTGCACATCTTGACTGCCAGCTGGTTTTGACCTTGGAGACAATCACTGAGAACCTATGATGTAGCCACGCAGTTGGACGGGCGCAGTCACAGCGGAAGCAAAAAAGTTGACCTAAATCAGATATCTTCACAGTTTACAGACGATCTTTGCATCTTTACAGCAGAAATGTCACTGCAGTATTTGTTGCCACCTTTTTGGGGGAATCCTCCCCACCTTCCATCCTACAACCCCTATCATCTCATATTTCCCAACTCAAACATCCCTCATTTCATTGTGTCAAAATTCAGCAAAGAAATGTGGTAAGAAAATCTGCAGTGAAATGTTTGCTGTAAAAAGACTGGATAGCTTTGGGGTTGGAAATTAAGATTCGATGAGCCAACTCCTGGGTGCCAGGCATTACTCAGTAGGCAGGAGCTACAACTGGGGAACCAGGAACGAGTACTAAACGCACCACAAATCTGACTCCCACATTGGACGCTTTAGACTATGTATGATCCATTATATTGAATGTGTCCTAATTCTTCTTTATTTACATTCTCAAACACTCAAAGTTAATGTCACTTATGCATTTTTGTAATGCACCAATTGGCCTGGTGAGCCAAAGGTAGCCCCTGGTATTTGTGACTTTTAACATACCAGGCTCTTGTGAGGTAGAAGCAGGAGCTAAATAGCACCCACAAATTTCCAACACTGAATTTTTCCATCATAAGTTTACACGGTTGACGATGTGAGGGCATTTAAGGAATTTAGATCTGTTCAACTACCTATGCATCTGTACATTTCTGAAGAAAATAAATTAATTAATGCCTACCTAAAAATACATTGCTTTAAAATACAATTTTGGGCTTGTTTTAAACTGTTAAATTGAACATTATTTGGAAGTGTCTAAGCTTATAATTCTCTGTTTTGCAGGAAAGAGCTACGCACAACTGGTGTTTATGTCAAAAACTGGTAGTCTATGGAACCTGCAGGCCATCCAGTCTATGTGCCGAATAGAACAGGAGAAGGTTAGTGAGGTTGTGGGATTCCACACACTTTATGAACATGTTCAGGTACTTTTATTACCCTCCTACCAGCTGCCCTCTCTGAACCAAGCCTCAGAACAGCCACATTGAGCAAGATTGAACCTACTACAATCTGGTTTGGCTGGCTGAAGAAGGCAAGTCAGATCTTATTTTCTGCTGCAAGTGTTTCTATGAAAGGGCACTATACTGTACTGTGTACTATTTGCCATTCACTAAACAAGTAAACGGCTCCCTCGTAATTCCGTTCCTGCCACTCTCGCTTCAGCCACACCAGTTACAGTTTGAGAGAACTGTATTGGTACACCATAGCAAAGCTGTGGCATCTTTTGACCAACATCATTGGGAGGGATGGCACGAAACCACCAATCACACTCATACATTTGACGAAAGGCCGCTTTATTTAAGACAGGTTCTTCTTACATCAATTGTCTCTTTTTTTCTAATATCAGCCATGCTCCATCAAAAGCTTCTTTCCCGTTTTCCCCACTCTTACCCATTTTCTTTGCTTTGTGACCTTTTTGAACAGTTTCCTCTCTCTCCCCCTGTTATCTTACCTTCCTTCTCCAGGACCAGGTAGGACTGCTTCTTCCCCTTACCCCAATGCATAATTAAAAACAATCCTATATATCACCTTAAATCCCTTACATGTGTCCTTATTCATGTCCTTCTTCGAACCTTCCTTAGCAACAAACCAAATTAAATTAGCAACTCCACATAATCCGGAAATGTAAAACGCCTGCTTTCTGCCCCTTTGTCCATTACTATTTCCCACCCTCCTGCTTGATGCAAGGATGAGCAGCTATCTTTTCCTTTTGTCGGATCGTCGAGGGGCTACGCTCCCTCTTACGCCATGGTCACTTCGGGTGCTAAGGTGGCTGCCCAATCAGCCACCTGTGATGTCTTGCTGTGCTCCGTCCTTCCGCCCGCAAGCCCTCCCAACAGCCCCATGGATGAGGCAAGGATGCCACTCTCTCCTGCGGGGCGCCTTTGGGAAGGATGGTGCAAAATGACCAGCCACTTTCATACATTTGAAAAAAGCCTGCTTTATTTAAGGCAGTTTTGTCTTATCAATTGTATCTCTTCCACCGGTATCAGACATGCTACATGATGTCTTATTATCCCCTACCCAATCCCACTCCTTTCTTGATCAATTCACAATTTTCACCTTCATCACTGTTGTTTCTCCAGCCTTCCTAACTGAACGCTTCTTTACCCTTTTTCCAGCCCGTCCCCCTTCTCCTTTGGTTTTTTGCCCTCTTTTACCTTAACTGTCCACTCCAGACCTGATTCCTTCCTCCTTTACCCAAACATAATGACAAACAATCCCCGATATGTAATGTTGAAACCATTTTAAAGTATTCTTCACTTTCTTCACCACTCAGACCAGCCCTCACCAGGTGGTGTCCCACTGCTCCCACTAATCCCTTCTTGAACTCAGTTGATGAACCCCTGCCATGCCCATCACCTTGATATATCGCTGTCCCTACGAACAACAAGTAAACCCGGTCACCTGGGCCAAAACATATCTCTTCAGGTTTTACTACACCAACGCCAATGTTTCTGTGGCAACCGGTAACCTCCCGGTCTATTTCTTGACATGCCTTTTTCCTGCAGCTGGCTTCTTCACACCGCTGTGGACACATTTGGGCAACAATTGCATCCAAACTACGAGCATTGCCAGCCACAACCTTCTAATACCCTGCAAGTCCTTGCTGTTCAACTTTACAAGGCCAAGCCCCGTTGTTTGCAGCAAATCATGCTCCCAGATGCAAAAATAATCTGCTATGTATCTTCTCCTGCTTAATTCAAACAGCATGAGAGATACCGGACTCCACCTCGTATCCACCCAGGCAACCCAGACCAAATCACATGGGCCTCTGCTATGACTAGCCCCGCCATCTTCCATAACTTGTTTTGCCTGGTTCCTCCACCATTTGAAAAGTGTATGGCCACACACCCCTATTTCTTTCTTCTGCCACAAGACACTAGCATCACTTCTAAAACAAATAAACAACCATTAATCAATTAACAAATAAATAGCAAGCAAAGATTTAAAACAATCAAATGCACGTGGCTCCTATATCGCCCAGATTTCCACCTTCCCAGCCCGTGCACAGCCCCAGGTATAAGACCCAACGTTGCTGCACCGCGCTAATGCAACATGAACGCGTGCCAAAATGCTGACTCTCCAACTGCACCCTGCCCAAATATTTTTTCATTACTGCCATGGCTGGCCAACCCAGCACTCTAGTACCATCTTGGTGACGAACGTACCGCTGCCCCCTCTCCTTATGTATTCATCTTATAGCCCCAGCACAGCCATCAGGAACACCCTCATATCTCTGGAAATTCACAGTTGTACCACACAGACCTTCCCCTCTCTAGTCTGCCTTACAGTTTCATACACATGTTGAAACCCCATCCTCTCCAAAATAGACATCCCACATCTCTGATCCTGGCAAGTCTTTCCCTCTACCCTTTCAGGCACTGCTTTCGTACCACGCTGTCTAACTTCGCCAGCATACTAGGAAGTATCAACAATGACACTGGCTTCCTCTCATCTTTCTAGAAACACTGTATCATGGCCTAACCATCCATCATCTGTCTCACCATCTCACCCCCTGAAGGGTCATAACCCAACAAAATATCCATAAAGCTCCATCCTAGCCAATTGTGCTTCAATGCTCACCAGAGAAAGTCTCATTTTTAAAAAAAACTCTCTGCATGATCCCTCCTATATGACAGCACCAGGCCCTCTTTCTTCATCCATTCTTCTCCACTTCCGTGAACTTCCTACTAACACACCAGCCGGTGTGCCACTCTCGTCAACAGTATCAAAGACTTCTCCAACAGGAGAAAGCAATATCTCTCCGGGTTTCCACAACAACCTTGGCACCACTGTTGGCCACTCTTACGTTTCTTGGAGCAAGCCATGGAATCTCAATCACTGGGAACATGGCAAAGGATAAGCTCACAATTCTGCAAACCAGGGATGTGCCTATCCAAAATAAACAATGTTAAGATGCAGATACTACAGTACCAACCTTTTCAACATACACAACACCTACATATACCTCATTGATAGTATTTTGATCACTGTCATCACAGACTCTTGTCCACTGAAAATAGAACCCTCTGTTGTCCCACCATCCCTCCAAAACATGTATGACACAACTACTGAAAAAAACCTCTAGAAATACAGACATATGCCCTTATCTTCACCACTGTTCTGACCACAGTTCTGCACAGCACTTGCCATTACACTCGATCCTCAATCTTAACAACCTGGCCGCGCTGGAAAAGAACTGAACTTATTATGTCACCACCTGTAAGGAAATGCTGAAGTCAGACTCTCAACTGTTGTAGGCACCTGGGTGTCCTAGCTAGCTCAATCTCTTCCTCCTTCAACCCCTCCTTTCTCTTTAACTACCTGTACAACAATTTTTTAAAACCTCTAATTTTAAAGATTTAAAAACGTCTCCTCAGCACATTTGTTTCATGGTCACTGATAGGCGAGCCCCCACTGGAGTTGCTACTCTCATAACCTCAGCCTCACCTCCTCTTTTGGATCCCCTCTGCCCTCCATTCACATTCTTGTCTGCCACCTTGGTCAATTCCTACGCTGCTTTTTCTGTATGAGTCTCCATTGCCACTCTCACAGAGGCCATTTCCAATGCTACATCCACCATAGTCTTACTTACTGAGGCTTGCTCTCTTTCCTGTATATCAAGGTTCCCTTCTCCCCATATGACATATCCCTCCCCTCTTTCTCCACTCATCTCCATCACATCGTCTCTCTCTATCCCGCGTCTTTCATCATTCAATCTGTTCCCTCTATTTCTATTTACTTGATGTTTTTTTCAGCTGATTCCACTCCAGGCCTCTGATCCAAGCTGTATCCCTGTATCTCTGTGTTCCACCTCCCTTGCGGTCATCACTCATCTTCTGCCCCATACCCATATCTCTCCACCCTCGCCATTTTTCCTGGGATGGTGCTTTCTCACAGCACTAGGAGTTCTCTTTCTTGTTGGTTCACTTGTTCCTTGACTGCCTCTTCTCAAGAGGCCCCAAAATGAAATCCTGATCTTCCACCTCTGTTCCTCACTCCTGATGCTTTGTTTATCACCATTACCCAAAGTCCCTCACCAAGTTCTATATTCACTCTTTTACTCCTGCCCTGCACAGGAAACCATTTGGCATGAAGCCCCACAATGCCCCACCATTCTATCCTCATAACTGCAGTCAGTGCATTCAGCCATTCAGCCACGCACCATTATGCCTACATCCCGTCCCTTTTGTCTAAATATTGTATGGACAGTCCCTATAGAGGACGGGGAGCCATTTGCACCTTAAAATTAATCTTGGCCTTTACATTTAACGGCACAAAACATTGTGGGTGCCAGTCATAGGTGCAGCCCGCAAGCCCTACCCTCTTGACGCTGTTCGTCAGTCCCATTACCCATTCCGATTTAGCTGTCAGCACCCTCAGCTCTTTGCTTTTTTCGTATTTTTTCTCTATTTTTGCTTCTTTTAATTTTTTATTTATAGTGTATTTGGTTAATTAAAACCTTAAACACTTAATCACAATAACAACAACAAAATCAATACTGATATTATAATACATCATCATTTCATGAATTATTCCATCCATAATTCACATAACTCAAATCCTAAAATTCATAAAAGCCTTTTTGCACATTTCATTATTATCACTTCCTATGCACACCCCCGTAACAATTACAATCAAAATATCCATTAATAACTTGCATCATTATTTCCAATTGAAATCTCCTAATTCGTTAAACTCTTATTACTTGAAAAATAACATTTCTCAACCATTAGTCTCTATGTGCTGCCATTCTCTATCGTCCAACTACTTAATTTGAGTCATAATTTCCATATGTTGAACATTAAATTTCCTTACCTTTAACAACATATTACACTTCCAACCTTTCCCAATAATGTACTTTAAACGTTTTCCTCTGTCTAAAACTCTATACTCAATGTGTTCCCTTCATAGACTATTCGTTTCCAAATATAATATGTGGCGCCCACGTGCACCACAGGCTCAGCCCTATAAATAGACCAAAATTGGTCTGCCAGAATCATTCTCTCATCAATGACTAAATCCTTATAGCCATTATAATACCCACTTTTCATTTTTATATATCCTGTAAGTAATTGCCAGGATGTCTCAATCTCCAATTTACAGAACCTGCACACTCTTTATTCCATAGGTACACCACTCCAAGCGCCTACGTAATCATAATAAGGGAGCACATTGAACCTCAATAACATAATGAATCTGGAAAATTCTCTGTTTCCAACCTTCCCCCGATAACTACAGGGTTTGTTAATTTGCATTCCCTGGAGAAAATATGTTGAAAACCTACTCTTCTTAGCCAACGTGTCTAGATTGTTAATTACGTCCTATTGTAGAGCTTTTTCCTTCAATATTTTATAGGGGATTCACATTATCTATTTCTGTTGGCAAACGCATGTTTATCAGATTTAAAAGTAAGGGATGTAGTTTCCAAATCTTTCATTGCTGTATTAATTATCCCTTGTTTATGTAACTTGTAATTTTGTAATTGTTGTACCTCTGCCTTCGGGTCCACACACCCATAGCGTAGGTCGGTGTTGGATGTATTGTCTTGGTGGGTCTCCTCCAAGAACCCCTTCCCAGTGTCGGACCCACACACACTCTGTCTGGTGTGTATGGGAGCCACCACCAATAGGACGCTTGCGCAGCTTGTGATATGCTTACTCTAATCTTTAAAGAACAGTTTGTAGCACTAAACAAGATCTTTTCCGTGTCACCTCCAGGTGACCTCAAGCAGTTTGTCAAAATATTGAATTCGGCAAAGGTACGTTTTCTTTTCTCTAGGGCACTCCGGTAGAGGGATTGGTTTGCCAGTAGTTCTCGACTGGCAGGGTGCCAGGTCCCAGGTCCGGCTGCCAAGCATCTCCGGCCGGCAGGGACCCAGGACACCAGGAGATTAGAGTGCCCTGTGGCGCCTCACGCATCGGTCACCGTCAGAACTACGGTTCCCAGAGTCCTATGCATTCGACGGTATAATGTCACTGTGTTCCAACGCCATGATGGCCGGAAACCAGCGTTTCCTCTGCCAGAACACTGAAGACTGGGACAACCGGCGCAACATTTCTCAACTGCTTATCACTCTGTGTGAGTAGCTTTTCTTCTTCTTGATCCTGGATCTTGTTTCTGGCATTTAGGATCTGCTGTTTCTGAATTCTGGACTGCTGCTTGGATTTTCCCTCATTGGATTGGTTGCCTTCTATTTTGGATTTCTTGTTTTTTTGGACTTTGCCTGTTTTTCTTGGATTGCTGCTGGATTTCCTTTGGACACCACGCTTGGTAACTGTTTATTGCTCCTCTTCCTTGGATACTAGATTGGCGACTCTGCTGGGTTTTCTTTTTTTCCCCAGTGAATTGGAGTTCAACTGTTACCCTTAGTTTCTGCCCTGTTTCTGCCTGGGTAAAGGTCCCTACGTTCTGTGACTTTGGGCATTGTTGGCTACAATTGGTGGGTGGTTTTCATCGCCTATAGACTGTTTCCCACTGTTTCATTAGACTCAACAGTGCTGCTGATCCCCTCTACAGGTAGCCGAAGGGTTAAAAACACTCAGCACCTGGCCTACATCCGAGAGGACCCCTGCACATGAAGGGACTCCCTGCACGATCCAAGATAACTTGGCCTACCAAGGAATGTCTGGAGGTCCCAAGGGCTGTCGTGGGAAGAATACTGAGTGTTTCAAGGAGCCTGTGCTCAATTGTGCTGGATAGTAGTTTTCCATGTGTCCCAGAGAAAGTGTGTCATTCCAGCCCAAGAAGATTGGCGGCCAAGCAGTCAGGTGACACTACTGATGAGATAAGAGTCTTGCCCATCTTCATGTTGATGTTCTCCATCTGAAACAGCTGCATCACCTAGAGGGCACCAGAAACTGAAGCCCCTAGTGACAGTTTCCAGGCACAACTTTACAACCAGCATTAAATAGTCTTCAAGGCAAACCCCATGGTGCATGGCCCATCATCCACCATAGGTATTCGGACACCTGGTCCGCCTCAGTATGGCAGCCACACTGGATTATGCCCACGTCCACCTTGACCCCTTCAACTGACTCAACCAAGTTCACAGCACAAGTCAAGCTTCAAGGACAGGTTTTTGATGGCTTAATAGCTCCAAAGCCTCCTTAAATCATTGGACTATTGAATAACCTGATTGAGGAGGTCATGCCTGCGCCTTTTTAGTTTGGGCATTAGGTGGCACTGAAAGCGCTATCTTTAAGCCAAAACTATTGTCATTAACATAAGAGATTCAAATATGGTCTTTGAATGAGGGTCTACAATGCTTTTCCAATGGAGATGATGTTTGAGGCGGTATACACAGTTGTAAACCTTCCCATTCCCTGGCCCTAGCCAATGTAATCCCTATGGCTAATCCCACCCATTCCTGCCCATCTCTGAACTCTTTGAGCTCTTCCATGGAGGCAGCCATCTTGGATGACTGTCTCTAAGGAAGCTTTCTAGAAACAAGGCAAAACTAGCAGCCATCTTTGAATGTATACAATACTGCATAGTTGACTGATGAAACAGGGAGGAGCCTCAATACCTATAAAAGTTTACATCAAAAACATTGTAAAAGGCTAAAAAAAATTAGCTGAGTATGATGTTTACAGATAGTATTTAAAACTGCAAAAAAACTAAAAACGAACAATGGTTCTTCGGACGATTAAACATTCCCATGTGACGCCAGCTGTGATTCAATGGAACAGAGTACTTGCAAGATGGAAATCGCGGCTGCGTGAAGCATAGCGAGTACAATGTTATTATCCACTTTCTGTTTCAACCACAGACCGTCTGTTTGTTATGATCGCAACATCTGACTCTCCCTAGTGACAGTGACAGTGACTCTGTAAACCTTCCCATTCCCTGGCCCTAGCCAATGTAATCCCTATGGCTAATCCCACCCATTCCTGCCCATCTCTGAACTCTTTGAGCTCTTCCATGGAGGCAGCCATCTTGGATGACTGTCTCTAAGGAAGCTTTCTAGAAACAAGGCAAAACTAGCAGCCATCTTTGGATGTATACAATACTGTATAGTTGACTGATGAAACAGGGAGGAGCCTCAATACCTATAAAAGTTTACATCAAAAACATTGTAAAAGGCTAAAAAAATTAGCTGAGTATGATGTTTACAGATAGTATTTAAAACTGCAAAAAAACTAAAAACGAACAATGGTTCTTCGGACGATTAAACATTCCCATGTGACGCCAGCTGTGATTCAATGGAACAGAGTACTTGCAAGATGGAAATCGCGACTGCGTGAAGCATAGCGAGTACAATGTTATTATCCACTTTCTGTTTCAACCACAGACCGTCTGTTTGTTATGATCGCAACATCTGACTCTCCCTAGTGACAGTGACTCTGATGTCAAAACATCAGAGAAACAAATGGCTTGCCAGGAGTTGCAGACCTGCCCTACTCTATCCTGAAGTCCCTCCACCATAGTTCTTCCCATGACCCGCTGGGAGTTGTAGTCCTGCAGACGGCCATGTGTGATACCCCCAGGGAGAGAAAACAACAACTCCCAGGGTGTTGGTGGAAGTGGGAGCTTTAGATGTGGGATTTAACATGGCGGTTGTCAGACAGTCTGATGTGATTGAGGAAGGAGGGAGAGGGACAGCCTGGTAGGAAAGCAGATGCTCAGTCCTTCCTATCCTCCAATTACAGGTCAGTGGATGCAGAAGCTTAGATATTCATGCAGTGGGTGGGTTGCTTCATATGATGTTTCCTGACCTCATCTCTTTTCCACCCTTACTCATTATTTGGTCCGTGGGCCCAATATAATGAACGAACAGACCTGTGACACCCGCCCTCCCAGAAGAAGGGGCTACTGCATGAATGTCTTTGGTATAGGGCTGAATGGATCTGTTTTTTGGGGAACACATTTATGCATAAGCAATATTTGTATGCAAAAGGGTTTTGCATGGGAGTGAGGCATGTGTACAAAGAGGCATTTATTTTCTTTAAAAGTTGAACATGTTTGCCTCTCTGCTTACAGAAGCGCGAGTTTGTTTCCCAAATAATGGACATTTGTATGCATGCTCAACTGTTCAGTTTTTAGGTGGATTATTCGCAACTAAATAGTCCCCCTTTTCCCCACACTACACCCCCTATCCAGACAGTCAAGTCCCTGAAGATGTAGGGCCTCTAGTCCTCTGGGCAGTGTGACAAGGGCTGCCTTGATGCATTGCGTTTACTGGGGACACCATTAATCCAAGATAATCATGAACTCCCGCCCCCAACACCCCTCCCCCCCAACCCCGCTGATGCCATGAAATGAACATCTGATGTCTGTGGAGGTTGAGAGCTTTCTTTGATGTGCACCCAGCTCCCCATCCTTAATGGCTCAAATTGATGTTGCATTTTAGACTTGGACTCTTTAATCCAGCAAGCACATCACCTCGGCGTATATACTTTTGAGTTATCTGTAGTTTCCCCTTTATTTTTCGGTTTTTAAACGTTTGTGTGCAAAGTAGAACCCTGATGGCACTGACCGATTAATACACCCATGTGGTTATGACCCTGATACCATTTGCCATCGTTCATCCGCAGACCATAGTATGTGTGTTCCTTCGGCTGATGTGAGGGCAGTTAGAAAAAAGGAGAAACCCATTGTAATATTTAAAGCGACAAGTCCTATTGACAAACAAAGTGACAGGTTAATCTATTTTAGAAACATTATTTTTGTATACATTTCCCTTTAAAATATCTGTTTCTATTTAACAATGTGTTCCCTATCCACGTCCTCTCCTTAGTGATGTTATTTGTCACTGAGCCCAGGCAGTGACATTATGTTTGGGTTTTCACTGTAGTTGGTGCAGTAATTGTTTTTCCAGTTGCATCTGCCACTTACTGCAGAATTTGCCACTGGATTGAACATATTGTAATGCTAAGCTCAGGTTAGTAGAATCAGGGTATTTGTTATGTTATGTTAAAGGTACTTATATAGCACACCGTCACCAACGGAATTGGTCCCCAGGCGCTCTGGCGGATCTATAAACGAGAAGGTGGGATGGGTTAGTAAGGTGAAGAGGGAGTAGGATAGTGAGAGGAGTGATGTACTGTTGGCAGCTTCAACTCGGTAGACACCGGGTGCCGAGCTTTGGTGCGAGTATTGTATCGTTGTCAGTCCGCGTGTGCTGTTGGTGAGGCTTATGTGTTGTTGCAGTGTGGTGACGTGCGTACAGCTTGTTGTGCGAGAGATGGTTGTGTGAGGTTTTTTTAGATGAGTATGCAGGGAGTATTGGTTAGTGGGTTATATGACATTTAACATGCAAGCATTCACAGTTCTGTCTAAGTGTGGCACTCGCTAACCTTCACAATCCTATCTAGGTACGGCGCAGGCTAATGTTCTTAATTCTAAGTGTGGCACATGCTAACATCCAAGTTCCATCTAGGTGTGGCATATGCTAACATTCACAATCCTATCTGGCTAGGGCGTGGACTAATGTTCTCAATTCTAAGTGTGGCACATGCTAACATCCAAGTTCCATCTAGGTGTGGCATATGCTAACATTCAAAATTTTATCTAGATGCGACGCAAGCTAAAGTGAGGAATTCCTTTAAGTGTGGCACACGCTAACATTCACAATCCTATCTAGATATGGTGCAGGCTTATGTTCTCAATTCCAAGTGTGGCACATGCTAACATTTACAGTTTCATCTAAGTATGGTGCTTGCTAACATTGACAATTCTATCTAGATGCAGCGCAGGCCGAAGTTAGGAATTCCGGCCAAGTGTTGCACATGCTGACATTTACAGTTTCATCTAAGTATGGTGCTTGCTAACATTCCTAATCCCATTTAGATGTGAGGCAGGCCAAAGCTAAGAATTCTAACTAAGTGCGGCACAGGCCTACATTCACATTTCTAACATTTCAATCAGAGTTCTATCAAGTGTGCTGTATGCTAAACCTTCGTAATTCCATCCAAGTAGTCAGATGCCGACAATTACAAACCTATCTAGATAGGACACAGGCTGGCGTCCCCAATTCCCTCCTGGTTTGAACTAGTATGTTAGGATGCAGTGCAGGGCAACATTTCAAATACTGTATGGATGAAATCCAGCTGGTGGTCACAAAATGTTCTAAGTATGCATGGGCTAGGTCTATGGCAGCCTATGTTTTGGGAAGGTAAAGTAGAGTGGCGGGGGCTTTTTGGTGTAAAGTAATTGCTCTACACCCCACCCAGGCCACCCTTACAGTTTTTGTTGGTGTCTGTTAACTGGCGACTATATCCACGGGCAGTGACTGAGGCAGCATCTAGCAACTAAATCCTTAACAGGGCCCCAGACCTCCCCTGCAGTTCTTGGCTGGCTAGACAGGGGAGAGTGGATGGTGTGTCCCCGGGAAACGAGTCAGTAAGCAACCTGTGCTGTGGACTATTATGTTTCCCTAAAACCCCACATCCCAGCCAGGGGTAAACGAAATATTGACTGGGTAACGTGGGAGAACACAACCCATTCCGGACATTACGTTATATCCACATGGACCATACCGAACCTGCTGGGACCCCAGCCCATCCCCCCCCCCTACTGAGGAACATGTGGGAGACCAACCATAATACCTAACTTTACTGTGGTTGAAACTAACCTTGAAATCCTGGTCACCAACCTAGCCCACACCTAATTTTCTTTGGGCTACAGCAGGTGAGTGTTGACCTAACTACATTCCTCCCTGGGCCATCCTTGCTAATTCTACGGCTTCCAGTTGCCAGTGGGCCGTTACCAAGCCTCTCCTTCTCCCTCGTTCCCTCCCGCTCTCACTTCCTGGTTCCCTCCTCCTCCCGCCCGCCCTAGCCAGCTAACTGGGCCACATAGAGACCTGCTGAAGGCCTACCATATCATTTCCTCCCTCATCTCCTTCCTGCCTCCCACGGGCAGTGACTGGTCATAACTGACCCTGCGAGGGCAGCCCCCTGCCCGGCAGCCCCTTTGGTGAAGGGCCCAAGGCAAAGGGCGGCTCCTTCAGAGGTGGCTCCAGAAGTGTCTGCACGTGTCCGCAGGAGAAGCAAGAAGACAGTAGCCTGCCATCAACCAGCACCAACCAATATAGTAAATGTGGCACGGGCAGTGGCTGAAGCAATCACTTCACTCCAGAAAACACTGCCACTCCTAATTAAAAGCTTAACTGTTGAATTTTGCATCTGGATAGTGTGCCCAACAACATTGAGTGCGCCCTAATAGTTTCACTGTGGTGAATTTTAAATCTAGATAGTGTGCCCAACAACATTGAGTGTGCCCTAAATCAGTCTTACTGTGTTGAATCCTGCAACTAGGTAGTGTGCCCAAACATTGAGCATCCTCAAGTTTTACTGTGTTGAATTTTGCAGCTACATATTATGGTCAAGCGATATTGAGTGTGCCCTAATAGCTTCACTGTGTTGAATTCTGCAGCTAGACACTATGGTAAAGCGGCATTGAGTGTGCCCTAAATGTTTACTCTTTAGTTCCCCCCTCTGGTGTCACCAAAAAACTCTAGTGCTCCAAAAGTTTCACTGTGTTGAATTCTATATCTTGATATTACAATCAAGCCATAATTCCCACTGCCCCACACCATGACTCCATCCCTCCCATCTAAATCCAAAATGGGAGCCACTCTGGCGTGCCTCACACCTCCCTCCCCTAAAATCCACCTCCCTCCCCTTAAATCCACCCCCTCCCATCCCAAACAATCCCACCTCTCCCAACACACCCTCCACCCACCATCGTGAACTTACCCCGCCCCCTATCCAACTCCCAAGCCAGAGGAGCCCGGTGGTGCTCCAAACATCCAAAGGCCTCTGTTTCTTCCGTCCCTTGCACCCACTCGACCTGTGAGCTTACTCCCTGCCCCCCTCTTACCTCAGAGTCCACTACCCCCATCCCACCACTGAACCACCCACCCGCCCATGCAGACCCACCCCACCCATCCAATACCATATCCTCCCGTCGACACCCACAAACTTCCCCCTCCCCAGTCCACCCCTCCTCCCTTAATAATTTCTATCCCTTCTGCGTTTCATTTCCTTGTTTTGATTCACAGTAAATTAGTTTTCACACTAAGATTTTTCCCTTAGCCAGGCAGTGCATGGCTTTATTGGCGAAAGCACGTTTGCATATGTGCTTGGTGGCCTGGGCTGGGCTAGCAAGGTGTTTCACTGTTATTACTTTATGGAGGAGCGAGCGCGACTCGTCCCATGCCAGGAACGCTTCTGTATGTACACAACACAGCCAAAGGGCCCTGTGCAGAAAGCGTAAATCAGCTTTCTCTTCAGAGACCTTTGGGGCTTTGGTGGTTGGGGCCCGCTGCCTCTGAACCACGCGCAATTAGCGCAGCATTGTAATCCCTGGTGTGATTGACAGCAGACCCGAACCAATCCAAACACAGGACCTGCTGCTAGCCATGCACACAGTCGCTATCCATTCACGGTTTCCTTCAGCCAATGGAAATTGAATGTGTGGTGTGTGTGGTGGGGCAATGAGTGGGTATGTTACGCCTTGTTACTGTGCTGCTCAGTCCCATTCGCAGTGTTGCCAGTTCTGCTTATTATAAGGGACTTTGGGCTTATTTTTGCCCAAAGTTGCTTATAATATTTGGAGGTCACTTGTTGCGGTTTTTGTCCGCTTATTACCCCAATTAAGCGCTTATTCTTGCGCGTGTTCGGTTAATAGGGGTAATAAGCATACAAAAACCGCAACAAGTACATTCACTTCACCGCTGCGGCCCTGATTCATTAACTGGAATGAACTGGAGTGGAGCTAACTGCCCTGGTCGTCACTATCAGCTTTCTTCTCTTCTCTTCGATCTCTGTTGCAGCGCCAAGCCCGACCCCTGCTAACTCCAGTTCCTTTATGTTCTAATTTAGAACAAGAATGAGTCCTTACCCTGACCGGAAGTAGCAGGAGGAAGCAGCATCAGTGTTCACCTCTTTATTCGCACTCTTTGAAAATGCACATGTTATACCAAAAGCACATACAAAAAACGAGTTGGCATAAAATATGCTGGAAAAAAAGGAGTTGTGCACTCAATAGTATTCATATGTCCGCATTTGGTGTGCTAAATGCATTTCATTTTTTGGGAGGAGAATATCAGTTTTCACTCGCGTCATAAGCATGCCTTTGTTAAACCATCCAAAAGGTTACTATTCACATTATCTTTTGCCATGATTAAGTCTTGAAAGACAGCCTGCAAGCCATTTTTTATAATTTGGTGGAATTGCATTCAGGTATTTGAAGGCTGCACGATGGGGTGAAAATAACGCAACATTTGTACTCTTTTTGCTTAACCTATTTTTATAAGGATTTATTTGTATTTATTGGTCACTTTTAGGCGCTTATACAATTAGCAAAACTGTTTCAAAGCACCCACAGGGCAATCAGAATGTGATCAGGGGGAGATAGACAATGAATTACAGCCGTGATAAATAGTTAAATTAAAAGTACTCACAAATAATGAGAATAAGGGAAGGGGAGACAAACCTACTATGCCTTGGGAGTGATCAGAACGTGCAAGTGCAGAGGGGGCGGGATAAGTGCTTGATGCACATGGAGAAGTGCTCAGGGTAAGTGCTAAGAGGAGAAGAACGTAAGTGCAACCACCCATGGGTAGGGTGAGCCCAAGTAAGTGCAGCAGAAAGACAGCAGCTGGGATGAGCAGAGCCGGCCTTAGGGGGAGGGGGGCGAGCTGGGCGACCGCCCGGGGCGCCACGCCCCCAGGGCGCCATTAGCCCCCGCCACGCCAGCTTGGGGTAGTCTTTCAAGGGCTCCCCCGAGCTGGCGTTGCGGGAGAAGGCGCAGCAGGCGGCCTTTTACTGTAAAATGTGCCCGCAGCGGCGGGTGCATTTAAATGCGCCCCTCTGCCGCAGGCACTTTTCATAAGAAAAGGCGCCCTTAACCCCACAGCACGCCAGCTCGGGGGAGTCTTTCAAGGGCTACCCCGAACTGGCTTAGTGGCAGGCACCTCATTGTCATTGAATGAACCCGCAGCGGCGGGCTCATTCAATGACAATGGGGTGCTAACGCGCCCTATTTAACCTCCTCGCCAGAGCGAGGAAGTTAAAAATAAATAAATAAATAAATACATTTTTAAAAAGTGGCCCATCCTGGCCCCGCACCCTTCCGCCCGCCCCCTGTTAACCAGGGGCACGCGGTGGGCGAGGGGGGCACCAATTCGCCCAAGGCGCTGCTGCCCTTAAGGCCGGCCCTGGGATGAGAGATGTGGGGGGGTCAAGGCCCCGAGGACACATAAGGGCCCTGCACATCAGTCACACCACTGTAAAATTAGCATGAAAGAGAGGAGGAGATGGAGGAGGTAAAGAGAAAGGTATTGAAGCTTGTACAGAACTTAAGGAGTTCTTGCTCAAGACGCAGCGGGAGAGGGAGGCTTTTCCACAGGAGGGTGCCATCTGAGGAAAGTGATCACCCTCCAGCTCTCTATTTAGCAGATTTCTATATTGCTGGAGTATTTCAATTATGATGTGTGTACTTTTCAAGTCTGATTTATAAAACAGAGTATTGTTAAAAGCCAAACGTTTTGGTGAGGAGGGGAAAGGATCCGAGGGCAAATTTGTTGGGAGGATTTCCCAGGTTCCATGGATGTGGGAAGAGAGGTTGCTGGACTGAAGATGTTCTACCTGGCCCTGTGCTGATTTTCAGGGTACAGGTTGAGATTACATTTGGGTTGACAGTGTCTGCCCACTTTTTTTTTACAGTGCTGACTCCATCTCCCTTGGGTGTTTTTGAGGCCAGCATGCAAAAAAGCTTGTTTTCTCAAGTTTTTCCCCCACCAGGATTTAAACCCACTAACCCACATTCGACACTGATGAGGCCCTAAATGTTGACGCACCACGCACCATCAGGCCAGTCCCGAGATTGAGCCGAGAGTGGTGCAGTGCCAAAGCCGCAGTCAAATTAGCAGGATGTGTGTGTGGGCTGTGGCTGCCTGGGCTCACTGAATATAAACTTTGTTTGAAGTTAAAGACTGCCCGACACTGAGCACCCTCGTTACTCAAGGGGTTTATTATTTTACTTCTGTTTGTAACGCTCCGGCAGCAGGCCGCCTCGCTGTCAGTGATTCAGATTCATTTAGTTCACATTCGCAGAACAGAAAACTGAATTTAGGATTAGTTATCAACCTGTCATTTGCTGCAATTTACTATAAGGTTGGTCGATGATGACTTGCATTAAATTCTGTGTTTTCCACTCATCTATTGTGAACCGCTGGGCCAAGCTTGGCAGGGCTATGTTTTGTAGCTCGCGCCGTGCCTCGATTGGTGCCTTTGGCTTCTCCCCCTCACGGTCAGAGTCTTATGCACTGCGAGCCAGGCAGTTCTGATTTTTCAAAGAAAAGAAAACCTGCTCTAATGTTTCTCTTTGTATTCTCACTCTATATTGTCTTGAAATCTTCAATATGACGGCCGTGATCTCGATCCGAGCTTGTATATGCTTTAGACTGTCCTATCCAAAACAAAGAACCCAAGAGTATCAGGAACACATGAGCAATGCATGGCGGAAAAGTGTGCAAAGAAATGGGGAGTTTTTGGCGCTGCACACGGCCAGCGGAAGAGCGGAGGAGGGATGATGTCACGAATTTCCTCCTGAGGTGCATGGACAGGGGCTGGTCAAGGGCAACGATAGCAGGAAAGTTAGCAGGGATTGCCTTTTATGGGAAATGGTTTTGGGGTTTTCAGCCAAGTGGGGGGGGGAATGGCGAGTAGGATGTTGGAAGGATGGGCAAGGGAGAGTAAGAGGGACAAGGATAAGAGGAGGCCGATATCGGCGGAATTGCTGCAGAGGTTGATTGAGGTGGTGGGGGGAGTTTGCTGGTCGGTATGGGAAGGGGAACTGTTTGCGACTTGTTTTACGTGGTTATTCTTCGGGGCTTCTGCCGCCCTATAATCTTTCAGGGTTTCTGAGTTGGTCGGGGGAAGAGGGTGTGTAGGGGGACTGCAATGGGAAGATGTTCAAATTACAGAAGAAGGTTTGGACATCAAGATTAAAAGGTCTAAGACCGACCAAAAGGGAAGGGGCTCTTGGGTTCTGCTGGGTCGAGGGAGCAAGGATTTATGCCCAGTTCAGGCAGGCAGGGTGTGGAAGGAGCGCTGTGGGGGTAAGACAGGCTTGGTTTTTCAGCACTTTGGGGGTCAACTGTTTTTGTTGGAATATTTTGACTTGTCAGTGATTTTGTAATTTCTTTTTCAGATGCTGCGCGAAAGGAGGGGGAGTTGGCGCAAGTGTGGATTGTTGGCCATTCAATTGTTAAGTGGGCTGGGAAAGGGGCGGAGAAAAGGGTGTTTGGCAGGCAACTGGGGTGCAGTTACAAGGAAGTGGTGGTGAGATGGCACGGGTTGGGGGGCCTGCGATGGGATCAGCTGCTTCCTATATTGGCAGGGATGAGGGAACGCTATGGGGTTCCAGAGGTGGTGATTATGCATGCCGGGGAGAATGACCTGGTGAGAGATACGGGGGTGGCTCTGCTAAGGAAAATGAAGAGGGATTTAGTGTGGGTGCGGGAAATGTGGCCTCAAGCGGTGGTGGTGTGGACTAAGTTGTTGCCGCGAAGAGTTTGGAGGGGAGCGAGAAGTGAGGGAGCAATAGAGCGGGCCAGGAAGGGGATAAACAGAGAAATGGTTAAGTTTTGTGCCTCGGTGGCGGTGCAGGTCATGGACCATAAGGAAATAACATATGAGGGTCTCCTTATCTTTAGAGAGGATGGGGTACACTTGTCCGTGTATGGGAATAATCACTACCTGGCGGTTCTTGGCTGGGAGACTGGGTAAGAAGTTGGAGGTAGAAAAAATTGGGGGGTGGCAGAAAGAACTCCTCGGGGGAGGGTTTTTCTGGTGCCGGGGGTATGGCCCCTTTTGATGTGGGGGGAGGGAAGCACAATGGGGGAATGACACGGGAAAGGATGGGGTGGCGCTGTTTGCACAAGCAGGTCACCCCAGGGGAACAGGTATTGAGCCTGGAGGGGCATGGCCACTGGGAGAAAGCGGGACGCCTGGAAAAGGGGCAAGGAGACGGTGGGGTCCAAGGGATAATTAGGGAGGAAATGGCTTATTGAATTATTTAATTGTTGGGGGAAAATAAAAATGAAAAGGAAAATGTTTAATTTATTTAATTGGTTGTTAAAATATTTCTTTAGTTTGTTAGGCCATGGAGCCAGTTAAGCGTTTTGATTGTAAGCTTTGGCCTGTCACATTAAAGCGACCTTTTCCACTTTTAAATGGGTCTGGGTTTTTGTGCAGTAAGCCAAAAGGGGGGCACCGGGGGGAACGCGAAGCGTTTCCCCCCGGGGAGTTTTTGGCGCTGCACATGGCCAGCGAGTGGCCGTGGGGGGCAGAGCGCCTCCCGGGGGTATTTAAGGGCTCAGGGAAGGTTCGGGAGGCAGGCGACGGTTAGGACTTGATGATTGTCCCGCCCTCCCACCCCTTCATTTTGGTTTTAGGCTGGTGTCTGGTTATGGAATATGGGGGGGTCCATTGTTCATGGGATTATGCGGGGGGTTTTAGATGACATGGCGAGTTTTGTATGGGTTTTGGGGTCTGTTAGGGTGGTAGGGGTTGGTGGTTTTGTGTGACAGGTCAGGGCATTGTGAAAGTTTGTGTGTAATATATGTTGCTGATGTGGCAGGTCAGGTTGGCTGCAGGTCATAAGAAGGGGGAGTTTGGTATAGAGGGGAGCTTGAGGGGTGTTGAAGTGGGTCGGGGCGCCGGGGGCATGGCCCCTTTTGATGTGGGGGGAGGGAAGCACAATGGGGGAATGACATGGGAAAGGATGGGGTGGCGCTGTTTGCACAAGTAGGTCACCCCGGGGGAACAGGTATTGAGCCTGGAGGGGCATGGCCCCTGGGAGAAAGCGGGACGCCTGGAAAAGGGGCAAGGAGACGGTAGGGTCCAAGGGATAATTAGGGAGGAAATGGCTTATTTAATTATTTAATTGTTGGGGGAAAAGGAAAATGTTTAATTTATTTAATTGGCAGTTAAGCGTTTTGATTGTAAGCTTTGGCCTGTCACATTAAAGCGACCTTTTCCACTTTTAAATGGGTCTGGGTTTTTGTGCAGTAAGCCAAAAGGGGGGCACAGGGGGGAACGCGAAGCGTTTCCCCCCGGGGAGTTTTTGGCGCTGCACACGGCCAGCGAGTGGCCGTGGGGGGCAGAGCGCCTCCCGGGGGTATTTAAGGGCTCAGGGAAGGTTCGGGAGGCAGGCGACGGTTAGGACTTGATGATTGTCCCGCCCTCCCACCCCTTCATTTTGGTTTTAGGCTGGTGTCTGGTTATGGAATATGGGGGGGTCCATTGTTCATGGGGTGGCGCTGTTTGCACAAGCAGGTCACCCCGGGGGAACAGGTATTGAGCCTGGAGGGGCATGGCCCCTGGGAGAAAGCGGGACGCCTGGAAAAGGGGCAAGGAGACGGTAGGGTCCAAGGGATAATTAGGGAGGAAATGGCTTATTTAATTATTTAATTGTTGAGGGAAAATGAAAATGAAAAGGAAAATGTTTAATTTATTTAATTGGCAGTTAAGCGTTTTGATTGTAAGCTTTGGCCTGTCACATTAAAGCAACCTTTTCCGCTTTTAAATGAGTCTGGGTTTTTGTGCAGTAAGCCAAAAATGGGATGTTCAGACTTCGCCGGCAGTATTTCCTGTAACATGGTGTGTTAAAGACAGAATGAGCCAGTGATTTTGAAAGTAAATCGTACTGTTTCCAGATACGGAAAAAACAACTTTTGTGGAAATTAGAATGAAAATGCAGCTATGGTGCATTCTGCATAAACTGGATTGAAAGACACGAAGGAAACAGTCGCTGCGTAGGTGCAGCAGCAGAGACTGAAAATGCTACCTTATTTTTTAGAATAGTGACAAACTTCTAAACTCTCCAATGGTATGCCACAAATGATCGGAATAATATACCAACAAACTTGGTGCACAAGATCTTCTTTGTAGACAAAACCCGCTGTGCGTGGGTTTTCAGTGACTCTGAGGTTCTCGCACGTATCATTGGTAATACATGCTCCTGGGATCTCTTCGAGCTAGCCTTATCTAGCAATACAAAGTGCCGGCCAGCGTTATTTCTATGCTGTCTTCGGAAAGTGAATGGCTTAAATGCAGATATAAATGTGCTACAGGTGTAATAAAAAAAGTCTTAAAGTGTGCATTCATCCTATTAGTTTATAAGTAGCATACATGTGCTGATTAAAAAAAAAAACATTGACAAAATGGTCCCTTGTGTGTAGGTACTAAATGAGCATTTGCCCTGTACAGCTATCATATGTCCACATACTTGCAATTTTTCAGCCTTTACCATTTTATTGGTAGATAGGAAAAGCCCAAACTGTTGGCATTGCCAGTGCTTGTTTTGATTGGTATTCCGACATCGGATCTATGTGATCCGACTGCGGCTTCTTTTACCGCGATGGAAAAGTTTTCATGGGAAATGCACGAACACAAAATGTTCGATTGGTATTCTGACATCGGATCTGAGTGATCCGACTGCGGCTTCTTTTACCGCGATGGAAAAGTTTGCATGGGAAATGCACGAACACAAAATGTTCGATTGGTATTCCGACATCGGATCTGTGTGATCCGACTGCGGCTTCTTTTACAGCGATGGAAAAGTTTGCATGGGAAATGCACGAACACAAAATGTTCGTACATTTCCCATGCAAACATATTATTAAAAACACTACAAAACCCACACCCCCACCCCCACCCACAACGGACCCCCACCCACACCCCCAACACACCCACACGCCCAACACACCCCCACGCACACCCTACTTACCTTGCACCAGTTCCCTTTCACTTTTGTGAACGGGAACCGGCGCTTATGGGTCCTTTTCTTTTCTTTTTTTTTTCATTTGCGGGCACCTGCAGGGGTTTCCCCCCTGCAACCCCTGCTCACTATACTTTCTAGTATAGTGAGCGGGGTGTGGCGGGGGACGCCCCCGCAGCCCCTGTTTTCTTTTTTTTTCAGGTGTGCTGCTGGGGTGGCCTCCGCAACACCCACTCACCATACTGTATAGTATGGTGAGCAGGGTGCTGCGGGGAACACCCCCGCAGCCTCTGCAGTGTTTTGATTTTTTTAAATGCATGCCACCAAGTGTTCAAACTTTTGGTGTTCGAACCTTTGGTTTCATGCATTTACGACCTTTTGTATAGGTCGAACTTTTTTTCGGTAATTTCTACACATACCTCCGAACATCTGCCTTTAGGCCACCTCCATCAGCCCTTCCAGTATTTTCTACAGTAGTCACTATACAGTGAATCATTAATACACAGACACCTTCAAATCCAATTGCTGATCCTTCGGCCTGCTACTCCATCTGTGGACATCATCCCACCCCCACTGAAATTGGTCTAAAAAAAACTCTGGTGTCAGAACCACTCTGTGGTCATTGTGGAAGCTTTGGCGCCTCCTACGCAGCGCTGTTCCATTACGGCATAGACCGCTGCTGTTTTCCCAGTCTAGTCTTCATCAAAGATGGCGTGCGACGTCGACTGCGTCATGTTCTCCATTCATGAAAACAGTGAGAGATGCAAGTAGCTTTGTGTCTCAAAGCAGGTACTATTCCACACTGTGTGATGTTTCTACTTGAAACGTCGTCCTCTGGGATTCCTCTTATTTCCCCTTTTTGGAAGGGTTCGGAGCGTTTTTCACTAACTACACTGACAATATCCAGTTGGTGGTCGAGCTGGGTGGTGACTATCGGGAGGATAGCACTAAAACCTCGACACTTTACAACATCATTGAGAATTGGATGGAGGGCAACTGGATGTGCCTCAATATCAAAAAGACAGAGATGATGATTTTTGGCACCCAACAAGCCAGAGCCAAACTAGGGCCCGAGTATAAGGCCTTTTACACCAAGGACACTCATATCCAGGTGTTAGGGCAGGTAAAAAACTCTGGGGCTGGTAATGGAAGTCTTCATGGGAGCTGAGGCGCAGGTAGACTACCTGCATATGAACAATTCTTACCACCTCCACCCGCTGAGAGCCATTCATCCCTTTCTGAGTGAAAAGAACAGCGCCACGATAGCCAGGGCAACCATCCTATCCCGCCTAGATTACGGAAGCTCACTCATGCTCGGGGCAAGCAAAAACTGCATTGAGAAATGCCAAGTCATAGAGAACAATGCTGTTAGAATCATCAAGGCAAGAAGAAAAGTGATCACATCTCCATGGACAGGGAAGCATTGCACTTGTTGAGAATTGAAGATAGGGTACAATTCAAAGCCATGACACTGGTGCATAGGTGCATGCATGAATCCGCGCCTAAATACCTAAAGAAAAAGATTTTGCAATATACCCCCAACCGATCCTTGAGATCAGAGACACAAGACAGGGTCACGGCTCGGGTAGGGCCTTTCCTGTACTGGCAGCGAAGGAAAGGAACAGCCTACCTTTATCCCTTTGACTCGAACCAAGTTATCTGGCCTTCAGAAAGAGCCTAAAACCCGCATCTTCAAATAAAGGACCCTAGGAAGGAGAGTTAGGTTACATCAGATTGTCTAAATCTTGTAAGAGGTCTATCTGTTTTATGTTACGCGCCCCAATGCCTGTGGGCTTTCAGCGCTTTATAAACTCACAAATAAATAAATAAAAATACGTTCCATCCTAGTTTTCCCTATTCATTGTAATTCTCCTGTGGATTCCTTCTCCGCTCTACTTCTGCTATCCGCTACATTCATTAGCGGTTCCCGCTCTGCTCCTTCCTCGCTTCCGGCTGAACTGCTAGCAGACTCCTATTCCACTCCTGCATCTTCTTTCTAGCTGCTGTTGTGCTAGCGGTCTTCCACTTCTTCATCCTGACTCCAGCTATTCCTATCCAGCGACTTCTGATTCACGTTGTCTCTATTTCCTGGCCATTACTTTTCCAAGGGTTTTTTCAGGCGCTTGCCTTTTTCCCTCTTGTACTCCGAGTCTGGGTCTCTCTCCTGCATTCCAGTTTCAGCCCTGGAATCAGTTGAGCGCACAGAGCGCTTGGTTCCATATCTCGTCTTCTTCCTACATTCAGGACTGGTGATTAGGAATCGTTGCCTGCAATCTGAAATCTGGCATATCACAAGATTAGCAGCCTATGGGCCCTAAGAATGAACAAACTTGGAAGAGACTGAGGATTTTCTTTCTTCCGCAAGATCTTTCCATGACAGAATGTGAGGAATTTTGGCATTATTTGGCATTCCTTTGCCCCCCAAAATCCACCAGAAAGTGGTGTTTTGGCAGAGGTCCTCCTAATGCACTTGACCACATTCTGAGGCATTCCTCGTCAACATGATGTTGTGGCTGTAGTAGCCATTAATTGGCCAACTCCTCTCTTGTGCCAGGCATCCAAAAGAAAATGAGAGGCAAGATACAGTTTCTTACTGTTAGCACATCCTGTGATGAATACTGCAGAGTCATCACTGATCCCCAGCCTAAGATCTCCTCCTGTGTGACATGGGGAAGGCAGCCGCTACCTGATCCTGACCCTGGGGGTAGTATTATGAGGGAGGATCACATAGGAGGAGATGGCTGTCAGGAAAACGTGGTGATCCCACCAGGAGGGGCGCAGTATTCTTCCACTGCAAATTGAGAAGACGCTATAATTCCTAAGTTCCTGATGGCATGTTGTCATTATACAAATCCTTCTAGTTGGAAAACCCTAAAAAGCCTTCTTGTCAAACACCCTAGACAGGATACAAGTAACACCTCATATGTACATAAGACATGTATAACACTTCCTTTTTCTAATGGTTTTGATTTAAACAAAAATCCAAAGCAATACAACTTTAAAAATCACAATAATCCTATGGTCTCCAACTCCCATAAAACCTCAAGTACTGAGACGAGGAAGAGGAAGAAGGAGTTACTGTGGATTCGAAGAAACACCAAGCTAAACGTGCAGATTAGTTGCTGTGATGGGCATCAGCTGTGTGGGACATTTAAAAATGGTGTGCCTTTTCAAGTTAAAAGTGAAGGTGGAGACAAGAGATGCAGAGCGGGCGAAGCGGGAAGCAGCACTGAAGGAGACACCTGAGAGCAGACTGTGCTGAAGGTAGCAGATGCTTCCTACCAGCAAAGTGACAGACTGGGAGAAGCAAAATGGGTACCGTAGAAGGACCGCTTGGGAGCCGGCAACAACAGAGAGACTGTCAGGGATGCAGCCACATTGAAGAGCAGCTTTCCCGAAGCAAGGACTTCGCCACAGCTATACGCCACGCATCGGAAACACCATCAAACACTGGTGAGTCTGCCCCAAAGTATGGGGAACCCCGGGGCGTACCGACAGGCGTACAAACATTTGGAAACTTATTTTGAAGATCAATCAAGTAATATAGAAAGATAGAATTTACTAAAGTCTCCATATATGAGAGTTCAATATGGGGAAAACTAGAGTAAAAGTTGTCATAAGCAATTGAACACTTATGAGGACGTTGAAAGGCAGATTTTTTGCAAGTCTTCATATATGAGATGTCAATATGGGGAAAGTTGGAACAAGTAACACCTAAAGTCAAAACAGTACAAACAGTGAAGGAGTTTCACTGAGAGAGACCATTGTAGAAAGTCCTGGTGAAAGCAACACATCAGGCAGTGAGCCTTTGGGAGAAAGATACCTGGCAGGAGAGTATACATGGGGATCTACAACACCCAGAGGGGGATTCCTGGCAGAGGAGTATACCAGGTAATCAATTTTGAATATGTTGAAGAGAACTTTGTAAGACGTCCTGGTAAAAGAAGCACATCGGGTAGTGAGCCTTTGGGAGAGAGATACCTGGCAGGGCAGTATACCAGGGGATCTGCAAAACCCAGAAGGATTCCTGACAGGGGTGTATACCAGGAAAAACATCCTCAAGAAAGTGTTGAGTGAAATAGACATTTCCACTAATCTTGAGTCATTGTTTGAAAAGATATGTTCACCCTTCATGCCATCCTTTAAGAGTTGTTGCTATTTTTCAAAAGACGCTTGTTGCCATCCTGAAGAAAGTGTTGTGCAAAAGATACATTTTTGCTAATTTTCCAAAGGACATTTTGCCATCTTGATGAAAGTATTGAGTGAAAGAGACATTTCCGCTGCTCTTAAGGAATGATTGGTTGAAAAGGACACTTTTGCTATTCTACCTGAAACAATCCAGGGTAAGGCAACCACTTCCTGGATTTAAGGATTGTTTGTTGAATTTTCACATCTGATTTTACACAAATGTTTGCTAAATCAAAGCACAGACATTGAACTTACACCTTTGATTGTTTGTTTTAGTGTGAGGGTCAGATACGTTTTGGACACAAGGACAGTGTGCGTAATTTTGATGACTGAGCTTTAGTTTTAGCTTCCTAGGAAGGGAAACTCTCTTTAGGTTAGGGACAGAAAGGCCTTTATCCAAACCCTTTTCTTCAATAAAGATGTCTGGTGTTGAAAATATTGCAACCTTGTGTCCGCCTCTCATTTGTGACCTCTCACAATCCACAGCCCCACTCATCCATATGAGCAGCAGCTATCTTTTTCACCATGCCCTCTTCTGCAGGGACTACATCATCTTCATCGACTACAGTTCTCCATAAAGAGACTAGGATTCTAGAATCCTTTGGGTAAATGGTAAATTCAAAGACATCCCTTCATTCGATACAAGCAAATATGGACACTGTCCTAGCAACCTGTAAGCACCACTGGTGCAAAATTGCTCTTTTGCCAGACCAGCTTGTGACTAAACAGGCCTCAAGAAAGTCAGGTTTGAGTGTAGCTAGGCATGTTGCACAAGTTTTCTTGGAGTCCTCTCTCACCATATTGATAACTATAGTCTGGGAATATGCTTTGAGGCAGATATGAGACGCCTTTCACCGGATGCCCACAATTAGATACACAATGGCTGCTCAAAAGGGTATAGGTAGATTACTGCGCAGAAGATTCCATCAAATATGAATTAATCTAATTATTTCCATCAAATTTTGCCGCAAATGTATGTGGGGGTGGATTAGAGTGACAATAAATGTAGGGGGATATGGGGGCAGCTGCAAGGGATCTCCACCTGCATGCATTTGTGTTGAAAAGTCACACAAAAAAAGAACATTTGATGAAATAATCTCAATGAGATCACATAGGAGCTCACATGGTAAGGAGCATATTCTGGACTTAACTTTTGACTGAACAAACCTTTTCCATCCATCTACTGATGGCAAGCTAAACAAGAAAACGACTAGCTCTCAGAAAGCCAAATCTTTGGTAGTACTCCCACAACTGGCAGGTAAATCTTTTTCACAACAGAGCAGGCCGGAATCCAAGATGAGAGCATTTGAAGTCTTCAGCAGCTAATAAGGAAGGCGGGCTAGGCACCTTGATGAATCACCTGGTGCTTACAAAGCACCATGTGATCTATCACTGATTACACTTGCCCCCTGCTCTTCTCAGGCCTTATACGAAGCAATGATATTGTCGTCCACATCCATGAGTCAACAGTTGGGTCAGAGAGCACTGTGCGCAGAGGTGTGGCATCACCATTTCTCAGACCCATGGTTATTTTCAGTGGTGCAGGGGGATTTTATCTCCCTCCTCCTTCTTGTTCCCCCTCATCTCCTCCTCGCCTACAGTAGGGATCACCAGCACCTGTTAGAGGTGTTGAAGCGTCTTCATATGAAGGCTGCAACGATGATCTCAGATCCTCAGAAGGGGTGAGATTCCAATCTCACATCTTTGTAATACCCACAAAGAACCATGCGGGCCTGGGGGTAGAGTTAGATCTCTCTTTTCTCAACCTTTTCTCTTTCCCCTAGAAAAGTTCAAGATGCTGGCAAAAGCCCATATTGCAGAGTTCCTTTGTGCACCGGATTGTCTCTGCTCCGCAGACCTGAAAAATACTTATTTGCATGTGCTAATATGGAACAGCATCAAAAAGATCTGCGATTTTCTGTTATGGGTCACAACTTTCCGTGAAAAGTTGAGCCATCCGAGCTCAAATCAGTGCCACAGGTGTTCATGAAGATCATGAATGCATTGGTTGGTGCTTTGAGGTCTAGAGATCTGCATGTCTTAACATATTTAAATGACTTATTTGTGAGCGGGCCATCATAGCACCCAGTCAAATAGTCTCTTCAGAATCTGATCAGTTTTTTGTACAGGCTGCGGTTTGTCATCAATCTCCTGAAATCTCTTCTGGCCCCCTCGCAAACTCTTCTGTTCATAGGATTTTATTTGGACACCATGCAAGTTGTGTAGTTTCCCAATTCTCAGAGAGTGGAAGACATCTGTTACCGTCAGCTATTTTCTGAACAGATTAAATACATTAGAATGGTGGTACCGGAGAATGCTGGACCTCATGGCTTCTTGCATGCTTTCAGTGCCCCTTGCCAGAACCAAAACGAGACGTGTGACTGCAGTTGGCAGACACATGGTCCCAAGAAATGGGCATTTAGTTGGACAGTATTTTGATCCGGACATCTCTGCTGCAGGACTTCTTTGGGTGGCAGGACACTCAGAACTTGTTAGCTAGGATCGGCTACCCTGGTGGAACATTTGACCGAAGGTTTGTGGACAGTGGATGATGTGGGTAATCATCTAAAATACCTGAAACTCAAGGCAGTTTTCAATGCACTCAGGTTCTTTCTTCTTCTTAGCCAAGACAGATTGGTTCTGATCCACACAGGCAACACTACCACAATGTTCTGCATCAAAATGCTAGGAGGGACCAAGGCCCTGCAATATGTCTTTGTCAAAAAGCACTATATAAATAATTGTAAAATAAAGAAAATAAATAAACGGGCCATTCAGCAGAGGACTATTGTCAGAGCGGTTCACCTCACAGGAGACCTCAACATTGAGGCAGACATGTTGAGCAGGCTCAATGCGGGGAACCACCAATGAGATCTGAATCCTTCAGGCAACTTTTTCGGTTCAGAGGCTTGCTCTAGGGAACCTCTTTGCAATGGGCTTCAACAGCAAGTGCAGAGATTACACCTCATGGATGGGGGTGGGAAATGGGTCCCTGGAGGGCACGTTACAGATTGAGGGGAGCCAAAATCTCTGCAGGAGACGTATGCATTTTAGCTTACTAAATGCCCTAATTGTAGTACTCTATCTTACTATATTCTGTTTCTAGACAGCACTGCCAGGTAACTCGATTTTTAACTTTTTTTTTTTTGTTTTTTAAAATTATTATTTCTCAACAAACAATACAAACCAAACTTGCAGTACATACAACAACTTTCAATTATGCATCGCTTAATGTTATGCACTGCTTCCCATAACCCCCCTCCCAATACGAGCCCATTACCTCATACGCTCTATCCTGCGCCTTTCGCCGAAGTGTCCTCTGCCCCGGAATCCTCAGGGTCCGGCATCGGCCCAAATAATTCTGCTACCAATGATTTCCATGCCATCAGGGTCTCGGTCTCTTCCTCCCCACCCACATAGCTAGTTTCCTGCCATACTATAGTTTCAGCCTCCGCCCATTTCTGCAGATCCTTCCACCATACCTCCACTCTTGGTTAATGGCATGTTTTCCATCCCATAGCAATCCTTCTCTTTGCAAGTACATATGCCAGGTCCTTTAGTTTACACACATGCTTAAGATTCTTGGGCCTAGGGAACCCCCCTAACAGGCAGGCCCACACAGAGTTCACCATGATCTAAATACCTCTTTCTGCAAGCTTGCGTGCCACTTCGCTCCAGAAACGCTCAATTACCAGGCATGACCAAAACATATGCACCATGCCCACATTCTCTTCATCACACTTAGGGCATGCTTGCCGTCCTGCATTGTTAAACCTAGATATCCTTTGGGGTATCATATACGCTCTATGCGTAATATACAACTGTATCTGCTTAAGTCTAGCGTTCCTCGACACCTTCTTGTGATACCCCTGGGCTCGTTCCCACATCCCATCGTCCATCGGGGCTCCCACTTCCTCTTCCCATTCTTGTCTCAACCGCACCACTTCTTTCCCCACCTTGCACATCATCATCTCATATATTCTAGATATCTCGTGCCCTCCCTCCGCTATATAGTATATCGAGTCTATGGCCACATCTGGTTCCTCCTCTAGTATCAATTCAGACCAGGTATCCTTGATTCTCTGCACAATCCTATGGTATGTGATATACTGGCCTATATGCAACCCGGTTACCCCCCTCAACGTCTTGAAGTCTAATATAGCCCCCTCTTGCCATATATCTCCAATGCTCGCTATCCCAACGGGTTCCCAATGACTCCTGAGTATCGCCCGTAACTGCTTCTCTCCTCCCGCTAGTGCAACCAGTGGTACCTGTGTGGAACACGGGGACGGGTTCTCCATCATTTGGCAGACCCTGTGCCACATCTTCCACCCAAGCACCATCATCTTAGGGCGCCCCTCCATCTCTGCCCTGGGCAGCCACATAACTTCTCTCAGGTAAAATGGAGCGCAATCCTGGCCGAACAACCTGGATTCCGAGGTGCTCTCCTCAGAGAGCCTCCTGGCCACGTATTGCAGCTGGCCTGCCACATAGTAGACTTTGTAGTTAGGCAACTTGATACCCCCTTTCTCATAAAAATTCTGTAGCTTCCAGAGAGCCACTCTGTTCCGTGTTCCGTGCCACAGGAAGTCCCTACACATGCTGTCCAATCTAGTGAAAAACGTCCTTGGGATCCAGTACGGGATGTTCCCAAAATAATGCAATAACCTAGGCAGGACCACCATCTTCAACATCGCCCCATGTCCCATCATTGCCAGGGGCAGCTTTACCCAGAACCTCATACACTTTTCAATTTTCTTGACAGCTACCTCAGTGTTACACCTATGCTCTTCTTCCACAGTGTGGTATATGTCTATCCCTAGATAGCGAAATGTACCAGCTACCCATGGGATCTGTAACACCGGCAGTCGTTCCAAAGGGATCCCTTTATATCCACCTAACGGGAACATGCTGGACTTCTGGGGGTTCACTGCTATACCTGACATCCCTGCATATCTTTCCATAACCTCCAAGATGTACTGGAGGTTTTCCTCTGGGTGCCGTAGGTACAACAGCACATCATCTGCGTATAGGGATATTAGGTGTACGATACGATAGGCATCGCAGTTCACTACCAACTGCGATGCCTATCGTATCGTACTGTTGCCTCAGCTAGATCGCCAATGGTTCCAGAGCCAGTATATAAAGCATAGGGGACCATGGGCAACCTTGTCTGGTGCCCCTACGGATTTGCCACCTTTCCGATATCACTGCTCCCGTTTTAACTCTGGCTAGTGGTTGGCTATATACCATTTTGGCCCACTGCAAATATCCTGGACCTATCCCGTAACCTGCCAGGGCCGCCAGCAGCCAAGGCCATTTGACCGAATCAAAGGCCTTTATCGCGTCTAGTGACACAATTGCCAGCTCCCCATCATTCTCGTTCCCATATTCGATGACTCTGTGGAGCCTTCTGAGATTATTAGATATATTCCTATTGGGGACATAGCCTGTCTGATCCGGGTGTATTAATTTGCCAATGACCCTCCTCAGTCGCCAGTATTTTACTGTCTTGATTTAACATTGATAGGGGTCTGTATGAACCACAGCTTTGCCTGGACTTATTAGGCTTGGGCAGCAGTTTTATAATCGCTTCTCTGAGTGACTCTGGCAATCTGCCCAAGTCATATGCCTCATTTAGCATGTCCAACAATGGGGGATGCACCTCCTCTTTAAATGCTTTGTAAAATTTGCTTGGGAGTCCATCAGCCCCCGGGGTCTTACTAGTGGGCAGCTGTCTCACCACCTCCTCTAACTCGTCTAAAGTAATCGGCTCATCCAGCTCTTCTCTTTCCTCAGCGCTGATATGTGGCAACCCTATGTCCTCTAAAGTCTCTACAGTTGTGGCGCCATTATCCTCCCCATCATCATCGTATAGCCGCCCATAGTAATCTGCAAACTCCTGGTTCACTCCCTTCTGAGTGTCCACCACCCTCCTGTCTTCTCTTGTTATCGTCCTAATCGGGGGTTTCGCTTTTGTATAACCATGCAAGGATCCTCCCTGTTTCATCCCCTCCCGTGTGCTGTCTCTGTATATATTTTTTATAGTTGAGGTTGCATAGTCTCTCCCAGGGCCCAGCACATTTCTGCTGCAATCTAAGTATCAATTCAGTGTCCTCTTTAGTATTCGATTTTTAACTATTATATTGTTTGGTTAATCCTTATTAGTTTCCACTTTGATCATCCTGAAATTACAAGTGTTGTTTGTTTCAGATATTTTGTTTAACACTAAGAATGAACCCTTGTGGCTACTTCACAGTGCTTTCTTTTCCTTAAGTAGATGGAGGGAGTTACTGGGTAAATTGGGATAAGGTGATGGCTGAATTGGAGGAATAAAGCTTCACAGGTAGTAGAAGAAACTAAAAGTACAGTAAAATGCGGGTGTGCAGCTTAAATGCAAACTACCTAAGTTTGCTTCAGCTTCTGTCTGTCAACTTCTGTCTCCCAACGTGCCTTGCATTGAAAGATATGCCTTGGCATATAGGCAACCAAAGTACTTTGTCTGGTCTTAAGTGCCTTCACAGATTGGCACCATAGTATTTGTCTCAGAAGTATTTGTCTCTGGAGGATCGCTCAGGGGCAACGTGCTCGCCTTGAAAGCAAGACGTCACGGAGCAACACAGGTTCGATCCCCGGGTCCACACTTAGAAACCAATGGGTATTAAGTGCGTTATAAATAACCTATCAATACAAGATCCAACTATACCAGTAGGTTTGCACCCTTCACTCTGCACATGATAATCTCATGGTTATTCCCTCCTCCCATTGAATCACTAGAAGAGATACATCTCCATAGCTGGTCCTGGCTTATAGAACTCACTTCCACTTCATCTCCATCTGTTCAGTTACCTCGAATCATTTAGGAATGAATTGAAAACCTTCTTGTTCTCATAAGCAACTTAGGTTATTTGAGGGTTCTTTTAATATCTGAAACTCGTGTCTGCTTATCATTCCAGTTATGCCCAAGGTAGTTATATTGCAGGCTACTTTATGGTATGCCCTTGATAAATCCTACAAATTAAACCAATCATTCCAAAAGAGGGACTTAAATGGGCATTGTTGCTGATGTGCACTTGGAGCCCAGTGATGATATGAGATGAAAACCGTGTTGTGATTAAATAGCTTCATACAGTGCTGTAGTACGTCAGTCAAAGGCTTGTTTGAACTGAATGTTGAAAGCAAGGTCTACTTTTAGTTTTGGCCCCTGGGTGGCACTTACGCACATCCCAAAGGGAGTCAATGATCCTTCTCCAGAACAGATAAAGGGATGTGGCATGCAAAGACAATGCACACTTTATTATTTTGCATACCTTTCTGCTGCAAACTGCAACCCCCTGCTCTCCAGCACAGGCTCTACTAAGTATCAATCTTAGTGTTGATTTCTAATGAGACAGTTTTGTCGTTGGGCTTTGATTTCCATGATGCTTTGCGATTAGAGAATGGACTGTAACCCCTTTTCTCACTGCTCACTTCCCACCAGTATGTTCGCAGGGTGAAAAAGGTGGGTCTTCTAGAGAAGGTGTCTACAAGAGAGTGAGGCACAGGGCTCCTGTCTACTGTGCCTCATTATCCTGTGGAATGCTCGGTCTGGCAGAACCACCCACATGCACGCAGAGGAGCACAATGCTGGTGTTGTCTTCGGGGGCGTGGCTAGCAGCTATGGTGTGAAGTCGCTCTTCTTGGAAGCTCCCGCATGATCCTGCAGAAGACAGTGATCCTAGTGCTGTGGGAAGTGCTCCACCCAGCAAAACATAACCACCTACACCGGAGCACAGTGGGAGTCGGCAGTGGTCGAAACAGAAAAAATCTGAGGCACATTGGAGGAGGGAGCCAGCCTTGCAAGTCGAACCCTCATAGCCCAAAATGGCAGCCGCATTACTGAGCATGCACTGGGAATAGCGTGGAGCCGAAGTACAGCAGAGATTGGTAGCAAAGGGAGAGAAAGCCACAGATCACAAGGGGCCCAAGCCACAGAGACAAGCTGCTGCCGGCACACATGCAACGGAGGGACCCGGACTGAAGACACCTGGGAAGGTGAGACTGTAGCGGCCCACTCACCCTCTGCCCCTCTTTGTCTTCCTTACTGTGTCACTGCTGCGACCGGAGCAAGCATGGAGAGGGAGCGGGCACAATCAAGAGACAATTGAGGGACACAATAACAAGGGACGGTGGCCTGATTGATGTCCAGGCAGAGCCGCCTATCCAGAGGGCCATCGGACACGCCGCTGACCCTGCAGAAGAGCCGCCGCCACTGCCACCACAAGGGGCAGCGCAGAGACACTGGGCTCCAGCACAAATATATCGGCCCAACAGGTGCACAAGGCGCTGACACTAGTGACACACAGTAACGGCCAACATGAAGAGCTGCAAGTGTAGGTAGATGCAGGACGATGTGCAGAGCTAGCTCCTAGAGTGTGGATCATAATTGTGAACGCAGGCCTGAGGGTGCGGAATCACAGAACTTCCCGAGCAGAGTGGAGAGACCCACGACAACCAAATAAGTTGGGCACAGAATTGCTCTTCAATGGCAGAGAAAGGCCGGAAAGGAAAGGGTCCACAAACCATCATGGAGGCCTATGCTCAGAAAGAAGATGGCAGCCAGAAACAACAAGGGGACCAAGCAGGTACATCCACGGGACAGCAGGTGGCCGCACAAGAAGAAGGTCCTATTTTGGCAGCCATAGCAACTTGAAAACAGCACTGGAGTACAAAATCGATTCAGTCATAATGGGCGTGGGCCTACTCCGACAGAACGTCAGGGCGCTGGCGGACGCCCTGGGAACAGCAGAGCAACAGATACAGAACAACACAGCGAACATATATAGCGCCCAGACCCAAGTGGTAGACCTGACAGACAAGGTGCGGGTCCTGGAACATTGGACATTGGGTGAGGAATGCATAAAAGTGAGATACAACTGCGCATTGAACTACCAAGGCGTGATGACGAGACATGAAGGGCCGCTAGGCAGACCAATGGGGCAATGGGAATTGAGAAGCCGAAAGCGCACCGCGATCACAAGACCTAGGGGTGTAAATATAATCACTTGGAATGTAAGGGGCCTTAATAATTATGTCAAGAGACTACGCCTATGTGCCTATCTGTCTAGGAAGGGTGTACAGGTAGCGATGTTACTGGAAACGCATCTAACAGCAGACCATTTAGCCATACTCGTGAGGAAATGGGGGGGGGGGTAAATTATATGGCTCGCCCTTCTCGGCGGTTGCATGAGGGGTCTTCGTTTGGATCGCCCCAGCAGCCCCCTTTGAGCTGTTGGAGTTAAAAAAATACAACGAAGGGAAAATGGTTGTTGTACACGGATTGTGGGAGGGAAAGGAGATCTGCTTTGTAAACACCCATGCCCCGAACTACGATGCCACAGGGTTCTTCAGATCACTGCATTCTATGTTCTCTGTCTAGAGGCAGGGGACGCGGGTGTGGGGAGGAGACTTCAATTGCACCCTTAACACAGTGCTGGATAGATCAGACACTAAACATATGAAGCCGGCGCCGCCGGCCTAAACCCTCAACAGCCTGCTGTGAGATTTAAGATTGGTGGACATTTGGAAGGAGAGGCATGGGGAACAGCAGTGCTACTCACACTTCTCAACACTCCATGCGGTGCACACAAGCATAGACTACATGTTCACAGGGGAAGAAGCATTGAGTGACTTTGTGTACATAGATTATGAAGCCAGGATACTCTCAGATCATGCCCCACTAATAGCAACACAGCAGAGCACGGCCCGAGACCCCGAATACCCACCTGGTGCCTGAGGGACGGAAGCCATGCAGGACAAGCTGTTCCATGACTACATGGGAACCCAGCTAGAGAAGTACTTCGACCTAAACACGGGCAGCGTAGCACAAATGAGTACTGTATGGGAGGCATTCAATGTGGTGATACAGGGAAAGGCAAAAGGGAAATGGGGGTCCTTAGGACGGAAGTACAGAAGGCCCTGGAGGACATTGAAAACGAGAGAGCAGACCTGGAAAGCGCTGGGGCTGGGGGGGCACCTGAGGAATTGAGGCGGTTGGTAGAATTGAGGCAAAACTGTATGGAGGAATGGGTAAAGCAAGGGTGCCTCGACTTCGCAAAATACACCCAAAACCTGCATGCAAAGTGGGGCCAACCGGGGCGACTGCTAGCGTGGCTATGTAAACGCGAAGAACCAAGATATGGAATTCACGCCATCACAGACGCAAAAGGGGAGTTAGTTAGGACCCAATACGAGATCAATGAGGTGTTAACTAGATTTTATGAATACCTGTACACTGACAAAGGAACAAAGAGGGATAGGGACGTAGAAGAAGCACTGGGGCAAATAGCCCTGCCAAAACTCAGAGAAGACCAATTAGAAGCACTGGATGCCCCACTGACATTAGAGGAAATAAATGAAGTAATACGAGATATTCAGACCTCCAAAACCTTGGGACCAGACGGACACCCCAAGGAGTTCTATAAAGCATATGCAGACATACTGGTGCCCAGACTGCTGAGTGTCTACACAGAGGCATACGAAGTGGGAGTGTTACCCAGCACCATGAGGGAGGCGACTATCATACCAATCTTAAAACCGGGCAAACCGCTGCAGTGCTGCGGATCATACAGACCCCTCTCATTGGTGAACCAGGATTGTAAAATTCTAACGGCAGCCCTAGCCAACAGGTTAATGAGAGTAATAGGAAACCTGGTGTACGCAGATGAAATGGGGCATGTCCCAGAGCGGAATACCACATGGAATTTACAGAGGCTACGCCACATCATAGATACTACGAATCAATGGTCAGAGGAAAGTGATGTGGCCTCATTAGACGCAGTCAAAGCCTTTGGTGCAGTCCAGTGGGACTGGATGATGGCTACTGTGGCGCACTTTGGAATTGGCAAGGTCTTCCTGCGATGGGTAAAATTGATTTACATGGCGCCCAGGGCTCGCGTGAAGATGGATAGACAGATTTTTGAAGCATGGGAAGTGCAGAAAGGCACCAAACAGGGATGCCCTTTATCAGTGATGCTGTACATCCTTGCGTTAGAGCCGCTGGATGTATTCCTTAGGAAAGAATATGCTGAGGCAGGAATAGCCTAAGATGGGTAGTACACCTGATCTCCATGTAATCGGATGACATGTTGTACGTACTGTGCGGAGGGTTGTAGATGCACTCACCTAATCTTATGTAATGTAAATGTGGTGTATAAATGTGTTCTATATTGTTTTAAGGTGCGGGGGAGGAAACGTGACCCTGGCACAGGATCACTATAACCTATAAGTAGAGAAAAGAAAGAGGATCCAAAGGTAGGAGCCCTCCCGTCCCCTGTACACTGTCAGTATTCCATCAACTGATGGTTAAATGAAAATCTTTTTAGAGTTTAATGATTAATACTCTTTTGGTAAAATAAATATAAGAACAAACAATGTTTTAGGCATTAAAGCATAACAGTTTAATCAGTACAAGAAATTATATTGTCATAGGGTCATTCGATGCAAAAAACAAATTCAATGTCAAGTAGTAGATGCTGTACAAATGAGCATCAATCATGTATGCAAACAGTTGAAAATGGAAAGGCTGACGCGTTTCAGGATCAACATCCCTTCTTCTTGAGCCAAAAGGTATGAACAAGCATTGTGATGTGCATTCCAACTGCTGCATAGAGAGGATAAGCTGAGTAGTGTCTTTGCACAGAGAAAAGCGATTCTGCAGAAGGAGTAGCATCACAACGACATCTCTAGCAAGGAGATTAGCAGTGTCTTGGGGAGAAGAAGAGCCTCAATGCAACAAATAGAACATTCAAGATCAAACAGATCGTCTGGCAATCCAAAAGTTTCAAATAAACTTCTTAGATCTTCTACTCCATCTTCTAAATAGACTCTGGCAGATGTGTAAAAGGTCACTCCAAATTTACAAGGGCTGCTCCTTGTTCCTAATTCACAAACGCTATCCCCGTACTTCCGGGTCCGGTTCAAGTTCGGTCAGGGTTGTTGTACGTAAACAGGCCCGACGACATCTTGCCACTCTTGTTAGATGTTATCAATAAGTTTGCCAGGCTATCAGGGATCAGAGTAAACCCGTAGAAATCCTGTCTGTTCCTGCTGGCGGGATACAAGGACCTAGATAAGCAATGCCTGCTCTAGATGGGCCTCCGATGCGAGACGGAAACCTTTCGCTACCTAGGCATTAATGTGTGCCATGACCCAGAGGCTACGCACAGGAGCAACATGGAGAAAGCTATGGCTCCATGAAGTTCTGGAAGAAGCTTCCCCTAGGAGTACCGGGGAGAGCAGCCCTCCTGAAGATGATTGTACTTCCCCGTCTCCTGTATTGCTTTGCCAATGTGCCACACAGCATACCAGTGGCCTTCTTCCGAAAGCTGGAGGAGCTGACGAGAGAATTCCTGTGAGGGGGGGTAATAAAAGTGCCTTGAGCACCCTGCAAAGAGACTATGATGCGGGCGGGCTACAACCTAGCGGGACAGTTGCAGCATGTGGTGCACCTGTTAGGAGATGAAGCCATACAGTACACCTGGTTGCTACAACTGTTACTGAAGAGATATTATCTGAAAGACGTACTGTGGGTGAAGGAGCTGGCCCTAGAGAGACTGTCCCAACTATTGCAGCAGGGTAAGGACATATGGTGCAGAGCATGGACATTTCTGGGCAGCCCAGACCCCTATTGTTTGTTTGTTTGTTTGTTTGTTTAATTTATCTGTAGAGCGCTCCGGACCCGTGGGTAGAAAGGCGCTTAAGGAAGCGGTTACAGGCATGAGATATGCATTTACATTCACAAAGTACAGAAATTTACAAAAAAATGTACATAGTACAACAATTTACATATGATACAGTTATGGTTGCCGCTGTTAGATATTAGAGTGAGGGTAAATGCTACTCTTTGTTCAATAACCAGCCAATAACAAGTTTCCTAAACATCGGGAAGGACTCAGTGGTTTTCATTTTGAGTGGTAGGGTGTTCCAAAGTTGGGAGGCTAGCACCGTGAAGCTAGCGCCTCCTGTTCTTTTTAAGGCAAATCTGGGCACTAGCAGGCATAAGGAGTTGGATGATCTAGTGGTTCTGGATGTGGATTTTAAAGTGAAATTACGGTACGGTGGGGCTAGGTTGTTTAAGGCCTTATAAGTGAGGCAGATAGTTTTGAGGTAAATGTTTTGCTGTATGGAAAGCCATTTACATGCTTTCCTGGTTGTGGAGATGTGCTCACGCCTTGGGATGTTGAGTGCTGCGCGCAGAGCATTTTTCTGGAGAACCTGGAGTTTATTAGTTACGGACTGGTTGGCTCCTAGGTACAGGCTGTTGCAATAGTCTAGTTTGGATTGAATGAGTGCTCTGGCCAGAGTGAGGCAGTTGTCGGGGAATAGGAAGGGTCTGCTAGCCCTGATTAGCTTACCTGTATAAGCGGTGGGCGAGGCGGTTGAGTTGATTTGTTTGGAGAGGTTGGTATTGGCATCAAGGTGGAAGCCTAAGGTTTTCACACTTTTAGCGATGGGGATAGTATTCCCGTCTATGATAATGTTCTTGTAGCTGGGACTGAGTTTAGACAGGTTATTAGGAGAGCCGACCAGCACAAGCTCCGTCTTCTCATCATTCAGGCAGAGGCCGTGGGTGGCCATCCATGCCTGAATGATGCCTATACGGATTACGTCGCCTTGGCAGGGATAATCGGCGAACAGCAAAGTGCATTTGGCCAGTATAGAAGACATTGAGAAGAAAAAGGATTAACCACGGTAGGGATTTCATAAAAGATGGTGAAATAGTACCCTTTTATATCCTAGTAAGCGAACAGGACATCCACGAGGGTCAGTTCCTGCTGTATTTAGGCATGACCAAGAGAACTGAGAGAAGATGGTTGAGTTAGCAGACTGAGGAGGGAACCAATGAAAAATTAAACCCCATGTATGACCTGGTAGAAGGGGCACACATGGTTTCCAGAATATATGACCTGTTTCTGAGCAGCTTGAGAGAAAGAGAGCTGAAGGCGCATAGTAGATGGAGGGAAGACTTAGGGAAACCTTCACAGACGCTCAGTGGGATAGGACACTGCTTTACACCAAAGAAGTATCATGGAACACCAGATTTAAACGCACTCAACTGTACATCACACACAGAGCATACATGACTCCACATAGGTTGTCTCTAATAGCGGGACAGGGGAATCAAACCTGCCCAAGATGCATACAGGAAGGGGCGGATTTGATGCACACGGGAAGGGGCGGATTTGATGCACATGTTCTGGGGGTGCCCTATCACCCAGAAATTCTGGGGAGATATAGCATACAAGGTGAAGTGAGGAGGCATACAAATGCAGGAGTGTCTGCCGGAGCACTGTCTGCTGAGCCTGTTCCCTAGGCGAGCGCGAAGGGACACACACCTCACTAACATGAAGGATTTGGTCCGTGGCAAAACACAGGATCGCCATGGCATGGAAATCATCTGAAGGCACTAGAATGGAAGCCTGGTGGGCGGACCTAAGACGGTGGTCCTTGGCGGAGACAGCAGTGTGGCACAGAGCGCTACAAAGGGGAATGCATGAAAGGAGTGAGCGAATCATAGCATGGGACACTCTGACGCAGAAAAAGTTTGCCCCTGAAATAGACAAGTCTCATTAAAGACACAAGTGGGAAGAAAGGTTAATTACAGCAACAAGGACAAACGGCAGGGAGACTGCGCACACTGGTTGGCAGGGAAACTGTGCAAAATGGCAAATAGATGGGTAAAATGGGGAGGAATGTGACACCCCTGGGAGACAATTGAATTTTAACGAGATGGTGAAACTTGTCTGTACTTGTTCGTTTGTTTGTTCATAAATAAAAACATGTTTAAAAAAAAAGAAATGCTGCTGTTGTCTTCCTGCCACAACAAGATCTTCTTGGAGGAGGGCAAGATAGGCAGGGAGCATGGACCTATCCTCGCATCCCACCCAATTATCAGAGTTTAGCCAATTCAAACAAATCTTTAGGAACCGATACAATCAAGCATCCAATGTCAGCAATATTTGGGTGGGCGTGTTGCTTATACATGGATCTTTATAAAGTTCTGGATATCACCCTTGCAGCCTACGTATAAAGAAGTGGGTAGAGGTGAACACTGCCCCCTCATTTGCCTGTTTTATTGTGTAATTGAGAGATCAGCATGCTGCACCTGGGCAGTTTAGAAGTGCTTTTGTGGGGTCTACTGCATTCCTTTCTAAAGAAGGTCTGTGATACCATTGGTCTGTGATACCCTTGGCATCACAGACCTGGCTCTGCACTGGTTGACCTCCTTCCTCTCGGACCGGCCTTCCCAGGTTCCACTGGGCCCTTTTCTCTCCACCATCTCACTCTCCACCTGCAGTGTCCCTCAGGGCTGTATCCTCTCGCCCTGGCTTTTCAACATCTACCTGGCCCCTCTAATCCATTTGATCTCCACCTTCTCTCCTAACTTCCAGTGTTATGCGGATGACACAAAGCTCTCCTTCAAGCTTCCCTCCTCTTGCTCCTCCTCTCCCTCTCTCATTCTGGACTGCCTGTCTGCTATTCAGGCATGGTGTACTGCTAACGATCTCTGCCTTAATTCCAGTAAGACAGAGATCCTTCTCATTGGGACCCCTACTCCCTCTTTCCCTCCCACACTCTGGCTGCCCTCCATAGGCCTCCTCCCCTCACCCTCCTGCGAGGCAAAAAACCTTAGTGTCATCTTTGACTCCTCTCTCTCCTCATATCACAGACCTTGACAAGAAGGCCCACTTCCATCTGCACCTCCTCAGAGGCATTCTCCCTTTCCTCACCTTCCCCCAGAAACTCAATGGGCCTCATTACGAGTCCGGCGGTAACCGCGGCGGTAAAACCACCTGGTTACCGCCAGACTTGTATTACCATTCCGTCTCCGTGATTCCCGGAATTACCGGGGCATTACAACCCCGGTTTTCCGGGAATCACGGAGGCGGAATGGTGTTAATCCCCATTCCCATTGAGTCCTATGGGACTCGATGGGAATGGGGAACATGGAAACACCGGCAGCATCTCGTAATGCTGCCGGTGTTTCCTCGTCTGCCTGCAGGCGGGCGGTGTTAAACCCGCCAGGTCAAACCTGGCGGGAACATCACCTCCCGCCTGCAGGAGTTGGGATCAGGCGGTCCGGAAACAATGGTGGCGGCGGGTTTACCGCCACCGTTATTTCCGGACCGCCTGATTTGTAATGAGGCCCAATGTCTCCAGAGCTCTGGTCCTCTCCAGGCTGGACTACTGCAACAGTGTGTTCCTCAATCTGACTAACTCCTCCTCCCTTCGCCCCCTTCAACTAATCCAAAACAGGACTGCAAGACTTATCCTTGGCCTCATGCCCAGGAACCACATCTCTCCACCCCTAAAATCGCTCCACTGGATCCCGGTTGCTACAAGGATCAAATTCAAGACCATCTGCATCATCCACAAGGCTTTCTAGGCCCTGGGACCCCGCTACATCCAACTCTCTCTCCCTAAATACCTCCCTGCTAGAGCCCTTCGGTCGTCTAACTCTCTGCAAATCAGGTGCTTTTCAAAGCATAGAGTGAGGGGTAGAACTCTCTCCTCCGCAGGTGCCTCCCTCTGGAATGGCCTCCCTGCCCCTCCCAGACTTGGGCCGGATCTCCTTAAGTTCCGGAAGCTTCTCAAGACCTTCACTTTCTCTTCTGCCGTCCCTTTCCCCCTCCCTGCTAATGCCCAGTCTGCCCTTGACTGGTTGCATGGTTCCTTCAGAGTCTTAGAGGCACCAGGCCCCCCTAGTTCAGTATACCCCTGCTCTTGGTCTCCCCTGACCCTCGCCCCCTCAACCTGCACTTGCCCTTTCGGGCCCCTCCCCCAACACTAGCCTGACTGGGCCTGCACACTTGTAGCCCTTCCAGCCCCTTGCCTCGCACTTACCTCGTGCACCTTCCTTCTCCTGCACTCTCTGCTTTCCTCTGGCTCTGTCCACCTGGCCACCCCTGGCACTCACTTTTCTCACAGGCCCTTCCGCCCTGACCAGCACTTCCCCCCTTCCCTTCTTCCCTGCACTTCTCGTTACTGGACTTGCACGGCCGAATGTCACAATGCCTAGTAGGATCATATTTGTTATGTCCTCCCTGTTCCCCCACCCTCTTGTCTTGCGCCTCGAAACACATTGTGTATAGGCGCATTATAATTACCCAATAAATAAAAAATAAAGAAAAGGTTGGCGGTCGGGACACGCACACTACACTGGTGAAGTTTTTAAATATGTTGCATGAGGTTTTTAGTATTCTTTCATTAAAGTCACTATACCCTTTGTTGTATCTATGAATCCGGGGGAGAGTTGAGTGCGAACACCGTGGTGTTCATCCCGGTTTTCCTTCGTAGTAGTAAGGTCGGCGATGCCATGCCATGGCCGGATGGAGAGTCTGGCAACAGAACATGCAGCTCTCTGGGATCCAGCAAATTGATACTGGGCTTCCTTGATGTACTCGGCACCAAGTTCAGAGGTGGGGTCGACGCCTGGCACTGAAAACTGGCAGGTAAACCTCTCTGGGTGGCCTTCAAAGCGGCATCCTAAGGTGGCACCCGAAGGGTAAAGCTGAGACACAACGCAATTAAATTTCACTATCCCAAGTAATACTTTAATGTTGTGGTCATGGCATGCTTTCAAAATATAAGGCGTCAGCTCTCTTATTTGTTATGCTGGAAACAGATGACTGCCTTTCTTCAGTGTTAAAAAATGCAACCAATTGCTGTCTCATCTAGAACATTAATGGATTAGTCACACAATGGATATGAACTTCTGAAGTTTATTTCACAGGTTTTGAATGAATGAAATCATGAAAAGATGAAACAAGCATTCTCACTAGTGTTTCTCCCTGGGGCTCCTGCATCCCATGAATACACGATGGAAGGCATTACCCATAAGTGAGCATTGCTTACCGCACTTAGCATCCATTAGCACACAGTGTAATCGTTTCTCACTGAGCATTATGAAATAGCTATGGTGCTATAAAACACCTGGCATGCAGGCTCAGTGATGGGAATCCAGATGCGCTTTGGCCCCTCACAAAGATGGCCCCCAGCACATAGGTAGCACGGAGCCCCGGGAAGGGGCACCATGCCATGTTATTTAATGTTACAGCATGTGCATGACATGGGAGAAGGCACACCTCCCACAACATGTTTTTTACTCTGGTCCCTCAGATATCATTTTGGGGGGACCTAAATGTTTATGAACCATTTGCATGGTCTCTCGATGCTTTAGCGGATCGGAAAGAGGGGAGGGATGAGCACTGTGTGTGGGGCCGTTCTCTTGCTAAGTGTTAAGAGCACTTGAAGTACCTTTGTGCAAGGGAGAGCCTCCTGCGTCCCTAGTGTGAAGATATGTTGGGTGGAACTGTCATATATATGTTTTTTAAAGAGATCTACCATTCTGACATTTGAAGTCGATTGAGGAGCTCAATTGCCATGTTTGGGTGGCTTAGTTGCTATGTGTTTTGTATGTTGAAACATAGAATTTGACCATGTTGGCTCAAGCTGCAGCCAGTGGAAGCCTCGTTTGGCATGTTGGCATCCGTCCAGCATGGCCGTGTCAACATCCAGAGGCATAGACAAGGGGCCCGAGCGGCCAAGGCTCACCCAAAATGTACAAATGCCCACTCAGCAGCACTGTGTGGGCATTTACAGATGATAATGTCAGTGCAGTGGGCCCAACTACATTAGCTGAAGGCCCCACTTGTTAGACAATCCTGGCTACACCTCTGTCAACATCATGGTAGTGTGCCCCTCTGCTAGGGTAATTGTGAGAAGTACTGAGCACCCTTGGATGGGCTGGTGTTATAGCTGCCGCATACAGGAGCAGGCAGAAGTGGTTACAAGTTCAATAGTGGAGGGAAATCTCCAGAAGATCATCACCATAGGGAAACCTAGGAGCAGACTTGCAATGGTGCAGCTGGAAACAACATCACAGCAGGGCAAAGATATGGTGAGATGCCTCGGAACAACATCCCATCTGGAGAACATTACAGTGGACCAGCTAGAAGCTCCTTAAATCTACCGTTGGACACTCAGGATCAAAACTACAGAGGGGCAAAATTACAGTTTGGCCCAACAGAGCAAGTTTAGAGTGTGACACATGGGATCAGTTCCCAATGGGTGGAATCACAGTCGGACACCGAGAAGCAGAGTTGCAGCACATGGCATCATAATCCGTGGGGCACCTAGGAACAGAATCGCAATGGAACACCTGGGAGGAGTATAGTGTAAAGTGTGATGTAGAAGAGTGGACAAGACAGTGAGGGTGCAAACAATCAAGCCACATATAGCAAGGCATAACATGGTATAGCAAGGCATCAAAGGGGTATTACAAAGCATGTAAGGCATAACAGAGCATTAGAACCCATATCAAAGAATGAGAAGGCCTTACAAGGTGAAACAAACCAGTCTCCTTTGCACACTCTTACCACTGAGAGGAAATGGAGGGCTTCGGGGGCACCCTCTGACAAACTGGCCTGTCGCCTGCTCCAAAGGCAATACAGACTCTCTGTTGGGTCCAAGAAGAGACCTTGCTGTTACTCACAGAAACCTGGCTGAGGGAGACTGCTGGCCCTGCCATTGTACAAGTGTTGCCCCCTGACTATTCCTTGGCCCATGTTGACCGTCCATCTACCCATCCTGGTGGCGGACTGGCCATTATTCACAAAACTGCCTATAAAACTTTATGCACGGTGCCTAGCCGCACACTCAATATGGAGTGCTCCCTAGCTCGCATCTCTATTTCCCCTCTTTCAACGCTCACCATCCTTCTGGTCTACTGGCCTCCTGGTGCTGACACCATGTTCTGCATGAAATTCCCCGACTTGGTCTCCGAAATTCAGACCATGTACCCGAATCTTTGGGTCATGGTTGATTTCAACCTACCTGCCTCCACTAGTTCAGTCACTAACCTCCTTTCTCTTATGTCTGATCTTGGTCTACCTCAACTTGTACTAGAACCTACCCACCAGCATGGCAATGTCCTCAATCTTATTTTTGCTCCTCACACTGATATTGTGGTCTCATCTTTCCTCCTTCTTCTCTGGACCGATAATTTTCTTATTTCTTTCTCGACTCGGCTGCAGGACACTGTAGTGCACTCAGTCAAACCTGCCATTGTGAAACGCAATAGGCGCAAAGTCAAAAACGATGTTTTGGTTGCATCTCTTTGTGCCCAACTTACCCTCCACAGTCCTTGCTCCCTCAGCTCTCTCAGAGAATCCTTTACTACAGTAGCAGACCAGCTGGCTCCACTCAAGCTCTGTAAAACTAGGAATCTCACCTCAGAGCCACTGTTCTCAGATGATCTTAAGAGCTCTCAAACTCATCTGTAGACTGAGAGGAAATGGCGTGCAAAATACCTAGATGCTGATAGATGTATTTTTCGCAGCACTATGGCCTCCTACCAAAAAGCCATTAGTGCGGCTAAAAAATCAAGGTGCAAGCTGCTGTCAACAAGCCTAAGGCTTTATTTGAACTTGTTCAGTCCCTGTCCACCCCTACTACTACGGGCTCTGGTGCTACACCTTCTGAAGCCCTCTGTAACGTGTTGTCATCTTTGTGACTAAAATTGAAACTATTCGCAATGGTATTGCAGTCAGCCAAGTTTCCCTTGTGCAGGACCCTCCACCCCACCACTGCCTAGGTCCACCTGGTCCTCCTTCCCTGTTTTCTGTGAACGTGGCATTTGCGAGGCTATCGAGCTCCGTAAAATCCGCTTCTTTTGCTGACCCTATACCGCTTACCTTGCTTAAAGACATCTCAGGCGAGGACATTTCCCATATCACAGCGGCAGTTAACATGTCGCTCTCTGAGGGCTTTATTCCCAGCAAATTGAAACATGTACTGGTCATACCTCTACTGAAAAAGCCCACTCTTGATCCTGGGCTCAGTGCTTAATTTGTAAAAAAATAAGTGCCAGTGCCCAAAAAATATTGGCCCCATAATGCTGCACGGGGCGCTGCCCGTAGTGCGGGCGCGCAACCCGCGCCAATTCAGTGCTAGACCTAGATCGGCCCCCCACCAGCCAATCACACTGCTGCTGCTCCATGTCACATGTTTGGTGCTGCAGCAACTGCTGGCATAGGCTAGTCGTGGGATGGATGGGGAAGGGCACACATGGGTTGAGAATGTATAATGCTTTAAAGTTGGAAAACACTTCTTGGTTGTCGGAGAATGAGGCTGTTTCCCTCACCCCCCGTGCCTTTAAGCCTGAGATAGGGGATGGTCTAGGCCGCTCCCCCAATGTCCCTTTTGCACCGCCTTGCTCCCTCCCTTCTCCTGTCTCCTTGTGCCATCCAGTCTAAGGAGGCCGCCCACCCCTGATCCCCCATCCTGTTGTTGGAGAGGGATGGGGTACATGGGCCCGAGTGTGTCCGACTGCATGTAGAGGCTATGATGGTATCGGCTACATTCCTCCTTGCACTCGGCGCATCCACCTGCTTAGCCGCAACACCCCACACCGGCCTTCCACAGGCCCTGCATTTGATTTACCTGGTTTATAAATTCACTTTGGTTTAACCTGCGGCCCTCCACACATTTCCCTTTTCCCATAACCTCCCCCAACACCCCCCCAGAAATAATACACTGACTTGGGTTGTGGATGTACAGGCCACAGTTGCTTTATTATCAGGAGGTATCTTACAGGTGCTCCCTTACTTGTTACTTGGTAATACAGCATCAGGTTATTGTGCTCTGAGCTGCACACCCTTACACTCCCCACTCGGTGGATTGTAGAAACTCAAACTTGAGGGTAGGAAAAAGAAAGCATAGGACACAGTGGGCCAAATCTGTAGGTATTGCAAGTAAGACATTTTACTAACAGGGCAAAATTTCTATGACAAAGTGGACTTAACATGACAGGACGTTACACACTGCACAATATTTTACTGACATCCATCACAGCACCCGCAGACATATGTTTGACTTGCACTTGCCTTCAAAAATGCAGAGGGGAAGAAGGGGGTAGAGAGACACCCTTTGCAGTTGAAGTCAGGGTCAGATTACATTATTTGCCCGGGATCACACACTTATGCTGAACAGCGAAGCAGGGATGTTAACACAATTTGGGAACAGAACAGCCACCTTCTTCCATGCTTTACATCGAACAAATATTTCAGTTTTGGTTGTCAACAAGACCTACAATACTGTCCTATATATAGTTTACTTGCAAAATACACAAATTGCATAAAAGCTTCATGACAGCATGTAAATCCATATAGCAGCATGTTGGACCAACATAATATCATTGTACCTTTATTTTCCACATCCTGGATAGAAAACTATAAGATGCAAAAGGCAAAATATTTATTTACCCACTTTATTTTCATCGCTTTAAGACTCACAATGAAATAAGTTGTGTCATAAACTCACTTAGGTTTGGTCTATACTGATTGCTCTAGCTCTCTGACTATGTGTGCCAAATAAGACAAAGTCCTCACTGGCGCATACAAGAGCGTTCTTTTTTCAGATCTTGTTCTTGCCATCTTTTCCAGGGTTGGAGGTAGGTATCCATTGTGTAGGCCCATCAAGTAAAGGTCCCTTTTCACTGCTGCGTTGCAATCATTGTCCCGGGACTCAGGATAGCTCAGCTGCAATGTGCTCCACTCGGAAGCAAGACGACACGAAGCAACACAGGTTCGATCCCAGACTCCTCACTTCAAAACCTCTGGGTATTAAGCGCGTTATAAATACGCAACTAAGACATGCATCCTCCTGTAAATACGCCTCGATGCCCCCGGGCTGTGTGAGTGCTTTAAAAATGCAAATAAATAAAAAAGCATTCTGTTTCAGTCACTGTTGCACTGTATTTGTCTCTACCCCTTCTGCCCCATCTGACAGTCTGTTAAAGTACACCAAGTATTGTTAATCGGTTACCTCCAGGAAGAGCACCCTCCTCTCAGCCCGTTCTCCAGTTACCTCATCCAGGTGTTTTGTGTAATCAATTTATTCTCAAACCCTTATCAGTCATCACATCTCATAAATGCATCCCCCTTCACCCTTCCTTCAAGCATGAGCATGGTGTTGTTGGGGCATACAATTGCCTCGAGTCGGGCACCAATGAAAATTCATTCCTTTTGTGACAGACTGAGTAGTACCCACTGGGGAGGCATTTTGATCAAATGTGAGGCAAATTGTGCATTTTAAAGAGTATTTTTTCAGTGACACTGGCCCAAACTACTAGCCGAATGGTGAAGTAACTCGTCAAACTGGCCCACATGGGACAAAAATGTTGCCCACATGGAGCAAAAAAGCTGGCCCCCCGTAACATTTTGTGTTTTTGGTTTGTGCATTGCCCTATAGGCCAGTCCGAGCCGGATGCTATTTTTGCCCTATAGGCCAGTCCGAGCCGGTGCTATCTTTTCAATGAAAACAAAACACTCAGCCCCTGCATCGCCTGAATCCTTTCCGGTACTCTGCCGGTTGTGCGTTTTGGGGTGAAGGAAGCAGTGCAGTATGTTAGTGCAGTGGAGAGAGGCATAGGTGACAAGACCATGGCTGCTCCTGCCTGCAATCAAAATGGTGTCAAACGGGCGGACGGGGGCCAGAAGGATCGAAATTATGGAAAAGGAAATATGCAAGTGTAAAAACCTGCACATGGCCTCGTGGTGTACCGCGTTGTGAAGGGGGGCTAAACGCACATCACTTGGGCCAAGGATTTTGGGACCCCCACCCGCTCCCCCCCAGGATATTGCGGCTTCGCTCAGGTGATGTGGGGCATGGGGCTGGATTGCTAACTGACACAAAAGAAGCTGCATGCGCTGTGCAGTCCTGAGGGGGCTGTCTGTGCACATGCTGTCCTGAGGGGCTGTGCACACGTTGTCCTGGAGGCTGAGAGCACCCAATGTCCTGATGGGCTGTGTACGCTGTGTCCGGGGGGGCTGTGCATGCAGTGTCCTGGGGGGCTGTGCATGCAGTGTCCTGGGGGGCTGTGCATGCAGTGTCCTGAGGGGCTGCGCACGTGGTGACCTGGGGGGCTGCGCACGTGGCGACCTGGGGGCTGTGCATGCGGTGTCCTGGGGGGCTGTGCATGCGGTGTCCAGGGGGGCTGTGCATTAGTGATCCCCTTGGCTGCCTGTGCACGTAGTGTTCTGGTGGCTGTGCTCACATTGTTTCAGGGGGTCTGTGGCTGTGCTCATGTAGTCCAGAGGGGGTGGGAGGGCTGTGCTCAGTGTCCCGGGACTGTGCTCATGGTGACCTGGGGGCTGTGCACGTAGTGTCCTGGGGGGCTTTGCACGCGGTGTCCTGGGGTGACCCATCCCATGTTCAATACTCACAACTTCCCCGAGACACGAGGGCCACCCGCCACGGCCACCCCAGTCGGACTCTAATACAAAGGGGTCACAGACCCAGCAGGACTCAACCAGGGACGAGGACCACGCAGCCGCCCGTGCCCCGCCCGGTCCTGGCCCTTGCTGCCTGAGCTGCCTCAATCACTTTAGGCTACCTTCTGTGGGACCGCCCAGCCACCACCACTGCGGCCATGCTGATGAGAAAAATAGGTACGCAGAGGCCCCACAGAAGGTAAGATTTTAAAAGAAAAAACGTATATTTGGGCGGCTGGGACCCATCACTTCCGAAGTGATGGGCCCCAGCCGCCACTCAAAAATGCTTATTTCTTTTAAAACCTACCTTCTGTGGGGCGGGGCCCCCGCCACCGGCCCCACGGAAGGACAGGTTTTAAAAGAAAAAAGTAAAAAACATACTAATTTGGGCACAATCCACGGGCCCGCGCCGCAGCAGAGTCATCCGACTCAGTCTGCGCCGCGGCAGCCCTGCCTGGTGGTCACAGAAATTGGCCTGGGCCTGGCACTGCAGTCAGCAGCACACAGGTCACACAGACAGAAGCCTGGGTGCGGACGGGCCCCTGGTGGGGTCCTGACTCCTGGGCAGTCAGGACACCACCAGGGGACCGCGCCGCTCCCCCGGTCCCTGACCTGGGCCTTCCTTGCCTGATCACTGTGACAGGCTCAGGGCAGGCTGCTGTTTTACGGTCCAGACTCACCTGCTTTTACCAACTGGGACTTGGTCTTCTCTCCTTTCGGGGCCTCAGGCTGGGGCGGGGCACACACTGGCACAAATGAAAAAGCAGGCAGAGGGGGGCCCCAGGAAGCAACTAGGCCGCACCACGCAGTGCAGCAGGGCAGGCTCTCTCTCTCTCACATGCCACGCCTCGACACCTTCACTCCACAGTAACTCATGAAATGAAGGTGGCGCCGCGCTGCCTCCTGTAGCAACAACACGTCACCATGTAATTTCATTGGCCCAAAAGAACAGCCAATGAAAACTGCACATTCTGTGTTACTATATAGAGTGTATCAAATACTGCATAGTAACAACAAAATGGCAGTTTTCATTGGCTGTTGTTTGTAACTTGTTGTTCATTGCTATTTCTGGCCCCTCCGAGGCCCAGCCAGCCATGGCCTGCACCTGCAAGCACGAGAGATCACAATGATAAACAAACCCAATGATTTATAATGAAGAAAAATGAAGTGGAAGAACAAATAAAGCAATTGCATGTGCGCTGGCCCCCCTATGATTAGTTCCGGTGCCCAAAAAAGAGTGCCGGTGTTGGGCACCGGCAACCACCCCCACAAATTAAGCACTGCCTGGGCTGCTTAATCATTTTCGGCCCATGTCTCTCCTCTTTTATCCGCCTTCGTGGAATCCTCCGGATGTTTTGACATCTTTCAATCAGGTTTTCGCCCTGGTAGGGGCACTGAGTCGGTACTCAACTCTGTACTCGACGATCTTGCCCGCCTAGTTGACCAGGGTGGAGTGGGAGCAGTACTACTGCTGTATTTATCCACGACTTTCGACACGGTTGTTCATACCATACTTATCTCCCGGCTATCGGAAGTCAGGATATCCGACACTGTTCTTAACTGGTTTTCTGCCTTTCTGGCTGACCGTTCTCAGTCCATCTCCCTCCCCCCTTTCTGCTCTAAACCGGTTGGGCTTAATTGTGGGGTTCCGCAAGGCTCTGCTCTCTCCCCTATACTTTTTAATATATATATCAGATGCCTCCTCCTTCTCATCCACTTCCACGGATTTAGATTCTACTCCTATGCCGATGACACCCAGCTGTTAGTTCGTCTTGATCTCACCCGTCCTGACACTGCTGCCTGGTTTAGGAGTTGCCTGGAGTACCTGGGAGCCTGGATGGCCTTAAATCCACTGAAACTTAATGGAAACAAGACAGAGGTCTTGGTTGTGGGCACTACCAGTCCCCTTTCCTACTGGACCCCTGACTTCTGGCCCTCCTCTCTTGGCCATTTCCCCTTCCGTCCACCTCTGTAAAATAACTTGGGGTTAAGCTCTCCTCTTCTTTATCTATGGCTGATCAGTATGCTGTTGTAAGTAAAATTGGCCATTTTAAACTCTGCGCATTGAGGAAGGTTCTTCCCTTCATCCCTGCCCAATTCCACGCTCCTGTGGTTGTGGCTCTAGTCTTGAGCACAGTTGACTACTGCAACTCACTGTATCTGGGCCAACCTGCCTTTATTATTAATCGACTTCAGCTGCTCCAAAACGCAGCTGCTAGAGTAGTCCCCCCCCCTTGAACTCACATGTCGCCTGTGCTCAGAGAACTTCACTGGCTTCCTGTGGAGAAGCGCATCTTGTTTAAATCACTGTGCATTGTTCACCGTGCCTTTTATTAACAAGGCACTGAATACCTCCAGGAAAAGTTCTCCCACGTACCCTCCGATCTCAGTCGGCTCTTCTGCTATCGGGCTCCCGTATCAGGCTGGCTAGGATGGGGGGACGTGCTTCCTCTTGTGGTGAACGCAAGTTCCTGGAACAGACTCCCGTTTACGCTACGTGCCACTACTGACCATCTTTGTTTTCGACGATCTCTCAAAACCCTTCTCTTCTAGTCCCATGTGATCTTCCGCCTCTCTCAGCGCCATGGTGCCCTTGGGTGTACGTGCGCTTTATAAATTTGCCTAACATAACATAACAAGAGAGTCCACATCCAAGCCTGCGTTTCTGCGGCCTCTAAAAACACAGCTAAACTCTTCAAAATCTGCAAGGACCTGGCCAATCCTTCTGCAGTCTCCACCTCTCCTGTTCCTTCCCAGGCCCTCTGTACAGCTCTGGCTTCTCACTTCACCACTAAATCTCAGGATATACTGTCCTCGCTGTCCATTTCTTCTCCCTCTACCTCTCTCGGCCTTCCTCTGGCTGGCTCTCCCATTCCTCTCATTTCTCCTCTTTCTCTCTGACAACACCTGACGATGTTTCTCGACAATTCCGATATATGAAAGCTTTGTCCAAACAGGTGCTCCCCTACTCCTCCAGAACCATCAAGGACCGCACTGACACCCTCGCCCCAGCCTTGGCTGATTTGTGCAATCACTCTTTCGCCAATCTCCGCAAGCACTCCCTTGTGCACCCCTCCTTAAAAAGCCTTCTGCCAATCCTACTGGTCTGGCAAACTATCGCCCGATCTGTATCACTCCTTTCCTGGGCTAACTCCTGGAAAAGCTGGTCATCCCCCAGCTTACTCTCCACACTGAATCAGTTGGTTATCTCCATCACCATCAGTCTGGCTTTAGAGCAGCCAGAGGCACAGAAACTGCTCTCATGACTATCTGCGATTTGGGTTTGGTGCACCTGCAACGATCTCTGCCTTAATGGCAGTAGGACAGAGATCCTTCCCATTGGGACCCCTGCTCCCGCTTTCTCTCTCTCACTCTGGCCACCCTCTTTGGGTTCTCTTCCTTCACCTTCCTGTGAGGCAAAAACCTTGGTGTCATCTTCGACTCCACTCTCCCCTTCTCTCCTCACAACCACGACCTTGCCAAGAAGGCCCACTACCAGCTACACCTCCTCAGAGGTATTCTTCCTTTTCTCACTTTCCCCCAGAAGCTCACTGTCTCCAAAGCACTGGTTCTCTCTAAACTGGAATACTGCAGCAGCCTCTTTCTCAATCTGCCATCCTCTACTCTCCGCCCTCTGCAACTAATCCAGAACAGGACTGCAAGACTTATCCTTGGCCTCAAGCCCAGGGACCGTATTTCTCCAGCCCTGAAATCTCTCCACTGGCTCCCGGGGGCTGCAAGGATCATGTTCAAGACCCTCTGAATCGTCCACAAGGCTTTCTGGGGCCAGGGCCGGGGCCTGCACAACATCTAACTCTCTCTTCCAAAATACCTTCCTTCTCAAGCCCTTCGCTCAGTTACATCCAACTCTCTGAGGGTCAGACGCTGCTCCAGGCAGAGAGTGGGGGTAGATGTCTCTCCTCTGCAGGTGCCTCCGTCTGGAATGGCCTCCCTGCCACTCTCAAACTTGAGCCCGACCACCTTAAGTTTCAGAACAGCTCAAGACCTTCCTTTTCTCCGCTATTTCCTCTCTCTCCCTCCCCTGCTGACCTACCTGTCTGCTGCGCCGACTGGTTGCTTGGCTACCCTCAGAGTCTCACTGGGTACCAGTCTCCTCCTTGACTAGTCTCCCTTGCACTGCCTCTGGGCCTACCACGCACCCAGGGGATATTACTGTAACCCCTACATTCCCCTTTGTCCCATCTCCCATTACTCAGAGCAATGCTGCCCTGATTGCACTCCCCCCCCCTTTCCCTCTCCCTGGCACTTCCCCCTCTCCCTTCCCCCTGCATTTTGTGTTGTCACACTTGCACGATCTGAATGACACAAGGCCTAGTAAGATTGTTGTCTTGTCCTCCGTCGCGCCTAGAAACACTTGTGTACAGACGCATTATAAATTACATATCATATCATATAAAATCATATCACTGGCCTCTGTAGACAGACCCATTTTCACGTTCTCACTTTGGCAATGTCAAATCCTTTATCTATGTCTCTCTCTCTTGCGCTCTCTCTCTCATAGATTCAATTTACATATTGTGAACCAAGGATCGAGAAAGAGGCAAATGAGGGAGGGCTGGGCACTCCACTTCATACCCTGTGTGAAGTGATATGTGTTATGGGACGCATGAGACCTCTTTGAGATATAAACACTCCCGTCACTCATTCGTCATCCTCAGGATGTTGGTTGACAGGCTGAGAGACATTTCAGATATCACTCTTCTTCCTATGTCCTGTCCCCTTTCCTCCATACTGATGGGTGTCTGTCCAAAGGGAAAGCTAGCATCAAATTTGAAACACACAAGGGCATGCCATGGTGTGCCCACCTGCACTGACTCCGCCCACCAGCCTCGCCCATCAGTCTTGTTTTACCACTCAATGGGAATGGATGCTTTGCACCTGCCACGGAAAAATATTTTTAACGTTGCATTAGGTTCCCTCTATTTTTTTAATTAAGAGAGACCTACCACCCTGTCACTGCCACACTGCCAGTGTATGGCAATGATAACTGGTTTTACCTTCTATACCTCCTGTGTCAAGACTTTTCACTCATTGGACCATCAGTATTGCCTGAGAGAGTTGTCCAGTGCCCTGTCACGGGACATACTTGCAATTCATATACTTTATCTGATTTATAACCATTAAAAGAGCATAATACATGATAGAAACATTAATCATCATGAAACAAGATTAAATAAAACTAGAATACAATACCATATATATGGAAAAATAGAAAAGTGATCTTACACATTAGTGCATAATATTAAAACGCATGATAAAATACCACTTAATATATAAATTATACAAGTTTAGGCTTTTCAGACACCTCATTGACCATCATTCTTTTTATGTATTCCCCAATCAAATGTATCTTATATTTAAAAGTGTGCCTTATTGTGACATGATACAATTTGCCACACTATTGCTAAGTGGGCAGAAATTGCCTTAACGTGTTTAATTTCACTTGTACCCTTACATAAAGGCAAAACATCATGTATGTTATTTGTCCTGTTAATATAAAGCAGCTTTATACAGCCCTTTCTGGGCTTTGCATAGAGTGGGCATAGAACTAAAAAATACAATATGGTTTCGAACTGTAATTGGCAATACCAGCATTTTCAAAAAACGCTATCTCCCCTCTTTGAAACATACGCCTGGATAGGAAGAATTCCTAGGCTAAGTTTCATCATCACAGACTGTTCCTTCACCTCCAAAATTTCCAGATAAAATTTAAAGCCTGAAAGAGCTGAATCACCAGATACTAACTTGCCGAGCTTCCCCTATACCCAATGAGCAGTGTTTCTTGAGTTATTTAATTCTTGTATTCACAGTTCCAGATCTTTGCCCAATATAATAGGGGGTTAAATTTAACAATGTATGTAATTTCCCTCCAATACACTTCCATCTCCATTGGTATAGAGGTGCACTAGCCGAGATGCCAAGCAATATCTTTAGAATTGTATTATTTCTTTGTTCCAATGATTTTATACAGTAATGACCCCACTATTCTGTTCCATAGAGGGCAGTTGCCACAGCCTGACATATATACCACGATAGTGCTTAATATAGCTCTGTCCCCATAGCATTTAAAGAAATGTACTACTTTCTCTCCTTTGCATGCTAAATTAAGTCTACTCTTTCCAAGCTGAGCTTTCCAACAAATAGATTTGTTGGCACGAATTCCTAAAAAGTCAAGTGTGTCAAGAATCTCTATATACATTCCTTCTATTACGGGCTTGGGGGATGTACGTTAAAATAACGTAGGATGAAAAGATCGAATTACAAAATGCTGAGGCCCACTGTCCCGCATTTTGCAATTCGATCTTGCTGTTTTCTTTTTATAAACGTCCTCTGCATTCACTTTCATGTATGCGGGGACACACCTGAGCCCCCGAAAAAGAAAATACCGAAGTAGTTGTGCAGGGTACACCTCCGCAACCCCTGCACCACTACCTCAGTATTTTCCGATTTGTGATTTTATATGTATGGCTAATGCGGGAAAACCATGTGTAAGGTCTTCTGAATACAACCTTTTGGGTCGATACCGGCTTGGTTTGACAAAACCACTTGTTTCTCAATGACCATAGCTTTCATTTTTATGATCTTTAGTTTAGTCTCCTTACTTTTACTAAGGCATCAAAGCTAAACATGTGCTGCTGTAAACTGGGAGGTGTTTTTAAAATCAATATTGCATCATCCGCTTAAAAAAGGACCGCAAAACGTTTTCCACTCCATTTTTGAGCATCAGTGTCTAACTCTGAAATACTATCAATTAAACCATTCATGTGCAATGAAAACGACATGGATCCCAAAACATATCCCTGTCTCACGCCCACATTTATACTTAAAGGTTCATTGTATTCTTTGTCCTGTTTGTCCCTGTTTTGCTTTTCCAAAAAGTGCACGGATGTGTTACCTATTCTTCTCCCCAGTACACTAAATGAAAAAACATTGTACACTTGAAAGGCAATTCTACACACACACACTCAGCTAGATTATAAAATCACACTTTATGGCCCTTTATTCAATTCTCTGACATACATAAATGAATACAACAAAAATACTACATGAAAAGGTTAGTAATACTTCACTGTTAAAGCGCTAGTGCTGAAACTCTTCATCTCTGCCAAATCTACACTGGGAAACTCCAAAACCAGGTGAACAGAGAGGCTTGTGCTTAAAGGGCAATAGAAAGTGATACGTCTAGCATTTCCCCGAAGCTTCTTCTGTTCTCTTGATCTGGTGCTCTCCAATTTAAACATCCCACAAATGCAGGATAGTATTTTTTCAGAAAGTTCACCTGTTGCAAGCCTCCTCGGGCATTTGGCCGAAATGTCACATGGAAAACGTCAAGAAGTAAACACTTCCCTTTCTCATGGGGGTGCGAAAGACACCATAACTTGCTTTTGGCAAAACAGTCCTTGAAGCACTGCAGACTAACATAGGCGAAGAAAACCATGTTTTTCTAGTGATTCAAAGAATGCAAACAGTATTCCGAGCTCAAATTAAAATGCAGCTTTGACGGAGGCTTGAGGAAAATGTTCATTGCTGTTCTGAGCGCACCCAGAATGCATTTCATACAGACCTCATGTTTTGTTAGTCAATTTAAAAAGCATTACATTCCATCCTTGGACATTTGACTTCCATAACTCAGTGGCACTAAAGTCTGCTTCTGAAACCGCAAAGCATCATAACTAAACTAGAAATGCATTGAACACAACAGCAACAAAAAATGTAAATCAAAGCAATTATAAAAATGCAAGCAAAAGCATAACGCAATGTTCCACTAATATCTGGAATCCAATCAAACAACCAATCCCACCAATTCCCAGTGTTGTAAAATGTTACTTGCTTTGTTAAATCCTTCAAATTTTGGATGTGGTTTTGCACAGACTGGGAATGATCACTCAAATTAAAACACATTCCTTTCAACAACAAATAATCAATAGCAGCTCTATTCTGCAAAGCTGCTTTTCTCATAGCTTTGCTGTCAAGAAGCAATTCTTCTAAGACCTGAGAGGTATGATTTAGCCCCTTGACTACGAAACATGCTAATTTAATCACAGATTATAGCCCCCATCAGCTAATCCCCAAACTCCCACCAATGAATATGCAATAGCTAGTACTTCAGATTCAGAAAAATAAATGCACATTTGAATCACAATCTGGGGACAGACATATAGATTCAAAAACTAATCTTTTTAGTCTAGGGTAGTGCTGGCTGCAAAGGGAATAACATATGGGCTAATCGTGTTAATGTACATGGTCCTCCAGAAATATTAGCTAGAATGTACGTAAAAGTTATATTTCCCCACGAAAAAAGCCATCATACTGGAAGCTTTACATGGTTCAAAAGACTAGCAGCTATAACTGTAGGATTGCAAATAGCATTATTAACGTTAGTGCATGTGCTTGGAATATATGAACACACCTGCTCTTCAACACACCAAAAATGTTTCTTAAAGTTGAAGCAGGCGTTTGCACCGCTACCAGACATGTTGTCAGTAAGTCCATCCCATCGTGCACATTCGTTGAACAAAAGTGTGTAATGTTGAGAACTTCTCGTGCAAGATAAATCCTGCATGTTCTCCGTTCGGGCATGCATCAATGAATATATTTGCTGTGCAGCTTGTACTTGGTACATCTTCAACGCTTTGCAAATCCCCCCCTGCTGGGGCTGGCATGTCGGCATCAAGCAACCTACGAACATCATTCTCCTACCTCGTCAGATTCACGTTGGTTGGCTGCGCAAATATGATATCCTCTGCTTGTAGTGTGTTGTTTAACTCTTCCAAATGGAGTCCATTTGCAATTTCAAGTACACCAGCCAGGCACAGGTTCTGTAGAGCAAACCCAGAAAAAACATATCGGTGTTGATAATCATTCTCTTAAATAACATTTGTCAGCTCGTAAATAGTCCCATTTCTCCCTTCCAGGCTCCTTTACTAAAACAACTTGGTTCTCTGCCTGACGGTATGACATCTGCGGGTACAGGCGGGCCACTTGGCTTTTCCACCCTCACCTTTTCCTGATTTTGCTCGGTTTTGAATGTACAATTTCCAGTTGATTATACTGGCTTCTTGGGCGTGACCTATCCCCTGTGTCTTAGGAGTGCGCCACACCCATTGCATAATTGGGATGGATTTCAGGTCTGATCAATACATCATGACCCACTGTCAATTGTTCTGTATGAATAAGAGCCCAATAGCATGTTAGCATTTGCTTCTCAAATGGAGTGTATTTATCACCAGCCTCAGGTAATTTGCGACTCCAAATTCCTAAAGGAACTCGCTTATTGTCTTGCTTTTGCCACAGACTCCAATTAGCATAATGTTCTTGTATAGATACATTCAGCTCTACTTCTCCTGACTTCAAAGGCCACAAATCGAGCACACACTTCACTGTGTCCTTTGCCAAATCAAATGCTCTCTGCTGCTCCTTGGCCCACTCAAATTCATATTTTTTTCATGTCACTTTGTAAAGTGGAGCCACGATTTGCCCTAAATGTGGTATATGCTGTCTCCAAAATCCAAATAGTCATATGAACTGCTGAGCTTGTTTCTTGTTCACTGGGGTAGTAAATTCAAGTATCCTTTGTCTGGCTTTCGGCACTATCTCTCGGTGCCCATTGTGCCATTGAATTCCCCAAAATATCACAGTCTCAGCCGGCCCTTGAATCTTGTTAGGGTAAATCTCCCAGCCTTCCATCTTCAACCCATCAATGATTGCTTCCAACTGATTTTGCATACTGTGCTCATCCTTGCCCTGAATCAAAATATCATCAATGGAATTTGAGATTTGTATATCAGTCTTACATGGTATTTTGTCTATGTGTTCTGCCACCAATCGGTGACAGAGGGTTGGACTATGCAAGTACCCCATAGGCAATCTTGTGAAGGTGTAGTGACGACTACCCCAAAAAAATGAGAACTGCTCCTCGCACTCTTCGGCAATTGGCACAGTGAAAAAGGCATTTGCCAAATCTAATAACAGCATACCAGGTTCACTCAAACTTTTTTGTGTTCTCAATCAAAGTGACAGTACCTGGCACTACATGAGCTAAAAGGGGAGTGTATTTATTTAACTCTATAGTCCACTGTCATTCTCCAGCTTCCTGTTTTCACAGGCCAGACCGGATTGTTCCAAGCAGTAGAGACTGGGCCTAATACACCTGCCTCTACATATTTTTTAATGGTATCTGAAATGTCCTTATGTCCCCCGGGAATGCAGTATTGCTTAATTGACACATGCTTCGTGGCCAATGGGACATGCACTGGAGGGATCTTCAATTCGCCTACAATAACTGGTTTACAAGTCAATGCACTCACTCCAAACTGATAGGTTTTACCTCCTAGTCCAAAAGTCAACCTTTCCGAAATGTCAAACCCAATGATGTATTCAGGTATTGGGACAATCAATGCTTGATATTTCTATTTTTCAAATTGCCTCTCTTCATTTCCACTCCTGTTTGTACTACAGGTGTCTCTTTTCCACCCAGCCCAGTAATGTTAAAGTATCAGCCTTTAAATCTTGAAAGAATTCCATGAATCAATGAAGCCTCCAGCCTAGTATCTATCAAAGCTCTGACCTCTTGTGTGTTCCCAGGCTTCCAACATATCTTAACATTAACATGAGGCAGTCTGTCAACTTTTATGTGAGCTGACACTGCCAGGGCTTGGCCATAATCCTTTTCAAACTTAGAGTGAGTGTACCCAGACTCAGCCTCAAACAATGCCCTCACTGCCTAGCCGGTTGCAGAAACATTACTCTGCCAACTCCTTCTGATCTCCTGGATGCCCTGTTCATCCCATAAACTTGAAACGGTTTGCTGTGTCTTTGCAACTTGATTTATCTGACAGCTGACCACACACAATAATATCTTATTTCGCCATGTAACACTCCCTGCAAAGGCTTGGGCCTTCACAATTTTTTGAGGTAGCTACCATCTAGCAGGCTACAGCATTTTCACTGATTTGTTCAAGCGTGCTGAACTGGACTTTTCTTAAAGCTGCAGCTGAATTCACTGCTGATGCTATTTTTAAAGTGGCACTTTATGTTTCTTCTGAAGGATACATTTGTTCTGCATTTGTGTGCTGTTTACCGAGTCTCGTGCATATCTGGCACATAACATTTCTACATATGGGTACGCTGCAACCTCATCCCTACCTATAGAAATGCTGCCCTACTAGTGTCATGAGTCCCTCATCCTTGGTACACGCTTACCTGTCACTAGTCTATTGTATTTAAAAAGACACATTAATTGTGCAAGCTAATGCCTCCACTGCCCCTACTTGTGTAGCAAAACAAACTATTCTTCATGCCAGCTGAATTTCCAGGAGCATTTAAAGTGCAGTTTCAAATGTGTTCTTTCTGATTTTGTAATTCTGTGTTTTCTGGGGAAGGCAAGGGGGCGCCTGCTCTCTAGCCCACAATTGCCCCACTACATTCCCCCCTCTGGTCGAGTCATCAACCACACCTTCATTTTTTCCCATCATATTATTGTCATCCTTGGGCAGCCACACTCTGGTGACCCCCCTCACGTTACCTCCTTGTGCTATGTATTCTGCTGGACTGCATGTCATAAGCCAGCACTCGCCATTGTCGTCACATTTCATCCAGTGCTCATTGAGTCATGGGTATCTTTTGGGCATGTGAACAATGCTCCAGGTTGTCTAACTGGTGGCCCCAATGGGTACATGAACAGTAAACTTCCTCATCAGTTTGAGTGTACTGATGTACGGTGTCAGACACATTAACCATTACTGTCATTTTTAGTGCCTTATTGCTAGTCTTTTTACATTGGCTTATTGCAATTCTCAAGATACAAAAAGCCATTAGGATCAGTACCAAAATTGCCAAAAGAAATTTGAATGCATCTGTCAGCCATGTAGGCACCCATGAGAATAGATAACTGAACCAGCTATCATCCCCAATGTCATCTGCTTCCTCCTCCATGTTATCATGCAGCTTCTTCAGGGAGTATATGGCCTCTGTCAAGGTCCCATTCTCCTCATCATGTGCGGGTACATATGGCACCCCAGTTGGGCGGAAGCTGCATATAAGCTCTCGTACCGCAAGCCCAGTAATGGTCCATTAGTACAGCTGTGCCAACTTTCATGCCTGACAAATCCATAATGCGTTTGCACCCTTCATTGTCACCAAGTTTTACTGAACCATTATTTCTAAAGCATAATGTTGGTGCTTGTAGTTTGATTATGTGTAGTGGTCCTGCTTCATATTCCACCCATGTTAAACATTTTGCAGTTTATTTCTATTCCTCACAGCACACTCTCTCTGCGTTTATTTATCACTTCTATTGGTGCAGTCCATACTGCCTCTGCTTTGCATCCCATTATTCCATCAACCCATCCTACTGAGGATTATAATTTCACTTTTATTTGTAATTGCGGTCTTTCATCACAATGAGGTATCAAATTAAACTGGGCATCTGTACATCTTAATATTTGGTGATCCACTACTTCAACATCTCCTCCTTTTGGACCTGATAGTATGTACTTGAGTACCTTACTTTTCATTCTTATACTCTCCATCATATGTGCTTATTTTACATAGTTATCTACGTATGGTAATTCTGATCCTGTGACATACTTTATCATGGCCTATTGTCCCTGAAATTGTCCTCTGGTCTAGCATACTGTGAGATGTACCTAGCAATGGGCTCTGTACTTAGGTTCTTCTTGAGATATAAATACTCAAGAAACTGTCATGGCATAGGGGATACATAAGCAAACTAAACAGCTTTCCCTTGATCTCTCTCTCTTTCCCCACTTTCTCCATTGACCTATACCAGGAGTTTTGTTCAATATTTATGGAATTATCAAAATACCTTCTCATGAAATACTCATCTATAATAACACTTCTAGCCCTTACTGTCGCCACAACTGGGCGGATTACCATTTCCTCCTCTAACCAAAAATCTACTGGTTTTCTAACTTCTTCACTAACATTATGCCATAGGGACACATTCATCTTATCAGTTAAATGTAATGTGAGATAAAATAAGAAATAAAACAACAAAAGAGAAGGGAAAACAGAAGTACTGCAATAGCCATGATGTCAATTGTTTGTAGAGGTGTCCTGTGGTGTATTGATCGGGGTGTTATGAAGATATCAGGAATATAAGTATATGAAAACATTCGTACAGCTTGCTTAGTACGGGGAAATAGTGAATTCGTATCTTTGCAAGTGAGTGAGGTGAGCTGTACATACCTTTTTCAAAATATTTTGCAACCACATGAAATAACCATAATACAATATTTGATTGATGATTTTCAAACCGCTTCCAATGTTATGTGGTTCATTGAAAAATATATAAATAGTGCTGATAAAAACATAAAAATATAAAAAATGTGGGGATCAGAAACAGTCCCAATAAAAAATGTAAAGATAAAAAAGTAGAAAAAACAGTTTGTTGTAGATATACGCGCTTGTGAAAAATAGTAGAAAAAATAGTCTCAAAACAATGTGGTGATAGGAAAGTAGAGAAAATAGTCTGCTATAGATTATTGTCCTTGTGAAAAATAGTATATAAAATAGTCCCAATACAATGTTGAGGTAGGAAAGTAGAGAAAATAGTCTATTATAGATTATTGTCCTTGTGAAAAATAGTCCTCCGCATCAGCAGAAATACTGTGTTGGTTATGTATTCAAAAAGTCCTCAGCATATTGTAATTTAAATCTGTGCCTAGATGTGGCTTGCCACGTTGTTTCTTTGGGAAATGCGCGTTAGGAACCTTTAACCAACTTACAGCGCCACCTTTTATAGTTCCAGTGAAAGTCTAGCCTCAAAGTTCAGCATCACCGTTCCTCAAGAGGTGCCATGTGATTTATATCTCCTTTACTCTCAAGTTCCTTATTCCTTTTATCTTCTTTCTCAGCATGCACTTGAGCTCTTGTCCTGGGTCTGTTTTCGTTCTCTTCTCCCTCAGGATCCTGGTAGCTGGGCAGGGAGGAGGCACTCTTTTATCATCTTTATGTTGGTTATGTTGATCCATAGAAAAAAGAAAAATGTTGACAACTGCAGTAGTATTTAATTCTATTGTCCTTTTCTGTGCCTTTTGCGATACCTCCCCGCCGTTCCTTTCCTGTCAAGAACCAAAAGAGAGAGGTATTTAGTCATGGACATCAACAAGTCCTGTAACACATTTACAAACACTTGCAGTGCTTTGGAAATCTGTCTGCGCGTGCATCGGCGAGGTAATGGGCACACGCATCCTACAACCTGTCACCAACTCATAAGGTGCAATCTTGCTAATCTTGCTAACCCGTGATGCCCGAGAGTTTTGTGCTTTTTATAAGTTTAAAATAAATAAGTAAATCTCCATGGCCCTCCATGAGATTTTTTCACTATTTATACAGCAGTGTTGCAAGGAGGTTAGGATGGCACTATCACTCCCTGCTGAATGAGCACATTTATTGTTGCATAAAATGCTCTCATCTGCTTCTTTGGACATTTGGGTACTGCTTTACTGAGGTGAAATTGCCCCTTTCTTTAATTTTATTTTTACTGCTTCAATTCCTTTTAACAACCCCACAGCATATGTACTGGTCATTCATAGAGTGTCTGGTACCCTTGCCAAATCTTTTTCCATAAATGATGGTACCTTTTTAGCTAGCATTATTTGTTGTAGCAACTCGGTATACTCTATTTTCAATTTAAGGCTTCTATGTATTCTTTTTCTGTCTGGAAATATATGCCTGGTGTACAGCATATTATGCTGTCCTCTGTTAATGATATTGACATATTGAGTTTGGCCATAACATCTCTTCCCAATATGTTAACAGGTGTCTTCCTGGAATATAGGAATGGGATAGCTACCGTCTGCTCTCCTATTGTCACAGGATGTTGCTGTCCCAGTGTCAAATAAGAAATAAAGAGTTTGGTCTCCTATAGATACCTCCACCCTCTGTTCCCGTTCAGTGTCTGTGGTTACTGATATGATAGGGCATATCAAGCTATTCTGTGTGCTGTCCTATTGGGGATACATGTTCGATCTTGTTCCTGTAAAAGAGTTCCCCCAACTGCTGTTACTCCTCCTATACGTGGTGTCTGTGGCAGAATATTGGTATCCCACTGTGTCACTGCTTGTTGTGATTGCACTGGACTCTGTGGTTGCTGTGTCAATGTCTGCTGTGGCTGTTGTGGCACTATATGTGGCTGTATCTGTGGCCCTTGGGGTTGCTGTACCTGCTGTGCATGTGTCTGATCTGGAGACTATTGTGTGTACTCATAGTACTCATAGTTTTGCTGTGGTGCACCATATGGTGCTGGATATGGCATCCCCCTCTTGGTCCATACTGCATTGCACCTTGCTGCATTGCTCCTCTACTTCTACACACCCGTGAAATGTGTCCTATTTTCCCACATGTCCAACACACTGTTTCAGTTTCCCCAGGGGCTCCAAAGCGGGGCTCTCCCCCCACCAAACCCAAATCCTCTCCCTCTGTGAACAAATCCTCTTCCTCCTCTGGGGGAAAAACTACTCTCCCCTCTTCCTGCAAAATAACTACCCATGCCCTGCTGTGGCATGATAACTCTCTGTCCATTATTCCTGTCTCGTGTATTTATCAATACCGCTCCTTCTACTGCCATTTTGGATAGTTTTTTCTCTACCCATTTTGCCTCTTCCTTTTGCCTTTCCTCTACTTTCTTTTGATCCTTCTCCTGCTTTAACGTAGAGTGATGGGCGATAGTCAGCTATATTGCTGGCCATGGTCTCATTTCAATTGCCCACAATCTTTTTTAACTGTTTCTGTACTTCTTCATGTAGGCCCTGACATAGAATATGATAAAACACTGGTATATTTTTATTCCAATGGTCTTAAGTTTTCAAATGCCAACGTTCTTTAATATCTTGAATATAGGCAGCGGGGTCCTCAGTAGGCCCCATCTTTCTAGTCATTATGGCACTCACGTCAGATTGATCTAGAAATAAATCCCTCAGTGCCTTCCATACATTAGCTCTGTAATTATTAAAGGGTGACCAGTCATATTTAGTGGTGTTATGTTCTGTTAATGCAGCTAATGCTATCCCAGCTGTCTCTCGCTCTAGCTTTCAGATCCAATGGCCGCCCCTGCCGTCAATGACGACAGCTTATCCATAAAGTTATTTTTGTCTGTCTGATTCCATGGAGTATAGTGAGGTTGCCCTAATCCCTTGTGGAGCAGTGAGAAATGTATTACCCCTTTCTTGCACAAAGGTGATGCAGCGCACGTTTTCCTTTTCAATGTCTCAGCTACACGGTGTTGCAAGCATTTAGGCACGTTTCTTAAGACATATGATGATTTATGGTCTTCATTTATGGGCAGTACTGATGTGAGGGGGGGATACATGCTTAACTTTGGCCCAGTAAATCTGCTCTCTCTCCCACGCCTGGTCCTGGGGTATCCATTTGTGGGGTTTGCGCTGCCTCTTTGCCCCCGTCTTCACCATCCGTGTCTACCCAGTCTGTCTCCCTGTCACTTTCTCCACTCTTCATCCTCAAGTATGAGATCAAAACTCACTCCCTTAACAGGCTCCCTTACATATGTTCCACTCATTATCTCTGGCAAGACATCTCTGCCTATGGTTTCTGGGGTTATTGTCTCACTCCCTTCTCCCCACATCTCTGGCATCATACCTCTGTTAATCTGTTTGCTCATCTCCTTCCTCATTTTTTCAATTTCTTCCCTTTCTCTTGTCATTCTCCTGTTCTTCTCATTTAGCCTCTTTACATACTCTCCTACCTCCTTCTTCCTTCTTTGTCTTTCCTGTTCCCCTCTCCCCATATTCTCTGACGCTTCTCTTTGTTCCCTCTCTTTCTCCCTTTGTGCATTTTGCTCTATCTCTTCCTATGTCTCCGTCTGACTTCTTCCCTGGCTGCTTCCTTTCTTCATACTCGACTACCTTCACATAACTATTTTCTGTGCCTTTCCCATCAAGTTTCAACAAGATTTTTCCTCCAACCCATTTCTCTTGTTTCATCATGGTCCCTCCTCTATCCCCATTACCTGTGGGTACGCTTCTTGCCCTGTGGCTATCTATCTGTATGCCTCTCACTCTACGGAGCTCTTCCTTAACTGCTTTTGGCTGCTTTTCTAAGCTATGTAGCCCTCTATATCCTTTTTCCTCCCTTAACTGTGTCTCTGAGCTGTGCCATGCTTCATCCTCCATTTGCACTAATGGCGCCTTTCCTTTTACCACTTTCACCCTTTTCCTATTTTCATTAATTTCCTAATCAGGGTATTCATACCTGGGATTACTATACCTACAGCTGCTACCTGCACCGGGTACATTCCTGGGATGGTCGAGCCTGGTGTGCTCTCCTCATATGGAGGTGGTACTGTGAATTGTGTGTGACTGCCTGCCTCAGCTGGTGGTGGCGGAGCTGTTGGTTGTGTGTAAGCGCTTTTCTCAGAGGGAGGAGGCGGTGGCACTGTGGGCTTCTCACGCTCCCCCTGACACATATTAAGCCTCCATTCCTTCCTATGCCCCTCTGTTTCTTCCTCAAAGGTCTTCCAGAGTTCTAATACCCTTAGCCTGTTCTTGAGCTTCCTGCCTTTGTGTCTGGCATATATGTATGTGCGCATGTGTTGCAGTACATTTTTACAGTGAGTGCCCTCTTGCGGCCACGACAGGTACTTATTTCCAGCAGTTCCTTTCAGCCACTCAGCACAATACTTAGTTATTGTGGCACTATATATAGGGAATGCTATACATAGGTGAATTATTGGGGCATTTGACATGGTGACAACTTTCAAGCAGCGCACAGCTTGGCCCTTACACAGAAAAAACAATGCAAAATAGTGGTTAGCTTACCGAAAAATATGGAGCAGAAATAGTTTTTTTGATAATTTTCTCACACTTTTCCCTTAGGGTCACGCCCCAAAATCCAGATCCTACCTCTGGATCATAACAACAAAATCTGTTCACAATCTAAATGTTCATACTTACCCCATCAACCTCTATCAAACAATACTATCCGCTACTCTCAGAACACACAAAAGAAAAATCACCTCTAAAGGACCTGCCTCACAATACAATACAATGCCGGAAAACAACAATTTAATCAACAAAACCACAATACAACACAATAAAATACAGCTGTCTTCCGGTACTCCCGGGATTTCCTTATCCCTCTGTCTCTTTAATTCTACCCTCAAAAGAAGGTTGGGCCCTCAGTGGCACTACTGCGCAGTCTTCCAAGCCCTTGTTTTAAGCTATCCTTAACTTCAGTTTCTTAAATATACAATACATTTCCCACCCCTATCACCTGCACATAGCACACTCACATTTTTCAGTGGACCTTTGAGGGTTTTGGGCTTCCGGGGTACCCTCACTGGTCAGCTTCTCCTGTTCCTTCCAGCGGGCGGTGGAAGACCAGGCAGAGTTCCACTCCAAAGTTGGCCCTTCTGTCCTTCCTGTTGAGTTGTGCACAAAAGATAATCTGCTCCCCTGACCGATCCGCTGCTCAAAAGGAGGGTGGTAGGGCACCCTAAAAATTCACAGCCCTTAACCGGACTCTGCTACCAGATGAAACCAGAGGTCAAAAGCCAAATAGCCCTCTAACTGGTATTTGTCAAAAAAGAGACAACACAGAGTGATTGTGGTATGTCAAATGCAAGGTAACAAGTTTATTGCAAGGGGAAAAGCAAGATAAAAGACAAGCTCTCCCTTCAACATTCTCCAATGTTCGAACAGAAAACAGGAGTTTATATAGTACACATGATTCATTGTGATGTCACAGTTATGAAAACCTATCTCTCCTGGTTATTGGCTCACTCTACTAAGCTACATATGGAACCTATATGTACACAACTAGGGATTGGACAATCGTTATCTACAATCCCACCCATGGACCTTCCGCTAAAAAGTGCTACCTCATCATATCTGGAAATTAATTGGTACGCCCTAAATCCTGCAGTGAAAAAAGACATGTGCTCATCGGGTACAATGCGGTAACACTATCTATTAACTGGCTGCATGATGAAACATTTATTTGGTGAGGGAGAGAGAGAGACAAGTGCAATGCCTTATTCTCTCTCTCTCTCTCTCTCTCTCTCTCTCATTCACCCATATCTGACAATTGCTCTATAGCATCCACTTCTACATCAGTAGGTTTGCCAGTCATGCCCACCAGCAAAGTCATAATGACACTCTTATATGCGGGTGGGGCAGTTCCGATAAACATATTGCTGGTTGACACTGACAGAGGCACCACCCCCATATATACTGGCTTATCTACATGCAATGCTTCTTTCATAGCATGTTCTCTGATCTTCTGAACTGCCTCCTTTAATGTATACCACTTTTTCTCTTCAGTGGGCCCATGTGTCATAACAGGGTATTTGCAGTTACACCCCTGAGCTGCCAGGTCCAACAAAGACACCTGTGAAGCCTGACCTTTTGCCTGGTGGAGGCACGGGCCGCAATACCTCATGTATATTGGTGTCAGTAGATAGAGGCAGGAAGTGTGGGTAATTTATGAAATCTACTAACAGGCCCCAAGCCCCACCATCGTACATGCACAACATCCAGGTGACTAAGGGCACCCCTGACTTTTGTCTTAATCGAGTAATAATCTCACCCATCTCCTGTTGTGTGCAGTCTTCCAGTGTGGTCAAATCCGCAACACCCCCACGAGGATTGTGTGGGTGCGAACTCGCTCTATGTCTAGTCACTGGGATAGCAGTAACAATATTCCCATCCTGTTTCAGCGTAGATTCTGCCTTCACTTCAGGACTACAATCTGACTCACTTGAATCCCATATATTACCATCCCAGTCATCCAGATCTCAATTTGAGCCAACAGTGGCAATCACTGCTGCCACCTTGTTTTTGTACCTTGCCCCTATGCTTCCTATACCTATTTTTGGCAACTCTGATAGCTGCTCTCTCAGCAATCCCCCGATATGTAGAGGCCTTGTCATGCCACACTTTTAACTGCAATTGTTGCATTGGTGAAATGTGTTTCTCAGCAGCCAATTTCTTCTCTAAACGTAATACATCTGCTTCTAATTCTATATTTCTCTGATGCATTATCTCGTAAGCATGTAGTAAGACCCAGCCCCTCCTCACTAGCACAGCAAATTAATTCCCTTTCTGCACTGGAACTTCATGTAAACAAGACAGAACCTCTCTGAGGTCTGCACTGTTCAAGGTTTCATCCAACAGCTCCCTTAAACCAGTAGCACAAGCCCATTCTTTAGCCAATAAATCGAATGGACCATTCATCCACCCAGGAATTATAATATCACAAGAATTTCTGCTAGCGAAAGAACCCTTATCTTGCTTTTTAAACAAGGAATGCATAATGACAGCAATTTACAACAATCAATGTACAATGAATAATTCGCTGCGGTCTCAAAGAAATCACTCAGAAGAATCGCACACAAAGCTCTTATCAACACAACCAAGCCCTCACTTCAAAGAAAAAGAAAAGAAAATATGCAACATAAATCTTCCCTTTTAAGGTACGAGCACAGATTTCTGGATGCCTGGAATTTAACAGCAGAAGGCAGTCAAAGGTTTGTGATGACAAAATGTTTTGCTTTTCCAAAAAGTGCAGGGATATATTACCTATTTTTCTCCCCAGCACACTAAATGAAAAAACATTGTACACTTGAAAGGCAATTACACACACACACACACTCAGCTAGATTTTAAAATGGCTCTTTATGGCCCTTTTTTCAATTCTTTAACATTCATAAATGAATACAACAAAAATGCCACATAAAAAGGTTAGTAATACTCCAATGTTTAAGCGCCAGTCCTGAAACTCTTCATCCCTGCCAAATCTGCAATGGGAAACTCAAAAACGAGGAGAACAGAGAGATTTGTGCCTAACGGGCAGAGAAATGCGATACGTCTATCCTTTCCCCGAAGCTTCTTCTGATCTCCTAATCTGATGCTCTCCAATTTAAATCTCCCACAAATGCAGGCTAGTATTTTCCCAGAAAGTTCACCTGTTGCAAGGCTCCACGGGCATTGTGCCGAAATGTCACATCGAAAACTCCAAGAGGTAAACACCTCCCTTTCTCATGGGAGTGCGAAAGACAACATAACTTGTTTTTGGCAAAACAGTTGTGGAAGCACTGCAGACTAACATAGGAGGAAAAAAAACATGTTTTCCTAAGTGATTCAAAGAAGACAAACAGTATTCAGGGTTCACGTTAAAATGCAGCTTTCAGTGAGGCTTGAGAAAAATGTCCATTGCTGTTCTGTGCACCCCAGAATGCATTTCATGCAGACGCCATGTTTTTTAGTCAATTCAAAAAGCATTACAGCTACATCTGCAAAAATTGTCAGTGTATAATAATCTAATTGCAGTGATAAGGTAAACTGGAATGGACAGTTGTTCTCGACACACCCAGAATGTATGTCGTAGAACTGAGTTGAAAGCAGTTTGTAAATCAATAAAAGTTAAATATAAAGTCTGCTTTTTAAGTCAACAAATGTTTATAAGATCTAAAGTAATGTAAATGGCTGGTCAATTATCAAAATGTTTCTCCTCAAACCAACTTGCAAAGGACATAAAAGCTTAGGAATATCACACCATACCTCTCGCCATGTCTGTATTACCTTAGCAAATATCCTACTCAGTTAATTCATTGATGAAATTGGGTGATAATTAATTGGAAGATTACGATAGCCTTTTTGATAGATCACTGTTATTATTGCCCCATGTCAGCTTTGAGGAACCTCCCCCATCACAACAAGTGCATTAAAACATGTTGTTAAAAACCAAGACCAGATTTCAAAATATTATTTAAACAAGTCACTTGGAATAAGGTCCAACCTAGGTGCCTTTCCACACTTCTGTGGGGATGTTGCTAGCGGCAACTTCAATATTGCAAAATGGCTCTATACTTATCTCATTTGGTTTAAATTCTTATATAACATTGCTTGCAATGCAATCCTTATTATAAAATGGGTTAATACTATTCAACTCACACAAATTTCTGTTATATTATTTTCTAAACTGGCGTACCCCTCACCCATGCTCTTAGTTACTAATTGTAAAAATCACTCTTATTACTCAAATTCTAGGCCTCCTTTAGTGATTCCCAAGATCTTTGATTAAACCTTTCCTTGTAATCAACTGTTAGGCAGAAACCTGTGCAGTTCCCTTAGGGACCACTGCAAAAGATTTAGGACTACAGGTGGTTGGTAGTAAACCCAATTGGTAGCAGTATGTACCACTCAGATTTACCTGGTAGCTGTGGCGGAGCAGTCAGACTTCTCTCAAGATGAGTTAGGCAGTATATAGAGTATACACACTAGGTACAGAGATACAGTAGCACAAGCAAACACTGACCAGAGCTTTGGTGTAAAAGTATATAATTATTTATTTAAAGACACACTTGTAAATTACACTAGCACAAAGAGGTAAATAAATTCAACACACAGTCACTATTATATTTATACAATGAGAAACTCCACTTATTTTCAGACAGAGGTGAGCGCTTAACATAAGATGGCACTCTAATAAGTTATTAAAAAGGGAGGGAAAAAGGCAGGGTTATGAAAGCACACAAATTTCAATACTTTTCAAGGAACCACAGTGAGGCAGGTTAGGCAAAGTCTACTGGAGAGCAAGGAAGTTCAAATGCCAGGCCCACTCTTAGAGAGAGCAAGCAAAATGTGTCCAGGTTCACACAGTGGGGTTATGCCCAAAGAGTCTTTGTAGAAAGTTCACAAAAGATTGAGATCAAGTCAGGAAAAGTTAGTTAACAGGTCCCAGGCTAGCCCAGGTTAGAAAGTCGAGGATTTACTGTCACCCCGAACGATCTGTTGCAAGGGAAGCCAGGCGGGACACAGAACCTGAAAGTGGGAAGAACGCTCCAGCGGGGGCAGTTGTTCCTGGCAGCGGGTGCAAGTCGGTCTTTCGTCCAGAGGAAGAGGAGGTCTCGACGTGGAGGAAAGCTGGAGGTCGTTGCGCTGCCAGGGAAGAAACCAGCCGCGGAGTTTCCCGGTTACAAGGTACCACCCTTTTCTTCGCGGTAGTGGTAAACCGTGGTATTCTGGTTCCCGGGGTACTTGGCATGGGCAAGGCGGCCACGAGATGGTCCAGGAAGGCGAAAAAAAAAGGCAAACTGGTTATCCCCACCATTCAAAGGAAGAAGACTCTCCGGACTGGAGATCTCCTCTGTCGTCGGGGAAAGTGGTGAGACGGTTCAGCAGAGCTCCACCGGTGGTGTTGTCATTGCGGGTCGGCCCGGCTTCTCCCTCCTCAGATTCTTTAGGTCCTGTGGCGACTTCTGAAGTTCCAGTCCCCAAAGCCCTGCTTTTATGCAGAAAACCCCCATTCATTCAGCCTAGCTGTCACTCAAATATGCTAAATGGTGAGCCGGGCGGTTCACCACTTGGGCCAATCACACAAGAGTGCGACTTGAGTTGCTGAGGCAACTCAGTCCAGGGTGCCTAAACCCCCTCCCACACCCCCTGTGGTACCCAGACAGAGTGGCACCACTTTTGGAGGCTTCTGTGGAGAAGCCCGCCAAAAAGTGGAACAAAGGGCTCGACTTGGGTTGGAGTCACAGAAGCGAACACAAACGCCATTTTGGAACCAAGTTTCGGCAAAAAATACCAACCGGTAAATTTATATTAATTTAATAAACCGGCGGTATGTTCGAGGCTATGTTAAAAAGTGGTAGCCTCGAACAATGGGAAAATGCCATAGGAATATATTTGCGGTCGAATATAAAAAGTAGCATCCACTGCCACCAGCCAAAACTCGGTCGGGGGGGACTAGACAGTGCCCCCTCGAACAACAGACCCCAAGGCAATCGAATTGCCCCGTCCAGTACGTCCACAATATGATGGTTTGTACTGGTTCTGTTCACAATTTAAGACTAGTAAAGCCAATGGTGACTTTACATTCCCTGGGAGACAGTAGTCAGTCCCAGGGTATGGAGTCTATGTTTGGGGGTCGCTACGACACCCCTGGGTTATGGCACGGAGGGTGCTGTGTAACCCACATACCAAAAACACATGAAGCCCTATGGGGTAAAGGACCCCATAGCCCATAAAATACATACAAAGTCAAAGGAACACCTCAAATCATGTCTAAGAGTGGGAGGAAAAGAGTCTCACTCTTAGCAGGAGAAAAAAATAAACCCCAAAAATCCAGCAAAGCTGCTGGGGGACTCACTAGGTTTGGGAAATTAGCCTTTACAGAGAATTCTCCCTAACATCAACTCCTTGTAAGATTTTCAGACTAAAATGCTGTACATGCCCTCTAATCTAATTCCTTTAATTCTCCCTGTAGATTTAAATTTAATTTGCCTGTATTCAATATCGAACCGCTGTGTATTGTTAATGTTTATGTAACAAAAGGATTTATGAGGCAGGTTATATCCATATGGAATTCTAATGGGTTAATCTTTGAGTTGGGACTCAAACGCTTAGTCAAAATTGAAAGCGGGGAAAGGGCGTGGAAGTTTGGTATCCTGCTCCGGCTCCAGCTAGGGAAGCTGCCCAATTGACTATGACCCAGCATTATTTCTATTCCGGCCTTCCCTTGGAGGGAGAAGCCCACAGAGGAAAGTGTGCCAGAGTTTGGCATCCTGCTCCAGCTCCAGCCGAGGGAAGCTGCACCATTGGCCACGCCCCCTGCATTATTTCTATCCTGGCTCCCCCCCCACTGGGTGAAGCTCGCGGGGGAAAGGGCACAGGAGTTTGGCATTCCACAGGGAGTTCGGCAGGCACAGGAGGAGGCTACTCTATTGGACTGGGGCTGGACTAATGCCTAAGCAATGTAAGCAACAAGGGGAGAAGTGGACCACCAGATGAGAAGCCCCAACCACTGTATCATGTTGGTCTAAAAGATTCTTCACCACCATGTAATAGCATTATTAAGGGGGACGAGGAAGAAACAACAAAGCGCAAAATACTGACAGTTAAGCAGCAAATGGCAGCGAGTCCAATATTCCCAGGTTCTGATACCCGTCCTGAAAAGAAATAACCTCTGAGCCCTACACGAATTACAGGGAGGCCTATTTTTTGATACAAGAAATCAACCAATTCCTGGGCACGAACCACAATGTCACTGGAGTACAGTCATGGGCAGTAAGGCACGGGAGCAGTCACATACTGGCAGCAGTATGTGTAACAGATCAGTGGTATGTGATCCCGAGCAACGGGGAAGGAATGTTCATGAGAGTAGAGACATAGAGGCCATGGAAAAGACTGAAGGCCAGCCCCAGGGTCTCCCCAGTAACTTGGGAAGCTATAATAGTGGGACAGCGGGTGGAAATGGTCTTAACGCTATCCCAGCACCTTCAATTTCTGAGGACTTGAGTACTAATAAGACCATCACAATCAGATTTTAGACCTCTGACTCCTCCCAAGCCAGCAAGTGTGACAACGAGGTAAAGGGTGGCAATGCAAGAGCCGCGATCAATGTGGTCCCTGAGGCAATGACGTCAAACAAGCAGTATCTAACCTGCTCTGCCACTATTCCTAGCAATAACTCTTTGACTAGTCTTCCTACGGACATGATCTACCCAGTACCCGTGCCTGCTCTAAAGCTGGCGATTATGGACCAGAACTGCACCACCAGCCCACCCTCGTATCTGTCTCTGGTGGGGAGGGTGTTACCTAGGAAAACCCTAATGAGAGATCTAAAGGACCCAAACGCCCTAAAGGACAAGGATAATCCGACCCCAACCACACAGGGACCTAAACCAAACCTGAATCTGCCGGAATCGCATTTAGACTTGAAGGGGCCCTTAGTTCCAATGGACTTAGTGGAATTTGAAGGTGTGGGTGCTAAACAGCGTCCTGCCAATGACATTGTGTCTGCAATTAGTTATTCCCTCACAGGTCCTAACCAAAACAGGGATTGCCTTGGGAATAGTCCTTTGCTGTGCTCCAGTAATCGATGCACCCCAATATTAACTGATCCATTTGTCCAACATAATGTTGGCCCAGTTGATGAGGGAGCATTCAAACCTTGTGGATGCAAATGCAGTGTTGTCCTGTTGGAACTTAGGGATGTAAAGGCCCAGGGGTTAGGGGGAGTACTGGGGGGACTCCAAATGGGATTGGTGGGTACTACGGGGGCCAATCAATCATCTGGGATGCTATCCCATTCTAATCCGTATGCCTCCGTACGTATAATGAATCCGAGTAGAACCGGGATGGGGCCCACTTGTGCCAGTAGAGAAACCATTGACTCTGATAGGACCATGATCATCCATGTATACTTGGCTCCAACCAATCCTGATTATCCTGTGTTGACCTTAGGATCACTCAACCAAGAGAAGGAAATGTTTGAGCAGCCCACAACCAGGGGAGCAGACCTGCCACCTGCAACTAAAACACCAAATTATACCCCACTTGCTGGGCTTGGCCACGTAGAACACAACATATAGCCCGCCCTAGGGCCCACAGAGTACAGTCTGGGCAGGGCTCATGGAGTGGGACGGTGTACCTGCACTAGATCCCCAAACTATCTTGTAATCAGGGAGTCATTGATAAATGAAAGCCTGCACTGGCTTCGCACCATACGTGGCTTCTTATTTTATCCCGGGAGGTCATTTCAAATTGCGATTACCAGGGGCAGAACACGCATGATTTCATCCGGGTAGAACTTCGGGACCAGAGAACAGCCAGCGGCATCCTGGGCATCAATATGAAAAGTTCTCCACTAGCCAATAGTACAATTCTAATTAGCTCCTATCTTGACTATAATATTGAGTACCCGGTTGCAGCTAGGCCCCATAATTCTGTGCCATCTGGGGCAAATGCAGTACCACTGGGGAAACGACCCATGTGGAATTGCAGCAGGACAGGGGCATATGAAATGCAACAGACTGGTGGACGATGGCCATTGGTGGGATCCTGGGGTAACAAAAAATGTGATCCCCCAGGATGGGAGGATGTATTGACTATAATCCATTCTGTCATTTATTTTGCTATGTTTTCTGTTTATGCTAGTATGTACTCTCATGGTCACATGACCAAATAATAAAGTTGGTGATGATGATGAAAGTAGTTAGTTAAAATAGGCTGCATTATCTTGATCCTTACATTTAGACCTCTGTAGCACAACAAAAGTTGTATCCAAAGTTGTGTTCCCATATGCCCTACTTAGACCATTACTAGGAATAGCCATAGTAAGTGGGAAGAGATCATGATCTCTCTCAAAGCATTCTTCCGCTTTGAAATTCTTCAAATATTTCCAAAGGCTTACATCTACTAAAATATAATCTATATGTGAGACTTTGTATTGAGTTCTATTGGTCAGGTGTGATCACCCTCCATTCTACCACTGCACGCTCTCAGACCCAAACAATACAAATATGAGGCCACCCGGTGTGCATTACAATACATTGAATGAGAAGGGATTGCTGCGAGAGATGGAATTAAATAGTAGCTGGCAGGAATTAGTATTTGGTCTTAGTTCCTTTATGCAAGGGGGAGCTATACATCAGTCTATGTCAATACAATTTGACATAGAGGCCCTTTGACTTATGCAACACATTTGTTTTATAATACAGCTCAATCATTGCATCCACACGTTTCTTTTTTAGCGGTTTGGATGACAGTATAGAATTTGCTTTCCTTTTTAACATGGTTCTCTATTCAAATATTTAACCACAGTGATTCTAAGTAGTCTATAACACCACTAGTAGAGTGGAGCACTCAAATGTCTTAATCGGCTTTGCACAAGTAATTTCCCCCCACTCAGTGCCTAGTGAGTAGAGAAAAATCCATGAAGCATAGTAATATGACTCCTGTAGATAAAATAGCAACATCTCTATACATACAGTTGTGAGAAACCGGAAGGTGTCTCACCCGCTAGTTCCTGGTGACCTGTCATCCACTTGGCCAGGACACAGCCATTGCTTTTTGCATCCAGTTCCTGGGGGGACCAGTGCGGGAGGATCACCTGCATGAGGGGGTCTTCGGGGAGTGGAAGTTGGGCACCGGATGGTGATACGAGGTATCCCGTTCCCTGGAACACCTTTTCCCCGTCCTACCAGATAGGATACCTAGGAACTCAGCAACCCCCCCCCCCTTTCCCGACACAAACACTTTCTCATGGACAGTTCACCGTAAGCGACAACGGAATAACACCAGAGCCGTATACCTGACATGTCCCAATACAATGGTCAGGCAAGGTCAGGCAATTACTGATCATTACACACACACCAGACTTCCATCACACTTCTCCACACGGATAAAAGGTGGAGCACGAAAGCACTCTCTGAGCGAGGAAAAGCACATGAGGAAAAAGCTGTTCCGAGATGGCAGTTTAATAAAAGGAGAAAGACGGCGAGACCAGGGAGTGTTGCAAGGAGGGAAGTGCCCTTGACCTTTAAAGACTGTTACTTTTGCGTACGTTGGAAAGTAAGAAGCCTAAGACCTGGAACTAAAGCTGAGCAAGCCTACACTGTGCATCAAAGGTAGCCAGTGCTCTCCCACGTCGATAACCAAGGCAGGGAGAAAAGATTGCCACTGTGGTACTGTCCTTGGCTCCTACAACAAAGCAGCACCAGTAAAGACAGCACAGCCGGTGAGTCGGAGAGACTGATACCAAACCAGCTTGTGTTTGAACCAAGGTTGCAAGCGGCAACATTGTATGAAGAAATCCAAAAAGGACAGTGTGTGAAATGAATGTGATGAGTGACGCGAATATAACTGGAAACCAAAGGAGTGAATGAACTTTGGGAGACCAAGTGAGATACTGTATACAGAATGGTCCGGCTCCACGGGGGTGCTCATTCGAAGGTCTCTATTAAGTATCCAACTGATTGGCAACTGTATTGTAAAACGGAAGTGTGTGTCGAAGTGGTCCTGCTAAATCCTGTGCACATTCGAAAGTCTTTGATAAACCAAGGTGAACTACAATTGGTCCGAACCTGGCTGAGGGAGACTAAATGAAAAGGGGAAGGATCTGATCCCGGATGAGGGAGATCCGGGGTGAACCGTGAGTCACCCAAGAAAACAAATATTCTCTGAACTTTGTAATAATGGGGATCTGAGCCCGGAAGAGGGGGATCTAGGGTGAAGCACCCGTGTTGAATACTTGTAAGAAGAAAATAACTGTATCTTATTTTTAGTACATCAGGCCCTCTGAATCAAGCGACTTTGATGAGAAAAGATACTTGGACACAGAAGGCCCTGGTGCTGGAAATAGAACTGTATCCTCGTGTCGAAGAAGCCAGAGTGTGTGCTTTGCTCAAGTGAACTGCTTTGCTCTGTGCCGAAAATGTGGGGAAGGGAGGCCAGTGGCCCAAACAGCCTGGCAAATCATTTTGTGAACACTTCTTTCTTTTTCATGAACATTACCCCACACTATTTGTAAATTAGTGGTAAGGATTGGCAATAGTTCTTTTTTAGTATAGGCCCTTTTATTTTGATAAGACTCCAATAGGACTGCATTATTATTATTTGATGGTCGTAGCTTGCTCCCATCTGTAGGTTTAGGTTTAGATAGGCATTTATCACACCCTTGTGAAAGTTCAATCAACACCCTTGAACTGGGGTCACTTGTGTCTGTCTTACTTTTGATACCATGCCTTCCTTACACAGTGCATAGCAAAACATTGTTAGCCTGTGTCGAAGGCCTTATGTCATAAGCCATCTTTATTGTTCAACTTTGATCCAGCTGCTACAACTATGGCCAATGGAACTGTTGAAAAAACTTTTTTGGTGAATCCCCACTTCATTGTATCAGAGACTTTGTTGCCTCACAAAGCTGAAGAGCGTCCCACGCACTTGAGGTAAGTGCTAAGTTTCTCTCGGCACCCCACTGCGGCGATTCCTTCCCAGGAACTTCCATGGTCAGGAGGGGTCCTTTGACTCCTTTTGACCCACCTCAGTGTGAGGGGGCATGAGTTACCAGTGATGCCATAACTTACAGGACAGAACAGTGATACCACCTGTGACTTTGGCTGAGACTCCCCAAGATCCTATCACCAGGACACTTCCAAAGGGTCCGCTGAGACCTATGTCAGGAGGCTCCATGCCAGCATGGAACAGCCCTTGTGGCCTATGTATTGCTGAACCAAAGATGATGGCATCCAAGGAGCACACCAGTATCCTAACGGAGAAGGAGGCCGCATCCAAGCAGCATTCCACAATAAACCCAAAAGAACCTTCAGGGCAAAGATCCTATAACACTGGACCAAGTGGGGATTCACTAACACTGGACCAGGATACTCCGCCTCTTTATCCCAAGACGAGCTGTCTACGAGCTGCATTTTAAGGAGCCCGATTCTCTGATACCATACTACTGATTGTTGCTCTGGGTGCATTTCTTCTGCAGCCTTGCTGGCACTCTTCAAATTGCCAAACATCATACCCTTCCTGTTCCTCAGCACCATGAACCTCTTTGCTTCTGCCGCAGCCTCCAAACCTTATTGCGTTCCTGCCTCTGCGACATGTACCTCAACGGCCCTATCTACAAAGTTACAGACCATGATGAGATCCATTGCAGATTGGTCTTAAGGTCCTAATTAAAGAGCATATGCCACAAGCCCCATCACCTGTAACACCACCAGCACCAGTCTTGTGTCAATATCAGTTCTGCCGTAGTTACAAGAAGTTTCTCCCCAGCCTCCTCCAACTCAGGCAATCTCAGCTCATTAAGGTTCTGCATAACTCCCTGACACTTGTCTACCTAAAACGAATAATGACACAGGACAAATTATACAGCAAGAGCCGGTTGGCCAAGAAATTACAGATCTGGCAATGACTTCTCAAGTGAGGCAGAGGAAGATATCCCATATTTAATGAGAGCCTTTGATAACAGGATGCTCAGATTGTCAGATTTCCTTGCTGTGCCCACCCAAGGAGCCCCTGCAGGTGTTCAAATTGCTCTCCAATGTACTTGCCCTATGGACTTCAAACAGATCTGGCCTTACAATGCAAAAAGAAGTCCTGATTGAGGTTTCAGAACTGTAGCAAAATCCCATTCCTAACAAGAAGCTGGATGCCTACTACAGGCTTCTGTCCTTAGAAAAGCTATGCCTCATCTCCGATCCAGAGCCCCAATCGGTGGTGGGAACATCAGACTCTTTGTATGCCAAGCCTTCAGGATCCAGTGATTGCTCCTCTTCAAAGTCCCTACTCAACATAGAAGGCAAGTTGCTTGAGGCCTAGGGCTGCAAGCTTTCATTCAAAGCCTTCCTGCACTTAAGACAGGCTAACATAGATGTGCTCCTGACACTCAGAGACTGTGGACAGAGCTGGGAGATTTCAAAGCCTTTCTGCTTCCCAACAAGCAGCAAGCCTTAAAATCAGGTCTGGTTGAAGCTAAAATCATAGCCCAGGGCCATCAAGAGGAGTCGGTGCACCACATTGCCACAGCAAGCAGTGATATGATCCTTGGGGCAGACATGAGCAGAGTTGCCTGGAAGCACTCAACAATGTTTTCACAGGAGGTATTTATAGGACCGTATTTTGGAACTCCTGTTTGATGGTCAAGACATTTTTCATTCCTACACAGAGTTTAACAAGCACAACACGTCCGTGCAAATCACTAAATCCCTAAAATATCTGCTCAAGTTGGGTCAAACGCCCTTTCATCAGCCGTTTTACTCCAGGGACTCCAGGCAGAGAGCCTTTAGTGAGTTTCGAGGTTACCAAGACAAAACATCTAGGAACCCCGAGTACTCCCCCAGCTCGCACAGGAGGAAACACACCAGAATTTCTTCTAAAGGAATTTAGAGTAACGTCTTCAACAGCCACTCCAGCTGGCAAAAAGCAATAACTGGGAGATGTTGGTCCACCCAACACCAGCTGGATGCAGACTCCCTTTTCATCTGGAATGCTGGTAAGCCATCTTTCAGGATCCCTCGATTCTACCACTAGTATCTAACAGTTATATTCTCAACAACCCCTCTCTTTCTCCTTCCAGCATCTTCAGTTGGGCTCAACTTCACTTTTTAGAGGAGGTAAATAACTTACTGTTGATGAAAATGACAGAGCCAGTTCCCCGGCACCAAAGAGGTCAAGGATTCTACACAAGACATTTCTCGGGCCCAAGAAGAACCAGACGCACCTTACCTCCTTTAAACCTTTTCTTCCCAATGAGATATTTAAAAGGATTACTCCAGCACAAATCCTAGGAGCTGTCCAAAAGGACGACTGGTCCTGTGCAGTTGTCCTAAAAAATGCTCACCTCCAATCTGGGAACCTCATTGGATATTTCACAGGTATTCCATTGGGAGACACTACTATCAATACCTGGCCCCGCCCTTTTGACTCAATGTTGCACCAAGAGTATTTAACAAGCACATGAATGTGGCGGCCCGCTCCCTTTGTCCCAGGGGTATCCATATATGTCCATACCTAGACTGCTGGCTAGTAAGGGCAACCTCCACTCGTGAAAGTCTTTTGTTGACCCAAATGGTTGTGGAAACATTGTTCAAACTCGGGTTTGCCAACCACTTAAAAGAAATGTACACTGGTGCCAACCCAGAGATGAACATTCCTGGAATTTGCATGGGACTCTAGTACCTCGAGGAGCTTCCAGTCTTCTCTATTCATCTTGGACATTGGGGTTGTGGAGGCACTTTTTCAGAGCAGACAAGCCACGTCGGCCTGGAGATTCCAGATGCTCCTGGGCCTTATGGCTGCATGTATATTGCGAGTCCCAGAAGTCCTTCAAAAAATGAGGAGACTAGAACTGCATCTGACATCTGGAACCAAGCATCATTGGAGCAGTCTGATCGCATTCTGTTTCTCCAGTCACCAGTGCAGGATCTGGCATGGAGGTCCACCTCTCAGAACCTGACTCGAGTGGTTCCCTTCCAGGAGTTCAGCCACAAGACATGCATTACCACTGACTCCTCTCTTGAAAGGTGATTGGACTGTGGTCAGTCCAGGAGGGGACCCAGCACAACCGTTTTTTGGAGTTACAAGCAATCTTAAACACTCTTGTGACATTTCTTCTACCAGTTCTTTGGGGAAATTTGTCTTGATAGAGACAGACTGCTCTACCTCCATGTTCAATATAAACAATCAGGGGGCATCAACTCTCCTCTCCTTTGTCACCTGGAGATTTTGATTTGGGATTGAGCTTTAGGCCATAGGATCACCTTCAAGTCAATTCCTCTCTTGAGAGTCCTGAACACTGAGGCTGATTTCCTCAACAGATCATTTGAGTTTCCTTTGTCCCTGTTTGTGGCTGAAACTATGGAACAGGGTCTTCAACATGTCCCACAGAACAGTCTGCATTATCCCTCAGTCTAAAGAATCCCCAGTTCTCAAAAGAATCCCAAATTCTTGTAGTGTTTCTTTAATGTTAGGGGACTGTCCTTCTACAGATAGGGTGGGGAATACCTTCTCTATATGTGAGCTGTCCTCACAAGGAATGAGCCATCTCAAACATCAACAGCTAGAAAATAGGCAGTAAAGGGCCTTTCTTGAATAAGGTGGTGTCCTAACAAATCTGTACCAAAATATTTACACTTTGGCATAATTTGGTATAATTTCTAGTATTGCTGTTAAAATTGTGTTTTGTGTAGGTTTGAAGCTGGTTCCAAAAGCTACAGAATAAGATATGTGTTAACCATGTAGCCTCCTTTTGATTGCCAGGTGTGATTGTAGGGGCCCGTTCCATGACCTGCTATGCCCCCACCCCTCCCAGTAGAAGACAGGGAGGCCTGACTCAAGGAAAGGCCCGCTTGTACGTCTTCGCTATCCCAAGGAAATTCCACTTGGTACCCCCAAGTAGTGTGACGAATCGCAGGATTCAGTAACTTTTCCCCAGAGGGGAGCCTCTTCTTGTGAGACTAGGGAGGTGAGCCTGCTGCGCAATATTCCCCCTAGGGGTGGCGGAAAGCGGGATCTCACAGAGAGAGACTCCCCTCCTGGGGATAGGGACTCCGGTTCTGAGAAGGAACTCCCTTTTCATACAATTAAAGAGAATAACTAGAAGGAATTGATAAAGCCAGAATCCACCTGTATGTGTTACTGTGGTACCTTTACTGAAGGCACATATCAATAGGTACTGAGACGAGTAAACACCAGAGAGGAAGAGAGATTGAGAACTTACCTAACACTGAGACGAGGAAACCCAGTAGCATTGGTCCAAACCTGCTCCAAGCATAGGAAGGAAAGACTACTGTGTGAGCTTGGAAAAGCCTCGAACTGGAAACATTAAAATAGGAGGAGCAAAGTCAATGTGGAGAGAGACCCAAGTGTTTCAAATGGGTCAGAAGGAGAAATAGGTGCAAGAGAATCACCTGTGTCACGAGAGCCTAAGTAAAGCCTCTGCACCAAGTGAGTATCCCAGGAGGGACTCAACCGTGGAAACAAGCGGGCGGATGCATGAAGAGGTATCCCAAAAGGTGCCAGAGAAAGAAGTGAACCCGCAAAGGGATACATATGGAAGGTACAATTACCAAGAGAAGGAGGGAGAGGGAACCCCCTCTCTGAACTGGTAGAACAATAGAGGAGGTACGACGAGACATACCGGGAGGATAGGTCAGGGGCAATGTGCTCGCCTTGGAAGCAAGACGACACAGAGCACCACAAGTTCGCTCCGGGTGTCATGATTACTAACCTCGGGCTCCCATATAAACCTTTTTCCCCTTTAGCTGTGGCAAGTGGAGAAAGGTGGGAAAGTCAGGTAGGGGCCAAGTGGGTAAAGGCCTGGCATTCAAAACACTCACACCAGTTACTCAGAACTAACACCGCCATCACATAGGAAGTTGCACACTTGTTTCCTGGTTTTACATCACTTCCTGCGACTCCTATATGGACAGTGTGGAACATCCTGGAAGCTACAGTGCTTTCTAGTGTTTGGGCATGGCTGCCTTTAAAAGCCACACCCGGAGATCAGCCCGTGCTTCGAGTGCTTCCTGTAAGCTTGAGAGCGCACGTTTACCGCTGCCTGGTCTTCAGTCTTCAGTTTCCCGATCCGGCTTCTTCCCGTGGCCGGAGTCAGCGCTCGCATCATCGGATCTAGTCCTGCAACAAGAAGAGAGAGAAAGCAGTTAGTTGACAGTGAGTTTCACGCACCTGCAAATCTCTGCGCAGCGCGCTTTAATGCAGAACTGTAAAACTTACCTCGCACACCGCTTGAAGCAGGAACCAGCTTTCCATCATTTCTCGCACACCTTTCACCCGACTCAGGTACCCTGCAAGGAAAGAGAAAAGCAATTAGAACTCTTCTGCCATCTCCGCTCACCGCTATTGCTGCAGTCCAGTGCTGTAAACTGGCACGCAAATCAGCAAGCGATACGGCAGATCAGAAACGTTATATTTGAATAACCCCAGTGAGGTAACTGGGCAGTCACGGACTTGGTGACTCTACAAACCTAGCACTTAGCTGAACTTAGTTGAAAACTTACCTGAACTGAAAATCCCATTGCAGTAACTGGATAACACTAACTCGTGGAACTAAAGCAGCGAACTGCTGGAGGCAGTTCTCAAGAACAGCAACATCCGAAGCATCAACCAGAAAAAAGCGCCCCTGCATGAGCAGGATTGAGTGTGCACCAAACTAAACACACAGGCCAGACTTCTGACTAACTGAGGGGTGGTGTAGAGCCAGAGAAGGATGAAAAAATAACGGACACCTGGTGCTATGTCTATGGTCTGCCAGGCAATATGCAGTAAGAAAAAATGGGGTTGGTCCAACTAGACCGAAGATGACAGAATACGGTTTACCCACTCTTGATAAAACATCGTATTTATTTTACAGTTGCAGAAAATAATTTCACAGAATTTAATACAGTAGGCTCAATATACAAAGAATATATCCTTCCGTATTCTATTCAATCATCACTCATACATACACATCTCATGCTCACATAAATTCTAACAATAGGGTAAAATAATGTTCCCAATTAAAATATAATCAAGTAAATGTCACTTTAACACTCTACTAATAAAAAATGTGACCCTCTGTGCATCTCCAGGGGTTGGAAAAATATCATCGACACATGTTTCGGTTGGGTGTCCAAACAGGGGTAGGATCTCCTTGCCCAGTTATTACAATCAACCTTCCGCAGGACAGAGTGCAAACGTTGAGTGCACATTGCCTCTACATAAACAAAAAAGGAAGGTGTATCAGGAGAGCCTCAGTTCTAGAAAAAATTATAAAATAGACTAGATTAGTCTTGTCAGAACAGTATTGTCATCTTTGTTTACTTTTAACTTATCAATGGTGTATCATACAGCTGTATTAGTCAGTTGTATCACGCCGACTCACCTCCTCTGGACTACCAGGGGCTGGTGGTTCGGCAATGTGGAGAAAATCCTAGCGTGTGTTCTGCCAGACGTGTGGAATCTACATCAGTTTAGTTCCTCACCTGCAGAGTGAAAAGAAGGACAGGTGCCAGAAACAAAGTTAATGGCCCTGTGCTGTTTTTGTTGTTCCATTTTTATTTGAGTATTTCATTCTTAATCAGGGGGAGTGGGTAGCACTATTTTGTGGTACTCAATCTGGTGAAAGAGGTCGTAGGTGCAGGACCAGTCAATCCAGCTCGCCATTTTCCTTATTCAGGGCGCCAGGTAAGTAGATAGTGGTGTACCCAGTTGTCCAAACAGTATAAGCCCCTGCATTGGAAGAGAAAAAGTGTGCCTGTCACTAACACTCATCAATATACACAGGTAGTGGCAGTAATTAAAAGGAATCGGTATTCTCTTACTTAGCGCGTCTGTGCGCGGGCCCTGTGATGGCAGCTCTTGCAGAGGTTCGGTCTCTGTGATGCTGTGGTTCGTGAGCTGTGAAAACAGGGTGTGACTGAATCACTAAGGGTTCTGGGGCGGCAACAAACCTTACGTGGTGCTAACATATTTGGAAATGCTTACGAGTCGATCTGCCCAGAGGATCTTACCTCGAATCAATGGGACTCGGCAAAACTGGATGATGCGGCTGAAGTCTGCATCAACGAAGCACGTCTCGGGCTGTAGAAAGTCGTCTGCGCGTGTCGTTGCCAGGGTGAAAGCAGTAACAACTGCTCACCCCATGTCGTATCCTGATTGGTTATGGGCCCGGGTCACGTGAGGGCACGGGATTATGGGGATTGTAGTTACAATCTTGTTGAAGCGGGTAACAAGCCTGTGTCACGTGGGGGCACGGGATTGTGGGAATGGTAGTGTGATTCCAGGGAGCGGTTGTTGTCCGCGTCTTAGATCTTCTATCAAACAAACCTATATATCTAGTAAAATTAGACGCCGCAATGAGGGAGTTGTTGTTTTTAGAAATTTCGAGCTTCAGATTCTAATGGAAGCGATGCCATTATTGGGGATTCCAAAGCACAAATTAAGTCTGTGTTTTGGATCTTTACCGGACTGGTTTTAGAAAAACCAATGCATGTGTAACAATGCACTGTGGGAGTCGTAGTTTATAGGAATTTCACAGGCTACAATTGGTAATGAAAAGAGTACCCTTTTCGGGAATGAAACCAGGAGTCTTTGGCTTAGGGAGCTAGAAGAGTAGCGAAGAGACCTCAGAGGGGTGAAAACAAATAGTGGGGTAGTATAGGTTTAGATGCTGGATGCTAAAGTCATTTGGTATTCATTTGGTATTCAATGCATTCCATTCCACAGAAATGTTGAATCCGTGGAGTACCGTATCTAAGGAATAAATCCATTGTTGTTCTAGGCGATGGAGAGCAGTTGCCATATCGCCGCCCCTGGTCTATGTTGTGATGGTTTGTAATACAAACCATTTCATGTCAGTGTCTTTGTGATTGTTCTTATTGAAGTGGTCGACCAGGGGTTCATCTGGTGTGTTGTTCCTTATACACGAACAATGGTCTCCAATTCTTACTTTGACCTCTCTTGTGGTTTCACCCACATATAATAAATGGCAAGGGCACGAGATGACATAAATGGGATTCTTCGTGGGGCAGTTAGTGTGGTTTTTAAGTGTCCATACCTTAGTCCCGTATTTAAATGTACATTTTGTTTCAGTGAGTGGACATACACTACAATTCCCGCATTTATGATGTCCAATGATAGGTGGAAGACCCCATTGGTTCAAGATGGTTAGTTCCTTTGGTTTTTCTCTGTATGTGTGTACCAATAGTTGCCGTAAATTGCTGTTGCGTTTGAAGGAGAACATGGATTGTTTTGACAAAGAGCCAGGATTTTTCACCAGGCCCTAGTTGCAATTGATGATCATTTTAATCTCATTGCTGACTGGATTAAATGTTGTGACACAAACCAGTCTCTCATTGGGTTTCTTTTCTATGCTTTGTAGGCTTACTTTCCTATTGGTGTTGGCGACTCTTTTTTTGGTTATTTTTTACCAGTTGTTTTGGGTAGCCTCGGTTGGTTAGTCGTTCTGTCAATTGAGTGGCACGAATGTCGTAGTCTTCTTTGTCCGTACAATTTAATTGGATCCGCAAGAATTGTCCGTACAGTAAATTATATTTCAGGCCCTCTGGATGGAAGTTCGAGTAGTGTAGGAGAGTATTTTTATCTGTGGTTTTGCGATGTAAGGAAGTGGCTAGATTACAGCCTTTCTTCTTGATCATTAGGTCAAGGAAACTAATCTGATCTCAACTTCATTCAATGGTAAATTTTATGTTAGTATCGCAGGTGTTGAGCCACTTATGGAAGGTCAGCAGGGACGTATTGTCCCCTCTCCAGATAATAAACACGTCAGCAATGTATCAACGCCACATTTTAAGCTGTCCGTGTGTCTGATTCTGTAAAACTTCAGATATGTATTTGGATTCAAAATTGGCCATGTATAAGTTGGCTACATGGGGAGCGAAAGTCGCCCCCATGCTCACGCCTTTTTGTTGTTTAAAGATTTGGTTTTTGAAAAGGAAGACGTTTTCTGTCATGCCAATCCTGGAGCATTCCAGTATAAAGCCTGTTGGTGGTTTATGGGGCTTGTGACGTTTGTCCAATACTGTTGCTAGAGCTTCCAGACACCCAATTTGGGGGATTGACGTGTACAGGGACTCAACGTCCATGGTCACTAGCATGTCTCTGTCTTCTACATTAAGACCCTGTAGGATCTTGATCATATCATTGGTGTCTTTGATGTAAGATGTCATAGCTAGAACGAACGGTTTGAGAAAGAACTCACTGTGGATGGATAGGGGTTCCAGTAATGAATCTATGGCAGACACGATAGGTCTGCCGGGTGGGTTTTCGAGGCTTTTATGCACCTTAGGGAGTATGTAGAATGCTGCCTTTTTAGGGTGTTTGTTGAGGAATCGTGCCTCATCTAGGCATATCCATTCTTCTTATAAAGCATGGTCTGTGAGACTTTTGATTTCGTCTTGTAGTCTCTCTGTGGGGTCGCGGTCTAGCTTCTTATATGATTTCACATCATTCAAGAGTCTAAGGCATTCCGTCTCGTATTTTGATGTGTCCATCACTACAATCCTACCCCCCTTGTCTGCCGGTTTGATGGTTAGAACCTCCATAGTACTTAGATTTTTAAGGCAGGCACTTTAGCCACTGCTTAAGTTGTCCATCTGATAGTTCTTCTTTCTCATATTCGTGAGTATTTGTTTAGTCACTATGTTCTCAAAAGTGATGATTTCGGGGGGGGGCACTCATGTGGCGGGGGTTGAAATTCGATTTTGTCTTGAGGCCTGTCATGTTGATCTCTTCTGGGTTGCCCGTGTTACCTCCTTTGCCGGCCTGGTGTTGACTTGGCAGGTATATTTCGAAAAAGTGTTTCAACCTGATATTTCTAAAGAACTGATGGAGTTCCATCTCAATGTTATAAGGGTCTGCTTTAGAGACAGGGACGTATGACAGTCCTTTGGATAGAAGATCTAGCTCTACGGAGCTTAAAACATATGTAGATAAGTTGAATATTGGTACAGTATCAGAGTTCATTGATTTGAGTACCATTGTGTGGTTCTGACCCCTTGTTGTTGGGATGCCCGTTGTCGTCTAATTTTACTAGACATATGGGTTTGTTTGATAGAGGTCTAAGACGTGGACCACAACCGCTCCCTGGAATCACACTACCATTCCCACAATCCTGTGCCCCCATGTGACACGGGCTTGTCACCCGCTTCAATGAGATTGTAACTACAATCCCCATAATCCCATGCCCTCACGTGACATGGTCCCACAACCAATCAGGATACGACACGGGTGAGCAGTTGTTACTGCTTTCACCCTGGCAACGACACGCGCAGAGGACTTTCTCCAGCCCGAGACGTGCTTTGTTGATGCAGACTTCAGCCGCACCATCCAGTTTTGCAGAGTCCCATTGATTCGAGGTAAGATCCTCTGGGCAGATCTACTTGTAAGCATTTCCAAATATGTTAGCACCACGTAAGATTTATTGCCGCCCCAGAACCCTTAGTGATTCCGTCACACCCTGTTTTCACAGATCACGAAACACAGCATCACAGAGACCGAACCTCTGCAAGAGCTGCCATCACTGGGCCCGCGCACAGACGCGCTAAGAGAATACTGATACCTTTTAATTACTGCCACTACCCGTGTATATTGATGAGTGTTAGTGACAGGCACACTTTGTCTCTTCCGACACAGGGGCTTATACTGTTTGGACAACTGGGTCCACCACTTTCTACTTACCTGGCGCCCTGAATAAGGAAAATGCTGAACTATATTGACTGGTCCCGCATCTAGGATCTCTTTCATTGGAGTGAGTACCACAAAATAGTGCTACCCACTCCCCCGGATTAAGAATGAAATACTCAAATAAAAATGGAACAAAAACAGCACAGGGCCACTAATTTAGTTTCTGACACTTGTCCTTCTTTTCACTCTGTAGGCGAGGAACTAAACTGATGTAGATTCCACAAGTCTGGCAGAACACACGCTCAGATTTTCTCCACATTTCCGAACCACCGGCCCCTGGTAGTCCAGAGGAGGTGAGTTGGCGTGATACAACTGACTAATACAGCTGTATGATACACCATTGATAAGTTAAAAGTAAACAAAGATGACAATACTGTTCTGACAAGACTAATCTAGTCTATTTTATTATTTTTTCTAGAACTGAGGCTCTCCTGATACACCCTCCTTTTTTGTTTATGTAGAGGCAACGTGCACTCAACGTTTGCACTCCATCCTGAGGAAGGTTGATTGTAATAACTGGGCAAGGAGATCCTACCCCTGTATGGAAACCCAACCGAAACATGTTTCGACGATATTTTTCCAACCCCTGGAGATGCACAGAGTGTCACATTGTTTATTAGTAGAGTGTTAAAGTGACATTTACTTGATTATATTTTGAATTGGGAACATTATTTTACCCTATTGTTAGAATTTATGTGAGCATGAGATGTGTATGTATGAGTGATGATTGAAAAGAATACGGAGGGATATATTCTTTGTATATTGAGCCTAGTGTATTAAATTCTGTGAAATTATTTTCCGCAACTGTAAAATAAATACAATGTTTTATCAAGAGTGGGTAAACAGTATTCTGTCATCTTCGGTCTAGTTGATTTGAGCCAGAGAAGGAACCTGAGGACTCTATTGCTCCTGCAGAGACTCAGGTAAGCGTGACAGAACACAAAGCCGTCCTTAAACTACTCTGCCTGAGCAATGGAGACTTCAGAGGTAGATCAGTTATTCTAGTTACTGAGGGATTTGAGAGCAGAGGTCCATGCGGCCCACGCTGAGACTAATGCGTTTCGGCGTGAGCTGATAGTTAACAAGGACAAAACTGATGAAATAGCCCGGCAGCTACTGCAAACACAAGCAGGTTTGGCCCCCTTACCTAGTGGAGCTACCTCAGTACCGACACCACAGTCTCCACCCGTTGCTCCTGTACAGGTGGTGATCCCGGGGAATATCCCATTAGCGTCACGAGAGAGGTTTTTAGGAGACCCTAAATGGTTTGGGACCTTTATGAATCAGTGTCGTTTGCACTTCTTGTGCAAACATGGTTTGTTCCCTGCAGAAAGTGGCCTTTGTATTATCGTACCTGGGGAGACATGCGACAGACTGATCAGTCCCCTTTGTGAATAGGGACGACCCGTTACTTCGTAATTTCGCAGGCTTCCAACACAAATTAGAAAAACTCTTCGCTCGTCGCACACAGGGACAGGCTTTAGATGGCGAGCTCTTATCTCTCAGACAAGGCAGTCAAGATCTCCTGGCTTATGTAGCTACGTTTAATCGTCTAGTGGCAGAGGCGAATTTGACCGAAGAAAAACAAACCACGTTGTTTTATAGAGGCCTACAAGGGGAGCTTAAGGACATGCTGACACAGGTAGTAAAATCCTCCAGATAACTGTGCAGATTTTATAGATTTAGCCATTCAGCTTGACCATCGACTGCAAAACCCAAAAACTGATCACACCCGTTCTGAAAATAGAGCATTTTACATGCGACCTAAGGAAACGCCTGCACGTCAATCCACTGAAACACATGCCGAGCCCATGCAATTGGGCGTAGTTCGCGGGTCCACTCACAAAGGTGGAGCCAAACAGAATGCGTCAAGAACAGCTATGTCTATACTGTGGGCAATCTGGTCACTTCCTTCGTAGTTGCCCTGCCACACCCCCGCAAAAGACAGTTGGAGCAATGGATGGGAGTAAAGAGACAGCCGAGTCGGAAAACTCCAACGCCCAGCAGATCTAGAGGTCGGCCTGTCGAGCGTGGAAAAACCTCATTTGACCTCACATTTTGCTATCTCAGTAGTCATCTGCGGTCCACAAGATCCTTCCAGGATGCATGCGGTTTGAGCCTTTATTGATAGTGGGGCCGTAGAAAACTACATGGACTTGGGAATTGCTGGTGGATGGGGTTACCAGTGTGCTCCAAGACCACTGCGGATAACGTAACCACAGTGGATGGCACGCAGCTACTCTCTGGTCCAGTTATTCAACGCATGGCAGAAGTTACGTTGATCTGCCAAGATGGTCATAGGGAGTAAATCACGTTTGATCTCATCACCGCTCCACAGTTCCAATTGATACTTGGCATGCCTTGGTTGGAAACGCATAACCCACTGATAAACTGGGGTACTAGAACCTTGACCTTCTCGAGCGAATGCAATCGCTGTTATGCCAAAGACCGAGTTTCAGTAAACCCGCTACTCGCATCCCTGAAGTTAGTACCAACGTCAAACGCAAAAGGAATTTTGCCCGCCGAATATCAAGAGTTTCATGATATATTTGCTAAAGAACAAGCTAACAAACATCCCCTGTATCGCTCATACGGCTGCCAAATTGATCTAGTACCTGGGGCGCAAGTACCATGTAGTCGTATCTACGCTTTAACGGAAGGGGAAAACGCTCATCTAAAAAAATACCTGGAACAATATCTTGCAAACGGTTTCATCCGTCCCTCAAAGTCGCCCGCCCCCTCTCCCCTCTTCTTTGTACCCAAGAAGGAGGGAGATCTCAGAACATGTATTGATTACAGAGCCTTAAACCAGATTACTGTGAAAAACAAATATCCACTACCATTAATCCCGGGACTGCTGGATCAGGTACGACAAGCACAAGTCTTCACGAAGTTAGACCTCCGGGGGCCTATTACCTAGTACGCGTCAAAGAGGGTGACGAATGGAAGACGGCGTTCCGCACCAGATACGGCCTGTACGAATATCAGGTAACGCTGTTCGGGCTTTGCAATGCTCTGGCGGCATTTCAACACTTCATGAATGATGTACTACGTGAATTACTTGACGTACATGGGATCGTTTTTCATTGGCGATATCCTTATTTACTCTGCAAATATCCAAGAACATGTATCACACATGCAGGCAGTACTCCACAAGCTATGTGAGAACCACCTATACGCAAAGCTAGAAAAATGTTTCTTCCATGTTACCGAAGTTGAGCTTTTATGGTACATATTGTCTTCGCAAGGCAAAAGAATGGACCATTGAAAAGTAGATGCTATTCTCACCTGGCCATCTCCCTCATCACTCAAGGGAGTACAAAGCTTTCTCGGTTTTGCAAACTTTTATCAGCGCTTTATACCTTGCTTTTCGCATCTGGTGCACCCGATTACATCTTTATTACGCAAAAACTGGAAATTTGAATGGACATCTGCAGCAGAAGCAGCATTCCGGGCCCTGAAGGACAGGTTCACCGCAGCTCCGGTGCTCCAACATCCACAACCAGATCTCCCTTATATCGTTGAAACAGATGCCTCAAGTGTGGCCATGGGAGTGGTCCTGTCCCAGAAAAATCCAAACACAGGTCATTTACACCCAGTGGCATTTTGGTCGAGGAAATTCTCTCCAGCTGAACTAAATTACGCAATAACAGAAAAGGAGCTGCTGGCAAACAAAAATGCCCTCCAAGAGTGGAGGCATTACTTGCTGGGACCCAAGCATACCATTACGATCATAACAGACCATCAAAATCTACAATACCTAAGGTCAGCAAAGGCTCAGTCATCCCGACAGCTCCGCTGGGCTCTGTTCCTGATGGAATATGACTTTGTAGTGACCTACCGACCCGGAGTTAAAAATCGTAAAGCCGATGCTCTTTCCCGCATAGGCAAGGATGAAGAAGCTTTTAAGCAACCCGGTCCAGTAGACATCATCCCGGGAAACAAAATCGTAGGCCTCTGCGGGAATAACCCTTCACCTTTGGACACACTCAAAGAAGAAATTAGATGAGATTTACCCACAGAAGAGTTAAGAACATGGGACATGAAAGGACTGCATTATTCCATTCAAGACGGCCTTCCATTCTATTGAAAACACCTATACCTTCCGACACATGCTTTACAAGAAAGAGTGCTCATCGGTTATCACAGTTCACCTGTAGAAGGCCATCCTGGCGTAGTTAAGACATTCAAAAAAATTGGAAGATTCTATTGGTGGCCAACCTGGCGAAAAGACACAGCAGAGTTCGTTAATGCATGTGGTACTTGCGCTCAAAATAAAGCATTGCGGCAGAAACCAGCTGGTTTACTTCAACCATTGGAAATACCACCTGCTCTGTGGTACACCATATCAATGGACTTCATCACAGACTTACCACACAGTTCAGGCTATAGTACCATTTTAGTGGTTGTTGACCTTTTCTCTAAAATGGCTCATTTCATCGCTTTAAAAGGACTTCCTTCCGCTCAAATACTAGCCCAGGTCTTTCTGGATCACATCATGAAACTACATGGGTTCCCATCCGTGATTATCTCTGACAGAGGCAGTCAGTTTGTATTGCAGTTCTGGAAAAATGTTGCTCTCTGGCTAGAGTGGAAGTTCGCCTGTCCACTAGTCACCATCCACAAACAGATGGACAAACAGAGCGCACAAACCAAATCATGGAACAATACCTTTGTTGTCTCCTACACCAAACAGACCACAACTGGGTGGAGATCTTATGGATGGCGGAATATGCATATAATTATGCAATGCACACTTCCACACAACAAACTACCTTCTACACATTATTTGGACGAAACCCTCGGGCATCTGTCTATGACCCACCAGAAACAATTGAAATGCCAGCGGTCAAAACCCTGCACAAACGTATTACACAAGTAGCTAAAGATGCAGCAGTACATCTAAAAGCAGCCAAAGACACACAGAAGAAGTATGCTGATTGCCATTGAAAACAGGCCCCGAGTTACCAAGCAAGGGATTCAGTATGGTTGGCGTCAAAATACATCTTTTTAAAGGGCCCTAGAAAGTTTCAACCCAAATACCTGGGTCCATTCACCATAGAGACCATGATCTCCCCAGTGGCCATGAAATTAACTTTACCGCCACACATGCACATTCACCCGGCATTCCATGTGTCATTACTAAAGTTCGTACACCCAGGGACTCGTTTACCAAAAGCCCCAGATCCAATAGCAATAGAAAGTTACGAACCAGAATTCGAGGTTAAAAGCATCCTAGATTCCAAAGTGGTAAGAAAGGTCCTATACTATCTAGTAGACTGGAAAGGATATGGACCCCAGGATAGATCACAGGAACCTAGTGTGAATATCCATGCTTCTCGGTTGGTACGTAAATTCCACCGAGATAATCCCACTAAACTAGGACCAGGGAATACATCATTGAGAGGGGCCTTGAGGGGGAGAACTGTCATGATTACTAACTTTGGGCTCCCATATAAACCCTTTTCCCCTTTAGCTCTGGCAAGTGGAGGCAGGTGAGGAAGTCAGGTAGGGGCCAAGTGGGTAAAGGCCTGGCATTCAACACATTCACATCAGTTACTCAGAATTAACACTCCCATCACATAGGAAGTTGCACACTTGTTTCCTGGTTTTACATCACTTCCTGCCACTCCAATATGGACATTGTGGAACATCCTGGCATCCTGGAAGCTCAGTGCATTTTAGTGTTTGGGCGTGGCTGCCTTTAAAAGCCACACCCGGAGATCAGCCCGTGCTTCCTGTGCTTCCCGTAAGCTTGAGAGCACACGATTACCGCCGTTTAGTCTTCAGTTTCCCGATCCGGCTTCTTACCGCGGCCGGAGTCAGCGCTCGCATCATCGGATCTAGTCCTGCAATGAGAAGAAGAGAGGGCAAGCAGTTAGTTGACAGTGAGTTTCACGCGCCTACAAATCTCTGCGCAGCGCGCTTTAAGGCAGAACTGTAAAACTTACCTCACGCACCGCTTGAAGCAGGAACCAGCTTTCCATCATTTCTTGTGCACCTTTCACCCGACTCGGGTGCGCTGCAAGGAAAGAGAAAAGCAATTAAAACGCTTCCGCCATCTCCGCTCACCTCTATTGCTGCAGTCCAGTGCTGTAAACTGGCACGCAAATCAGCAAGCGCTACGGCTGATCAGAAACATTATATTTGAATAACCCCAGTGAGGTAACTGGGCAGTCATGGACCTGGTGACTCTACAAACCTAGCACTTACCTGAACTTACCTGAATACTTACCTGAACTGAGAATCCCTGTGCAGTAACTAGATAACACAAACTCGTGGAACTAAAGCAGGGATCTGCTGGAGGCAGTTCTCAAGAACAGCAACATCCGAAACATCACCCAGAAAATGGCGCCCCTGCATGAGCAGGATGGAGTGCGCACCAAACTAAACACACAGGCCAGACTTCTCACTAACTGAGGGGTGGTGTAGAACCAGAGAAGGAACTGGAGGACTCTATTGCTCCTACAGAGACTCAGGTAAACGTGACACCGGGTCAGCACTTAGGAACCTCTGGGTATTAAGCGTTTTATAAATAACCTATCATGTCATGTCATACCGAAAGAGAAGCACAGAAGTACCAAAGCCATCCTGCAAAGACTGAATGAAGCAGCTCGGAAGGGGAGATAAGCCAATCTGGTGACACATACCCAAAGCAAAGAAGGTAACGGGTGGAGCGGGAGACCCAGGGAGAGGGGAAGCTGGAGCAAGTGGCGATTCTCTAATTGGTGGTTCAGTAAGACGAGCGAGCCCTACTACAGGACTAATTACTCCCATCCCAGTAGTACCGAAAGCATTAAGAAGAGTGAATCTTGGTACAGGACTAATCATACTCATCCTAGAAGTACCGAAAGCATCAAGAAGAACGAGCCTTACTACCGGACTCATGCTTGTCCTAGTAGCATTGAAAGCATTAAGAAGTGCAAGCCTTACTACGGACTAATCCTACTTGGCCCAGTAACACCAAAAGCCAAAAGAAGAGTAAAGTTTACTGGGGAGCTCTTCCTACTCGTCGCAATAGTATCGACAATCATAAAAAGAGTGAAGATAAATCCTGGGTACAAGATACATATCTCAAGGAGCAACAGAAGAAACTGGAGACTCAAGAACTAGTCTTGTTTTAGACAAACCAAGACTATCAAAGGAAGAAAGAGGCGTCCTGATATTACTGGATTTGTTGGCCGCCTTCAACACCATAGATCCTATCATCCTGCTTCGCAGGTTGTCGTTGGCTCACATCCTCAGAGTGCTGCTAGATTGGTTTGGGGCTTTTTTGGCTGACCGTTCACAAACTCTTTCGCTGCAGCCCTTTATGTTGTCTCCCTGTGCACTCTCGTGTGGCATCCCTAAGGGGCATGTGCTCTCTCCCATTGTTTTCAATATACATGTTCAGCCCCTTGCTCATCTTATCCAGTTTTATGGTCTGCGTTGTCATATGTATGCTGATGACACTCGGATCATAGTCCCGCTTAATTTGGAAAATCCCTCCATGGTGGCACATTTCGGTTGGAGACTGGATGGGCCATAATTGGCTTACATTGAACAGCGAAAAAATGGAGGTGCTAATTGTTGGACTGTCATCGGCCGTCTCCTTCTGGACGCCTGACTACTGGCCCCCGTACCTAAGCCCTTTTCAACAACCTGTGCCAATGGTAACTAATGTATGTGTTAAGATACTGGCTTCCCTCTTTATGGAGGCATAGGTTAGTGCAGTTTGCCAGCTAGGCCATTTTAAACTTTGAGTCCTGTGTAAAATACTTCTGTTCCTTCCTGCTTCGTTACGGGCCCCTGTGGTGGCCTCCTGGATTCTGAGTGCATTGGACTACTGCAATGCCCTCCATTTGTCTCAACCTGCCTACCTTTTAGACCGACTGCAGGAACTGTAAAATAATGAAGCACAGGCAGTTATTGGCCTCTCCTCCCGCTACCATGTCTTGTCAGGAATGCATAGCCTCCACTGGCTCCCGGTGGCTCAGTGAGTTGGGTTTAAGGTTCTGTGCCTAGTCCATTGTACCCTGTAGCAAAAATGTCACTAGGTGCCGGCACGTCCACCCCATTCCTCTTTGGATTTCCAGAAATCAGTGCCAAGAATTCACCAAGCCAGGTTAGGCAGCAGAGCTTTTTCTGTCGCAGCTGCTCAATCGCGCAATAGGCTTCCTCTGATACTTCGAAGTGCGTCAAACCATCTGCCTTTTCGTCATCATCTAAAAACTACTTTATTCCAGTAACTGTGAACGCTCCACTCTTAACTGTGTCTCACTGGGTCTCCATAGCGCCATGATGCCATTGGGTGCATGTTGCGCTTTACAAGATCGATTAACATAACATAACAAAGAGTAGTAACTGACAAGAACAAAGTACTGAGGAAGATAGGGGTCAGTACCCCTGAAGAAAAGACTTTAAGGAGACCAAAAGGAACACTAAACCGGGCATAGAAAAGTCCTATAGCAGAACTAAACTAACTGGTAAAGAAAATAGCAACCTCCATTTAAGGATTCCCTACTGAATCTGAACATTCATTGGAAAGATAACTTTCCACCCAGGAGGAGAAGGGAGTCATTCTCCTGGTCTTTAGTTGTTAAGTATTTGTGGTAGGGTCAGGACTGGGTAGATTTTTGACTGAGGATGGACATTCATTTGTACATTTACACTGAAGACGAGCATCCTAGTTTAGTTGTGCTAGGTAGGGCCACCCCTAGGGAAGGGTAAGTTAGGCCTTGTTTCCTTTATTTTGAAAAAAAATCAAGTTTAACATAGTGATCCCTGGTCCGCCTCATGCTTCTGACCCACCACAGAATACCAAGCGATTTGAAGCCTTGCATGTGGGGAAGGAACACTGCCTCTTTAAGGCACAGTCAGAGCACCCGGCCGATACACTGTAGCGAGAGAGCAAAGTGAACCGATGCTCTGGCTGCAACCCTAAACACAACAAGGATCTCCTCAAACCATAACTCCGGTAGGAAGGGTGTTACACAGGGCAGGCAGGGAAAGAATTATATGGAAGGGATTCCTCCCTCAAGTGGTACATGGGGAAATTATTCAAGAGATCCTTCCTGAGATTGTAACTATATTAGGTCTTGCAACATATGAGCATACAGTAAATACCCAATATATTTGGTTAGCTAAGAAACCATCTGCCAAATGTTCCAAACCACTGTATATGCCTGCCTTACTCAGTAGCTGACTATTTAAATGTTAAGCGTGGCTAGTTTGATAAGGATTGTTCATTACTAAAAAAAAGAACTGTTGCTAACACTGAAAAATCCCTGCCCAGACAAACAGTCTAACATGAAAAGGTATGAAGGTACTAAAAGAGAACAGTTGTCCAATTAATACACTCATATCAAAAGCACGAACGGGATAATCTTGGAAATGCGGCTTTAACAAATGATCACACATGATTCTGGAGTGCCTATGCTTCCAGAGAAGGTGACTTACGGGCTCAAAAAGTGTAAAGAGTAATAGCACGAATAGTACACTTTAGTGAAAGGAATCCAGTGTTTGTACAGTGATTATTTGCTACACTGTGAAAATATTGTTTACATGTTTGTCTGCACTTGTGGTTTTATACAATATTTTTTTTTAACTTGTTTATTTATTAACAGCGCACAGGAGCAAGCATGGTAAACTTACATTTGTTACAGACAACATGTGACATTTGAAATGCCCCCCCCCCAACCCTTACGCCTGCAGAAGGCATTGTTCCCGGGCCTCATTCCGTTCCGCCAGGCGGCGAGCTGTCCCCCATAGAATGGAGAGCGTTCGCGATCAGGCGCGGCTTAAAAGTGAGCGCCGGATATTTCTTGTCATAGTCTAGGACCGGGGCCCAGACGTCCAAGAAACAATAGAGTCTGCCCGCCTTAGCTGCTGTGACCTTTTCAGCTATTAGGATGTCCCAGAGTTTGATCCACCATAGGGGCATGAAGGGGCCTTCCACAGTTTTCCAGGTGTGGGCTACCGTAATTTTGGTAGCCAGCAAGAGCTGAGTGATCAGCGTGGCCCTCCTCCCCGTTCTCGGGTAAGCGTCCGGGTGCGGGATCCCAAGAAGGACCTGTTCGGGAGTTAGCGGAATGGTCACTTGGTTGATGTCTTTTATAATGGCGAGGCATTGGGTCCAAAACTCCTTTACCTTAGGGCAGGACCACCACATGTGGAAGTAGGATCCCAAGTGGCCGCATAGACGCCAGCAGTGAGGGTCCAGGGCTTGTTGGAAGTGGTGAAGACGTAAAGAGGGGTAGTACCATCGCAAAAGCAGTTTGTGGGCGCATTCCCGGTTGGTGATGCAGCGGGATGCCGTGCGCCTCCTGGTCCAGATATCCACCTAGGATTGGTCCTCTATAGCATGACCCAGGTCCGTCTCCCACAGGGACATATAGGAGGGTTTAGAGAGAAGGGGGTCGTCCAGCAGTAGCTTGTAGAGGGCGGAAATCTTCCCTCGGGCAGGCAGGTCAGCCGCTGTGAGTTCCAAGGGAGTGAGAGGCTGAGCTGCTGCCATCCGGGTCTGGGGGTTGGTTCACCAGTAGGCATAGGAGAATCTGTCCGTCTCAGCTAGCTGAAAGGAGGATTTACATTGCTCGAAGTTAAGGGGTTTATATAATATTTTAATGTTTTGAGACAATCTCATGATTATGTGTGTTATGAATGATAAAATGTGTATTTTTATAAATAAATAATGAATGTTTGAAAGTAAGTCATAGGCTGTGCAGGTCTGCCTGTCTCGCTCGAGTGTAGACACTGAGCATGTACCTTCCCTTTGTAGATTTAATGTTGGCACCCGCGAGGTAGAAAGGCTGTGGTCCCTATACATGGATTTAGCCGTTCTGAGGTGTGTGTGACTTACAGCCCTTAGCATGGGTTTCTGCTTCGGAGTGGGTGGAGCGTTTTGGACCCTTATACATGAATCTCTGGTTTTACAATAGAGGAAACTGTAATTGCTAGACTCGCCCAACGAACTGTTAAAGCCCCTGGCCCTGACTTTATTCCATCAGATTTTTGCAAAGCATGATGTAAAGCTATGGGGTGGCATTCTAACCCAATTCCTTAACAGCATCAAGGCTAACCATGTCGTTCCACTTTCATGGAAGCCGCCAAAATTATTCCAATCTTCAGAAAAGGCAAGCTTGATATCGGCCATTTCACTAATTGATAGCTTTGCCAAGTTATTCGGTAGAGTGATCTTTAATAGATTGATGCTGCGGGTGAAGGCACATAATATAATTAGCCCATGTAAACTTGGTTTTCAGGAAAATACCAGAACTGTAGGACAATGGGCCTCATTACGAGTCCAACGGTAGCCACGCCGGAAAAACCAGCAGGCTGCCGCCGGACTCGTACTGACTTACCACCTCTGTGATTGCTGGAATCACTGCGGCATTACAACCCCGATGACCTGGTAATTCCGGAGGCGGTAATTCCGGAGGCGGAATAGGACTCCATTGGGATGGGGACCATGGAAACACAGGCACCGTAAATAACGGTGCTGGTGTTTCCATTTCCGTCTGCAGGCGGGTGGCGTTACCCCCGCCAGGTCAGATCTTGCAGGAGTGACACCACCCGCCTGCAGAACTCTTAATCTGCCGGTCCGGAAACAACGGTGGCAGCGGGTTTATCGCCACCATTGTTTCCAGACCCACAGGGTCGTAATGAGGCCCAATGTCTTACACTACATCTTCAGATCTCAAATAGTAGAGAACTGAAAAAAGAAAAACTTTATTTGACCTTCTTAGATTTATCTACTGCCTTCAAACTTGTTAGCTGAAGAAAGCTATTGGTGTCACATTTTGGCCGATATCCGGATTCCATCAGATCTCAAAGACTGTGTTTTTAAACAATACAAGACATGGGAGAAGTTTGGTCACAACAGTTAAAGGGCCTAATCCTTTGGTATTAGTAGAGGAGTAAGCCAGGGCTGTGTCCATGCACTCTTACTTTTCATTTTGTATGTAAATTAAATGGATTAAGCTTCCAAAACAGTAACATCTGATGTCCCTAAAATTGGGTACCATCCAACTCCCTTTTCTCCTCCTCACCGGCAATGCTGTGATATTAGCGAAAACGGAGAAATCTTTGCACAGATTACTTGCAGCATTTAAGGCCTTTTGTAATAAATTAGTCCTACAAATGAATGCCTCCTAAAATTAGAATCATAAGAAGCCCAGCTAAAACAAAGCTAACCTACCACTTAAACAACACAAAAATGAAAGGAGTGGAAAGGTTTACTATCTGGGGTCCACTTTGCAGATAACATTAAAAGGGCAGCCCATAAAAATGGGCATTAACATGCATGCAACATACATTGCTTCTACCGTAATCAGTACTATTCGTCAGTCAGATCAGCCTTGACTGTATTCAAAGCCATATCACAGGCACAATATAGATGTTAAGTATGGGGACTTTCTCGGACAGGCAACCTATCCCGGATCAAGAATTTGTTTTGCAAGAAGCTGCTTGGGGTGCCCAAATGAACAAATAATCTGATCACTTACTCAGAGCTAAACACTCCCTTTCTTACGATCATCTACTACCAAGAGTGGTCAAAGTCTTGCTTAGGTTATGGTCAGTCAAAGGGAAATTTCTACTGTATGCCTTGAATAAAGAACTTTGGGCACCCCTACTCTGCACAGTGTATCTGTTAGTTCAAAATTCTGAAGACAAGGCTGGTCGAAATAGAGAAGACAGGTTTGAATAACCTGAAGGAATTGGAAGGCACTCAGTTTCCATCTTAAAAGTTAGCATAATCTCCAGGAGAGTGCATGTTGGATGGGTGAAGGATTTAAGAAATATTCAATTGTTCAGTATCTTAGTATGACTAAATAGGACATCAATCATTTTGTACTGAATCTTATCCTGCTAACCCAGGATAGAGTGCTGTTCACAAGACTACTTCTCAACCCGATACCCTTCCATAATGTTACAGTGAAGTAGTCATCTGAACCATTGGTAAATAAAGGGCAATGCCCATATGAACAGGGTGCATTTTCTTTTCTTCTGTCCTTGGTCTAGCAAGAAACTGGCTGGTACCTCTTTTCTGCATGTTAGATACTACAGGTTATCAGGAGGCTCAAACACGATTGCTCACCCTTGATACTCCTCTGGGTCTGCACAAACATATTACCTATGTTAAATTACCCCTACAAACTAGACACAGGGCCTCATTACAACCCTGGCGTTAAGGGGTTAACGGCGCCGTAAAAGGCTGCGGCGCCGGTAAACCCTTCACGCCTGATTCACACTTTAACGCCTGCTTTTTGCAGGCGTTAAAGTCCAACCCGCTAAGGGACCTTGGTGCTAATTACGGCACCGTAATTTACAGTGCCGTAATTAGCGCCTTCCCCATTCCCATTGAGCCCTATGGGCCAAAAATGGGAATGGGGAAGGGGCCATGGTGAATGGGGATTTACCGCCCCGCCAACCTTGGAATGGGGCGGTAAATCCGCCATCCACCATGGCGGAATCCGGCATGGACCATGGTGCTAATAGCACCATGGTCCAACGCCAGGGTTGTAATGAGGCCCACAGTCTTGTCCAATACTTCTAATATGTTAACCTAAAACCAGGATATGGGCACAAAGACATAACTGATATAGTGTTAAGGCTATGACCTCCACCTTACCAGGTTAACTTGTCTGTTTTTGTATTAATGTCATTGAATAGATTTATAAATATATATTAAACCTTACAAGCAGTGAAGTTTATATGAATGAGTATTTTATGATGGCCACTTCTCTAACCTGTATTATATTGGTGTGTATAGGCTAGGATTTTATGGGTCTCGAACCTGATCTTAACCAATTTTATTGGATTGTTCTTATTTATATGTTGATTTATGGTGTTGCATGTTTTCTGGGCCTTTGCCAGAAATAAACATTATGATGATGATACAAAGTTGCAATAGACACCCTATTCCCCGGTTTGAAGTTGTAGACGTGTTCCTTGTGCAGACACAGAAACAATCAAGCTTGATGCATATGTGGTTTGGAATGTCACAGATGTTGCACACCCGTCTATGCCCACAAGGGAATACTTATCAGCTACAATATCAGACACAGCAGACTTACCACAGGGTTTTACAATTCTTCAGAGACACAAATAAGGCAGGAACCTAGTTTTATCAGTCAGGTCACAGAAATGTTAAACAGCAGAAGAGTGGGGTCCAAATGCAGACCCATACCAATGTTAGGCTGAAAATAAAAGCCAGCTCCAACATAACCTTAGAGCCTGACGTTCTCAGCCCATATGACTCCAAGCACATGGCCCAATCCCCAGCAAGGACAGCCCTCACCTCAAAGGTGGAAAACGTGACTCCAAATCCCCAAAACAGTGGAGCCAGACTATTGTTGTGTGTAGTTGGAGGTAGGCGTTTGGAGGCAGTTGGCTTTGGCAAGTTCAATGTGCTTTAAGGCAGAGTCGGGTGGAGAAAGTTGTTGGAGGCATGGGAAGAGTGTATACTATCTGAAAGTTGCTGGAGAGGGGGAGAGAGAGAGAGAGAGAGAGAGAGACACTATCTGGGAAAGTTGTTGTTAGAGGCAGGCTTTTCAGTTGAAAGCAGTTGAGAAGTAACAGTGGCCCCCTGCTAGAAAGAGAGAACCAAAAAAGAGCCAAAAAGGCAGCTGTCATCTAGAAGTGGACAATACCAGCAGGTTGTCTGAGGTGGAAGGTAAGTTGGTGGATCCCATAGTCAGGCTGTACAGAGGTGTTCCAGCAGACCAGGTCAGTCCAGGAAGTTCTTAGAGGTAGGAGAGGGAACAAGTCGTTCTGTCTACACCAAGGGTCACGGAAGTTACTGCAGGGACAAAGTGCAGGTGATCCCCAAACCTTCAGCCCGAGGAGGATGAACCACCATCCTACACTGGCTTTAGACAATTGAGGGCAATATGCAGCACTGCTACTCTTTGGCAGCCAAGAGGATAACGAATATCAACACCAACTAGGACATTCCAGTAACTCTGGATTACACTATCAAAGCGAAGACCAACAGGCTCAAAAGGACATTCTGGAAAAGGCCAGCAAGACCTTTACGACTATGAGAGAACAATTTATCCTTTGGTTTTCTTGCCTTAGTTCATAAGGAACGTTTTCTTTTGTTAGAGAGAATAAACCTGGTTTTCTGTTACATACTTTACTAGTCCAAGTCATTTGTGCAGCCCCCTTGCTATCCTAGCATTGGCCATTTTCAAATAATACTAAAATAGCTTAAAATGGTGACTGTTTGGGATCTATGTGATCACTGCTACACCTATAATGTCGACGTCCATTACGTTGTAGTGTAGGGATCACATAGATCACTGTGCCCCGCACCCCCCTACCCACCTTACCCAACGCCACTACCCAGTTACAAGTGTGCCGCCGTCCCTCCTTTATCCCTGTAGTGTCAGTTCTCTCCCACTAATGTGTGTCAGAACTGGCGCTGCAGGGTCCCTTTTTCTTTGTTTACTTTTTTTTTGTATTGTCCCCCGCTATCATCTAATGGAAACGGGTGGCAGCCCCTCAACCCCTGTCACCCATTACAGCAACCGAGGGAAGCGGGGGAAAACCCTGCAACCCCAGCTTCACTTCGTCCCTGTAATGGGAGTCGGCATTTCTGAAAATGCCAAATGCAAAGTAAATGCGCAATCAGCATTTTCTAGTCAGTATTTTCGGCCGATACCACTGTTTCTAGGGCGGTAGTATAAACTTGAGCCATATCTCATTGCACATGGTTTTATTGGCGCATACAAAAATGGCATTTCAGACCCCCATGTCAAACATGCGCCATTTATGCAATCAACCTCTGCCCTTGACATGTAAAATGAATAAGGTTTGCGTTCTTTAGTGTCTAGCTCCCTATATGAATACAGTTTGTCTGACCCATTTGGTGGAAGTTGATATTATTCTCGGTCTCCTCGTTAATCATGCACATTTCTAACTTCTACACATTAAACTTTCAAGGTGTTGCATCAGTATACTCAGCAGAAAGCAAGTACTTACTATTTAGACCACGAAAACGGCAGTAAATATCTGAGTAAGAGGATACAAGACACGTAACATGTTTCACCGCAGTAATTCATGCATAACTAGTTGGGGCATAAGTAATAACAGGGGAAATCTAATGGGAAATATGAATGGTACATTGCCAAAACTATGTAGTTAACCTCCTTGGCTGAGTGGCAAAGGTTATTTTAGTTAGTGTGGAAGTTGGGGCTTAGCTAAAGGCTTCTGTCAGAAAAAAACAGCACATCAGATATCAGCCAGAATTCCTAATGTTGACACAACTCACTGTACCTTTAATGTGTGCACTTTATTGTGTGCCCAGACTGGACATGTGCTCAATCGTATTTTAATTCTACAGTCTGATGTTAGAACGTCTACCCCGGACTGTATATTCAGACTCCGCTGCTATGCCTAGCATTGTGGTCAGTTGAGTATACTGTGTGTGGCCACCTACATGTTTTTGTGAGAAGGGTGACTCAAGCATTGCAACTAATTCCTGCATCAAGTGTGTCAAATTGCAAATAAACGTCTCGTGGAATTTCGTGCAGCAGCAGCACTACTTTGAAGCTCATCTAAAAAGAATACAGTAAAGGTTTTGTTGTCCAGTAACCCAGTGGGATCAATGATGCCAGATAACAAAGATTCTGGATAACAGACTGTTTGTATTCAGGTTGGCTGGGTGCCAGGAAGCATAGCTAAATGTCTGGATATCTAACCACATTGAAATTCTGACCTATTTAATGGCATTATACCACGAGGAATACTCCTTTATCCAGAATCTAAGCTGTATTATCCAGCATTTTATCATCTGGAACGGTACCATTCATGGCCATGGCAGGCTCTGGTGACTAGAGGTTCCAGCTAAGCAACTGCTGTAAATCATAGCTTTTACCTTGACTCTATTTTTAAGGCATTTTTGATTGTCCATCAAATGTTTGCAAGGATTAATTGGAAGCTATTGTGGGTTTGATAAAGAATGACGCCTTTTAAAAATCTTAGCGTCTTTCTTCTGCTGCCGAGTCACTCATTGTATGCTTAATGCCGACAGAATTTCAGCGTTTAAAAAAGAAAATATCAGGCAGGAATGCCCACTGAAATGTCATAGCAGAATATCTAAACTCAAAGATCATATTATAAGTTCCCATGTGTTTCTCATCGCAACAGTCCAGTGGAAAAAATAAGTTGCACATGCATTTGTCCAAAGTTTGCTGTTGAGTCTGTTGTCAATACTATGCTTTATTGTTGTTTGTACTTTTAGAATGATAAGACTGCTAATTACTGGCTCATTGCTATTTTCTAGATCCGCTCCCATTCAAATTTCGAAGATCTCTGCGAACGTACAGAAGCCAACAAATGCTGCCCAAGCTGGTCTCTGGGAAACTACATTGCTGTTCTGTACAACAGGTCTTCATGCTTCGAGATCACACAGGCTGATATCTCTCATACGCTGACAGTACTTCGCTCGTGTGCTCCAGACTACCACAACGGCACACTTGTCCCCTCATGTGTAGGCCCTAGGGTTGAGACGGAGAAGCATTTGCAGTGTGCCAAGGTTCCAGAAAAGTGCACCCGTTTCAGTGCCATTTACCATCTCCTTCACTTCCTGGTTGATAAAGACTTTCTCAGTCCCCAGACCACAAGTTACCAGGTACCATCACTGAAGTATAGCGTCTTGTTTTTGCCAGCAAAAAAAGGACCACCTCTGATGGGGATCTACCTGGACAACCTTGAATCCTGGGACCTCTATGATAACTACACGTCAATAACTGGCATGGATTTAGGACTCAAACAGACCTTATTTCAGCACTACATGCTTTTGGATACTGTGTATCCTGTTTTGGCAATATTAGCTATTTTTCTAAGTATGTCTATTTATCTGCGCTCAGTTTTCATCACATTTATGGTAATGTTGGCTATCGTCAGTTCTTTGATCATTTCTTTCTTTTTGTACAAGGTAGCCTTCAGATTGACCTATTTCCCTTTTGTAAACTTGATAGCAATTGTACTTCTAAGTAGCATTTGTGCCAATCACACCTTTGTTTTCTATGATCTGTGGAACGTAGTCAAGGTCCAGAACCCAACGGTTGGGTTGCAACAATGGGTATGTCAAACCATGCACCAATTTGGCTATCTCATGCTTGTCTCATGCTTTACCACTGGATCTGCATTTTATTCTAGCTACATGAGCAAAATTACTGCTGTTCGGTGCTTTGCCATCTATATGGGGACCTGTATGGTCGTCAGCTTGGCCTTTATGGTGACCTGGCTTCCTGCCTCCATGGTGATCTATGAACGCTACATAGTAAGAAACTGCATTTACAAGGCTGAAGAGTTTTGGAATAGCAACGGGCAAAAGAAATATATTTTGACCCTCAATCAGAAACTAAGAGCACTCCAAACAACAATATCTGAAACCTCAAAACTTTTGTTTGAAAAGCTTCTGCCATGTGGTGTCATCAAATTCCGGTACATCTGGATCTGCTGGTTTGCTGCTTTAGCAATAGGCGGTGCTTACATTTCTTGCCTTAGCCCAAAACTAAAACTTCCCACTTCTGAAATGGCATCAGTCCAAGTATTCCGATTAAGTCACCCATTTGAGCGGTATGATGCAGAATACTGCCACCAGTTCATGTTTGAAAGACAAGAGCATGGAGAAGGACAGCGCATGCCAATAATGCTCGTTTGGGGTGTCATGCCCATAGACAACGGCGACCATTTTAATCCAAAAAGTAATGGCACGCTTGTGCCGGATGCCACGTTTTCGATCCAGAGCTCGGAAGCTCAAAGATGGTTGCTTGAATTCTGTCACAAAGTGAAAAACCATTCTTTCTATTATTTCAATCCAGAGCGGAAACCAACAGTGTGCTTCATGGAGGAGTTCCAAAAGTGGATGGGCAGTCGCCAGTGCTCCAAGGGAGATCACAACCTTAATCTGTGCTGCAATCATTTTCCTTTCCCATACAGGAGTGACGTCTTGCTGCACTGCATAAAAATGATGGTCATGGAACAAGGAGGTGATTGGAGCAATGCCCACGACCTTGGTCTAAGATTCAATATAGATGGAAAGCTGGTTGCTCTAGTGCTTCAGTTTCAGACCAAATATCACTACAGTTTCAATTACAACCAAACCAGGCAGTTTTACAACAATATAAGCCACTGGTTATCAAATGAAATCAAGGCAGCTCCTTCTGGGCTTCAGAATGGGTGGTTTACAAGTAACCTGGATTTATATAATCTCCAGCTAAGCCTGAGCACTGAAATGATGGTGGTGACGGGATTGTCTGTTGCTATTGCGTTTGTAGTCCTACTGCTTACCACATGGAATGTGTTGCTCAGTGTATTTTCTATTGTAGCCATTGGGGGTACAGTACTGGTCACAATTGGGCTTCTGGTTCTTTTAGAATGGCAGCTTAACGCAGTTGAATCACTTTTTGTTTCGGCAGCAGTTGGTCTCTCTGTAGATTTTACTGTGAACTACAGTGTCTCGTACCACCTGTGCCCACATTCTGATCGCTTGAGTCGTGTGGCTTTCTCCATCAAACAGATGAGCTGTGCTACCGCTATGGGAGCTTCTGCTTTGTTTTCTGCTGGGATAATAATGCTGCCAGCTACTGTGCTGGCATATAGAAAACTGGGCATATTTATTATGATGATTAAGTGCATCAGCTGTGGTTTTGCCAGCTTTTTCTTTCAGTCTCTATGCTGTTTCTTTGGTCCAGAGAAAAATTTTGGTCAGATTCTTTGGCCATGTTCCAATGTTGTGCAGGATTACCCCGATGATCCTAGGCCAAATGGAACGTTTGCCTGTGGAGGGAATGAGAAGCAGATTAGGTTACGGAAAGACCAAGAGTCGAACACTGAGACAGAGCAATATGAACTTCAACCACTATCTCGCAAACGTAGTGACAGTTTTGGTAATAGCACTTGTACAAGCAAGTTGTCCAACAGACCATCAGTCCTCTCCGAAGACATGCCGTTCCAGGAAAACAAGTGCTCGAGGTTAGCAACGCATCACACTCTTCAAGTGGAAGCACCAAAAATGGGGGAGAACCACAGAGGAGACTTTGGGCAGTGTTCTGCAATGCAAACGTCATCTCCTTATAAACAAACTGGCTTTGGAACAGAAACAGAAGTTCTAGGGAATAAACTCTGTAGGGGGTGTAGATGCCAAAAGTACAATCCTAGAGTTTGGAATGGGTCTGTGTTTGAACAGCGACATTCTGCCAGTATTGAGGGAGAAGTGCTTCCAGATACCTCTGCTGATGCAGGGGGCAGCGTTCAACATCTGACCAGTCCCAGGTCAGGAAAAAACCAACCCCCAGGGGCTTCAGCATATGAATATTCTAGGTGCCTATGTTCTTCTGGAAGCTCTTTTGATGTCCTGAATGATTCAAATGAAACATGTTTGAGTGATTTTGAGCAAAGCACCAAGCTGATTGAATCAATTAGCTCTTCTGATGTGGATGTTGCTGGATCCTCGTACATAACTGAGAAAGGCCACCTAAACGGTAAAAGAGATACCTTGAAATTGGCCTTAAGGGAGACTGTCTTTGACATATCACCACCATCCTCCCAGCAAAATGTCACCACCTGGAAAAACCATGTAACCCATGGTAATGAAGCCCCGATAATTCTACCGAATAGTAAACCAGACATGCCAGATGTCTGGATTAGACGATCTAGTGATCAAAATTCTGGGTATAGCAGCTGAGTTGTTTTTTTTTTAAGTGAAGATCTTCCTGCTAAAAAGGTTTAAGTACATCTCTTTATGATCTGTACATACAAAATTATATCCTTGCATAAGTAAAAAGAAACACAGGCTCCTGCATCTTTGTAAAGCAGCAGGTTCCAAAAGTCAGTTTTCTAATCTCATTAAATAAGATGTATTATGGTTGAATCCTAGTGATGTCTGTGTATGAGTATTCCTAATAAACACAGGAGGCTGCAGAGTGTCAAACACGGCCATATGATACAGTGCACTAAACCAAGAAGGGTTGGTGTACTAATAATGTGCAATGGACTAATCAAATGTTTAGGAAATCGGAAATGTTATATTTTTCTTTGCTTTTTTTAACTTTGCACCATTGATAAATGCCTAGTAATGCACACTCTGGGAGGTTTATCTGTGTGAATTCCCACATCAGTCAACACCGTGCTTATTGGTGAGGCATGACAGAATCATGCATCCATCTTGCAAACACCAAAGTTTTGCCAAATGCAGACTCGCTTAAGTCTACACTGTTTGCTCTAGTTGATGCCACAACTTCAACAATAACAGGAGATATATATATATATTTCTGAGGCTTGTGGAATCTGCTTAGATCACATGCTGTGCATAGGCCAACATCTAGTGGAAGCTGCAGAGTATTAAAGTTGTTGTTTTTGAAAAATTTGAAAAGGGACGTCGACAGGGCATGCCAGTAATACTATCCCTAGTGTGACGTCCACTGTACCCATGGTCTTTCACGCATTGAGGTCCCTCAGATAGTTTTTTCCCTCCATCATAGACGGACGCTAAAGCAGAGTTCTCTTTCGGCTTATTGCCATTTATTATTATTACCAAACCCCGATAGTTATTCTTACTATGCTTTATATTCATCTACTATCGAGACCATCCGACGGCGGTGAAGAACAACAAGCTACCGTCGAAGACTCCCGTCGACGGATCCATTCTGGCCTTGGAAGGCTGCTCCGGGCTCTGGCACAAACAGTAGGGAGAGAGGGGGGAACGACATTTTAGAATGTATATACCCCTTTTCGTACACTACATTTGCTTAACTGATGTGTCATTCCATTATGGATAGGACCCCCTTTAAATTGTGCCCCAACTGCAACAAAAAGTTCCCGTGTATGGACAAACACCTTGTGTGTAACCTGTGTCTCCCTCTGGACCCCAACGAGGGTTCCTGTTGAGCGGGCAGACTCTTCAAACCCAAGACATTGAAGAACCGCTTAACTAAACGCTGGGCCCCCCATGCCAGGCAGCTCAAGGCCATGGAAGTGGAGGGTGCTTTCAGCAACGGCAGCAACGCCGCAGTATCCGACGGCAAAGGCGATGGGGTTACTCCGGTTTCCCAAGCGCAGGCCCCCGACCCCAACGGACAGGCCAGCGGCCTTGTTACGGGGATGACACCTGGCAGCGGAAGCGCTCTCACTACTCCCTACACCAAACACACAACACACGCCCGACATCGACCCACGTGTCGAGCAAATGTCAACGCACCATGTCTAGGGAGAGGTCTGTTGATTCGCTGTCCTCTGGGCATTCCAGATCGAGATCGCCTCATGACAGGCACGACTGTCGAAAGACAGAACAGACGTTGTGGATAAAAGCATTCCTGAAGGACGTGAGTCAGCTGACGACACTTCGGATTTGACCAAAGCCGAGATTAGACGTTCTGCGTCGATAGCAGTAAATAAAAACATACAGGCCGGTCTATCCCATTTAGTTAAAAAGCATGTCCCAGAAGGCCTTGTTAAGTCAAGGGAGTCTAAGAAGAGCTCTTCTAAGACACCTCATAAGGATAAATTACAGAAGGATAGGTCCCCTCACAAGAGTAAAGAACCGTAGGTACAGGTTTCCCTGTTTTCAGCCTAAAAGAAAAAGGCCATTTCTTCTACTGTAGTTCAACCTACTCCAGAAGATTTAGGTCTCACACCTCAACCTATGGTCATTCCTAGTTCTGCACAATGGTCAGCTGAAGATATAGATAGGGTCATGAGAAGAATGTCCTTTATGGCAAATTTCTATGAAAAATTCACAAGTTTTCACTCCATCCCCCACCCCCTCAACAGCGGCTTCTGGACCTCAGAACCCTGTTCAACCCCCTGCTAAGAGGTCTTGCCACCGGTGAGCTAGAACAAGATCCCACTGTCATCGACCTATATGACCCGGACACTGATCATGAAGACCTCTATAGCCAAGAAGCTGCAGACCCTTATTATGGGGATAATGAGGACGCTGAGGGTGGTCCAGATACAGACATGTACAACATCGACTCCCCAGTTGATAAGGAACCCCCTGTTGTAGACTCACCCATAGATAATCAGCCTCTTTTGAATGAAGTACTCATTAAAGCGGCTGAGCATTTCCAAATATCCACCCAAGATGATCCACAGGACGAGATCCTGGGAGAAAAAAAGGCTGTATCTCAATGTATTCCCCTACTAAAGTCTGTCCAGCGAAAGGTACAACCTTCGCTAGAAACACCTAATCAGACGCGAACGGTGAACCCCTGCATAGAAAAACTTTTCAGACCTGCACCATCACACCCGCTGTACATCGGGGGGGGGGGGCTGCTAAAGCCTGACTTGCTCATTGTTACTACCACAAGGAAAAGAGTAAGTACTCCCTTAGCTTCCTCCGAGGCTCCTCCAGACAAGGAAAGTAGAAGGCTATACACAATGGGCAGGAAGGTTGCCTCTTCCGCTGCATTCCAGACGAGGATAGCTAAGAACTACTTTATTGGCCAGTTATAACTGCCATAAATGGGATGAGGTCTCAGCTTTACTCCCCTCAGCCCCAGAACCCCTCAAGACTCAATTGGCACTTGTGGCTTCAGAAGGAAGGGCAGTTTCAAGCTGCTTGTTAAAAAACAGTCTTGACGCCGCAGACAACGCCGGCAGAATCATAGCTGAGGGAACCATTATTAAGCATCACGCTTGGTTAAGCCAATCCGGGTTTAAGCCCGAGACACATGACACTCTCATTAACATGCCCGTCGGACCCAATGTACTCTTCGGCAAGGCTGTCGAGGACACCTTGAAGACAACCAAGGAAGAATATTATACACTGAAATCATTGGGCCAATTGACCAACAAACCTCCTGGCCACAGGGGAAACAGCAATTTTCATCGCTCACGCGGACAATTTTCCCAGAGGGGTTCCAGCTATAACCAAAATCAGGGAACAGCATGGGGGAACAATTAAGGCCAAGCCTCTCAGAATTACCAGAGAGAACCGCGCAGAACACGCGGTTGGGGAAGGGGTCCCTCCTCCAGAGGTGGTACCCCACCTCAGAAACAGTGATATCCCGCTTCAGGTGCCCTCCCATGCCTCTCCAGCAGGAGCTACATTTCCAACTTCACCCGAGCATGGGAGGGAATCACTTCAGACAGATGGGTGCTGTCCACCATAGCGGGCAGATATTGTATAGAGCTCCTCGAGCAACCCCGGAACCACCCCCACACCAGAAAACCCACTCCAAAGAAGACCAGCGCATCCTCCTCAAGGAAGTCGCCACGCTGCTCCAAAAGGACACCATAGAAATCGTCCCAGCCAACCAGGTAAACAAGGGTATTTATTCAACTTACTTCCTTGTGCCAAAGAAAGATCTAACAATGCACCCAGTATTAGATTTATGCCCTGCAAACAAATATGTCAAGCCACAAAAGTTCTGCATGACTACGCTACAAGAGGTAATCCCTCTGCTAAAGAAGGGGAATTAAACGGCAACACTGGATATGAAAGATGCCTATTTTCATATTTCAAGGTTCCCAGCGCACAGAAGATTCTTGCGTTTCAAGATAGCGAACCAGCACTACCAATTCAAGGTGCTGCCCTTCGGAATAGCATCTGCTCCAAGGGTATTCACAAAGGTACTGTTGGTGGTGGCAGCAAAACTGCACAGGGAGGCAATCCCAGTGGACCCTTACCTGGACCACTGGCTGATTACAGGGGAGTCTCTCCTAATTTGCAGGCAAAACAAAGAACTATCAACCCTCTCTTTCAACTGGGCTTCTCCATCAGCGAGAACAAAATCAAGCCTAGTGCCAAGCACAACCAAGCAGTTCCTAGGAGCTGTAATGAACACAAAAGAGGGGTTGGTCTGTCCATTAGAGGAAAGAGTTCAAAACATGTTACTGCAAATACTGCACTATCAAGCCAGTCGCCAGATAAGCGTATGCAAAGTGATGCGTTTGCTAGGCATGATGGGATCTTGCATTTACGTGGTACCTCACGTGCGCCTACGCATGCAACCCATGCAGGAGTGGTTGGCGAAACAGTGGTCTCAGGCAAGTGGTCATTGGGACGATCTAGTGGTCGTTTCCCCAACACCAATACAAAATCTTCGCTGGTGGACAGGAGAAAATCTGTTGAAGGGGAAACCCTTCCACGATCCGGAAGTACAAGCGATTATCATGACGGACACCTCACTCGCGGGGTGGGTGACTCATAACCTTCACCACACAGCTCAGGGTCTGTGGTCTCATGCGGCAGCACAGAACCACATCAATCTGCTGGAACTACTGGCAGTCTTCAAAGTCCTTCAGGCATTCGAGTTTCACCTAACAAACCAATCTGTGCAAGTCCTGACAGACAGTACTACAGTGATGTTTTACATCAACAAACAGGGGGGCACAATTTCTCCAAATCTGTCCAGGCTTACACAAAAAATTTGGGGATGGGCTCTCAAACGGAAAATATTTCTATCGTCACAGCACGTTCCAGGGGAACTCAACTCTCTGGCAGACTCACTGAGCAGAGATCCCCTACCAGAGGAACAAGAATGGCGACTACACGGAGGGGTCGGAGAGCACCTCTTCTCTGTATGGGGTTTCCCCACAATAGACTTGTTCGCTACAAGCGATAACAGTCAATGCCCAGACTTCGCATACAGGTTCCCCCAGCCGGGCTCCAAGGGGAACGCCCTATGGATGAACTGGTCAGCGAAATTTGCTTACACTTTTCCACCCCAACATCTCTCATGAGAAAGGTGGTGAACAAGATCCACAAGGGACAAGTGATGCTAATCATAGTTGCTCCTATGTGGGCAAGACAACCTTGGTATCCACATCTGTGCAAACTGGCGATGTGCGATCCCATCAAGAGCCAGTGGTCTGTACAATCTGCTCACTCAGCACGGGGGACTAACAGTGCACCCTCAACCTCACTCAATGAACTTGGCAGCATGGCTCCTGAAGTCATAGAGTTTGGACATCTTAACCTACCACAGAGGTGTATGGATATCTTGAAGGAAGCAAGAAAGCCTAACACTAGGCACTTATTTCAACATGTGGAGGATATTTATAATTTGGTGCCAGTCTAAACAAATTAACCCCATAGAATGTACTCCTTCCCATATTCTAACTTTTATGCTCCACTTGCTAGATTCAGGGTTAGTATTCAACTCTTTAAAGGTTCACCTGGCGGCCTTATCAGCCTATACCACCCCACAATAAGGTCTCATGGTAGAAGGTATCTGTCATCAAAGCATTCATGGAGGGAGTAAAGAGACTCCACCCTCCAATTTCAAACACACCAGCAGGATGGGAGCTCAATGTTGTACTCGATAACCTCATGGGACCCCCTTTCGAGCCAATGCATAAGTCTACTCTTAAACACCTGACTTACAAAACTACTTCCATAAGAAGAGTTAGTGAAATACAAGCATTGTCAGTGCAGGATCCTTTCTTTATCATACAAAAGGACAAGCTAGTTTTTACGGACTCACCCTAGGTTCTCCCCCAAGTTCATCTCTAAATTTCAAATAAACCAGTCTATTGAGCTACCGGCTTTCTTTCAGAACCCCACCAGCTTGGCTGAGGTAAAACTCCACACACTAGATGTGAGGAGGGCGGTCCTTTACTATGTAAACAAGAGCAGACCTCTAAGAAAACAGACCAACTGTTTGTCTCCATAACATCAGGCAGAGAAAGAGACCGCATTTCACAAAATGCCATCTCCAGGTGGATAGTAAGATGTATACAATTGTGCTATTCCTTATCAAACAAGACACTGCCTTTCACGCCCATAGCTCACTCCACAAGGAGCACAGGAGCCACTCTGGATTTCATTACATATATCCCTCTAGACAGCATTTGCAAAGCAGCTACATGGAGCTCAGTACACACTTTCACTCAGCATTACTGCATTGACACTCATTCCCAGACAGATACACAGGTGGGATAAGCGGTTCTAAGACACCTCTTCGCCCATGAACCTTCTCACGTCCCATCACCTTCTCCTAACACTGCTCGCTAATCTATGCAGAGCATGTGATCTAAGCAGATTCCACAAGCCTCAGAAGGGATAAATTACTCACCGTAATTGTATTTCTGATGCTTGTATCTGCTTAGATTCACATGCGCCCACCCTTCCTCCCCCCGGAGAGAAGGTGCAAGGATGCTTATGAGCTTGTCTAATATGTATCTGCTTGGATACAACTGTACTCATGCTACACTTCATGCTACCTCATGTCAGAAAAAGTACAATCTGAGGGACCTTGACGCATGAAGGACCATGGGTACAGTGGACGTCACACTAGGGACAGTATTACTGGCACGCACTTTTGACGTCCCTATTCGAATTTCAAAAACAACAACTGTAATACTCCACAGCTCCCACTAGATGTCGCCCTATGCACAGCATGTGAATCTAAGCAGATACAAGCGTCAGAAATACGATTACGGTGAGTAATGTATCCCATATCTATCTGTGCACTGGCGATTCAAACCAATACATACCAAAATATCAATTACCCCCTCTTTAAGATGCATTTTCACCACATGCCCCATAACTTGTCACACATTTTTTTTAATCTGGCCCATGCTTAGCAAATGTTCTTCTGTACTTTTAATTTGATACATGGTTGTTCAAATTGTGGGGACAGAGCGTGTTCGGTTGCTTAGGTTGAGCTTTCACACTATGCCCAAATATGGTTATTTTTATAAAGAGTTAAAAGTGATTGAACCATGTTCCTAACTTGTGTTTCCATTTCAGAGAACAGTTACTTAAATCCCTTTATTTGTACATAAAAATGACTTGATCCCTATTTAATAATTAAACAACTACTGCTATTTCTATACAAATGGCTGTTTTTTGTTTCCTTGGGTTTTCTCTGTGTCAGATGTTTGCTTTGTATCCCTTTTATTTCACATTCCAAATGGGTATCAGTGAGAGACCACAATCAACCACCTTAATCTCTGGGGTTGCTGTTGCGCGGCTAGGAAATGGCCGCTGCCTGAGAGAGCTCCAGCGAAGGCTTGGAATCCTCATAAATATCCTGCCTCCAGTGAAACTGTTCAACTCTACAATTTGGTGTAAAGCTGTCTGGAGGATGCAACAGCAATATGTGGCGGTCCTGGACCAGAAGACGCCCTCCCTGTCCGACAATTCAAGATACCCAAGGCACCTGTTGGTGGTGGTTTCGTGCCTCTGCCTGTGGCCAGCACAGGAGACCGCGCCACATCCACTTCCACTAGCTTGGAGGCTGTGCACCACTCTCCGGGGACATCGGCTGCCCCAGACAACAGGTGAGGAAAAGACCCTGTGTGGGGAGGGGGGTTCGGCCGGTGGTTTGGAGGCGCCGCCCGCGTCTCTGTGACCCTGAGCTCTGACCACCCCCCACCCCCACTGCTCAGTGGCTGGCACAGACTCAGACCCAACCAAGCCCTGCTGCAAGACCCATCCGGGTGGGCGACACACTGGGAAAGCGCAGCGCAACATCGGCGCTGCGGATCAGCCCGTATTGCACGAGCGTCCTGCAGGGGAACCAAGCTCACGCTCATCCCCTTCTTGACTCCTCTTGCTGTCACGACGAATGAGGGCCTAACCCACCAGCACCCCTCATCACATCTCCTTGACCTGGGCCCTGATCCCATGGTACAGCCCTGGGCCTGTGACCCAACAAATGCTGGTTGATCGCGCTCCTTGGGGTGCATAACCACCTGCCCCTTAGCTGGTAGCCGGCTACCTGTACTACTCCAAGGCTCCTTTACTGCGTTGGCGCCACCTGGGCCGGTGGATCTCGTGCCACAGACAAGAACATAAGTGGGGCAGCCCCCACATTGCTGACAAGATCTGTGTATTGTAGCGCAGCAGGACTCAAGGGAAACACGGGCAGTACGAATTTAAAATCTACCAAGGGCTACAACCCAACTCATTAATTATTGCTCTCCAATTGGTAACTCGCCAATCACCAAACCTACCAGGGGTCTTAAAAGTCAGCCGCTTTCTGAGCTAACACAACATCTACCAACTATTGAGAAAACTGCCCACAGTACCACCTGATGCGCCACTGATAACACTAGCAGTGAACCACGCGAGGGGGACCTCATCTCCACAATTATTCATTAGGGCCCAACTGTGCTTATCTATAACCAGTGTACGGGAGGACACAAAGACTAACCATCAAACCCAGTAGATGGTTACTAATTTATAAAACCTTACCATACAAGACCTTCAGTATAAGGAATGAAGCGGGCGCAGAGCACTGACTCCAAACACGTTTCCTAGGTAAATGACAATGCCTGACCAAGCTTTTGGGTAATGGGCAACCCAAAAAGGCAAGCCAAAATGGACTTGTTTGCCCATTCAGAACAAGCATAGCCCCCCCTCCTTGCGGCAAACCAGGGCCCTTCCCAGTTGGCTGTATCAGCCCTAAATCAAACACTGCTGGCCCTAAAACGTAGCACTGACAACCTTGGTGCCAAAATAGATGCCCTTAGTTGTAAGGTCAATGTCTCGGCTATCCAAAGCCTTGCTGCCGCATGACTGAGGAAGAGCAGCGGATAGGCGACGGCGAGGATAAGGTAGCCGTCTTGCAGCGAGAGATAGCAGCACCACAGCAGACAGTCAAGAGAGTGACAGCAAAGAAAGAAGAACTCGAGGGCAGATCTAGGTGAAATACCATCTGTCCACTTCAGTCCACTAATCCAGGACCAAAGAAAGACCTTCCAAAATGTGAAAAATATCCTGCAGAGAAAAGAAATATGCTATTTGATGCTATACCCAGCCAAACTCAGGGTGGTACATGGTGACAAAGCGATCTTAACCACTGTGGAAGTTGCTGAGCGCTTCGCTTTGGGCCTCCCCGACCCTTTTGTATCGCCTTGCCGTTCTCTACCTTGATCCTTCAGCCCACCCTTCAGCCCACCCTGAGAGATTCTATTATAAATCCGTCACTACCCTTTTCACAGACCTCAGACGACATTGAAAATGCGGCAAAGATGGAGGCCTATCGCAGAAAAGAGTAACCTAGCCACTGACAGCACCCTGTTTTCCGCAGCCACTGCGAACACTGTTTGGTATTGATTGATGTGGGGTGTTGGGAGGGAAGGGGGGAATCGGGAGCCAGTAAGTTTATATATCTGGCGTGGGTGGGGGGCGGGTATCAATGAGGATTGGAGTTTAGGTGTTAAGTAGCCTCGATTGTAGAAGGGTTTGGGGGGATTGAGCGCAGTACAAAAGGGTAACGTGGTACACGCTGTGTCATGGCATCAATATAGTCCTTTAACCAGTCGCCGCCTGTTCCAGAAGGCACCCTTAGAGGTTTTGAGAAATCCTACCACAGCCTGCATTATGGGGCCGTCTAAAGCGCCGTTGATAGGACGGACAATGCAATGTCTATAATGACATGGAATATGCAGGGGTTTAGCAACTGGAAAAAGGTCTGTGTAATAATAAACTACGTCAAAAATCATGGTGCCAACATTCTATACCTGCAGGAAACACACTTGCCACGGGAGGGGGTTCGCCCTAATAATGCTGGCTAGGGGTACACAGATACTGCTCCTCCTACACTTCACACTCACGCGGGGTGGCAACGTATATACACCACTCCCTCAAGTTCAGACTTCACGAACAAGTGGGGTACGAAGAAGGTCGCTATAACATATTGGCAGGCGAGATGACAGGGTTGAAGGTCCTCCTAGTGAACATATATGCCCCAAACACTGATTCGCCAGAATTCTTTCTACACTGTGCTAACCACCTCCATAGATTGCCTGACTATGAGATTGTGTCGCTAGGGGATTTTAACATGGTTATCACTTTGGGTCTAGATAGATCCACCACAATGCAACATACCCTCCCTTGGGCTGCCCAGAAGTGGACAGCCATAGCAGAGTACCATGGACTACACGATGCATGGCGCATGACACACCCCACCAGTAGGGAATACTCCTTCTACTCAAGTGTTCATGGCAGCTGCTCCAGAACAGACTATGTAATGGTGACAGCAAACCTGGCTAAGAACATTATCAGGGCCCAAATACTCCCTCTGACCATTTCGGACCACTCCCCGGTGTCAATCTCTATTTTGGTGCCGATCATACCCCGAGACAACTACGCTAGAGCTTCTGAAACAGCGCGCTTCAAGGTATAGATTTCCCAGAAGAAATCGCGCAAGATATACAAACCTTAATTCAGGCCAACGAGGGCTCAGTCCCTGACCCCAGGGTGGTGTGGGAAGCCTTCAAGGTGTATATTACGGATTGCTGTTTTTCAAAAAAAGGGTGGGGTAGGTTGCTTGTGCTTCTCGCCTCCCCACTGGCCTTGGGTCACCATGGCGGATAGCACCAGTGAGAGCGACACGGACGGCACGGGCTCGGTCACTATGCAGAGCTCCTCGTCTTCTTCATCTGGCAAATCGGGCATCGTCATTTCGCCTTTCCAACTGGAGGAACTCAGCAACCGGCTGGCATCCCTGCAGCAGGAGAACAAGGTGCTTAAGATCGAGCTTGAGAACTACAAGCTCAAGTGCAAAGCGCTGCAAGAAGAAAACCGCGACGTGCACAAGGCCAGCGTTAACATCCAAGCAAGGGCAGAACAGGAAGAAGAGTTCATCAGTAATACCTTGTTTAAAAAGATACAGGCACTGCAGAAAGAAAAATAAACCCTCGCTGTGAACTATGAGAAGAAGTAAGAGTTTCTTACAAATGAACTATCAAGAAAATTAATGCAGTTACAGCACGAGAAGGCTGAACTTGAGCAGCATTTAGAGCAGGAGCAAGAGTTTCAAGTCAACAAACTGATGAAGAAAATATAGAAGCTGGAAAAGGATACCATCTCAAAGCAGCTCGCGTTGGAGCAGCTAAGACGTGAGAAGATTGACCTTAAGAACACTTTGGCGCAGGAGCAGGAAGCACTTGTCAATCGTCTCTGGAAGAGAATGGATAAATTGGAAGCAGAGAAAAGAATTTTACAGGAGAAGTTGGACCAACCAGTGTTTGCTCCACCATCACCAAGAGAGATTTCAATGGAGATAGATTCACCAGAAAATATGATGCGACAAATCCTATTTTAAAAAAATGAAGTGGAGTGGCTAAAGAAACAACTGAGAGCAGCTCAGTTACAGCACACTGAGAAAATTGCACAATATTTAGAGGAAGAACGTCACATGAGGGAGGAAAACCTACGAGTCCAAAGAAAATTACAGCGGGAAATGGAGCGAAGAGAAGTTCTTTGCAGGCAACTAAGTGAATCCAGTTTAGAAATGGATGATGAAAGATATTTCAATGAGATGTCTGCACAGGGATTAAGGCCTTGCACTGTGTCCAGTCCAATACCTTACACACCATCTCCAAGTTCTAGCAGACCGATTTCTCCTGGTTTACCATACCCAAGTCATAGTGTTGGGTTTACACCCCCAGCTTCACTGCCTAGACCTGGAATGTCTTACTATAACTCGCCAGGTCCTTATGTGCAACACATGGGTCCCTGACATGCCATTACAAGGCCTTCACCACGAAGAAGTAACAGCCCAGACAAGTTCAAGCGTCCCACACCTCCTCCTTCACCAAACACCGAATGCCCGGTTCATCCTCCTCCACCACCCCACCAACACCTGCGCAACCTGCAGTCCATTCCGCAGCCTCTCAGTCGGCCTCCTCTCAACCTTCATCGCATCCTTCTTCTCAGCCATAGTGCATGTGCTCAGCACCCTCTGCATCCAGAGATGGGCTCATAACATGGAGCCATTTACTAAAAGCCAAAGGCTTACCTGGAATATTGAGATTTGACTTATTTGCACTGAAGTCATATAGGCTTCACTGTTAATTGTGTTGTACATGTTTGTCTAAAAGGCAGCTGTTGTTGTGTGGTCTACAACACTAATTTACCAACCTGAATTACTGTCAATTTTTACTGGATATACATGTATACATTCTTTGGCCGGAACATTTGCTACTCTGCCGAAACAATATTGTTGGATGTCGTAAGTATCTCCAAAGCTTCATTTCTTGACTTATTAGGTTTGTCAAATTAAAGGGATAACTTTTTATGAATATTTCTTTACAAGTCTGTTTGCTGAAAGATAGAGAGGCATGATGTGGGCTATTTTGTAAGTTCCTCAAGAATAATGTTTACCAGGCATACAGCTCGATCTGCACTGTATTTGAAAGTGCGGGATACAACCTTCAATGCTAAACATATTTGCAGACACATTAATCAGTGCATGAGATACATGCAACTTAAAAGTATCTCCCTGCAAATTTTAGCTTAATGCAGATTCAGTATTCAGGACACAAGACCCATTGCCTTTTTTTGGGGAAGGATCTCGCAAAGCATCAGTGCTGTCTGAAATGGTGAACAAACTATTCAAATAGTTAAATACGTGGAATGTAATGCACAATATATTGATTTTAAGATTGATTGTTTTAGTTGTAAGTAATGTTACCATGTCTGAACTGCTATATTTGATGCAGCTCGCTGAAAAGCGATGCTGCCTTCTCATTTTACATGGCGCTCAAAAAAGTTGCTTTTGACATTCTACTGTGATAAGCAGTTTGATTGTAGACATTTGCAGTCCATTTATTGTCCGTTTTAGGAAAAGAATTGTAAACAAATATTTTAGCTAACATCGCAGTGCTTGGATAGAAACAAAGTTCATGAGAAGGTAGCACAGGGGTTGTCACTAATGAATGCTTTGAGACTCATAAGCCGCTACACTGTATAAAGCATTTTCAGACTACATTATTTGTATTCCTTTAGCGCAAATACATTGTTCAGTTTCACTTTGCAGTGGAAACATTTTTTCCCTCACCCCCACATAATCCTTTAATTTGTCTCTGTATGAAATGCATACTGTAGTTATGTATCATCTTAATCCTTCCTTTGACATTTTACAAGTTAAAATGGCTGCTTGGTTGTCAGTTCTAACTTTCCTCCTTTTCAGTACTTTTTTTTCCAGCTCCTCAATTATATTTTTTTGAAACCTTGAGCTCGAGTTAAATTAAACCTATTACTTGGGTAATGGCATATTTTAATTAAGGTTTTAAACTATAAAATGCTACATAAATACAGTGAACAAAAATGAAAGGGTGGGGTACTGAAGACGTTGCGCAGGTCCATGGCCACACTAGAGTCAGAAATCAATGGCCTGGAAACACAACTGGGATCCCATGACTCCCCAGCTGTTTGAGCTAAGCTACAAGTTAAAAGAGATGAGATGCGCCTATTGGCCACTATTGAGGAAAGGTTATTTGGAGACCCCATAGCTGCAGTGGCATACAGCGAGGGCGACCGACCCTGCAAGACACTCTCCTGGGCCATTAAGTGAGAGCGACAGCTGGATGATATTGTTGAGATAGAGGACTCAACCGGGACCCTTAGTAGGGGTCTCGGGAGGATAAACATTGGGCCTCATTACGAGTCCGGCGGTAAAACCGCCTGGTTACCGCCGGACTCATATTACCATTCCGCCTCCGTGATTCCCGGAATTACAACCCCGGTTTTCCGGGAATCACAGAGGCGGAATGGTGTTAATCCCCATTCCCATTGAGTCCTATGGGACTCGATGGGAATGGGGATCATGGAAACACCGGCAGCATCTCGTAATGCTGCCGGTGTTTCCTCGTCCGCCTGCAGGCGGGCGGTGTTAAACCCGCCAGGTCAGACCTGGCGGGAACATCACCTCCCGCCTGCAGGAGTTGTGATCGGCCGGCATGGAAACACGGTGGCGGCGGGTTTACCGCCACCGTTGTTTCCATACCGGGCGATTTGTAATGAGGCCCAATGTCTTCTGTGACTTCTATGAACGCCTATACACTTCCCGGGGGAACTCTGGACACAGCTACATAGAACAATACCTGGATAGAATGGCCCTGGGATGACTGGACCCAACCCAGGGTGACGGGCTGAATGCACCCCCCACGAATACCGAAATTCGTAAAGCGGACCTCTCCCTCCCCAATGGGAAGGCCCCAGGCCTGGACGGTGTAACCGACAAATTCTATAAGGCTTATGCAGACTCCCTGCTCCCAGTTCCATGTGTTACAATCGCGGCAAAAATGGCCGTGGACACAAAATATCAGTGCAAAAAGGCAGTGGTTTTGCCGCCGCAATCCATGTAAAGGATGCGGGGGGGACCCCTCGCAACCCCTGGACCCATTATACCATTTAAGGGGAGCAGGGGACACCCCCCGCAACCCCCGCTCTCCTTAAATGGTGTAATGGGGTACACCTTTTTAGGGTCAAACCACAGCATTTTTGCCGCAAATTATTATACAGGCAACTTTTTTGCCGCGATTTTATCACTGCATACCCTGCTCCCACACCTGCGTGGCATGTACGAAGCAGCCAGGTCCCGGGGTGTCCTCCCTGCGTCGACCAGAACCGCCCTCATCATGACAATACGGCTTAAACCCGATAAAGACCCCCTAAAATGCACCTCGTCCTGACCACTGTCCTTCATTAATGCAGACAATAACATTCTAGCTAAAATACTCGCCGACCAACTCCTACCATATATGCAGGCACTGGTCCTCCCAGACCAGACGGGCTTCATCCCCAGGAGGTCCACCCAGAATAATATTAGGCGGCTGTTTATGCTCATGCACCACGTGAACCCCAAGATCCCTATCGTGGTGGCTGACAGGGCTTTCGACTTTGTGGAGTGGTCATTCCCGTTTGAGGTTCTCCGTCGATCCGGTCCTGGGCTAACTTACCTACAATGGGTTTGATTGTTGTATACTGCACCCAGAGCGGCGGTGTACACTAACGGAATGACCTTCAAATGTATTTATCCATCTCGGAGGATAAGACAGGGCTGACAATTCTATTTGCCCTAGCTGTCGAACCGCTGGCAGGCTGCATACGGGAGTATCACTCCCACCAGGGCGTCAGAATACATTCGCACCTCTCCATCATCTCTCTGTACGCGGACGATATTCTGCTATATGTGAAATACCCCAAGCAGTACTTAAGTCCACTTGTGCAAGAAATAAGTAAGTTCAGAGACCTTTTCAGGACTGTGGATAAACTGGTCCAAATAAGGTGGTACTCCCCTTGACTCCCAGGGTACTACAATCAGATATAGGGGATGAATTCAGATAGTGTCCACAGGGGATACGCAATATAGGCATTCTTGCGACCCCCTTCAATGGGTGACCTATATAGGGAAAACAACATGAAGATGCTCAAAACACCAGAGCACAGAGTGGGGTCGTGGATCCTTCTACCCATCTCCCAAGCTGCCTGGCCATCTCTGACCAAAATTGTTTATCCTACCCAAACTGATATACATATTCAACAACGCGCCCACATGGCCCCCCTGCAACCTTCTGGTCCCGCCTAAAGAGTCTGATGGTCCAACTTGCTTGGACGGGTAAACAGGCATGGGTGTCCTATGACACCTTAGCCCTCCCTTATGAACAAGGAGGGATGGAATACCCAGACTTTTATATTTATTTCTTTGCAGCACAAATACAGTACTCTGTTTGGTGGTGGTCCCCTGCCACGTAACTCTCATACACACACCTAGAAAGGCTGATGGCTCACCCGAATAACTTGAAGGGGCTTCAGTGGCGGAACCCTGAGAAGACAGGGTGGTCAGAGATCCAACCAGTGGAAACCACGTGTAGAGCTTGGCATCAGGCATGCAGGGTGATGGGGGAAGAAGCTTGCTACTCTCCACACATTCCTTTATTTAAAGTCTGCAGGGTCCCCATCACCCATGAAATACTATTTCAGACCCACTTTGACAGACTGGGGATTCTGACCATGGGGGACCTTGTACAGAAGGGAGAATTCATCACATGGGACGCCCTGAAAGCCAAGGGGGAATGGACGGTGGTGACTATGCTGCTATACTTCCGACTAAGAGAGACCCTAAAATCCAAGTTGCCAGACTTCCTGTGACACTCCATGCCCTTACTGATACTACAATATGGCATCTCCCCACTGACTACCAGGAAACTAGTCTCATCCATATACAAGATGAGCAGACCGCAGAGGGAGAGTAAAGGAAAACACTGTAGAGTTAAGTGGGAATCGGAACTGGGAAAGGTACTAACTGAGGAACAATGGAAGGCCATCTGCATGCAAACTCGTTACTTGTCCCTGAATAACCAGTTCCTATTAATACATTTTCAGTTCTTGCACCAGGTTTATTACTCACCTGCACCACTACACCGGTTCTTCCCCGTTAGACCCTCTCTATGTATAAGATGCGGCTCAGACCAGGCTGACTTCTTTCACGTCGCCTGGGCCTGTCCACATTTCAGACCATTCTGTGAAAGTGTTGAAAATGCCATGTCTCAAATGTTGACCACACATAGACACCATTCCCTGGAGCTGTGGCTTTTGACTGAGGGAGGCACTCATATGGAGGGGAAGCCGTTGGGGATGGCATCAGTGACGGCCAGGTCTTTTGTGGCCAGGACTTTGGGGGAAACACAGTGCACCATGTTTTCAAAGATGGATGAACTCCATGAGCCTGTGCGAGAAGCAAGAAACACAATATGCCATGCTATTACCGAGCACCAGCAGACCAAAGGAAAACCGGTGCCCCTTTATAAACTATATGGCCCGGAGGCTGCAAAACTCACCCCCTCCATCGGATAGCCCTGAAACCGAGAGATCTCTTTCCCCTTGAGACTTCACAGACTCACAGATAACTGGAATTTGACCCTGGCTACAGTGGGGTCATGGGTTCCCCATAACCCCATGATTAACAAGTTGGAGGGTTGTAGGAACAATGGTAGAGATGAACTCATAGCTACAAATAACACTGGCTCCACACGGGAGAGCCCACAGACAACGCCCACCAGGTCCAAAGGTCACACTTCTAATGATTGGAATACATCATGCTGCGCTCAAATGTTCAGGGGGGTGTGGGTGGGGGGGTCGCCACCCTGTTGGTGGTGTTGTTATTGTTAACAGCTTTATGAACCTAATAAAGAACGTTTTTTAAAAAGAAATCACCTTTATCTCTTCAAGATCCTAAAGATCTGCCTTTTCTCCATTGCTTGCTGACACTTTCTGAGTGTATGGCCCTCGTAGCTCATGTTTTAAACATATTTCTACCATTACTACATATGACAACATGTTATCTTGCATTCGTGAAGCACAATTTCAAGAAGAATAGCAATAATACTATGCAAAGAAAGAAAGTTATCGTTTTACTACCCATTTTGCTGATCTCAACAACATTATCAGCAGATCAACATGTTTCAAGCAGTCAGGTGTTTCACTTGTCAGACATAAGGTTTACTGGTGTGTCTGCTGAAGTCGACGTAGGTCCTTCTGATATTGGTGATCCAAACCCATTATATTTGCGGATATGGGTCCACAGAGGCAAAAAACAAAATCTGGTCCAACTGTCTTTTATTTAACACAGAAAGCTCATATCCTGTGGTCAAACCAAACATATAGTGTCAGTACAGTCCCTTCCCGAAACATCTCATTCAAGGGCTGCCTCATCAAGTTCTCAAGGGTTTGAGGTACCACTGTATCACTCAAAGTATCTGTGGTACTGTCTCAGTGTTTACTCCTGCTCAGCTCCTGTTGATGGTGGGATACAAACCCACCCAGTTCTTTTTGTAGCTCCTGGGGATACTGCTGTGTTTCTTCTAAGAAGCCATAGATGAAGCTTGAGCTTCTCCTTGACTTTAAGACAGAGCCACCTGTGTTGGCTTTCCCCATTTCCAGAGAAGAGGCTAAGAGGGCTTTATCACTTCTGCCTTTTAGGGCCCCGATTTCTCTCCTATCTACAACCTTGTAATTGTAATTAGTTTTTTATATGGAGCTTAATACCTAAGTTTCTAAGCGCGGCCTGGGGATTGAACCTGTGTTGCTCCACATTGTCTTGCTTCCAAGGCAAGCGCGTTGCCCCTGAGCTATCCTCCCGAGACAACCTTTCCACTCCTCTCATCCTGCTCCTTCATGACAACACGCCACTCTTTCTCTGCTCTGCCTATGCCTGCGGCTGATTCACACTCTGACACAGCCCTCTCTAACCTGCATCTTTCTATCTCCAACACTCTGGGCGTCTTTGTCCCTGTCATGAGAATCTGTTTGAGGCATACCGCCAAGTACAACTCTTGGTATGACTCTGACCTCACTTCCCTGAAACGCGAGTGCAGGGTGGTTGAGAGGAAGTGGAGGGCATCAGGCCCATCCTCTGACAAACTGGCCTGCCGCCTGCTCCAAAGGCAAAACAGATTCTCTGTCCTGTCCAAGAAGAGAGTCCACATCAAAGCCCGTGTCTTTGCGGCCTCTAACAATAGGGCCAAACTCCTTAAAATCTGCAAGGAGCTGGCAAATCCTTCTGCAATGTCCACCTCTCTTGTTCTCTCCCAGGCCGTCTATACGGCTCTGGCTTCTCATTTCAACACTAAAACTCAGGACATCCTGTCCTTTCTTTTGTCCCCTCTCTGGCAACCTCTCCCTCTCTATTTACACCTGACAATGTTTCTAGACAAGTCTGATCTATGAATTTATCATCCTAACAGGTGCTCCCCTGTTCCTCCAAAACCATCAAGGACCACATTGACACCCTTGCTCCAGCCTTGGCCAATTTCTGCAATCACTCTTTTACCACTGTAACTTTTTTCTCTCTCGTCAAACTCTCCATTGTGCACCCCCTCCTTAAATAGCCTTCTGCCGATAGTACATGTCCGGCAAACACTCGGCCGATCTCTTTTGCTCCTTTCCTGAGAAAACTCCTGGAAAAGCTGGCCATCTCCCAGCTTACTCTCCACACTGAATCTGTGTGTTGTCTCCATGATCATCAGTCTGGCTTGGCTTCAGAGCAGCCAGAGGCACAGAAACTGGTCTCCTGAACACCTGTGAAGATCTGTTCACTAATCTTGGCTCAAGCCTTCCTTCTGTTCTGATCCTCGTTGATCTTTCCTCTGGTTTTGACACGGTCAATCACGCCATCCTGATCAATTGACTCTGTGAGAACCTGGTCATCACTAATCAGGCCCTGGAGCGGTTGACCTCCTTCCTGCTGGAACGACCCTCCCAGGTCCAACTTGTTTCCTTTCTCTCTGCCACCTCTCTCTACACATGTGGTGTTCCGCAGGGACCAAACCTCTCTCACTGGCTCAGCAATGTCTACTTGGTCCCTTTGGCCCACCTGATCTCTACCTTCTCCTCTAACTTTCAGTGTTAAGCAGGTGATACTCAGTTCTCTTTCAGGCTCCCCTCAGCCTCCCCTCCTCTGTTGCTCATTCCTGACTATCCACGATTCAGGATTGGTGTGCCTCCAACAATCTCTGACTTAATGCCAGTAAGACTGAGATCCTTCTCATAGGGACCCCTGCTCCCGCTTTCCCTCTCTCACTCTGGCCAGGCACCTTCCTTCGCCTTCCTAGGAGGCAAAAAACATTGGTGTCATCTTCGACTCCACCCTCTCCTTCTCTCCTCACATCACATACCTTGCCAAGAAGGCCCAATACCAGCTGCACTGCCTCAGAAGTTGTGTTCCTTTTCTCACTTTCACCCAGAAGCTCCCTGTCTCCAGAGCCCTGGTTATCTCTAGGGTGGACTACTGCAACAGCCTCTTTCTCAATCTGCCTTCCTCTACTCTCTGGCACCCTCTGCAACTAATCCAGAAAAGGACTGCGAGACTTGACCTTGGCCTCAAGTCCAAGGACTTTATCCCTCCAGCCCTGAAATCTCTCCAATGGCTCCCGGTGGCTGCAAGGATCAAATTCTGCATAGTCCACAAGGCATTCTGGGGCTGGGGCCAGCACTACATCCAACACTCTCTTCCAAAATACCTTCCTACTGAAGCCCTTTGCTCAGCCACCTCAAACTCTCTGAGGGTCACATGTTTCTCCAGGCAGAGAGTGGGGGGCAGATCTCTCTCCTTTGCAGGTGCCTCCCTCTGGAATGATCTCCCTGCCACTCTCAAACTTAAGATGGACCACCTGAAGTTCCGGAAACAGCTCAAGACCTTCCTTTTCACCTCCGCTTTCTCCCTCACTCTCCCCTGCTGACCTACCTGTCCTCTGCACTGACTGGTCCCTTGGCTACCCTCATAGTCTCCCCTGGTACCAGGCTCCTCCATGATCAGTCCCTGTTACGCTCACCTGGTCTCTGCGGAGGCGTTGGGGCATGGTTGCAGCCCTCCCTGAACTTGAATCACCCCCTTCAGGCCTCTCCCTCAGTAAAAAAGCTGCGAGCGGTGGTACGTGGTGATACTGCTCCTGCTTGGAGATAAGAGTGTGTGTGTGTGCCAATCTGTGATTGTTGTACCTCTCAAACCCTTCACCCCAAAGTACGGTTTCTGTGAGCATACGCCGGCCCATAAAGCTCACCTGTGAATTATGGAAGATAGGCTCTCCGTCCTGCTACTTCTGGCAGGGGCGTGTCGAATGGGATCTAGTTCCTTCACTGATCCCTGATAAGGATTAGTCCAGTCCAGCTGCGACTATGCTTCTCCTTATGATTGGTAAGTCTTTCTTGAGCTCTTGTGAGGCTGTTCGTTCTCTTCAATGTCTTTATATGTTGCTCCTATTTATGCCCGCAATAATGTCTCTCTTCTGTTTTCTTCCCTTAGCTGGAAATGCGGCCTCAATGCAGCTGTGAGATGCGAGACGCGGCCGGATGGAAGATGGATGCTACCGCAATGTTCGACAGCAGGTAAGTGATGGTTCAAGGAAAAGCGCAAAGTATGGTGAAGCGCAACCTTAAAATTACTGTTTTTTCCGATGTCCAACCTGGTCTTCTGTTTTTCCTTGCAGGCGCTGTTGTGGACGATGGAGCGTGTCGTGCTGCAGTGCCAAGAGGAAGATTTCGGCGGTGTAAAGATGAATACTTGGTCTGCCGAAGAGATGTACAGGTAAGAACAGCTTCCCCCAATTGGTAAGTATGCTGGCAGGAAGCAGGATATCCAGGAATCAGGATCTGCAAAGGTAAATCTGACCTCAAGTGAAGGTGAGCGTTACGCTGCTTGCAAGTGCAGAATAACGCAAAGCATCTGTCTTGAGGATCGGGGCAGCTCATATAGCTGAGATCGTGGGCACGCCCATTAGGGCCGGCTTACCAGCCACAACCTGCCACTCCTAGAGAATGAGCAGGTGCAAAGGCAATCCATTAGCAGCCACACCCAAGAATACACTTGGGGCTGCTTAATGGATGGAATGTTCAAGGTTAATGCATCCTGGTTAATGGATGGAATGCTCAAGGTTAATGCATCTGAAGTGCTATGTCCATAATAAAAGTCTTTTGGTGTTAAATGGATGTTCTTGTTTACTTTTGTTCATGAGCGTGGCGCCAAATGCACCAGGACAGTGTCCACCCAGGTCTCCTGTGCATGCAACCCCTACATGCCTGTGCCCCTGACTTCATGAACATGACAGCACTCCCCCTCAAGGCCCCTCTCAAGGGTGGTTCTCCTCCCAGTCCTGGTTTGGTGGGATTCTTGTGATGGAACTGTCTGATTAAACGTGCTCACTGGGTTCCCAAGTTCGCTGGGTTCCCAAGTTCACTGGGTTCCCAAGTTCGGTCTTGAGGTTCGTAACCTTTCCAGTCAATTAGGTAATACAATTTTGATTGAACAACCTTGGAGTCAAGGATGGATTTGACTTCATATTCTGGTTCTCCATCTATTACTTCGGGCTCTGGCGGAGAACTAAGCCGTGTATTGGATTTCATTGGTTTGAGGAGAGAGGCATGAAATACGGGTGAATTTTCATGTGAGATGGTAACTCCAATTTCATGGCGACAGGATCGATTATGGACTTTATAGTATAGGGGCTCAGGTATCTTGGGCGCTAAGCTCTTGGCCCCTTCAGGGGAATATATTTGGATGCAAACCACACCTTTTCTCCAATCTGGTAGGCGGGAGCTTCCTTCCGATGTCGATCAGTAAACAGTTTTTTTCTTTCCTTAGCCTTGGTCAGATGCTCTGTCGCCTCCTTAAGAACCTGAGTGATTGCTTTATGCAAGTTTTTTATGGCTGGCATTTCCAGGGTATCGGGTGGATCAAATACTGATATCCTCGGATGTCTTCTGTGCACAGCTGTGCACAGTGTAGAATGGAGTTTGCCCTGTGCTTGGGTGAACAAAGTTGTTGTATGCATACTCAGCTATCCAGAGTATATTTTTCCAAGAATCCTCAGACTGTTGCAACATACACCTGCGATATTGCGCTAAAGTTTGGTTTGTTCGTTCAGTTTGCCCATCAGTTTGAGGGTGATGGCTTGTGGACAACTGGAGATCGATTTTGGCAACCGTACAACACTTTCTCCAAAAGGCAGAAACAAATTGAGTTCTGCGATCAGATACTAATATTGATCGAAATCCATGCAATTGAACAATTTGCTCTAGGGACACAGAAGCGAGAGTTAACGCAGTTGGGAGTCCCTTCAGAGGGATGAAATGGGCCATTTTGGAGAATAAATCCACAACGACTAATATGGTGTAGTATCCATTGCAGGGTGAAAGATCTGTGATGAAGTCCATCGACAGGGTATGCCAAGGTGCTGGCGGTACTGTTGGGGGATGTAGTAAGCCAGCGGGTTCTGTTTCTGAGACTTGTGATGTGCACAGACGCCGCAGGTTTCAATAAACTGGGCAATGTCTTTTCGCCAGGTTGTCCACCAGTAGTTTTGTTTTACCTTAGCCTGAGTTTTGGCTATTCCTGCGTGTCCTTCCACTAATGAATAGAGGTAATTTGTGAGGATTTGCTTTTGCAGTTCTTGGTCTTTGACATATAATCGTCCTTGGAAATACGGTAGATTGTCTTCGATGGTGTGCTGGTCACCTTTTAACAGCCATTCCTGTTGTGTTGATTGATCCATCAGGGATTGCAAACTGGTTCTTTGGTCATCCACACATGTGGTGGCAGCTATTCTGGTTTGAATCCTTTCCTCAGGAATTATGGCCACGGGGTCGGATGCTGTAAAAGCCTCTTTTTCTTCACTCATGCATGACAGAGCGTCTGCTTTCCCATTGCGTATTTCACGTCTATAAGTGATGATAAAATTGTATTACGTGAAAAAGAGAGCCCAGCGAAGTTGACGCAAGGATTGTGCTTTGGCGGTTTTCAAGTATTGCAAGTTACGGTGGTCTGTGATGACAGTGACCGTATGTCTCGCCCCAAGACGGAAGGTAATGTCTCCAGGACTTGAATGCTGCTTTAATAACCAGTAATTCCTTATCTGTGATTGCGTAGTTGATCTTGGGGGCAGAAAATTTGCGGGACCTGAATGCGACGGGGTGTAGTTGTCCTATTTCAGGGTCTCGTTATGACAATACTGCTCCCATGGCTATTTTTGAAGCATCTGTCTCAACTATGTAAGGTAGATCTGGTCGTGGGTGTCGAAGGACTGGTGCTGTAGTGAATGCTAGTTTCAACTTCTGGAAGGCTTCTTCAGCTTCTGTCGACCAAGGTAACTTTTGATTTTTCTTTAACAAGGAGTTAATTGGATCTACAATTTGTGAAAACCCAGGTATAAACCGATGATAAAAGTTGCCGAATCCGAGCACGCTTTGGACTCCTTTCGTGGATGTCGGTGAGGCCATTGGAGGATTGCATTCACCTTTCGTGTATCCATATGTACGCCTTGTGGTGTGAGCATGAAACTGAGAAACTCGACCTCGGTTACATGCAAAAAACATTTTTCCAACTTGGCATACAATTGATGTTGTCGAAGCTTCTCTAAGACTGCCCAGACATGGCCTACATGTTCTTCCATAGAATTTGAGTAGATAAGAATGTCGTCAATGTAAACAAGAGTGCAAACGTCCATTACCTCCACGTCCACTCTTCCTCGTCCCAGTACCTAACTCATGAGGCCCCTGCCTCTGACACAGGACCTTCTTCTATTTCTTTAAATCCCTATAACTCCTCCCCCACATCCACGCCACTCAGTTTAATTTTTCCTGACGCCGGCAGGTTGGACTGTTTCTTCCTGGTGCGGGGCACTGGGAAGCACCGATTGCTGGCCCCCTGGGGGGGCTGTGTGGGGGGCCCTCAGCTCCCTCAGGTGCGGCGCTGGTCCTGGGCCCCCTCTGGGGTTTGGGGTCACAGTTGAGCCGGATTGCCTTGCTCGGTTCTTTGCTGGGCTCCGGACCTCAGCGTGAGGATTGTGTCCCGGGTCCTGCGCGGCCCGGGGGAAGGTAAGGAGAGGGGAGGACTGGGCTTGATGTTTTTCCCCTCCTGTTTTGGCCAAGTTGATATCTCAAGGGTTCTCAGATCCTGTAGTTGAGTCATTATGGATGCTCTTAGATCCTGCACTCTGAAGGTGTTCGGCAGGCATTGGGGCCATTTCCGAGACTGGTATGGGCAGTCTGGGATCCCTCCCCTGCGTTCTGGCCTTTCTGCTATCCTTCGATTCCTCCGGGAGGGCTTTTGACAAGGGCCTGGCAGTTGTTTTTCCAGGCTTCGCTCTCAGTTGGCCTCAATGAAATTCCTTTTGGGGGACTCTGATGGTCACTTGGATGGGGAGGTGGTGTTGGGGAAGTTGCTCCAGGGTTTTTCTTCTTCCCGTCCTTGTGCTGATAAAGGGATCTCCCTCTTGTATTACGGTTCCTTCAAGGGCCTCCTTTTGAGCCCTTTTCCGGAATTGAAATAAAACATCTTACACTGAAATCTGCTTTTCTTATTGCCCTCGCTTCTGCCCGTAGGCTTGGGGCTCTCTTATGTCACCCTCCTTTCCTGAGGGTGCTGCCAGAATCGGTGCTGCTGAAGGGTGGTCCGAAGTTCCTCCCTTAAGTTGTATCTTGGTTTTCACACCTCTCAGGATCTGGTTCTCCCTGACTTCTTTCATGATCCGAGAACGCCTGAGGAGGTGGCTTGGCTTAACATTATGTCCGGCGGGACGTTTTGGAGCATTTGGCTAGGTTTGCTTTTTTCCACCAATCTGATAGTCTTCTGATTGCTTGTGGTCCCGCTGGGGCTGGGCATAACGCATCTGTGGTTTCCATTTTCCGGTGGTTCCGGGTTGTGATCTCCAGGGCCTATGTGGCTTCTGGCCTGCCTGTGCCTGCGCACGATCAGGGGTGGTTCGCCAGGGGTTTGGCGGCTTCCTGGGCCGATGCAAGGAGGGTTTTCTCTGCAAGAGATTTGTATGGCTGCCGCCTTGGCTGGTCTAGGCATTTTCATCAACCGCTATGGGTTGAGTTTCTCCCACTCGGGGGTTGGTTCCTTTGTGGTTGGAGTTTTGTCTGTGGGGATGTGAATTAAGAGTTATTGTGGGTGTGTTTTTTGCTGCACTGTTTTTGGCTCTGTGTCTCATTGGGACCTTTTCCCCGTTGCTGCTTTGGTATACCTTATGAGGTAAGCACTGGGATGAGGAAGAGTGGACGTGGAGGTAATGCTCTGATTACTTACTGGTAATCTTCATTACTCCTAGTCCTACTCTTCCTCGTCACAGTACTGACGACCCTCCTCACCCTCCCTTCGGGGAAAGTCCCATGCTCTGGCTTGGTAATATGAAACTGAGTGGCGTGGATGTGGGGGAGGAGTTATAGGGCTTTAAAGAAATAGAAGAAGGTCCTGTGTTGGAGGCAGGGCCACATGAGGTACGTAGTGTGACGAGGAAGAGTAGGACTAGGAGTAATGAAGATTACCTGTAAGTAATCAGAGCAGTAGTTCACGGAGTACAACATTCAAAAAGAATTGGAATGCCGCGGGGGCATTGCATAGCCCGAAGGGCATGACCTGGTATTCAAAGAGGCCGTACTTCGTGCGGAAGGCTATTTTCCACTCATCTCCCTCTTTCACTCTTACAAGATAGTATGCTCCTCTTAAATCCAGTTTTGTGTAGATTTGAGCATGTTTCACTTGGTCCAGGAGTTCTGGTATAAGTGGTAAAGGATATCGATTTTTTACTGTGATCTGATTGATGGCTCTATAGTCGATGCAAGTTCTTAAGTCTCCTTCCTTTTTAGGCACGAAGAATAAGGGCGAGGAGGCAGGTGACTTGGACGCGCAAATGAAACCGTTTGCCAGCTACTGATCCATGTAAGTTCTAAGATGCTGATTTTGCTGTTCTGTCAGAGAGTAAATCCGGCTGCAAGGTATCTGGGCTCCGGGTACAAGATCTATTTGACAATCGTAGGGTCTGTGCAGGGACAGAACGTTGGCTTGCTCTTTTTTGAAGACATCCTGGTAATCTTGGTATTCAGGCGGTAAGGAGCGGATGAGACCCAACACGATTCCTTTCTTCGGTTTGTGATTGGTGTCATCTTTTTTGTAACATGTGTCGGCGCAATCTTGAGGGAATGACAGATCTTGTTTTTGCCAGTCGATCCTAGGATTGTGGGTCTCCAGCCAGGGTATCCCCAATATCATCTGGAACTGAGGAGCACTGATGAGATCGAAAGTAATGTCCTCTTGATGCCCGTCCTGACACAAGCTTGACTTTCTCAGTGTATTGTGTCACCGGACCGGATGATAGCTGAGAAAGGCCTATTCGGAGAGCCAAATCCTGGTCAATGTAGTTACCCACAACTCCACAATCAATATATGCCTCCATGGCATGTATTTTTAATGGTTGCTTGTGATTCACCAAAATCACTGGAAGGACTAGATGTGAGGTCTCTACGGATTCCTTATTCATGCTCGACAAGCGGACCCCTACACTTGCCGGGCATTGGCGTTTCCAGAGTCCTGTTGTTCTTCTTCATCAGTTTTGTCTGTTGCCCCACCCGTTTTCTTGGGTGGTTTTAACGGGCAGTCACTGAGGAAGTGACCTGCTTGTCCACAATATAAGCAAAGCTGTTGTCTCCTTTTTTCCCTTACTGCTTTGGTAAGGGGACTTCGTAATCCACCAATTTGTATTGGCTCAGACTGTTCATGTGGTTTAGTCTGATTCTCACGAGGTAAACTGACTGTCCCTCTGATCTAGCTCGATCCATTTTCAGATTCTGCAAACCTATGATCGAGTTGCACCGTCAGGTCTATGTAGTCGGCACACCTCTCAGGGGGATTCATGTCATGATGCCTACCCCTGGGCCTCCGGATCAAGCCTATCAGCCACGGGAGCAGGCATCCAGGTATTTAATAAAACCCCAGCAGCCCCGGCTGGGGGCTGTCTGGGTTCAGTCCTGGCGCCTTAGGCGCCAGGCTCATAATGGAAATCAGTCCTGGCGCCATAGGCGCCAGGTTCATAGACTTTACTTACCTCATGCAGACCATGCTGCAAATGAATCCAAGCCAACGTGAGGCCTGGATGGGACTATTTTTCTACAGGGACTATTTTTTACTCGGGTGTGGTTCTAGGGACTTCTTACCTGGAACTACTTTGGAGGCTATTTAAACCACGCCCGAACAGCAGCACATGCTTCGTGTTATTCTGCATCCAGCAGCGTAACGCTCACTGTGCCTGCAGTCAGCATCCAGTCTTCAGCCAGGCCCATCTCGAATCCAGAGCTCCTAGCAATAGAAGAAAGAAGAAGGAAAGGTTAGAAAAAAGATATTATTTCAATCCTTACCTGAATTCCGGATCCATCACGTCTTCGAACTTGAAAAGGACATTATTCTACACGCGTCGCATCGCCAGCTGCAGCGCCGCACCATACTCACCAGTCCTCACAGCATTTTTCGATCCGGCGCAGCCTCCATCATTTTCTCTGCCGAATTCCACCATCTAGGGGACAAAAGAAAGATAAGGTGAGCCGAGAGAGCCAACAAATACAACCTCTCCACCATAGACTTACCTGATCAACAACCGGAGGCATTATTCTGTAACAAACCGCAACTTCTTACGCCGCACCTGTAAGGAGAGAGAAACCAGCAATTTAAACACACGCATCTTTTGCCGGACAGTGTTGGGTAATACAGACTCTTACCTCAACACCATCAGCTGCCACAAGACAATCTTCCCTTGGACCCAGCTGCAACACAAGAAAGGAATGTACAAGAGTGAACATCGGACATATTGAACTCTTTGAACTTTATACTTACGGGTTCTCGCCTGGAACCTCAGAGTCAATATTCATCCGGAACTCTTCCCACGCCCTCAAACCAGTGAAGTAACTGGTATCTCCACGCAGGATGGAGAGCTCATCATTTACAAACATAAGGTGAGCTTACAGAAAGTTAATATCGGTGGCGATTAGTGGGGAGAACAGTGGGGTGCCACTACTAAAATCCACGGGTGGCTGAATCCCTTTCTCCACTTGCAGGAGAATATTTCTACGGGTCAAGCAGACGAGATTAGGCGGTCCAGTCCAGTCTGTCATCTCTGCACTACGCTTCACGTTGGAGGAGGTCGCAGCTGTCCGGGTCCGATCGACACCCCTGTGGGAGCCAGGTGAGCGTAACAATTCACCACTTGCGCCAACACATCCTTAAGTTCTCCACATAACCCTTGGTAAAAGAGTGTAGTCCTCTTCTCTTCTGGCCAGTTGGTCTGGGCTATGAGACGATTGAGGTTTGCAATATAGGTTAATAGATCTTGACTCCCTTGTCTGAGTGACAACAACTCGTTGTCCAGAGCTTGTCCATGAGTATGACGGGAAAACAATTTCTCCATCTCATGTTGGAAATTCACAAAGTTCCGAAGTAAAGGGTCATCTTGATTTACCAAAGGCATAGACCAGTCCGCTGCACTACCTCCTAAATACGAGAGTACAAACACCACTTTGGCTTGGTCATTAGGAAAGTGAAGGCGACATTGGTTCATAAATACAGCGAACTTGTTTGGGTCGCCGATGAAGCGTTCAGGAGGGGCTAGAGGCACTGCTCCTGGAAGAAACACCTGAACCGGTGTTGATTGTTGTGGTGTGGAAGAATGAGAAAAATGGGTCACTCCAGGCAGTGGAACCTGTCCTGCCTGTGCTTGTAGCATTTGTCTTGCCAATTCATCAGTTCTTTCCCGAGCTACAATAAGATCCCTCCGTAATGCATTGGTTTCCTGTCTTGAAGCATGTACTTCAGCCCGTAATTCCCCTAGTAGGAGGGCTAACTGATCTATTTCTGAAGTTTCCATAACGCCCAGGAAGAGAGTATTAGAGGCTTCGTATTCTGTTACGCTCACCTGGTCTCCGCGGAGGCGCTGGGGCACGGTTGCAGCGCACCCTGAACTTGTATCACCCCCTTCAGGCCTCTCCCTCATTAGAAAAGCTGTGAGCAGTGGTACATGGTGATACTGCTCCTGCGTGGAGATGAGTGTGTGAATGCGCCAATCTGTGATTGTTGTACCTCTCGAACCCTTCACCCCAAAGTACGGTTTCTGTGAGCATACGCTGGCCCATAAAGCTCTCCTGTGAATTATGGAAGATAAGCTCTCCGGCTTGCTACTTCTGGCAGTGGCACGTTGAATGGGATCTAGTTCCTTCACTGATCTCTGATAAAGATTAGTCGAGTCCAGCTACGACTATGCTTCTCCTTATGATTGGTAAGTCTTTCTTGAGCTCTTGTGAGGCTGTTCGTTCTCTTTAATGTCTTTATATGTTGCTCCTATTTATGCCCGCAATAATGCCTCTCTTCTGTTTTCTTCCCTTAGATGGAAATGCAGCCTCAATGCAGCTGTAAGATGCGGCCGGATGGAAGATGGATGCTACCGCAATGTTCGACAGCAGGTAAGTGATGGTTTAAGGAAAAGCGCAAAGTATGTCGAAGCGCAGCAGAGACCTTACAGCCCTGGAACTCACTCTCACAGCATCCCCACCAAAGGGCAGAATATCAACCCTCTACAGGCTCCTGGATAGAACAGATCCAACCCGCAAAGAGCCGTACATGCTTAAATGGGAGAAGGACATTGGGAGGCCCATCGAACTAGAGGAGTGGGACCACATCTGGGCGAGGGCAAACAGAAGTTCGAAATGTGTCTCCAACAAGGAGGGGGCATTCAAGGTATGCTTCAGGTGGTACCGGACCCCAGAAACACTCAATAAATGCAACCCGACAATTCCACCGGTGTGCTGGAGAGGATGCCCAGATAAAGGCACACTCTACCATTTGTTCTGGACATGCCCCGAAGCCACCCAATTCTGGAAATCCATGCTGGATCACATGAACAGGATCACAGGCCTGACTATCCCATGGGATCCGGGCATTGTCTTACTGGGAGCAGGTGGGCAGGGTCAATTCCCCCTTTCAGGGCATAGAGCAGAGCTATGCTCTCACCTGCTGACGGCCGCTAAGATCTCTGGCTAGGCTATGGAAAAATCCAGAGGGCCCGGCAGTACAAATGTGGTGGAGGAAATGCTGGGATATAATTGCAGCGGAAAAAATAACTGCCCTCTGGTTCGGGAATAGAGATAAATTCCTCCAGACGTGGGCCCCCTTCCTGGACTATACCCAGAAATACCCGGGCCTGGCCCGCCAACCACCCTCCTTACGATGGATGGACAAAACTGACTGAAAAATAAGGGGGGCAGTGCACAGCAGAGGAACCGGTCGGGGGAGCTCCCCTCCTGCTTGCAAGTCCAGGAACGAAACATTGAAGGGCCAGGATACTGGTGTTCCCCCTTTTTCCGCCTATTGCCCTGATCCGGAAGCATGTACAATTCCCCTTGTCCGCCTTCACTCAACTAATAGCGACTATCTTGGCACCCCTCCCCTCTTGGCTCCCCCCATGAACATTTCTCTGACCTGTTGTTGACATTTATGTTCTTTTTGTTTATTACATGCACCTCTAAGCTCGATTACGCTGCTTGCAGCGCTCTTCAAGTATATGCCACATGTGATACAGTGTATGTATAAAATCAATAAAAATATATTTCGAAAAAAAAAGTATGGCGAAGCGCAACCTTAAAATGACTGTTTTTTCCAATGTCTAACCTTGTCTTCTGTTTTTCCTTGCCGGCGCTGCTGTCGACGATGGAGCGTGTCGTGCTGCTGTGCGAAGATGAAGATATCGCTGTTCCGGAAAGTGTAAAGATGAATACTTGGTTCGCCAAAGAGATGTACAGGTAAGAACAGCTTCCCCCAGTTGGTAAGTATACTGGCAGGAAGCAGGATCTTCAAAGGTAAGTCTGACTTCAGGCAACGGTGAGCGTTACGCTGCTTGCAAGTGCAGAATAACGCGAAGCATCTGTCTTGAGGATCGGGGCAGCTTATATAGCTCGGATCGTGGGCATGCCCATTAGGGCCGGCTTACCAGCCACACCCTGCCACTCCTAGGGAGTGAGCACGTGCGAAGGCAATCCATTAGCAGCCACAGCCAAGAATACACTTGAGGCTGCTTAATGGATGGAATGTTCAAGGTTAATGCATCCTGCTTAACGGATGGAATGTTCAAGGTTAATGCATCTGAAGTGCTATGTCCATAATAAAAGTCTTTTGGTGTTAAATGGATGTTCTTGTTTACTTTTGTTCATGAGCCTTGCACCAAAGGCGCAAGGACAGTGTCCACCCAGGTCTCCTGTGCATGCGACCCCTACATGCCTGTGCCCCCGACTTACCCCTACATGCTTGTGTCCCCGACTTCATGACCATGACAGTTGTCCACTTGTGCACACAGTTGTCAGCATAGTTGGTGAGTCATGGCACCTGCTGGGTGGCATGTAACATGGTTGCCGCTGGTCTGCGCTGGTGATCGGTCGGATCCCTGGTGGTGGCAGGGGTGTGTCCAGCGATCTGAAGGATCCTGGCAATGAAAGAGATGGGAGTTGTGCTGGGTGTACCCAGGGGTTGGGGGGGTTAAGTGATTGCGGTGTTCAAGGTGGTGTGAAGACTGATATAAGCCTAGTTGTCAGATAGGGAGCCTCATGTGAGGCATGGTTAGAGGGTGACCCATGCTGGTCTATAGGGGTTATCTTCTGTTGGGAATGGCTGCTCAGACGTTAAGTTGGTGAGGGTTCTGGAGCAAGTTTGTGTGCTAGTACGTATGTGTGGTAGCTGTACCGATTGGTTGGGACACCTAGGGCCAATGGTTGAGAATGTGCTGTGTTGAGTTGGTTGGCTTAAAGTGGTGTTCTACAGCGGTTCTCTCCAGTTGGGATTAGCTGTTCAGATGTTTGCGTAGTATATAATTAAGGAGCCAATAAGTGTGCTCGTGCTAGTGCGTAGTGGCTGTCCTGGTTGGTGGGGAGATCCAAAGCCATTGGGTGACAATGTACTTGTTGGGTTGGTTGGCCTAACATGGTATGGGGGCAGGCTGGGTGGCCCAGAATGCGCCCGGGTTTAGGTCAAGGGGTGGTATTGTAGGGGGGCAAGGGGTGATGGTTCTGGCTGGCATGGATGTACAGTCAAAGAGTGGTTAGAGAGCCTTGAGGGAGGTTGTGAGGCAGTATCAACAGCTGGTTCAAATAAACACATTAAACTCATGATCAGTATTGAGCCTCATTGTGGCACATCTATATTTGGCTTTGCGTTGTCATAGGGATAGTTCCCTGTCTCCACCTCGGGCATCGGGTTGAACAATTTCCAGTCCCATGAAACTGATATCATCTTTGTTGTCAAGCTGGTGTTTTTCCTGCCAGTGGACGGCTAGTGGGTATTTTGCCTCTTGGGAGTGAAGTAGTACTAGGTGTTGCCGGATCCAGGTTCTTAGCTCTCTTTTGGTGCTGCCGATATAGTTACGCTCACAAAAACAGATTATAGCATATTTGACAAATTTAGACTTACAATTAATGAATTGGGTAATTTGGTGTTCATTAGTGACATTGAACGCGAGTGATTTAGCATTTCTCGCATGACTACACATGTAACAGGTCCCACATTTGTAAAAGCCCATTGCCTTGGAGCTGGTTAGCCAGTTTTCTGGTGTTCTAGTGACTGGAGCCGTGTAGGATGGGCTCAACATCATCCGCAAAGTCTTTGCCTTGGTGAATGTCAGTGATGGTCTTGATGGTATCCATCTGCCGATATCTTCGTCGATCTCGAGAATATGCCAGTGTTTCTGTAAGATTTGCTGGACTTGAAGACTGTCACTGCTGTACCTAGTAATGTATCTGATTTTTCGTCTTCCCCCGTGGTTCTTTTTGGTGTTGTTTTAGGTGTCAGCAAGATTGCACCTCTTCTCTTGGATGCAATGTCAATGGCTGCGTTGATTGCTTGGTCAGGGTAGCCGCTCTCAGTGAATCTGTGCTGTAGGAGAGATAACTCGGCTTTGAATTTTGCTTTTGTGCTGCAATTGCGTTTTGCTCGGATGAATTCTCCTTTGGGGATGTTGTTGATCACTGATTTTTTACAGCTGCTGGTGGCGTAGAGCACAGAGTTCCCTTCCATCGGCTTCCTGTATGATGTTGTTGTCAATTCTGTTTCATTGTTACTGATCGTGATGTCCAGTAAATCTATGAGGATGTCATGTTGCTTGAAGTACCGGTTAGTTGTTGTCCAAAATTGTTGTTGTTGAGGTATTCTTTGAAGAATGTCAATTGTTCCATGGTACCGGACCATATCATGAGGATATTGTGGATGTAACAAAACCATTTGTGAATGTAGTTGTTGAAGTCTGTATTGGAAAAAGCATGAATCTGTTCAAATTGATTCATGAAGAGATTTGCCATGGCAGGGGCATATGTCGCCCCCATAGCTATTCCCTTAGTCTGCTTGTAGTATTGCTGGTTAAACAAGAATGTGTTATTGGTTAGTGAAAAATCCAGGAATTCCTTTGTTATATCTAGGTGCGAAAAAAAGGAAGCTGATGCCTTAGCGAAGGTGTAATCTATGACTTTGAGGGCTAAGCCGTGGTCGATGGCTGTGTACAGTGCTTTGACATCAAGCGTCACCAAGTAGTAGTGTGGTTGCCATCTTACGTCCTGTAGCACAAGTAAGGTGTGCATGGTGTCCCATAGATAAGTCGGAATCTTTGGTACTTCAGGAGCAAGTACATTGTTAATATATTTGCTGAAAGCCTCAGTTATCCATCCAATTGCACTGAGTATGGGACGTCCCTGAGGGATCTTGTGAAATTCCTTGTGGACCTTTGGCAGGAAGTAGATTGTGGGCATTCTGGGCTGTTTCGGTTTGAGGTATTTGTTGTTAGGCAGAAACCTGTGCAGTTCCCTTGGGGACCACTGCAAAAGATTTAGGACTACAAGTGTTTGGCAGTAAACCCACTTGGTAGCAGTCTGTACCACCCAGATTTACCTGGTAGCTGTGGCTGAGCAGTCAGACTTCCCTCAAGAAGAGTTAGGCAGTATGTAAAGTATACACAATAGGCACTCAGGCACAATAGCACAAGCAAACACTGACCAGAGCTTTGGTATCAAGGTATATAATTATTTATTTAAGAACACACTTATTGAAACACTCCAGCACTAATATTGTAAATCACTCTAAACACAGTTACTATTATTATATATACATCCCTTATTCATTATCAGACAAGTCTTAGTTAACACCACTTATTTCCAGACAGAGGTGAGCGCTTAACTATAGATGGCACTCCAATAAGTTAACGAAAAAGGGAGGGAAAAAGGCAGAATGTAGGAACATACACCACTCTAATACTTAGGAACTCTTAAGCAAGGCAGGAAAGTCAAAAGTTACTTGTGAGCCAAAGTCCATTTGCCGGTCCCACTCTTGGAGAGAGCAGGGCACAAATGTTCCCAAGATCACACAATGACAACAGGCTTAAAAAGTCTTGCAGGGAGTTCAGAGAGGTTTTAGTTAGGCTCAGAAAAGTTTAGCCAGGGTGTCCCAGGCTAACCCAGGTTCGAAAGCTGGGGGCTAAATCTACCCCGTACAGTCAGTTGCAAGGGAAGCCAGGCGGAACACGGTACCTTAGGTGGAAAGGATCCTCCAGCGGGGGCAGTTGTTCCTGGCAGCAGGTGCAAGTCGCGGCATCGTCCAGAGGAAAGATGAAGGTCGTTGCACTGCCAGGGAAGAAACCAGCCGCAGAGTTTTCCGGTTAAAGGTACTACCCTTTGATTCGCGGTAGTGTTAAAATGTGGTATCCCGGTTGCCGGGGTGCTTGGCACAGGCAAGGTGGCCACGAGTTGTTCCAGGAAGCGAAAAGGGAAGCAGACTGGTTATCCCCACCAGTCGAAGGAAGAAGACTCTCCAGGCTGGAGATCTCCTCTGTCGTTGGGAAAAGTGGTGAGACGGTTCAGCAGGGCTCCACCGGTGGTGTCGTCGTAGCAGGTCGGCTCAGCTTCTCCCTCGTCGGATTCTTAGGTCCTGTGGCGACTTCTGAAGTTCCAGTCCCCAAAGCCCTGCTTTTATGCAGAAAACCCCCATTCACTCAGCCTAGCTGTCACTCAAACATGCTAAGTGGGCCAATCAGGACGGAGTGCGACTTGAGTTGCCTAGGCAACTCAGTCCAGGGAGTCTAAACCCCCTCCCATACCCCGTGTGGTACCCAGACAGAGTGGCACCACTTTTGGAGGCTTCTGTGGAGCAGCCCGCCAAAAAGTGGAACAAAGGGCCCAACTTGGGTTGGAGTCACAGAAGAGAACACAAACGCCATTTTAGAACCGAGTCTTGGTAAAAAATACCAACCGGAGAATTAATATTAATTAAATAAACCGGCGGTACGTTCGAGGCTATAGGAATTAAATAATTAAAGTTGGTAGCCTCGAACAATGGGAAAATCCCATAGGAATATTTTCGCGGTCGAATATAAAAAGTAGTATCCACTGCCAGCAGCCAAAACTCGATCAGGGGGGACGGAGACGTGCCCCCTCGACTAACAGACCACGGGGCAGTCGAATTGCCCCAGCCAGTACATCCACAATATGATGGTTTGTACTGGTTCTGTTCAGAATTTGAGACTAGTAAAGTCAATGGTGACTTTACATGCCCTGGCAGACAGTAGTCAGTCCCAGGTTATGGAGTCTATACTGGGGGGTCACTATGACACCCCTGTGTTACTGCACTGAGGGTGCTGTGTAACACACATCACAAAAACACATGAAGCCTTATGGAGTAAAAGACCCCATAGCCCATTAAACACATATAGAATCAAAGAGATGCACTCAAATCATGTCCAAGAGTGAGGGTAAAAGAGTCTCACTCTTGGCAGGAGAAAAAAATAAACCCCAAAAAATCCAGCAAAGCTGCTGGAGGACTCACTAGGTTAGGAAATTCAGCCTAAACAGAGAATTCTCCCTAACATTTGTATTTTTCATCGGTCAGGAATCCACGAGTGTGCCATTTTTTTAGCAAGTCGTTTACTGCAAGCGCAATATCCTTGGTAGGATTACTATGAAGAGTTTGGTAACAACCCGGTGTAGCCGGATGTGTCATGGCCATGGTTATGTATTCAAATCTGTCCATTAGCACAACGTTGCCGCCATTGTCGGCTTCTTTAATTATGATCACCTTATTGTCTGTAAGGCCTTGAGTGCCTGTCGTTCTTGGCTTATTCCTACGACAACGCAAAGCCAAACTCATTTGTAAATATATATGTGTCACAATGGGGCTCAATACTGATCATGAGTTTAATGTGTTTATTTGAATCAGCTGTTGATACTGCCTCACAACTTCCCTCCAGGCTGTCTAACCACCCTATGACTGTACATCCATGCCAGCCAGAACCATCACCCCTTGGCCCCCACCCCTACACTACCACCACTTGCCCTAGTCTCGTCCCAACAGGGGAGAACCCCTGTAGAACACCACTGTAAGCCAACCAACTCAACACAGCACATTCTCAGCCACTGGCCCTAGGTGTCCTAACCAATCGGTACTGCTATCACACATTAGTACTAACACACAAACTTGGTCCAGAACCCTCAGCAACTTAACGTCTGAGCAGCCCACCCCAACAGGAGATAAGCTCTATAAACCAGCATGGGTCACCCTCTAACCATGCCTCACATGAGGCTCCCTATCCAACAACTAGGCTTGTATCAGCCTTCACACCAACCTGAACACCACATTCACCTAAACCCCCACCCCCACCCCCTCCCGGGCAGACCCAGCACAACTCTCATCCCTCCCCTTCCCAGGATCCTTCAGATCACTGGGCACACCCCCGCCACCTCCAACCACCAGGGATCTGACCCATCACCAGCGCAGAGCAGTGCCAACCATGCTACATTCCACTCGCCAGGTGCCATGATTCACCAACTATGCAGACAACTGTTTGCACGAGTGGACAACATCTACTGTGCACCACGCCCCCCACCACCAGTACCAACACTTGCAAACTCTGAACGCCCTTAAACACACCTTATCAATACATCGGAGCCCCTTCTCTCCTCATTCACATCACCGCTTATCACAGGATCTGTCACAGTACATACAATAACGCTATCCCTCTTAGGCTCCACAAGCCACTCCCAGCTGTCGGCTAACGCACAATTGTGTATGGCCGTAACCATGCCAACAGCCAATCACTGTGCCCCGGTATAACAGATAGCTGCAATTACGAATGTCTCTAATTGGTCCCTATCAGGAAGCTCATGTTATTTATGCTAGTGGCACTCACTGCACTCCTTCGTCGGAACACACACCGCTGAATGACGGTCCGCTATCCAGCGATTATAAAGGTGAGAGCACCCCCTCCATGAGCAACATCAGTCGTGACTGCATGTACCCCCAGGCATGGACATGCTTCACGTCACCCTTTAGCCTAGCCAGTATTTGCACGCCACTGTCACGCACTCGGCCACCAGCCCCCCACACATTATTGCCCCATATCAACCAGTACCAGGCAGCGGGACCCACTGTGATTGCCCGTCACCCCGTCCTCTATCCAACCCTTAACTTTGCCTCAAACACCAGCCAACACCAGCATGCGCTGCAAATAAGGAACGCAGCAATATGCCTTTCCCTTCTGCTACCAGCGCAGCTCGCTCACTCTCCCCAGGGACTATCCCTGATCCCGACAACATTAACGGCCATCTCAATGCACCTCCGACAACAGTCACCCTGTGCTGTGTTATTACTGCGGGGCCTGGGTGTTGGAGAGTAGCTGGCAATAATATTTCTGCTGAACGGGCAGGAAAAACATTGTCAGCCACTTGCTAACACCCAGCACCCGCAGCAATAACGTAGCCTGCTTGCAGAAGGCTTTAAATATTCTTTCAATCTCGTGATAAAATCCACGTTTGTCACGAGAATGAAAAAATATTTCAAAGCATGCTGTGTTATTACGGATAGGCTGGGTAATAGCAAGTATGGCTGGAATTAATATTTCTCCCACCCGAACAGGCGGTAGCAATATTTCTTCCCAACATGGCCCCTTGCTAACACCCTGCCCCAACAAACACATTTACGTGCAGAAGGGCTCCCCGAACCAAACCTTTAAGCACTCCACCTTACCTCGGAAGAAGCCAGAGCCGAGTATGAACTTTGGAGTTTGAGAACTCTGGAATTTTGGTTCCCAGGCAAACTATGTTATAGGCTGCAGGACATATCGGACTAATCAAATTAAACCAATTGATAGCACAGGGGGCCACCATTCCTCCAAACTCCAGACAACCCTATACACATTATATTGAGTTTAGAGTGTAAGGGTCAGTTTAGGGTTTTTGGACACAGGACTGAACACACTCTTTGGTTTAACATCCTGATGTTCAGTCATTATGCTGAGGCAGGAAGCCCCTTCATAGACTTAGGGACGGGTAGGATTTTCTCATCTCCTCTTATTATTTTAACAAATAAGGTTATACTGAACCTTATTACTGTGTCTAATTCTTACTCTTGATCCCTTACAGTCTATAACCACAACAATGCCACCTGTGTGTTGATCTCCTCCTTCCACACACTTACAGTCTGTACACTGCAATATTGTTCACAACAAAGCCGAATGACTCCCCTCCCCAGGCTTGTGGTTCCCATAAACCTTTGTACCACTCCACTTTCGGGACCACAGAATGACTCCCTTCTCCCGGTATTGGCCCGCACTCTCCACTATAGTTCACAACAAAGCCAGGGAGAATGACTCCCTTCCCCTGGTGTCTCTTGAGTATATTGAAAGGGCGTATGTTTCTTCACCAGGAGAATGACTCCTTTCTCCTGGTGTTTGAGAGTTATTTTCTGTATCTTTCAACTTGATGTTTATTTTTCCACTCTCTCATGGTATTAGCAAAGTCTTAAATCCTTCTCAGGGTGTCAGTGGACTTCTCCCTGCCACTTCAACGAGGATGCTTTCCCTTGGATGCTCAGTACACTTTTTGGGGTACCAGGCCCTTTTTTCTGGTGGTCAGTGGGCTTATTGCTGCCACTGCAATGAGGAAGTTTTCCTCGGATGCTCAATGCTTTTGTGTTGGGGTCCCAGACCATTCTCTGGTTGTCATTTGGCTTATTGCTGCCACTGTGATGAGGAAGTTCTCCTCAGATGCTCGATTCACTTGTGTTAGGATTCCAGACCCTTCTCTGGTGGTCAGTGCACTTATTGCTGCCACTGCAACGAGAAAGTTCTCCTTGGAAGCTCACTTCACTCTTTCCCAATAGTTTGACTGCTACTACTAGGCCAGGGGAGAACCACTCGAGCCTGCCTCTCTTCCACCCTGTGGCCCGTCTGGGTCTCTTGTACCTCCAGTTACGTTATTTGGGACTTTGGTATGTCAACAGGGATTCCTGGGACTGCAGTGTGTCTCTCCGACTCTTCTGGCGTCTCTCCTCTGCTTCTGCAGCACTGTGGCTGCTCTGCGCTCTGCTGTACTGCTCGGTTCCCTTTTCTTACTTCATGCCCGGGTCCGCTCCAGCTGGACCCAGAGAGAACTCCCTCAGCGATTCGCCAGTGTCCTCTGCTCTTCGGTATCTCAAGTTAGCTGACAGTATTTGAAGCTCCCGCGGATGTTTTCCACACCTGTTGCCTCTCCCAGCTGGTATTGACAAATTCTTTAGTCCATCGTCTCTTCTTATACATTGTTGCCAGTTCCGCCCTTTCGGATTGTCAAAGTCCTTTGTTTCATTTGAGTTTGATCTTCATACCTCCTCAGGGCCACCTTGTGCCGGCTAGCACAGTCAGTAATCTTCTTGTCTTCTGGGCTCTTCTTCGTCCTACAAGGCATACAATAAGCAGTACTGCATCACAATTTGCGATATAATACTGCTGTTTTGCTGTGTATTTAAACAATCCTGTCACACCAACTGCGATATGATTTCCACAGCTCATTAAAATAAAGATTTTGCCTTTAAAAGGCAGAAGCACTCGGGCTGGGCTAAAAACATTGTATCAATGTTATGATTCCACCCCGGGTGCTGCGTCATCACATGGAGAGGAGGCCCTCAGCCCCACTCTCACACTCGGCTCTGGCTTCTTCTTAGAGGTTTGGTTCGGGGAGCTCTTCTGCAAGCAAATGTGTTTGTTGGGGCAGGATGTAATATTGTAATCTTATTCATGTAGATTTGTAACATTGTAAGCCTCGCATATACTTGCTGTTGCGCCCGGTAACCTATGGGTCTGGAGCGCATTATAAATAAATAAACAAACAAACAAACATGTTAGCAAGTAGCCGTGTTGGGAAGAAACATTTCTCCCGCCCGTTCGGGTGGGAGAAATATGAATTCCAGCCATACTTGCTATTACCCAGCCCCTCAGTAATAACACAGCATGCTTGTAGAAGGATTTGAAATATTCTTTCATTCTCGTGACAAATGTGGATTTTATCAAGAGAATGAAAGAATATTCAAAGCCTTTTGCGAGCAGGCTACGTTATTACTGCGTGTGCTGGGTGTTAGCAAGTGGCTGACAATATTTCTCCTGCCCGTTCAGGATAAATATTATTGCCAGACACTCTCCAACACCCAGGACCCGCAGTAATAACACAGCCTGCTGCTTGCAGAAGGCCTTTCAAAAGGGCTTCTGTGAGCAGAGAATAGGCCCGGGTGAAGATGTGTGGACCCCGGACTCCACTGCTGAGTGAAAACAGTGGTGCAGGGTCAGACCGGGGCATTCAATTATCTCGGGCACCAACGAAAAAGTGGCCCACAGTTGCAAATGGGAATTAATTCCTTTTGTGGCACTATTTGAATGGTACCGAAGAGGGAGGTTTCTGATAAAATGTGATGCAAATTGTACATTTTAAAGAATATTTATTCAGCAACACTGGTAAAAAGTAACTCATCAAACTGGCCCACATTGGCAAAAAAAAGTGGCCCACTTTGACACCAAAAACTGGCCCATACAAGCATTTTGTGTTTTGGTTCAGCCATGGGCCGATTGCCCTATAGGCCAGTCCGAGCCTGCAGTGGTGTATGGAGGTTAGCTGGCAAATCTATCACGAGGCAGACAGCCAGAGCCAGCAGGAAGCTTTACACTGGCCATAACTTTAATGTGAGCAACTGCAAAGTGCAAATAAAAAGCCCTAGAATGAAAACAGACTTTTTTTGCTGTGCTCTGCGAAATGGAAACATGGTGGCAGTTGCTGGTCCCCCTCCCGTAGAGGCTCAAGGCCTCTTTTGTTTGTAAGGATAGAAAGGCCCTAATGCAGTCCCCTGAATGCAGGGCTGGGTGTTCGCAAGTGGCTGGGTGGGAGCAATATTATTTCCAGCCACTTTCTAACACACAAGACCTGCAGTAATAACACAGCCTGCTGCTTGCAGAAGGCTTTTCAAAAGGGCTTCTGCAAGCAGGCTGTTCTGTGCAAGCAGGCCCGGCTGAAGATGTGTGTCCCTCGGCCCCCCTACTGAGAGAGAAAACAGTGAAAGGCACCTGTGGGATGCATGGAGGTTAATAGCTGCCGAATATTGCCAGGCAGGCAGCCAGCATGGAGCATTACATCAACTGGCCACAGCTTTAATGCGAGCACTGCAGAGCGTGTATATTAAGTCCCAGAATTAAAATAAAGACTTGTTTTGCTGTGTTTAAGTGAATACGGACTGGAAACATTGGGGGCAGTTGCTGGGCCCCCTCCCCAAAGAGGCTCGAGGCCTCTCTTATTTGTAAGGTACGAAAGGCCCCAATGCTGTCCCCGATTACGGCGCTGGATGTTATCATGTTGCTGCGCTGCCATTTATTTCTCCCGTTTGGGTGGGAGAAATATTATTCCCACTCCATAGCGGGTGCTGAGGGGCACTGTCGATTCTCAAAGCCCCCCCCCCCCATAATGAGTGTGCATTGCTGTGGGTAATCAGTTGCTTTTTGCCTATTTTGTACGAATTGGTCAGCAAAGTAGAGGAAGATTAGGCAGAGTGGACCTTCCCACTGTGACTTTGATAACAGGCTCGAGAGGTACGCAAAGCCTAGCCAACTTTTTATTCTAAAAAAAATACATATCTTTTGTGTTTGCTGCCACAGGGAGTGCTTTAATCATGAGAATGGAAGACTATTCAAAGGCCTTCTGCAATCAGGATGTGTTATTGGTGCAGGTGGCTGTGCTGGGAATTATTTTTTTCCCACCTGTTCTGATGGGAGAAATATCAAGTCCAGCCACTTAATTGCACTCGGACCCGCACTAAAAGCGCAGCCAGTGCTGGCAGAAAGCCTTCTAAAAATTCTTTCATCACAATTTAAAGAATATTTAGAATGCTTTCTGCCAATAGGCTGCGTTAAGATTGCAGGGCTGTGTGCATTGGGTGGGCAAAATATTCTTCCCAGAGCCCTTTGCTAGCACACAACTCTGCACTGATAAAGCCTGGAGAAGGCTAAATCATTTGTTCTTTCCTGTTGGCTCGCTGCACAGATGACAAAGGCCCGGGGATTACTGCAGTAAACTTGTCAGCAGCAACTACGACTTGCAATAATTGATTTGTGATCATGGGATGTCAGAATAGTGCTTGGAAGCAAGAGGAAATGGGAGACTCGAGAGTTCAATCCGATTTAACGCTAAAGCTAACTGTGAAGAGTCCCACAATGTGTAAAGAAATCAGATGCCTTAAGCACCACATTTGCCCAGAAAGTGACTGAATGCCATTTCTTTTCAAAGCCGAGCTCATCAATGAGATCAAACATGGTTTTGAATTCTGCGATTTGTAGTCTTCTGTTCAGGGTGGTTCAAATACTCCAAGGAGGTTGCTTTGGGTGTACTTCGCAAATAAACAAGACCATTGTAGTTCTTAAAACCCAAAACAAATGTGTACTAATTAGAGCTTGGAAGTTTGAGGCAGGTATGTTAAATTGCTGGCAATTCTGGCTTCACTGCTTAACCAAAGCATGTGACCCTGGGAAAATCATTTCACCTGACACAACCCAACCACACCAGTGCTGGCAAGAACAGAAATGTGCATTTTATCCATAAGCAATGTCAGTGGCCTCAGCCCTACAGATAAGGAGTGTATCGGACACTTTTACTCCCTAAAAAAGAGAAATACTTGCAACACAAAAAAATAGGAAAAAGGCCTTGTGCCCCTGCTTTCACCCACACAACTCCATGTATATTATGTTTGGACCAGTAATGCAAGTAGTACCACGGGAAGAAACTAGGAGGTTATAACTGCCTGATCAGAAGTAAAGCTGTAGCTTTTATTGTGCATGAATAACTAGTGCAAAGAAATATTATTACACTTTCATTTTCCAGTTAAAACATTTTTTTCCCACTTCCCAAATACTCTCATTGGGAATTCGAATTACACTTGTACTCCCTAAAAAGTCATTTTACTCTCGACTTTAAAAAATAAGGAGTAAAATACTCCCACTTTCAAATCTTATCTGGAGCACTGGGTGGCCTAGATGGGCATTAAGTTGCACAATTTGCTGCCAACTGTTGCTACTCAGTACTTCCCACAATGCTGTGGAGTCACAGAATACACCTGTGACCCATGGGATCAGAGAGCAGATTTTTCGATTTCTTTAAAAATTGGAATTAAGTGGTATGTGAGACAGCTGCATGCCCTATTTAGATAATTCATTTTGATCTTTTAGATCATCTGAGTTTTTTCTGACTTCCAATAAGTCAGACGACAAATGGATGATTACATAATGTTAACTTGCTTGGCCTTTTATTGTCTCACAAATAAGAATTTCTGGCACTAACAGGCCGGTGCAGCATTAGGGCCTCACCAACAACGGACCAAGAGACTGAAATCTGGGCATCTACTGTGGTTTTGGTGCTGCAGAATGAGAACGAATTATGTCGGCCCCCGAGTTGTTGACCCCAGTTTGTCACAAACTCCTTGTAGCTGCAGTCTTCATCTTGAGCAGTTGACACTGTGAAGCAGTCAACTGATGGACCTTTAATATTTAATTGTTTTCAGTTAGTCATGGCCACCACATAACCACATACTGTGAAATTGGTCAACGCTTTGGGGTGGCAGAGAAAATATGACCCAGGCAAAACCTGGCTAGACATTTATGAAGAGGAAGACGCTGTGTGTGCAAGATGTACACTTTGTAGAGAGTTTCAAACAGATTTGCATTCTATGAGGAATTTCATAGCCTCATTGATTTCTGGGATCAGTGGCTCCCAGCTGAAAGTAGACAAACTCCGCAGGCACCTGGAAATAGAGCAACACCGAAAAGCCGAAATAGTCAAGAAATTTGGAAAGCAACACACTGTTGTGGACCTTTATCGCCACACTCCAATTGGTAAATTAGTGAAGATTTTTCCTAGGGCTGTGCTTAGTTCGAGCAATTGCAAGCTGCTTTTGACAGTCAGAGATTTTATGATTTTTATTTGTTAGAACAGGGAGAGCTTTGGCTACAGCAAAGGATCAGCATAGACTCACTGAGGGCAGGCTAATGGATATCCTTTATACAATGGTAAAGGAGGAAATTCTTAATAAAACGTTTTCTGCGCTGGCTGAGCAGAAGAAGCGTCACAGTGTTGACCTGGGCTCCAAGTACACTAATGCTGTAACAGGACGAGAGCTAACAATTTGTATTGGACGCTACCTTGAGGAAGAACTATTTAATGTTCTCAAAACTGCTGATGCTTTTTCTGTTTCAATGGATAGTAGCACAGATAGCGGTATAACAGAGAAGGAGTTGGTGTACGTTATATACATAAACCCACAAAGTGGTGAAGTTGAGGTTTCTTTTCTCAAAATAAAATCAGTTAGTGATGGTTGCAGTGAGGGGTTGAGAAAACTTTTATTGGAAGTCCTAAATGAAACTGGGCTCTCCTTAAAGAAAATGGTGCATTTTGGGGCGGACGGACCGGCTGTTAACTTGGGTGTGAAACAAGGTCTTGCTGCATTGCTCAGGCAAGACATTAAATGGCTGGTGTAGGTCCATTGTTTTTCTCACCGTTTTGAATTGGCAGTGAAGGATACATTAGATAAGACTTACTTTAGTGATGTGTACAATATGTTAATGCAATTGTATTATTTCCATAAAAAAATCCCCAAAAGGTTGCGTGAATTGCATGCTCTGGGATAAGCCATGGAACAGTCTGTTCAGAAACTAAGGAAAGCTCATGGGGCCCGTTAGATGCAACACAAATTACTTGCTACTCAGGCCCTTAATACATCTTTCCCTGTTGTTCGCGCAAATTTAGAAAGTATGGCAGCTGATCCAAGCCATGACCAGGCAAAAGCCAAGGGAGTATTGCAGCTTTTAACACGGTTTCAGATGGTATGCCATCTTTTTTTTTTAGTAGATGCTGCAACCCCTTGCTAGATTTTCTCTTGCACTTCAGAAGGAAGTGATTGAAATGCCAGAACTCATTAGCTCTATTTCTATTTCAAAAATGACTCTGCAAACCTTAAGAGGAGAGACTGCCTTGGTAGGATGTGAGCTTGACACTCTTACTAGTGAGGCAAATAAATTATTGGGCCTCATTATGAGTCAGCCAGTCCGGAAATAACGGTGGTGGTAAACCCGCCACCACCGTTGTTTCCGGACCGGCTGATCTCGAGTTCTGCAGGCGGGAGGTGTCACTTCCGCCAGGTCTGACCTGGCGGGTTTAACACCACCCACCTGCAGGCGGACGCGAAACACTGGCACCATTACAGCATGGTGCCAGTGTTTCCACTTCCCCATTCCCATGGAGCCCTATAGGACTCCATGGGAATGGGGATTTACCGAATTCCGCCTCTGTAATTACCGGGTCACTGTGGTTGTAATGCCCCGGTGATTCCAGGAATCACGGAGGCGGAATGGTAATACGAGGCCGGCGGTAACCTGCCGGTTTTTCCAGTTCGGTTACCGCCGGACTCGTAATGAGGCCCATTGTCTGGAACCTGCAATTACGTTTCCTATTATGGGGTCCAACTAACACATACAAGTGCACACGTTCTGAAACATTTCAAGCAACAGTGTGCAAAATACGTCACAAACATTGACACATTTTGTGAAAATAGATTGTCTTTTACTGAGGACAGCATCTATAACTGTGCGAAAGTGTTAAACACAAGATTATGGCCATCAGAGTTAAAAGAGCTGAAAAAATATGGAAATAATTAAATTGTCAGAGTGGCAGAACACTTTTCTGATTTCAATTGTTCATTGCAGTTTTTCATTAGTAAGTCCTGAAACAATTCTGTCTCAATGGCAAGAGTTTAAAGTATTTGCCCATAACAGCCTTTGTAAACTGCCACCAAAAGAGATGTGGGTGTAACTAGCACCCCTGTATGGCACCTCATATCCCCAGCTTGTGATGCTCAAACATCTTGAGGGTTTTCCCTGTGTCCAATGCAGTTGTGGAACGCTGCTTTTCCTGCATGAACAAAGTTAAAACTGAATGGAGGGAATCCCTGTCAGAAGAGACTGTTCGCTCGTATAAAGGAGCAGGGCCCCTTCTCCTGCAGAGTTCAAATCCAAAAAGGCTGCCAAATTTATCAATTCGTCCTGGTGTTGCTGATGATGTCTTAAGGCCTAGCTCTCCCACAGATGAACACCAAGTACTTCTCAAGACACAGATTCTTAGTCCTACACATTCCTTTTAAAATGGGTTTCCCAATTTTAAAGCAAGCAGTAAAGTTGCTTGTGACTGTTTATGTCAAACACTATCTATATGTAACTTGATATAATAAAATAAAACTTGAACATGCACACACTATTGAGTCTTTATTGATGTCTTGTTAACAATATGAAAGACACAGCACTGTGCTGCAAAACTGACTGCATGACCCAGCCACAAATCATTGAACTGAAAAATGTTTTAGAGCTTCCTTTATCATTTATTTGTTTGGCCATTCATGCAGCAAACCTTTTCATTTTGCAGACATTGCACTATTGTTATACTTCAAAGGTTCTGTCAAGACTTGAATGTTGTGCAGAATATAAGACCTCCGTCCTTAAGTACCGAACAGAAAGGTAAAGTAACTTGCTGTTCAGTCTTTAGGGCCACAGGTGGCAGGTACAGGAACGCAGGTCACCCCGACAGATGAAAAGGAATGATGCGGGTAAGACAAACAAATGGCCACAAGATAGGTTTGTAAACAACAAGGAAGCAGGATTAGAAATCTTACCTAAGTGTTGGGGAATACTATCCCAAAAGGGGTGGAGGAATGGTAACAGGAAACACACCCCTCTGAGAGCGTCAATGTACCCTCAGTGTAAGAAGCGGCAGGTGGTGGAGAGTGCTCACGCTGGAAGCCCCTGTGCAATGGTAACTGGAATAGTTCACTTGACGGTTACACAGTAAGTTCCAAGCTGAGACAGTGAATAGGAAGTATCCAGCAAAACGTGATCCAAAATCGAAGTCCGTAATACCAAGGTTGAAAGCCAAGGTCAGGAAGTCAGGGAGCGAATTGAGCAACAACAAATAAAGGGAAATCCAAAGACAGTCCAAAATATGTTTCTGAGGTCGAGGTAACAGTTCCAAAAGCAATTGTGAGTCCAAACACCAATTAAACGCCAGAAACACAGCTGTGAAGCAAAGGAGGGCGTAATCTTCATTGTTTTAATGAGGTTGCCATGGAAATCCGGTCACATGATCGGGATCCCCGTGTCACGTGACGGGGTCCGAAGCGTGGTGTCATGGCAACACTGCTCCTTTTCGAGCGTGATGTCAAGCGCCAGGGAAGCTGCCAATAGAAGAAAGGGCGCAGACAGCTGCCAGGACCCGGAGGTCGCCGGGAGGCTCTGGAGCCTCGGTGAAACACCCCCTGCCGCTGTGAAGGCACAGGACGTGAACTGCAGGTGGGTGTGTTGAGTGATACTGGTGGTGCATTCTGGGAATTGTAGTGCTGCGGGCCTGAGTGTTGGGAAACGTGATGCTGCGGCTGTGGATGCATGACAGGTTCCTAGAAATCATTTGTATTGTATTGTTTATTCATTTATAGAGAGCACCGGGCCCGTGGGCATCTGGGCGCATTACAGGTTACAGAAGACAAGGGCAAAAAATACATATACATAGATTTTGTAGCAGATATGTACACATTTACATTAGATACATTAGTTACAGTTTCTTAATTTGTATAATATACAAGATTTGGTGCAATGATCCTGGAGAGGAGCGCCTGCTACCTTTTTTGAAGTAGGTGCAATGATACATACATGTGGTCACAGGTCTTAACATTAGTCTTAAAGGAATGGAAGGGAGATGTGGCTCTTAAGGAATCAGGGATAGAAGTTCCATAATTGCGCCACCAAGACTGGAAAGCTAGAGCCAACTGTTTTTTTTTTAGTTTGAAATTGGGTATTCTAAGACTGTTGGATTGCGCCTTTCTGATAGGTCGTTCTGAGGTGTGTTTAGAAAATCTATCATGGGGTATAATGGAGCCTTGTTGGAAAGACATTTGTGAGTAAGGTTAAGTTATTTGAACTTGATTCTGTTGTTTATGGCGAGCCAGTTGGTAGAGCATCTCACATGGGAGATATTCTGAGTTTTAGGGATGCCTAGGGCAGATCTTAGGGCAGGGGTGCACAACTGATTTTGACAAAGGGCCGAGTACCTTACATGAGGGCTATAGTGGGCCGAAAAGTAAATGTGGGCGGGGCGGTAGGCGGGGCGTGGCAGGAGGCTTTTTAAACCCCCAATTTGTACTAAACACATGGAAAAAGAATGTTTTTGAGGGGTAACGATTTTTATTTGCATTTCAAACTTACATTTTGTACTACACATTTTCCATTGTTATAATTTATTTCTATTTAGTTATTGTATCTCGCCTGTTTAATTAACTTATATATATTTTATTGACCCTAGATACACTATGCCCCATGGCACCCTCACCCCCAACCAAACACTATGCCCCAGGGCCCCCTTACCCCCAACCAAACACTATGCCCCATGGCCCCCTTACCCGCAACCAAACACTATGCCCCATGGCCCCCTTACCCGCAACCAAACATTATGCCCCATGGCCCCCTCACCCCCAACCAAACACTATGCCCCATGGCCCCCTCACCCCCAACCAAACACTATGACCCATGGCCCCCTCACCCCCAACCAAACACTATGCCCCATATGTCCCTCACCCCCAACCAAACACTATGCCCCATGGCCCCCTCACCCCAACCAAACACTATGCCCCATATGTCCCTCACCCCCAACCAAACACTATGCCCCATGGCCTCCTCACCCCCAACCAAACACTATGCCCCATGGCCTCCTCACCCCCAACCAAACCCCCCACCCCATGGCCCCCTCACCCCCAACCAAACCCCCCAACTCAGCACACACACAAACATGCACCCATACAGACCCGAACCCCCCACCCCCCAACTCAGCACACAAACATGCACCCATACAGCCCCGAACCCCCCAAATCAGCACAAACACAAACATGCACCCATAAAGACCCGAACCCCCCACCCCCCCAACTCCAAACCCCCACCCCTAACTCAGCACACACTCAAGCATGCACCCATACAGACCCGAACCCCCACCCCCACAACTCAGCACACACACAAATATGGACCCATACAGACCCGAACCCCCCACCCCGCAAATCAGCACACACACAAACATGCACCCATAAAGACCCGAACCCCCCACCCCCCCAACTCCAAACCCCCCACCCCCAACTCAGCACACACACACTCAAGCATGCACCCATACAGACCCGAACCCCCCACCCCCCCAACTCAGCACACACACAAACATGCACCCATACAGACCCGAACCCCCCACCCCCCAACTCAGCACACACACACAAACATGCACCCATACAGACCCAAACCCCCACCCCCCAACTCAGCACACACACACAAGCATGCACCCATACAGACCCGAACCCCCACCCCCCAACTCAGCACACAAAAAACATTCAAATCAAAACATTCATACACATCCGACACACACCCCCACCCCCGCATCTCAACATACACACAAAATACATTCAAATACAAACATTCATACACATCCGACACACCCCCCACCCCCGCATCTCAACATACATACAAAATACATTCAAATACAAACATGCATACACATCCGACACCCCCCCACCCCCGCATCTCAACATACACACAAAATACATTCAAATACAAACATTCATACACATCCGACACCCCCCCACCCCCGCATCTCAACATACACACAAAATACATTCAAATACAAACATTCATACACATCCGACACACCCCCCCACCCCCGCATCTCAACATACACACAAAATACATTCAAATACAAACATTCATACACATCCGACACACCCCCCCACCCCCGCATCTCAACATACACACAAAATACATTCAAATACAAACATTCATACACATCCGACACACCCCCCACCCCCGCATCTCAACATACACACAAAATACATTCAAATACAAACATTCATACACATCTGACACCCCTCCCCGCAACATACACACACAAACATAAAGCAAAACAAACCCGACACACAAACACAAACAGACCACTTACCGGAGACGTGCTGGAAGGCAGGTAAGCGGCAGGTAAGCTGGAACGCTGGAATCTTACTACGGCTGGCGTGGTCCAAGGCTGAAATGCCTTCCGGCATCAAGCCTTATGGACCACGCCAGCCGTAGTGCTGGCCCTCCATTGGTGCACACACACGCATTACGTGGCTCGTAGGAGAGACGTGATGCGTGTGTGTGCAGAGCCAATGAGGGCCAGTGTTTTCACCGGCCCGGAAGACAACAAAGACTTTCCTAATGGAGGGTGGCCGCGGGCCGCCCTCCATTAGGAAAGTCTTTGTGCCTCGCGGGCCGGTCAAAAGGGCATGGCGGGCCGCAACTGGCCCACGGGCCGTATGTTGTGCACCCATGTCTTAGGACATTGTTTTAGAGTGTCTGGAGTTTATTGGCATTGTGTTTACTGGTGCCCAAGTATAGGGCATTGCAGTAATCCAACTTGGAGAGGATTGGGGCCCTCGCAATCGTAATGCAGCTATCCATAGACAGAAAAGGTTTGCATGCATGAATTAGTTTGCATGTGTAACTAGTAGCAGAGGCTGTGGTGTTAATTTGTTTACTGAGGTTGAGTGCAGAGTCCAGGTAGAATCCTAAGGTCTTTACTTCCTTAGAGACTTTGATCTTAATTCCATCAATGATGACAGAGTTGTATTGATTGGGGAGAGAGTTTGTCAATCTTTTAGGAGACCCAACGATTAAAAGCTCCGTCTTTTCGTCATTGAGGCATAAGCCATGGGTGGTCATCCATGTTTGTATAATTGAATAGATTTTATTAATCATAGTTACATCTATGTTGTAGTCTCCTTGGATGGGGATGAGAATCTGGGTGTCGTCGGCATAGTTAGTATATGAGACACCCAGATTGTCAAGTATGTCGTAGAGGGGCTTGGTAAATAGATTATACAGGGTTGGAGAGACACAAGAGCCAGAGCCATGTGGTACTCTGCATGTAATAGGTACTGGGTCTGCTGCGGAGGAGGGTGGGAAGACTCTCATGGATCTATTGTCCAGAAAGGAGCTTTTCCATGTGGTGGCTTCCTTGGAGAAGTGGGTAGCTGATTTTAGGTGGTTGCACAGGACATTGTGATCGACCAAGTCGAACGCAGCGGGTAAGTCCAAAAGGAGAAGGCTGGAGAATGCTCCTTTGTCTTTCCGGTCGTCTAGTTGGTACTTCAGACCGATAAGGGCAGTCTCTGTCCCATGTCTCGGTCTGAAGCCCGATTGGCAGGTGCCCAATAGGTTGTTAATCTCCAGGTAAGCTTGAATCTGGAGATAGACAGCTTCATCAAGGATTTTAAGAAAAGGTACAGTTGTGATTGGCCTGTAATTGGTGGGAGTGCTGGGGTCTACGTTTTATTTTTAGTAGGGGTAATACCCAGGCATCTTTAAGATTGGTGGGAACTGAGCATGATTTGAAGGAGGAATTGATGAATGTGGTAATGAAAGGAGCTAAGTCCTTGGCAGCTTCTTTAATAATCGGTGCTGGGCATGTGTCTCCTAGACATTTAGAATGTTTGAGGGAGATGATGATCTTTACAACCTCAGTAGTTGAGATAGAGTTGAATTTGAAATGGTGACTAGGTTTGATTTGTTTGGAGGTAGTTTCTTGTAAGATAGCTTCTTGTGTTTTTAAGGCAATCTTTTGTAGAGAGGTTTTCTTATCACTAATTCATCTTGGAGCATGGTTATTTTATTGCAAAGGGCATCTTGTACATCCATACACCAAGATTTGTTTTTGATGCACGAGTCACTGGAGGTGACCGGGGATTCCAATTCCCTTAGGATAGAGAAGATGTATCTAGTGCTAGAGCTGGCTTTCTTTCATTAAATGTATCTTTTTTAGTTTGGATGATTTCTTTTTTGTACCTGTCGGCCAGAGAGGTGAGACAGTGTTTGTTCTGGTTGGTGGAGTTGTTTTTCCATTTGGCTTCAGTGTGTCTTTTCTCATTGCGCAGAGCTTTCAGGCTAGGAGTAAAACACAAGTTCAAATGAGCTATAGGTTTCTGTTTGCTGAGTTGAGTTTAAGTGGTGCAATGGAGTCAATGGCAGAGCTGATGGTATTATTATACAAGTCAACCAGGTCTGTTGGGTCAGAGGGTAGGTTCGCAGAGTTAGTGATAGATTGGATCAGGGTTAGGAGGTTGGGGCCTGTTATGTTTTTTTTATTTCTAGTTAGGGCAGGTGAGGCCATAGTTCTAGCCAAATTGGTTTGGGGACTATCTTGAATGGTGAATGAGATTAGGTGATGATCTGTCCACACACAAGGTTCTGTATTCGTTATGCAGGATATGCAGTTGATATCTGCGATCCAATCCAGAGTGCAACCTTTGTGTAGGTTCATTGTTCCTAAGAGTGAGGCCTGCTTCTGTTTTAGTATTAGCTTGGATGGTTGTGTTGGTGTCGCTCGGATCGTTCAAACCTAGGTTGAAGTTTTCGAGTATAATAGTTTGGGAGCTGGGTTTAGTGTTGGTGTTAAGGAGGATCGTCATGCCTTCTTCAAAGGTCCCTAGCGGGCCTGGGGTTCGGTACACAAGGTGCATGGAGACGGTGCCAGAGGCTGATGATCGTAGTTTTACTGAGAGTAGTTCAGTGGAGAGCAGAGGGCTAGATTCAATTGCTCTCAAGTCAAGGTTGGATTTACAGATGAATGCTATGCCTCCCCTTTGGACGTTTATCTCTTGTAATGATAGTGAAGTTTTCCCGGGACAACTAGGGAGAAGGCAGGGCCCGCAGCTTTATGGAGCCATGTCTCTGTAACAGCTAAGAAATCCAGTTTATTGGTTGTGATGATATCAGTGATTTCTGTGGCGTGGGCTACGAGACATCTGGCGTTGATGAGAGCTCTGCTAATTTTGTGGGATTCCTTAGTCCTATTGTTAGAAGGATCTTTGTGGAGGAGTGTATTTCTGCATTCTTGCTAATTCTATGTCTTGGGGTACAACTAATTCTGGTGACATTTAATATTAGTACAAAATTGCTAATCAAATACATTCATTTGCTAATCAAAAAGTTAATTCGCAAATTCTGCTAATCAATTTTTGAAAATGAATGTATGACTTATCCTAGTACTTTCTGTTTTGGCTGTCTCGCATACACTAAAGAAATATATGGGTCTACTCTAAAGGAAATGGTTTAGAATGGAAGGGGACATCACATTGCCCCCGCACTACCGACTTGCTAGACCATTCTCCCCGCCATTCTGTACAGCTGTACCCCTCCCATGGCCCTCTGTATCTTACCCCTGCTGTATATCTGTTCTGTTACCTCTGAAAAGCGCTCAGTTATGCATCTGTAATGTTGTATACCTTTGTAAAGCGCTCAGTTGAATCTCAAAGCAAGGTCTGCACTCAATAAATACCAGAATAATAATAAAGGGGGTAGGGAAGATTGAGGTCCGACAATGGTCAACAGGCTGTACTCTAGGTGATCGTCCTTGTCCTGAGCGGGAGTCCCTCCCCATACTGTCCTCCCTCATTAAACCACCCCTAGGGGGACTGTTGGGTAGCAGTTGAACCTCCCTAGCCTCATAGCAAAGGGCTCCCCCCTGGGAAGAAGTGACGATTGTTAAGACGGATTTCTGAACTCTGTCCTGGTGGCGCAGAAGTTCAGAAGGCCAACCTAATTACTTGGAACAGGGTAACCTCTGGACAAGCCAGACCAATCAAGGTAGCGATCGCGGCGGTCAAGACTAGGTCTCAAGAGGGGTGAGGGTGACTGAAAGCCCGCAATGAGCACACAAAGCAAGAGCGCTAACAAACTACTCCAAACAGTTGTTATATCAAAAATAGATACACATTTATTTTAAGGCCTTTAAAATAATGACCGTAGCGAGAAAATCACAATATCACAATATTAAACCAACACATACCATATCAACACAATATATATACAAATACACAGTCGCAAGCGTTTAAAGCACGAAATATGTAGTCCACCTGCCAGGGAAGGAAAAAAAGCAGTGCGATAATGCTTTCGACTCAGTTCGCCTTCATAGGCACCTAACTAGATGGAAGTCCGAGCCCTGCGAAGAGTGGAGCCTTGTGCTCAAAGTACCTGCCACGCCGGTGCCGACGGGCACAAGGGGAAGCTCTTCGGAGGAAGTCAGGCGGTTCACGTTAGTGCACAGCAGAAGAAGAACAGGTTCCGCAACTCAAGCGCAGCCTCCACAGCGGGCAGAAGCAGAGCGCGAGCGCGGCAAAAGGGTGCTGTTTTTACACAGCAGGGAAAAGCAATGGGATACTGCAGGAGGGCGACCAGATCCTAGATATACTACTCACCGGTCCCCGAAGCAAGCAGACCCAGGCTTCTCCACGATAGTTTCAGCAGCTGGCAGGTTCAGAAGAGCAGGGAACGCTTTGTAGTCGTGTAGAGCAAAAAGACGTCCCAATCGACGAAACCGGCACAGTTTTGTTGCCGCACAGGACAACGGAGCGGCCGTGTGTATTCGAGCCAAATGAACACTCCTCCCTTCAGACCTGGGGACGCCAAGCGTACGAAGCGTGGGAGAGTGACAAGGACTCGCAATACAACACAACCTGGCGGCGGTTGCAGAGCCAAACTCCTTCGTAAGCTGGTCAGTCAACTGGATGGCCCAGAGACGCTTCCGAAGGCTTACTTGGCGGGAGATGGTTGAAGATGCCGGGAATAGCTGTTCCTGCTATTCCAAAGGTCGAAGCACCAGTACAGGCCTTCTGGTTCGATCAAAGGAGGACAGGGGCTCTCCGGACGACAGCAGTGCAAAGGAGGATTCCTTCAGCGGGTCACCAGCGATTCCTCGGTCCAGCCTCGTAGTTGCAGGATACTTGGCTCCTGTATTCCTTCGTTCGTGAGAACTCAGGAGATCGACATGGTAGTGGTGTTTCCAGCCCCCTCTTATCCACGGTTCCCTTCGCGCCAAAACGGAGGGGAGCCAATGGGAGATCCGCTCATCAAAACACATACCATACGTGGACCAATCACGGACCACGGTGGTCCCAGGCATTCACACCACCCTAGACTCTCTGGCACCCAGGATGTGTATTGGGACCAGACATCCCAGCCCACACCCTGGAGGCACACAAACGACATGTAGAAGCCCGCGAAAGCAACCACGTTTCGCGGGAAAGTACATGCCCAAATAAGGAAGGCCCCGGGTCGCCGGACCTGGGGAAGGTGAAAGGAGCAAGACGGTCAGTGGACAAGACAAAGGAGCCTCGCGGCCTGGCCATTTTGGGAGCCAGGCCACCATTTTGGGTTCAGTGCAAAAACGTGCTCAGAACGCCAAAAGGAGCTCAAAATAAACAATACGATCGCTGCCACCATTCGAGTCCCTGAATGACTTGCACCGATCGAATACCATCCTAAAAGAGTATCTAGGGCCTGTAGAAGGCTAGAGACCCAAGAGAGCTGTAACTTAGCTTACAGTGCCCTCTTGTGTCGTGTTGCACTAAAGCTGCGACACGATAGAAGAAACTACGGGAAACCACGTTCCCCGGTACTGACTGTCTTAAGGGCATGTCAGTTTCCCCGTAAGAAAGGAGCGAAAGCCCAGAGAAGTGCGGCAGAAGGCTGTACTTCTCTGGCAAAGTCAAGAACAAGGTTAAAAAACAATAGCAAAAAGTTTAGGGGTTGCCACATGGAAGGAAAATTCCCTACAATAACGAAATCTTTCCTAACAACGATGCCTGGCGAATCGCCACAGTACAGAACTTTGGCAAAAGCACCATATAAATAGCAAATCATAACCAAGCATTAACTCTGTCCACTCAAAATGAGATTAGATATAGAAGTTAGCATTGAGCCCTTACCTCTCTGCACTGTTGTATCCTAACATTGGCATACCATTAGGTAGTACTCGTTTTGGGAAATTAAGACTTTCAAAAAACATCAAAAGACAATGCTATCAAACCTCAAAACAGACAATACAATTCATGTTTGATTTACTGTTTAATTGGCAATGTATTTTGGTCCTAAAAATAAAAATATATACAGAAAAGATCAAATGGCCAAACGTATGCAGAGAAACAATGAAGGCCGTATTGATTGATTTATCACCATGTATTATATTTTCTGCAACATATTTTATGAAGTGAACCAGTTGTAGAGTGTCTGGGAATTAGTAGAGATTCTCTAAGGTTGAATTCCTTCAAAATATGGCTTACTGAATTCCTACTATGCAAAGATTTTCTGATTCTAGTTAGCCTACTTATTTTGACTAGCCGCTAACAATGGTATATTAGGTCTATGAGGATATTTCAATGCTGAGGCAATTAACTGTTCCTGTTCTATGTGGGTGGTTCTCCCACTGCCGGATCAGTGAGGCACATGCTGGGCAGGTTCTTTGGGACAGGAATTTGGACAGCTAAGGCCTATGATGTCCCAATTAAATGTCAGTGTAGCTTGTACTGCTGTGGTGAGGCTGTTAATGTACCTCTTCAGTGTGGGCATGGTTGCACTACTCTATCCCATGAAGTTCCTTCTCTATGCAAGTGTACTTTATACTATTGTGACCCAGTGTATCTGTTCCAAATGTGGTAACCTTGATGTTGAGACTCACAACGTTCCTGGTCTATGTGAGGAAAGCATGATCGGACGTCCATGTCATATATTATGAGTGGAGTGTGCATTCCTGAAGCCTATGTTGCACCTGTTTTATGTGAGGGAAGCATTTACGGAAGAGACACATTCCTGATCTGTTCTCTGTGTGGGAACTTTGTGCTCTTGCTTTACCTTGCACGTATCCACTCCACCATTATACATGATGAAAGCTAGTATTGCGGTTGCCCCGATTTACCTTTTCTGCTTGTGTGGGGGGAAGCCTGCATGGTTTCTACTCAAGCTGACCTGCTCTGTGTGAGCAAAGCGTTGAAAAGCTTGTACGGCTGTTGTACCCTTTCTTTACATCTAAGGGAAACTCAGACTGTGTTCTCATCAGTTCCATTTGTGAGACAGTGTTTGTGGCACTGCACCCTGTGCTTTGTTTTAATTTTATTGTGCATTTGTTAGGCGCTTATACATAAAGTAAATTGGGTTTCAATTAGCTTTATCTGCTAATTGTGAGAGAAACCTGCTATTGTGCATCATGATATGGAAAGCTGCCGCATGATAATGATTTCCATATGGTTTTAACTCTTTGCACATCAGCTAGATGTCACATACTTTTTACTCTCTTGCAAAGGATAAAACTCATTTTGAATCCCTTAAAATCATATTTACTCTCAAAGTTTTAAACTAGGGAGTAAAATACTTCCACCTCAAGATCTTATCTGGTGCACTTAGTGGGCCTACACGTCCTAGAATGCATTACAAAACCCACTCAGGGCTGGCTAGAAGAGTCCACATGGAACTGGGAAACTTGGCAGCTACAAAAATTACAGAGTAAAAAAAAAACGTTGAAATGTTTTTTTAAGGTCTTTTTGCAACCGTTAAACATGTCACTTTTTTTTTAGGATGTCCATTAACTTTATGGAAATCTTTTGTTGTCTTAAATTGACGCTGAACTTGCAGGTCACCTTTTTAATAAATACCAACAGCTTGGTACAATATACGTTAACTTAAACCAGTTTCGCTTCTTAACCAGATTTGTGTGCGCCACCCGCCCCAAAGTCATATACGTGTCCAGGGAAGGAATTGGGCTAGATGACGGAACTGTGCTCCTGCAAAAATTGGCTTGCCAAAGTGCCGTTAGGTGTGGGCGCCGTTCAGTGTAAACACACGGCACAAAACAATGTGCACACCCGTGTGCAGTGCATGCTCAGAAGGAATACAAATTTCAATTACCATGACAGACATGTTTCGTGAATTGGTGGTCATTCTTATGTACCCAAAAGGCACTTTGTTTTTATGCAAAGCAGCCAGCAACATGTATTCAGGGTACCCTCACGAATTGACACCTAGCTCCGCCTCTGCCTACTACCCACACCGCTCTACCCCATCTCGTGAAATTGGGGGTAGGGAAGGGGGGTTCCCCAGTAAATTATGGCAATTCCCAGTACTGTTACGTGGCCCAACAATGATCTCGAGACGGTACTGCTCATAAGTAGGCGGAGGTAATGCAAACAGGTTTATCGTAAAGTCAACCAGGATGTGTCGCCTTAATAACTGTCGTCATCTACCCCATTTTAAATCTCTTAGAAATGTTCGTTTGGTGTGTCTCGGCTCTCATAACAGACACTCACTGCGGATCTTTCTGACTTCCCACTCTTATCTACGCCAATTGCTGTTCAGACGAGTAGGCTGAGGCTCACGGAGTGGGTGACGCAGTTCACAGACGTAACGTGTACACTCACGTGATGAAGAAGAGGCAGGGCTTTGCTGTGTCAATTTCGGAATCTCTGGCGGGAACGGGAAAGTTTGTGACAGGCAAGTGACGCCCCTCTAGTGTTTATTAAATTGGTACAACAACCGTTCATTACGACTCCGCAGGGTCAACTAAAACATAAGTCCAGGTACTTTATTTTAACTGTAGTTAACATGTATCAAAGTGTTTGCGTCGGTCCCGTTTCAGTGAACCGCAGGGGAGAGTTTAGGGGTACGGGGGATATATATAAATCCCTTATTTATGCTGTCGGTTGTTGCTTTGTTGAACAACTGCTGATGAAAGGGCAAATGAGATTTTTTTTTTAAAATTACGTAATACCGTTGTCCAAGCAGAGTCGGGCTTAGATGTGAAATTACATATATTTGGAGTGCCCCTCGTTTTACCGTAGTTTCGTTTGCATTTTGTATTTTTACTATTAAAACACATCCGTGCGTTTCGATTATATAAATGTTGTGACGTGCGTTGAAATATAAACTACCCTCCTTAGAAACGCGTTGCCATTTTATTATATTTGTGAAGTCACAACTGCTTAAGGAATGTTTATGTTCCTGGATACTGAGGGCATTTCTGGCTGTATAGTCATTTCATGTGCAAGGTCCATACTTGGATACATCATATAGTTAACCATCTCCGTCTCACTTCATTAAGTGCCAAGTATCACTGGCAGATGTGTGCCTTGCTTCGCAAATTTCTGGTTACCTCCAATGAAACATCTCTCCTTGCTGTTTTGTCAACTTACATCTTTACTTCAACCCACATGTTTGTCACCAGGTGGACTAAATATGTATACAGAATTATGACCCTAGCAGATGTTAATTTAGAAACATTGATCATGAATCCTGTAAGAGCAAAAAATATATATTTCTGCAAGATTGGATTGACACCCGCGCAAAATGTTTGTCCTATAAATTCATGAATACTGCATATCTGGTTGAAAAGAAATTAGGCGTCGCTGAACCATATTTGTATGAAGCCCCTTCCCCACAAATGCGCATGGCAATCACAAGGACGCGTCTAAACTTATGGAGCACGAGAGAGTTGTTATGCCTACGTAAGCAAATAACTAAAAGTGAAAACTTCTGCAGATTCTGTAATAATCAGACAATTAAAGAAACCTTAGAACACCTGGTCATCGAATGTTCAGCATTGGCCCTATTGAGATCAAAATATTATGGGAGACATATGTTGGTGGTAGCAAGTGTTCCTTCTGCGCTCATATGGTCTTTTCTAATTAATTCTGCGAAGATAAATTGCAACCGTTAATTTTCTCAATGCATTAGCTTTGATGGAATGAAATATTTTATACTGAATGATGAATTCTATAATGTAAATGATGTACCTAAACTGTTCCTGTGATACAGATGATGTGAGACGAATCCCATACTGTAAATGATGTATTTAAACTTTGCCTATGCTACACATTATGTGGGATGCATTCTTTTAATTAATAACTTAGATAAGCGATTAAGAAAATGACCATGGGAAGATTTTCTCCCTTCCTTAATTGTGTTATCTAATGCTATGTTGTTTTAAAATTATTTTTGTGTTAGTTTAACAAAATTTAGTCTATTGCACCCCAATTTTTGTAATTTTTGTAATTCTGTAACATGGGATTTTATGGAAAAATAATGAAAATGTTTTATTTCTTTTTGTAAAACAAACAAATTTTGTTGAAAAAAGTTGATTTGAATTCAGCTAAATTTCAATAAAGGGAAAAAAAAATAGTTAACCATTCAAGTAATAAGTAACTTCTTTATAAACTGGAACCTACTGTTCTGTATGTTCTCACAGCATGCGAAGTGGGAGTTCGATAGCAGTGCATAGTTGGTAGACGTATTTTACCTCTCACTTCCGGCCTGAATGTTCTCTATTTGATTTTCTTAGCCACATTACACACCCGTCTATGTATACAAACTTAAAACAAACATTGCCAAAGCCAATAAGTGTGTTTTGATTTTGGCACTTTGGTGGCTGCATTGGGGGCCGGCTATTGGCATCAAGCTGGCCCCATGGGTGCTATGGGCACCAGCATCATGGAGGCCCAGTGCCTCGAGGGTTTGCTGGCGGCCACCCGGTCTTATGTGGGGGCAGGGCAGGCCATATCCAGACCATGCGGACCCCAGTCACCCTGCTGGCACGAGGGCCCCACGGCATCATGGCCTGCAGGCCCGTGCTCACACTGTGTCGGCGTGCAGGCCTAAATGAGACACCATCTCAGTCTTTCCCTTCTGGAGTCTGCAGCTGCCCGAGGCATGTGCCTGCAGTTGCTCCTTTTTATTAGATTGGGCCATGATTCAATCATGGCCCATCTTAAAAGGGCAATACATGTGGGAGGGCCACACATGACACTGTTCTTCTTAAAAAGGCAACACACTTGTGAGGGTCACACACCACACTTCTCATAACAAACAAAACAAGTGTTACAGAAACATGAACTGATGTGAACTCTCCAAGTTGTAATTCAAGTGGGCTCAGCACTCAAATACAGACCAGCTGTGGAGCCAATGATTTAGTCCAGGTGGAGCTTTATTATACATAAGTACATATGTACAGTAAACCAGTTTCTCCTTGGTATTTACAGTAGTACATAAGACTGGACAGGAAGAGGGATAGGTGGTTGCAGTACAGATAAGAGCAGACCCACCGGCCATCCTATCATACCCAGCTCAGGCCCTCAACTGACACGCATGGAACATTCACTCACAGACCTACTCAACACTCTCCTGAGCTGCTAATCGTTCATGCATCAACATTCTAATAGCAAACACTCCTGGCCGGTGACAAAACAAGACTTACAATACAACATCTCCCTTTCATACCGAAACCTTCCAACCACAACTAACAACCTTCTTTCTGGACCCGCCACATCCAGAAACCGAACCTGCCACACTCTGATGTTCTCATGGTTGTTAGGTTGTGTGCCAATCGCACATACAGGTGGGGAACAGCAGGGGGACCACAGATTGCCCCACCCCGGACCCGGATGCTACACACAAACGTGAAGCAGAGCCAAACGGAAACTTAGTCTGTGAAAGCCCAACCATACTAACATACAGGGAAAGTGGTGTCGCCCATACCCAGGACAGCATGTGGAGGGGCAATTTGCCCGCTATCTTCCACTCTCACATTCACATCCCAAACTACTACAATCCGCTCCCACCTATCACCCAACAAACATCCCACAGAATCTCAACTCAAAGAACAATGCAAATCAACCACCAACCAATTCTCCAAACAAGCACATGCACTTCATTACACAACACACATTCAGAACTCGTACATAACCGAGGCACGGTGGAATGAGGGCTCATACACTCAGTAGCTGAATCCTCTCACAACAGGTGAGCACATACATTCCCACTCGCACATTGTACATCCATGTAAACCATACTACCATGCATGCCTCACACAAACCCGGACACTACTACAATCATGCACTTATGCACATAAAACAAATAAAGTGCTCCTGGTAGCACTGAATTAATCTTCTAAAATCACTATAACCATTTCAGCTAGAACCGTAACAATATCTAAAGCTATCCGGATTTAAACCTTTACAACTTATAGGTATTTTTATCATATACTCTCACATATCTCTCTTAGTTGACGCCGTGTCCATGCTTTATTCGCCTATAACATGGACCATACTATAATTCTCCACTTAAAGACAGTGAACCATTTTTAGTTGACCCATACAACTTAACTCGATGCACAATACACTGTCCCTTCATGTACCCTGGCACCATTACCAAAACCAGCAATACATGCGGTATGGTTACACATTTAGAAAAGCACATTTGTGGGCCACAACACACAGACATCCACAAGACAGCGGCTCATACACACCAGGGTAATCAATAAAAATAATTACACCTCAGTATTCCACTGACCCACAATTGAATTTTCCTCAATATCAAAACTGGGACTCCTATAACCCAAATTTGAATTTCCGCATTCAACTTAAACACTAGACATTTTTTAAATAACACATTCACATTTCATCACATTCATTATATTATAAAATCCCCAGAATTTTGCATAGTTCCATATAACTTTGATTCTTACAACCGATCACTTGGATTGCCTTTTTGCTCGCAATAAGCAGTTTTGCATTAAAGTCATAATTAAACTTTCTCAAAATTGCCAAATTATAATCCATTCACAATGCATCATCCTGCATTGCATATAATTTCCATTTAATGTGTATTTCTCACTGAATAAGCATGACTGTAATAACCCTGAACCTCTGGTGTATCACTCATGTCTTTGAACTATTCACACATCATGTAAACTCATTTCACACCGATGAGGGCTGCCATGTCTTGTACCCATAATCCTCGAACTCGCATGCATGAATATTCATACAGTCATAGGACTCCAACAGTTTCAGGGCCATCACGTTGCTGCACTCAGTACCTCATGCATTTACTGAAAAGCCCACTTTGCAGAAACATAGCGTATACTTTTCCTTCATCAGCTACGTAGTAAAGAACGTTCCCCAATATCCTGCACGGATGCCAAAATATACGATACTTGACCTGTACTTGATTCCATATGTGTTGTTCCCCTTGGTAGAAAAGTTGTGGCGTGCTGGCCGGA